>NC_140589.1:1561129488-1561802821 GCF_964204655.1 Triturus cristatus
AATGTCATACGCTGACAACATTTCGAACTCTTCCGAATGTTGTGGTGCGAACGGTTAGCACGTTCGCCTGCTTAACTTTATGGATGGTGATCCGAAGCACACCCGGGGAGGTTGTTTCAGGATTCGCTTCGGGTGGGGAGGTGGTCCAACTCTGGTACTGGAAATTTGAGGTAGAGCCTCAAGGCGCGTCCATCCTGTGATTCTGGGCTAATTACGTAATCACCCCGTGCTATAGAAAATGTGCAATGAGAATGCGGTGTGCGCGCAGGAGCTACCCCAGGTTAGGACCTTCGGTCACACACCCGCGTCCATGTAGATATTACCCTGTTTTTAAAAGAATTGACACCTGGGGACGTGCGGCTTCACTGGGGAGATAGCTCGGGCGGTTAACGTGCCGAGAAAAAATTAAGACCAAATAAATGGGTCATTTTTTGCCAATACGGCCCCGCACCCTCAGGCGAATAAGCAACAGATTCATTTTCCAATAATACGGCGGTCAGTAGCTACTTGTAAAACTGCACTTGCCAGACCATGTTTGATCGCGTTTGAAGCATGGAGTTGAGGTATGATGGCAAGCTTTCGTTAATGCGGGGAGGAGCGGCTTGAAGCGAGGGTTGCGAATTCATGGTTGGTGACTGGGAGAGGCATGGATGCCTGTGCGGTTGCTGGCCTGTGTGCGCGCAGGTGCGTTGTACGTCCTGCTGCGCTGGCGTCTGCGCGCGTTTGTGTGATTGTTGATGGGAACATGGGTCGTGGTGTTCTGAGCGAATTCACGCTGTAATGGGAACTCACGCGTACCTCGTATTTGTTTGTATGGTCATTTGCATTGTTTTGGCGTCAGTCGCGGATTCCTGGTGCATTCCGGGTTGTGGTGACTCCACTTCAAAGCGTAGTGGAGTATGGTGTGTGTCCCTTTCGCAACTTGGGGATGCTGGAGTCTGGACACTCGGGGGATGGGTGGGTAGCAACGTGCACACGTTCATGCGTTTGATACACCCAGCCATCTTGTTTCGGGCAATTTTCAAATGAAATACCATTTGGCCTGAGTCTGGCGGCAGGTTTGTGGTGATGCCATGCACTACACCCACAAAGTCTGTTGCATATGAATGGGGTGAGAAACAGTTCTGGGCACGGCTTCAAGGAGTTGCTCGTGCGACGTTGGGGGGGCCGTTGTGCTTCAGTTGAAACAAGCGCCGCGTGTGGGTGATGTTACTGCTCTAAACTCCGGTATGAGAATACAGCGCTAGTCGACCAGTATTGCGAGAAGTCTGTCTGGTAGGTGCAATGCCACTGGGGTGATTCTGACTAGCCAAACATGAACCTAGGTGAAGGGGCTTGTGAATCGTCTACTTCCCCCACATATTTTCAGTCCCCGTTTCTGTTGGTTATAGGTTTGGCCACTTTACCACTACTGATCAGTATTAATAGTGCATCGGCCCTCGGTATGAACTGGGACAATGATTGGTTTGCCATGAGTGGCATATGTGATGTACTGCTTTGCCCTACATTTCCTGACCATGTTTCGGTTGGCTATCGGTTTGGGTCACTTGACCACCAGTGAAATTGCTAATAGTGCATATGCACACGCCTTCCTTTTGGGGTGGTGCCTTACATATGAGGCCCCATAAGGTAGGCTCCAGGTACCCTCAATGACAGTGTATGGGATAGTAGTAATAGGGGCTAGCATGTGAAGGCCAGCTGGGTTTGTCAACATACAGTACAGTTCATATGTGCTCTGGGTTAGTGCATCGCAGCAGTGCTCGGCCTAGGGATGCCAATGATGTGGGCATAACATGAGTACTTGGCGGATGGGTAAAATTGCTTGTGTAACACTCGGTTGGAGTGTTGTTGAAATAGGGAATTTATCAACAAGCAATAAGGTCAGCTTATGGATAGTCCATCAGTGGTTTGTCAGGGGACATACAGCGATATTATTGAATCTGTGCAAAGCACACACCGTGTAAGTCGGCCCAATATGTGTTATATGCAGGTTAATGTTAATGTTGGGGCTGCGACGCTGAGGGTTAAAGGCTGTGTTCCCCTTTTTTGTGTCCTGGGGGCACCTTGCTACAGAGAAATGGGATTGTGCTTGCTAACCTTATAAAAGTTTCTTTTAGTTCAAAATCAGGACGTCATATAAAAGAAACGGGAGGGGTCTCAGTGGGTAATTTTGGCAGCACTATTAATGATCTGCAGCTATATTCCGCGTTGAGTGGGTCCTGGGGGCTTAAGGGACTAACGTGTCCACTTTAGAGGCTCGTGTTTGAACTCATGTTCCGGGTTTATATCTCAATGGGTTCACTCAGTCTTTATCCTTCCGAGTTGATAAACTGAATACCATTGAGTTGGGTAACAATACACATCTGTAATTCAGCGCCAAGTTGCCCTCTGGTGAATGTGAGCTCTGCAAATCGGTACGGGAAGAAATTGAAGTTAACAGATAATACTGCGTAGAAGGCACTTCTCTATACCACAGCGCCTCACTATCTGTGTTCTCAAGGTAAAGCAACATCGTGGGCAGAGGCAAGAGGCCGTTAAATTCCACGGAGCAGTGCCGATAGGGCATATGCTCCCTATCTGGGGACAGGGATTGGTTTCTACCATGGGTGGCATATGGGATCTACTGGAAAAACCCTTAGAAAAGTGCACAGTGGGTGCCAGACACTCTCATTTGAAGTCACATGCAATGTTCCCTATCTCATAAGCGGTCATAAGTGTTCTTCAGGTAAAGCAACTGGAGCTATGCTCGGCGCGCTGGGAGTACCGGCTTTGGCGCCATTCTGGGTACCAGGTGGGTCGCCCAGCGGTGGCCAGCAGGATGGAGGACACGGGGACTGACCACCAATATTGGCTTTCTGGAGCTCTTCCCGATATGGGTAGCGTTGATGGTCTGGCCGGAACACTTATGCAATCAATCCGTGGTGTTCTGGTCGGATAACATGACGGTTGTGGAATGCATAGACCAGCAGGGGGCACGCTGTCCATTCATACTTCGCTTACGGAAGGAGATTGTGTTGCAATGCTTAAAATGGAATGTGGTTTTCAGAGCCAAGCATGTCCCTGGCGTCCTCAACAATGCAGCTGACTCCCTTTCTCGCTTTAAAATGCAGGTTTTCAGGGAACATCTTCCTGCAGCAGATCCCCAGCCGGCGCAATTCCCGGCAGTACTTTGGCAGATTGGTGCCCCAGATTACAGGACCTCGCGGTTGCTAGCTTAGCCCCCAGGACCAAGACAGCTTACGAAGGGGCGTTTTTGTCTTACCGGGCTTTTTTGGGGAAGGAATGGGAGGCTAGGTGGGCCCTGGAGGATAGCTTTGCAGCTTACCTAGAATCGATGCACAGGGAAGGGCGCTCAGTGGCGACTGCGAACAGACATAGGGCGGCGGTCTCTTTCTTTGCGCAGGGTAAGGGTATGCAAGATCCCACTAACACCTTTCTGGTGCGCAAGGCCTTGAGGGGTTGGCGCCGTTTACAGGGTTACCGGGGCGATAGGAGAAGGCCCATTGGACTGGCGCGGCTGACGGCCTTATTGGGGGCGCTGCACAGTGTTTGTAGCTCCCAGTGGGAGGTTATTTTGTTCAAGGCGGCATTCTCCCTGGCCTTCTATGGGGCTTTGAGGGTTGGGGAGTTAGTTGCTGGGTCAAAAGCTGATAGAGTGGGTGGAATACGGTGGGCCGGGGTGGAGATCAGGGAAGACGTTATGAGAGTAACAATTCAGAGATCGAAAACTGATCAGGACTGTCGGGGTCACACCATAGTACTCCACCGGGCGCGGGCCAACCCTTGCTGCCCGGTTTCTCACATGGAGGCTTTCTGCAGGCAGCGGGAGGGCACGGCGGGGGACACACTGCTGTGTCACGCCGATGGTACACCATTGACCAGGTACCAGTTTAGGCGAGTCTTTGAGCTAACGGTCAGACTGGCAGGTTTCGATCCAAGGGAATTCGGCACCCACTCATTTAGGATTGGGGCGGCAACTGAGGCAGTGGCGAGGGGTCTCTCAGTGGAGAATGTGAAGAAACTGGGGAGATGGTTGTCCGAACGTTACAAGAGTTATGTACGAATTGACATGTTGTGACAGGATGGTGCTCACGCCCTGTATGTTTCTGGTTTATTGCAGTTTCTCAAACCTGTCACGCAGGGGAGGAACTCGCCACCGGGCGCCAACGACCGACATCGGCACAGCACGGAGGACACAAGAAATTGGTGACTTGGATTGTGGGCCACTCTTATGTTAAGCGTGCGGAACATGTTTTTCTTTCAGGAGACCATAGGACGAGTGCAGCGCAAAAGGGGTTTGATATCTCATTTTTCGGGAGGGGGGGTTTATGCCTCAGCCAGTTTCGGAATTTTTTCCAGGGACTCTTAGCTCAGCAGCGGCCCCCCCCGTCAGTGGTGATACTTCACCTGGGGGAGAATGATTTGGCAAAATTGGGGAGGCGTGTGCTTATTGAGGACATCATTTCCACTGCGGGGTGGGTGGCCAGGGCTTGCCCGGGTTCCACAGTAGTTTGGTCTCAACTTATCCCTCGGTGGCAGTGGCGAGGGGGGGTCTCGGTCAGGGCGTTGAATCACTCGGTACGGAGGGTCAACACACAGTTGGACAAATTATTTCGGACCCCCCAGTTGCAGACGATTCCACATGGGTGTATCTGGGGCGAGCATTTTTACTTGAGGGACGGGGTGCATTTGACTGAGGCAGCGAACGTCTTGTGGTCTAATAATGTTTGGGCCTGGTTGGAGGGATTTGCAAGGTAAGCGCGCTCCTGGTTTAGGTCTAGGTAAAGGGGGAGGCCAGATCGTCGGTTAACAATGCTGGCCTGTGGCGGTAAGGTCATGACCGGTGAGCAACTATTTGAAGGTCTGAGGGGGCGGGCATCATCCTACGGAGGTGCCCGCCCAGGGGGAGGGGCCATTGGCCCCTCCTAGAACTTCAGGGGCAAGGTAACTGGTGCTTCAAAGGGGCGCGGGTTGGGGAGTCACGCTTTCCTTAGGCTGGTAGCCACCCCGCGCGCGCATACTCATGACGTCACCGGATGGCGCAGAGTAAGGGCCCTCCTTTAGTGGGTAAATGGAGTTCACGGCGTGGACCGGGTAATTACCGGGCCCGGCTGCGGATGCGCACACCTGTAGGGGCGGCGCAGCTAGTAGGACCTGACACCGGTTAGCGACCTTGCCATACGGCCCAGAAATGTTAGTATACAAAAATGCAGAGGAGGATGTTAGACTCGGTTAGGAAACAATCTGTATTAGAGTCTTTGTTAAGGATAGTCACTCACACCTGTTGACAATAATGTATCTAATGTCCTGCTGATTTTTGTATAACTGTTTATTATGCAAATTAAAATTTTTATTGTTTTTAACTTAATAAATACGGCCGGGGGGTCTTGCGACCTTCCGCCTTCCAAAGATACCACGTCTATGTTCTGTGTCCGGGGGTGGTGAGGTCATAGGGGGAGGGCAGTAGCCAGTCACTGACCATGTGGAAAGGGGGGGCTCTTGGCCCCCCCGCCTGCATGGAGGTGCGGCGACCTCTCCCGGACTTCTCGGTGGTGGGGCGTGTCCACTGGGGCGCGCCCTGCCACCGATTGGCTGCAACCGTGACCCGGATGTCGTTAATCGACATCCGGGTCGGAGGGGAGGGGGGCGGGCCACTGTGGGATAAAGAGGCGGGGAGCGCCCAGGTGACCCCCTTGTTGCCTGGACGCTCCCCCACAACGGACGTGCCCCGGCGTTCGGGGCTTCAATTTTTCCCCACCCACCATCCCTGGAGTACGTGGTTGATGCGTTACTAGTCCGACTAGCGGACATTGGGCGCGGTAAACTGTTCTGAAATGTTAATTTCTGATGAGGTTTTCTTTTAGGATTTTTTCTCCCATTGTAGTGATTAATATTGTATTGTGAAGTTATGTTCTTGATTATGCTTTCTCGTAGGCCTTTTTCTCCAAAGTAGTGAATGATACTGTATTATGTGTAACTGGTGCAGTCGTGTTTAGGCCTTTCTTCCCTTGTAGCTTTATGGTGTTATACATGATGTGTGATTTTAGTCAGGGTAGTTGTCCTTTAGAATTTTCTCCCATAGGTCGTCGTATTTATTAGGTATGGGGCATGCGGTAAGGTCATGACCGGTGAGCAACTATTTGAAGGTCTGAGGGGGCGGGCATCATCCTACGGAGGTGCCCGCCCAGGGGGAGGGGCCATTGGCCCCTCCTAGAACTTCAGGGGCAAGGTAACTGGTGCTTCAAAGGGGCGCGGGTTGGGGAGTCACGCTTTCCTTAGGCTGGTAGCCACCCCGCGCGCGCATACTCATGACGTCACCGGATGGCGCAGAGTAAGGGCCCTCCTTTAGTGGGTAAATGGAGTTCACGGCGTGGACCGGGTAATTACCGGGCCCGGCTGCGGATGCGCACACCTGTAGGGGCGGCGCAGCTAGTAGGACCTGACACCGGTTAGCGACCTTGCCATACGGCCCAGAAATGTTAGTATACAAAAATGCAGAGGAGGATGTTAGACTCGGTTAGGAAACAATCTGTATTAGAGTCTTTGTTAAGGATAGTCACTCACACCTGTTGACAATAATGTATCTAATGTCCTGCTGATTTTTGTATAACTGTTTATTATGCAAATTAAAATTTTTATTGTTTTTGACTTAATAAATACGGCCGGGGGGTCTTGCGACCTCCCGCCTTCCAAAGATACCACGTCTATGTTCTGTGTCCGGGGGTGGTGAGGTCATAGGGGGAGGGCAGTAGCCAGTCACTGACCATGTGACTGTTAATGCCTAACCTATTGCTAAAATTCAGGTCGTATTCAGGGTGTACGTTTAGCGCTTCATAAATTGCATGATGACGATTCATTTCAGCACCTTAAATTATTGCTGTGTTTATTGTATCCTAGACAAGTCAGGCTGAAACTCGTCAGTCACGAAGAAGTCCTGAATACATATTTTTAATCAATTATGTCAAAACGCTCCATTGCTTTCAATGCTGGCAGGTGGTTGAGATGGCTGTTCATTATTAATCATGTGGGAGTCGAGCTTGTAAAATGATCTCGTGGCTTGTCTTTTCGTTGCATATATTATCATGCTATGTCAAATTTTAATTGGTGTTGTCCAAATCTTTTATCATTGATGGTACGGCATTCAAATGCTAATTCTGACATTACGATATGGCAGCTTAATCCAGAAACTAATCATGCTCAACGAGAAGAATGCTGAGAGACCCATGGTCTCGTTTTGAAAATAAAGGAAAGAATGTTTGTGGCTTGCGGCTTCCGTAAAACCGGAAGTTGCCCTGCGACAACTGCAGTGTCATTGATGCCACCGAGTCCTGTATGCAACCTTCCAGAAAATAATCAAATATGCTCAATTTGTTCCTGGACATCATTCGACTCCAGCATCAACATGTTCATTCTTACAAACGTCGTGGGGCCTGATGTTTTTTACCTGCGGACGGGTTACTTCGTCACAAATGTGACGTGTATCCCGTCCTGCGAATTAAAAGTGCCATGGGATACGGAGTATCCCGTCCACCAAATTTAAAATCATGCCCTTCGTCAGAGGTCACTGACATGCCTACGCAGATGCCCCAACGCTGCGATAATCTCCATGCACGAGTCACATTTTATCATCGAAGAGCAAATAATGTAGGCTTTCTTACTGATGATTACCTGGCGTTGGGGAAATTGAGATTATGTGCCCCATTTTGATAATTCGGATTAACTTTCTCTGGGAATTCTATTTTACAGTGAGTAACTTTCAGTCCGTTTCTGGGTGTAAATGTAACTTCTGCAGTTAGTGCTCACATCCTATGTAGCAGACTGTTGCAGCCCTCTGATGTGCAGTAAATACGTTTCTTATCAAGTTAGGGGCATATTTATCAAGGGTTTGTGTCTCCTTTGCATCACACAACGTTGTGCATGCCAGAATACCTAAAATGCGATTTATCAAGCCACACAAGGCTACTTTCAAGGTCCTGTGTGGCTTGATAAATCAGGAGTAACGCAAATCACTGCATTGCATTATTCTGCCCCAAGGATGCCCTCCATGGGAGTTGCATCAATGTTCCCACGCAACCCCCATGGAATTTGATGTATTCCCACATTGTTGGCAGACCTGGGAGTGCACCAAAATGCTATGCCTTCCCAGGTGAGGTGTTCCTGGGAGAAATATCTTCATTTCTCCTCGTTACTTCCTCTTTCTATGTGTGCTGCATTTTGCAGCATACATAGAAAGAGGAACATGCCTCAGGGGATTGTTTTTGTGCTGGGAGATGCCCCTTCCTGCACAAAAAAATCCTGAATGCAACACAGGCACCCTTGCACCATGATGCAAGGGTGCCCGCATTGGCACTAGACAGCTCATTGTACACAAGCACTGAGGAAAGGTTAGGAATGTGCCGTATTATAATTAATTCCCTGTAACATAGCTCATCAAGGTGCATTGCTGTGCTGCGTTGTGTTAATTTCTCATAAATATGGCTCTTAGTTTGTAGATATCAAAGGCTATCTGTAAAAATTAAAATATGCAGGATTAGTGATTTAAAAGCTCCTCAATAATCTGATAAAAACAGAGGCGTTCTTCCGTCAAACTATGAGATGTGGGTAGCTAATCCAAGGAGTTTAAACATTGGAGGCCAGATATATCAAGGTTTTGCATTACCCTTGTGCCAATCAAGGGGCCGCAAAGGCGACGCAAAACCTAAATAAGATTTATCAAGCCATGCAAGGCTGAGTGGTTTGAGACACCACGTGATGGGGAACATTGCGACTGGCTGACACTGGTCGCGGGAGCTCCCGAGTGAAGGAATGAGGGAATCCTCTATTTGAAAGCCATGAAGTGACAAGCTACTACTTTGCTGTATACACTGTATTCTTGAGTATTCAACGAGTCTACCTGGTTGGGTGGGCCTTCAATGTGCTTTTGGATACAGATACGGTCATTACCGGCATCACCACTGGCAGTCTTCAGGGGAATTGCCGCTCGGCGGCGGCTTTGTTGCGAAGGTCCCGCGCGGCAACAGTGTTGGCCAGGTTCCGGTTTGACTGCGGTAGAGTCAGCACAGGATCCTCGCATTCGGCAGGCAGACACTGCAATGCGGTCCATGAGGAATTATCCGCTGGTCACGTTAGATCGAGGTGAAGGTCCGGACCGGCGCTGAGTGTGCCCGAAGCGACGATATCGAAGCAGTAGCGTTCAATGGGGGTTAAGGTACAGCGGGGGTGGATGGAAAACGACCTCCCCTCTCAGGTATCTTTATTCCCTATGAGTTCTGCGAATGAGGATTTGGGGGCTGAGTGTGCCGGAGGAGTCTCTGTACAGGCTTCTAGGGGGAGTGATAAGGCCAGCAATCTCTTTCCTGCTAGAGAGTTATAAACTTCCCATATAAGGAATAGGTATCATTTACGTTCGGTTCCGGAGAGGGAGAGTAAAAGACCCTACAGTCAGAGAGCCCTTGGCAGTATCCCCTGTTAAAAAGGTGTCTAAAGGGGCTGTGAGAACCAAGAGGTGCGGGCCAAAGGAAGGGCGTTTACCCCCCAAACTCCCCTTCTCTTAGGTCTTACTTTAAAATCATGGAGCAAGTTTGCTGCCTCCACGCAGGGAGTAGGGAGCAAGGCAATTGAGTCTTTCTCCCAGGCTGAACGTTGTTGCTGTTAAGTTGTTTCTCCTTGCTGGTGGAAACTGTAGGCAACACCCAAGGAACTCAAGATTGCTTAACGGGTTGGGGGGCTGCAGATCAGAGTCCTAGACTGACTCAGGCCAATGGTGGGGGGTCCGGGCCAGGTTAACTGCCCTCAAGAGGAGTCTCCCCCAGGAAACCAGGTTGAGAAACTACTTTTCACCTTGAGACAAGCTATTCTGGTAGAGTTTGAGATCTCTGAAGGTAATCAAAGGGGCATTCAAGAAAAATGTGACATACTTAAAGAAAAACTAGATGGAATCACCCAACGTACCTCAGTCCTGGAAGGTGAGGTAAAGTCTCTGTCAGCTGTCCTGGCTGGGAACACCAGTGATATTGCGGATCTTAAAACACAAAATAAGCTGTTACAGGAGGACTTGGAGAAGCTCGAAATACAGTCCAGGCGTAATAATGTGAGACTTCTTAATATCCCTGAAAGTTCTAAAAAAAAAGACATCAAAGGTTTTATATGTAAACTTCTGGGGGAAGGTTTACTCCAGGATAGGCCAGATATTGATTTGGACAGAGAGATCCAAAGAGTGCATAGGGACCCTTTCAGGCTAAACCTCGCGAGGAAGACACCAAGGAAAATTTTGATAAATTGCCTCTTCTACGCTGTTAAGGAGTTAGTGCTGGGGCGTGCCTTGAAGGAATGCTTTCTGAAATTTGGGGACCTCAGTTACCAAATACAATCAGATATTGGCAAGAGAACTGTGCTGAGACAATGGGAGCTGGGCTCAAAAATGAATGATTTATGCAGCAAGGGAGCCCAGGTCCAGATGAAGTTCCCTGCGATGCTGAGAATAATGTGGCGTAACAAAATGCATAATATCATAAATCTGGAAGAGGTGGATACCTTTCTGGCTCAGATAGATGGATCAGAATACCAGAAGCTAGGAGAGTTTATTCCCTGCCACGTTAAGATGAATCTACATTTATCCAGCAATATAACTTTGATAGTTGATGCTTTTTTAATAAGAGCCGAATAGGTTTTAATTCATGATAGTCAGTCACGCTTTCTTTTTCTTTCCTTATTAATTATTTTCTTGATTCCCTCCTCTAGCTCGGGGGGTCGCGAAAGGCGATCACATCGCCTAGGGATAGGAAAGGGGGTTCCCTGAGGTGGGTGGGTGGTGGGGTGCACTCAGTGGTGGGAGCAAAGGGAAAAAATAGAAAAATATGTCCTAGTTCTGTCACATGCCTGTATGGTTCTAGTCTTGGCGGGTTCGTTGGTCCTCTCTTGGGTGGTAGCACATTACGATTATTGGTCAAAGGGGGTTTATGGGAGCTGGGGGTTGAAATCTGAAGATGAGTAGATCAAACCCTGTTCATTTCATATCCTGGAATGTTAATGGCTTGAGGTCCATGAAGACGTTGGCCCGGGTGACTGAATTTCTCAAGAATAGTGAGACGAATGTTATTTTGCCTCAGGAGACTCATTTGGAATGGGAGGAGTGCCGGCCTTTTTTTAATAAATTGGGCTGGGTCCAAGAAGCAGTCTTTTCAGATCAGAGAGGCTGCACAAGAGGTGTGGCCTTAATTATTAGAAACAACTCGGACATAAAGTTGGTATGATACGAATCAGACTTTTCTGGCAGATGGTTGGCAGCTAACGTGATGATACAGGGGATGCCTCTAGTTTGTGCCAATTATTATGGTCCTAATAATGATTCTCCAGGAGCTTTAATGAAGCTCGAATTGTGCATCCTGCAAGCCACTGCTTCAGTAATACTTGGAGGAGATTTTAATATAGTTCAAAATAAGGTTCTAGATAAAACTTCTAAAGAAAATATGTCAGTTCCCCTAGAACTTCGGCAATCTTGAAAAACATGATCAGCGAGTTTAATTTGGTTGATATTTGGTAAAGCTAGTTGGGGGGGCAAGGGACTTCACTTTCTATAGTAAAAAATATGGCCACCACTCCCGCATCGACTACTTCTTGATAGAACAGGAACTTTTAGCCGAGGTCGAAGAGGCTAAACATCTGCCCACCATTCTCTCGGATCATTCGGCAGTTTTCTTGTCCCTTAGTCATCATTATAAACCTGGTATGAAAAGGTGGACCTTAGACAGGACTATTTTGTTAGACGAGAGGGTGGTATTAAGTCTAAGGAATAAGGCTACTGTCTTTTTTCAGGCTAATATTGGCTCAGCTGAAATTCAGATCATCTGGGATGCCTTTAATTCATTTTTAAGGGCAATAGTTAGTTCCATAATGGTGGGAAAGAGGCGGGCCCTGAAGCGGCAAGACGAGGAGCAAATCAATGAGATTAAGGGTAAGGAATGTGATCTCCAAAAGGCATAATTGGAGGGCTCCAGTAGAGTTTTACTTCTTAGCAAAGAACTAGAACATCTCCAGGCGGAATATCAGAGGCAACTCGACAAAAGATTACTGGACAGGTGGAGAGTAAGTAAGCTGCAACATTTCTCATATGGAGAGAGGTGCAGTTCGCTTCTGGCCTGGAAAGCAAAAACAGATAAGTCTAGAAATTTAATTCAAAACCTGAGGGATGTGGAAACGGGAGCTCTATTGGATACCAATCTGCAATTATGTGCCGAGGCCCTGTAGATATATGTGTAGTCTTTGCAGCAATGATATATCGCCCGGGAAGGAGAGCATAGAGGCCTGGTTAGAGAAGATTGAGCTTCCAAGTTTAAATAATGACCAAAAGAGACTCTTAGAGGCCGAGATCACGGAGGATGAGGTCCGGGCACAGATCAGGAAGATGGCAGGGGGGAAGGCCGCTGGACCTGATGGCCTCCCAGTTAAGATTTATTCTCAACTCCTCTACATTATTGTACCAGTGCTGAAATGCTTATTTAACGCTGTATAGATATTGAAGGTGAAATAGTCCCGCGGTCGTTCGCCGAGGCCACCGTTACTTTAATTTTGAAATTAAACAAGAACCCACTGGAAGTGGATTCTTATAGGCCAATATCTCTTTTGAATTCCGACTATTAGGTCTTTTCAGGGATAGTAGCCTCTAGGGTCGCCCAGGTCTTCAAGGGGGTTATCCATCAGGACCAAAGAGGTTTTATCCCTGGGAGGCAGCTTAAAGAGCATGCCTTTTTGATGCTTGGGATTGTTGATTTGGCAGAAACCCAGAATTTACCTGTAAAGGCAGTAGCTGTAGACACTGCAAAGGCATTTGACCAATTACACTGGCCTTGCCTTTGGGA
Organism: Triturus cristatus; assembly: GCF_964204655.1. Classification (NCBI taxonomy): domain Eukaryota; kingdom Metazoa; phylum Chordata; class Amphibia; order Caudata; family Salamandridae; genus Triturus; species Triturus cristatus. The sequence goes on from NC_140589.1 coordinate 1,561,142,346, forward strand.
TGCTTCAAAGACCTTTAGGTTTCCGCAGAATATGGTGAGGGCTGTTCAAAATCTGTACCATCTGCCTAGAGGCATGGTTTTGGTTAATGGGGAGCTATCAGACTGGTTCAATAACACATGAGGTACGAGGAAGGGGTGTCCCTTGTCCCGACCTTTGTTTAACCTTTACATAGAGCCATTTGCCTCCTTGATCAGAGCGGATTCTACCATCTTTCCGTTTAAATTTGTTGGCCTAATGGCAAAGTTGGCTCTGTATGCAGACGATCTTCTATACCATTAATCCAGAGGTGGCAATCCCCAATTTAATGGCCAAGGCGGAAACCTTTGGTAGGATCTCGGGTTATAAGGTAAATAGCGGGGAAACCGAAATCATGGAGTGGAACCAGCCTAGGCAAAGCTCGGGGGCTAAGGCCCAAATGTGCTATTTGGGTATTATAATTACACAGAAGTTGGATGATGTTTCGAGAGTTAACTGGAAAAAGGTAAGTCAGGAGATTGGGAGTCTTTTGCTCAGGTGGGCGAATTTACCCCTAAATATATATGGTCAGGTTAATCTCATTAAAATGATTCTCCTCCCTAAAATCACTTTTCTTTTTAATTCTATCCCCTTAACTTTTGATAAAGAAGATATAGCTAATTTTCAGGGGAAGATTGGCAGTTTTATTTGGTCCTCTAAAGGACCTAGGATATCCTGGAAAAAGTTGAGGAGGAGGCTGGAGAAGGGGGGCTGGCTCTTCCGGGTCTCTTGGTATACTATCACACATTTCATTTTAAGAACTTTCGTATGCTGACAAATAAAGTTGACCATTCTCCCTTGGGATTACTCTTTGGGGCAATGTTATGCAAACTGAGCTATGGGCAGAGTCATTTGCTCTTTAAATATGGGGACCTGAAGTACTTCAAGAAGGCGAGGTTGAAGATCTTGCAGGAGGCCTTAAGAACCTGGGTGTATTTCTGGAAAAAACTAGGAATTCCCTATTACTTCTCCCTGGCTCTGATTTGGGACTCTCCGTGAACCCCTGAATGTTTGAGACCAGCTCAGTCTGCCATTAAAATCTGCAGGGCTACTTTATTGGGGTGATCTCAAAACCGCTTCATCTCTGGGCAGCTGGGAAGTACTGAATAATTGCACCAGGGGTCAATTAACTAGATTTAAATATTACCAAGTCTCCTCCTGGTGGGCTAGGCAGGTTTGGGTAGAGGAGGAAGAAGACTCCTGGCTTGATCAGGTGATGAGAATAGGCCCTCTGAAAAAGGAAGTTTCTCTGTGGTATCAGGCCTTGGTAGAGGCGGATGATGACCTTGACATGGATATTTCAAAGCTTTGGGCTGAAGAATTAGCGGGTGGAAACTCTAAAGAGGTCTGGCTCGATTCTGTTTTTGTTCTACGAGCGGTCGTGAAACCTGCTTCCCTTAAGCTTTATTTTTTATGCAATCCTCCTGGCGAGACGGGAGATCTGTAGGCTTTGGAAGTCTGGAAGTCCACCTTGCTTTTCTGACTGTGTTAAAAAGATAATTTCTACAAGTCAGTATGACATGGCCTGCGACTCTAGAAGCCGGGAGAAAGTCTGGGCACTGTTGGTCGAGTGGAGCCAGCGCTCCAGGAGGTCCGATGATTAAGCCAAAAGTGCTGTAGTTCCTGGCTCCCTCTGCTACGGGCACACTGATGAAGGGATGGAAGGGAAACAGCATTATTCTTGGGTAGAAAGGCTCTTCTCCATGCTTCGGTAATTGGGATAAGAGCATTCCCAGCAAGACAGTTGGCAGAATGAGGACAAAAAAAAAAAGCCACGCAAGGCCACCTTGCGTGGCCTTGCATGGCTCGATAAATCTTGAGTAATGAAAGGCAGTGCAAATTGATGCCTTGCGTTACTGTGCCCAAGGGAGGCGTTCCATTAGTGGAGCATGGGTGTTTCCACTCAACCACCAATGCATTTTTGTGCATTCCCAGATTTACCATTAGTGGTAGACCTGGGCTTGCGTCAAATTGCTGTGCCTTCCCGGGTGACGTGTAACGAGGAGAGATATCTTTATTTCTCCTAGTTTTTTGTAGAAAGAGGAAAATGCCTCTCATGATTTTCTTTTGTGTAGGAAGGTGTCCCTTCCTGCACAAAAAAGCCTGAATTCAACACAGGCACCCTTGCACCATGGTGCAAGGGTGCCTGCATTGGCACCAGGCAGCCCATTGTACACCAGCATAGGGGAAAGGGCAGGAATGCGCCATATTATAATAAATGCCCTGTTACGCGTTTGAGCAGGTGACTTGCTGTGCTGCATTACATTTGTGTCTCATATATATGGCTCTTAGTGTGAAAATATCAAAGGCTATCTGTAAAAATCAAAATATGCAGAATTAGTGATTTAAAAGCCCCTCAATAATCTGAAAAAACAGAGGCAATATGGATGACCGGAGGTAAGTACACATTTAAATAAGTAAAAACGAATTTCGTTGCGCGCTCTGCATCGCAAAATGCGATGCAGCGCGCGCAAAGGAATTCGTTTTACTTATTTAAATGTGTACTTACCTCCGGTCATCCATATTCCGGTGTTTACATTTCACAACCCTGCCCCTCCCCCGCCCCGCCTCACTGCCCCACCGTCACTCCCTCCACGGACCGCTACTGCCCCATTTACAAATTCATACAAAAGAGCTATTGCCAAGCCTCAGTAGTTTCAGCAGTCTTCTCATGTCAGCTGGTACATGATTTAAAGAAGTTGCTTTGGGTCTTATTTAGGGTTTGGCAGGCGGGTAGTCCGTCATAAACGTGATGGATAGCCTGTCTGCCTTATTATTAGTGTGCTATAGCCAATGACACTTTTATTAAGGCGGCAGGATATCTGTCATGTTTGTGATGGAGCATCCTGTCCACCAAACTCTCAATCGGACCCTTCATTCTATTGAGTCAGGCACTATTCAGAATACATTTAATAAAAAATAACTTCTAGACCATAGTTGATTAATTAATGAATTACAGATCTACTAAGATCCAAGAAGGTCTAATGTACTTACTCTGCGGGATCTGAAGGGTGGAAGGGGGATGGCTTCCTAAGGTAGTGTTACTCTTGGAGTACTTTAAGGTTGCTGAGGGGCCTGCATTAATGAAACCTGATAAGGTGATCGCACAGAGTGACGTAGAGGAGGAAAGGGGAGCATAGAGATGTCATCTCATGTATGGGTTACCTACCGGCTACATGCAAAGCGGGCAATTGGTTGTGCAAAACACCTGCAGCTGCTTTAATTCTCAAACCACTGGGTCACCGGAATGCAGTGCAGAGAAAGAGAAGAAAGCAGAGAAGTTTCCCAGTCCTACACTCTAGCCAATGAAATATGTCCCCGGTGCCTGTCTGTCTGTACATATATCCCTGCCCTGCTAAATATTTATTTATTTATTTATTTACTTACTTACTTTTTCTTTTTTTTAATTTGTTTATTGACATTTTTCCAAACAAACAGAATACAGTACATTACTACAAGCCAGCATAATATTGATTAAAATAGGAGCCTAAAAATCACAGTCTCAGTAATACACAGTTCCTATTAGTGACAGACACTTCATCAGCCCACCTCTAACAGAAGGATTTACGTACATCATTCATCTAGATCAGGGGTCTACAACATTTTCTGTAGTGAGAGCTACTTCTGGTCAGTAAAAATCTTCGTGAGCTACTCGCGCATTTTTTTGAGAGACGCCGCATGCCCAGTTTCATTGACTTTAAGCCTAATTTCTTTGGAACCCTTACTTTTGTTTGAACAAAAGGGGCCACACTCCCTCTTTTGAAGTGACAGACAGCCGTAGGTTGTGCTACCTTAAGCAAAAGCTTGTCTTGCTTGGAAGCATTCCTGGAAAGTATAACGAGCTATGTGGGATACAAGCCTAAGATCTCCTTTTGTAATCCTCGATCAACTTGTTCACACACTGCAAAAGTTAAACCTCAACATATATACTCCTTATCAAATGTGATTTATTGAAGTCTAGCTTAGATGTGCAGTCGCTAGTCTTAAAAAAAGAGACTCATTTGGTAAGAACCTCAATTATTTGCCCTTCACCACATACTCTTTTTTTTTTGTAAAATTTTGGAACCTGAGATCTGGGCGGGTAAGAGCCCCTCCCCCACCGGTGGCCATCAGGAAGAAGAAACGACAATCATTTACTACATTAAAAGGTATAAAATCCAAAGCAGCACACAGTGGACATAGTCTGATTTCTCCATTCACCTGGAAGTTTGAAAAGTTTAACAAAACACCGACAGAATTAAATTTTCTAATAGACACTTGTGATGCTGGTTTTCTTCAACAGAAGGCTTTGAGGGCTTACCAACACTCATCATACCAGAAGTGATGGCGAGAAACCCGGATGCTAAATAACTTGGGCATGGAGACCATGCAATTGAGTACAGACCTGTTTTCGAGGACAGCAGCCAATCGTGAATTAACTAATCACATCCCTCTGTTTTCTCCCACGTCCCCATCTTCCCTTTCCCCTAGCAAACTTAACACGTCAGTTCCTCCACCAATTGAGGTCTTTAAGGTCCCTACACCTCGGGTAAAACAACAACAGCGTCTTGAATTTGCTCAGCAACTGGTGAACACTTGTGCCTCCCCAAGTCCTCAAGAAAGTCATTCCCTTGACTCTGAGCAAACAGCTCAAAAAGAGGCCATATTCACCAGGTGTGCGTTCGATAATAAAGGCAACACAGGTAACTAAGGCAATAACACAAAACAGAGAGAGACTTGGAATCTGGGCTCTGCACACAAAATGGACTAGACTAGAGTGAGTTCTTACTGGCACTCAGAACTAAAGGTACACAAGGTTGCAGATATACCACAAGAAAAGTATGAGCCCTTTTCTGGTGTTGGAGCCTATGTTAGGACATGAAGGTAATCAAAAGATTTCTCAACTCAGGGGTGAAGTAGTTTGCTTTCTCAACTCTGGCACAATCTTGGATGTGGCACAAAGTCTTACATTTACAGATCTCTTACCCGAGCAGTCTAGCCTGAATCAAATACAATCTGCAAAAACCCTGTGCAAAATTCGGACAACATTGTACCATCCTGTCCAATTGTTGTAAAAGCCCCTATTGGATGATAGAAACAGTAAGCTTGCTATTACAAATTAATTCTGGGAATCTATAATGAAAATATCACAGCTCACTGTGGATGCTTAAACAAATCGCTTTAAATATCATTTTCCTTTAATTTATTATGAATGTGGATGACAGAGAGGGCCTAATATGTATTTGTACATTACTCTCCCGACCACGTTTTGTAGGGGGCTACAGCATATATGCAGAGTCTAGGGGCAACAGGAGGGTGAAGTCACATCATGGCAGTGTCACATTCTGAGTGTCACCTATGGCTGGTGCAACAGTCGACGTCTGCGGATTTTGGAGCCATGCTGGAAATGGTTCCCATATTTCACGGGGTCTGGAAGAAGGCGGCATCAGTTCCCAAAATATACTCAATTGCGTGTGCCCATATGTGACGTCCCTAACCCATTCTTTAATGGAGGGCACTCGTCTCCTGCCCCAGTGGAGTGCAACTTGTTTCTTTGTAAACAGTAAGAGGAGTGCATGAAGCTTGCGCAGCTTGGGCAGTGTATTTTTAACATATCCCAAGAGACCAAGAACAGGGGATGGGGCCAGTGATACGTCCAGGATGCAATTTATTGAATCAAAGACTAATAGCCAGAACTCGGCTCTTTTGGGACATTCAACATGTAAAAATGCAGCTGGGGTGTACCCGCAGCGCCAAGAGCTATCGTTCTTTCGTATACCCATAGGATGGAGGCTCACCGGATTTCTATAAAATCTATGTAAATATTTAAAATGAATCAACCGCAGCTTGTAATTCGGTGAGAGTTCGGTTAGCTGCCTACAACAAAATTCCCATTGGGCTTCGGTCAGTGGTGTCTCGAGGTCTTCATTCCAGTGTCTGAGGGATTTAGGTATCACCAATGGGGCTGTGTTCTGCATGTGGGTATACAAGCGCGTAATGAGTTTACAGGGAGATGGAGATTTTAGTAAGTTTTCCAGTGCAGGTAACAGTGGCGGTGCCCTCGGAAATCCCTCCCAGAGGGCTCGGCACGCCGTACGCACCTTGTGATATAAAAATATCTCTGTAAATGTCATTGTCTGGCCCTCAGTCGCTACAGGGGGGGTCTAAAGTTTGAAAGCACATCTTCTGGGCCAGTGACTTACTAATACTGTCCTGTATACAAGGCAGCATTAGGCTTTGCGGCAAGGGGCGTATAGCACCAGGACTCCTGCCCTCTTGCACAACTCCTCCCATGCCCAATATAGTGTTCCAGCAGAATCTATGTCTCCACGAGGGCGGCAGGATTTCTGGTATAGTGCCACTTTAAGTGGGATAGGGGCCATCACATCAGTCTCGACCGCCACATGTGGCTGGAAGGGGGTCGGGTGTGCCCAATAATGCAGAAATTTTGCCTGAGCGCAGAACGCATAAAGCTGCTTATCTGGAGCCCCCAAACTGCCCTGTCTCAATGGGAGAGTCAGTAAGTCCCAGGAGGTTCTGGCTTGACCCCCTGCCCATGCCAAGGAGACCAGCTGAGATTTCAGGGAATTATAAAAGTGCTGAGTGAGTAGAATCGGTATATTGATGAATAAATACAGGAACTTTGGTAGTACAACCATTTTAGCCAGTGAAATCTTGCCGGCCATGGACAACGGCAATTTGGACCATGCCTTAACTTTGTCCTCCAGCCACATGACCGTTCGTCCATAATTTAATCTCCACACTTGCTGTGTGTCTCGGCTTATCCAAACCCCTAAGTATTTAACCGCTTCGGCTTCCCATCTCAAGGGGAACTCCAATGTCACCGGGGGGGGGGGGGGGGGGGGATACCGTCAGTCAGCGGAAAGATCACTGATTTAGCCCAGTTTATAAAGACACCAGTTAGCCCGCCAAATCGAATGAATTCCCTCAAAAGGGGGTCTAAGTTCTCTGCTGGGTTAGTAATGTAGAGAGTGACATCATCTGCATATAGTGAGATGAGTAGGTTTCTAGAACTAAACCCAATTCCCCGTGCAGTGTGGTGTTGATGGATGCGAGCAGCCAGGGGCTCCATTGCAATCGCAAAAAGCAAAGGAGACAGTGGACACCCCTGTCTTGTACCTCGCGAAATTGGGAATGAATCAGAGAGCAGACCATTCACCTGTATGCGTTCGCTAGGTGATGTATATAACAGCCAGATTCGGTTTATAAAGAGCAGGCTAAATCCCATGCGCCCTAGAATCGAGAAGAGATATGGCCATTCAAGCGTATCAAACGCCTTAGTCACGTCTAAAAGCACAACCGCAGCTCTCACGTCTGGGTGTAGATAGTGTAACACTGAAAAATTGTTCTTAAGTTATGAGATGTAGATCTCCCAGGGATGAATCCGGATTGATCGGGAAGCGCTATAATCAGCAGCAGAGGCTGCAGTCGATTAGCAATCAATTTGGCAAGGATCTTAACACACATTTATCATGGACATTGGCCGGTAGGAGTCCAGCTCCTCCTCTGACTTCCCAGGTTTGAGGAGAGTGATAATTATCGCTTCCCTCATGGATTGGGGTAATATCCCCTCCTCCAACGCCTCCTCATACACTGCTAACAGCCTGGGTGCCAGTTCCTCAACATAAGTTTTATAGAAGGACGTGGTCAGGCCATCTGGCCCAGGGGCTTTACCGAGGGGCAGGCTTTTAATAACCTGGGCTACATCTTCTGCTGTACTCCCTGTGGGGCGGTTTCAGAGGTAGTGGTTCTGCCTGAAGGTCGTGAGGAACCCCGCAAGAAAATTCTGGAGGAATCGCGAACCACGTCAAGCGACCCCTGTATGTCGAAAGTGGTCCGAAGGTCTTTTGCAGCATGGTCACTCCTTCCTGACGGCTACTGAGGACTGCTGCCCTGACTGCCGCCCTGCCTTGGCCCTCTTTTTGGTGATGTATGGTAAGGCGAGACAATAGGCGGGCCTCTGTTGGTGTAAGAAGACATCTTAGTTAAGTATTGGTGGGTCGCTCCCACATTGGTTCTTTGGTTCTTTGGTTCTTTGGTTCTTTGGTTCTTTGGTTCTTTGGTCCTTTGGTTCTTTGGTTCTTAGGTTCTTTGGGTCTTTGATTCGGGTATTGCAATAACCGAAGCCGAAGGGTAAGTACATTTGTGCTGTGTTCATTGATTTAACCCCCTTGATGTTTGTGAACAGTCCAGTGAAATAACGATGCCTGGTCTGACTAAGTTTAGGAAACTTTGTTGCTTTGGTTGTAATAGGGATTCCCGGCTGGAGGACTCTTGTCCGATTCCTTCGGTTGGAACTCCCACTTATGAGCTCTATTCTAAACATGGTGTTGGCCCCATTGACTTTAACGAGGCATGGATCCGATTCACGAAGAATGATGGTGTTTTAAAATGGACAGAAAATGGTAGTTTTGAGCCTGACATACTAGATAATTTGGAAGCTATTTTATTTAAAAGAAAAGCCCGGCCGGCAATGTTTGACTCTTTCCGCCTTTGGCGTAAGGAAGCCAAACAGAGAAAAATTAAGCAAGAAAAACGAGATAGGAAAACACAGGGTATGACAATTATACAGGCCACTCAGCAATTTAAAGATAATGAAGTTGATAATGCGATGGAAATTTCAGAGAGACAGCATCGTATGGCGATAGATAAATGCTATCCGATGTTGCCAGTTTCCCCTTCTGATAGAAGAAAGGATTTAGAGGAAGATCCCTTGATGACTCACTTATTGAAATTGCCTCCGCCCTATGTACAAGGTGCTAATGCACCCCCGTTGTTACAACCTGTTCAGCCGCCAGTTGTGCCTCTGCTTGCTCCGGCTCTTCCACATTTGCTCCCTCAAGTATTGACGCCTCTGCCAGCTTTGCCTTCGACTCCTTTGCCTTCATCTTCTTTGCCCTCTGCTCCCCCGGTAATTACTGATTCCTATTCAGTTAGTTCGCCTAATACCTTGTCCCCTATCCTTATGTCCAATTCTCCGTCTATGTGTAAACGACTCACAGATACGGTCTCTAGTCTTTTATCTCCTTTCTTTGAGGCTTTAAATGTGTCTCCGGCTTTTTCTCGAAGACAGTCTCATAGTCAGTTCCCAGGTTCCGAAGAACGAGAAAGGTTGGACTCTCTCGCTCGTAAATGGATTGAGAAGGGTCCCCAGTATAATGTGCCCGACATTATGCCTACCTTCTCACAGTGGAATGCGCCTACGCAGAGATATGTTTTCAATGTCATGTGTGATACTCTCGTTAAAGGATGGGAGGATATGGATTTGGGTTCGGTTCCTCAGGGTCTGTTAGATGTTCAGGCTGATTTTGATAAGGGACTCATTGTGGGTTCTAAGGTTGAGGACGCTGTAAAGCGACTTGTTACCTTTAGAACCTTATTTACCTCACAGACTTTTCTTGACTCCGATCCCTCAGTTAGGTTGACACTGAAAAATTACCCAATGAGAGAGGTTCCTCCAGTATGGAGAGAAGAGGTTGCAGCAGTAGGTGCTAATCAAGCTATTCCTGCTCACTTCCAGCGTATATGTGTACATGTCCCCTGGAAAAGATTTGAAGTTTTGGCTCTTAAACAGTCTCTACCGGATCCTCGTAAGAACCCTGCAGGTTATTATAAAGAATTGTCACAGACCGTTGATGCCTGTATTATGAATTTAGCAGATATTGACATGTTGATGGGGAATGTAGTCCCACAAGCGTTATGGGCTAGAATTCGTAAAGAGAATCATGCCCAAGAATTAGGTGGAGACTGGGATGCTATAATTGCCGCAGATAGAGCCCAAGTGGGTGGTGCGAAGCCTGATGCTTTGATTTCAGAACTCCCTGGTAGGATTATTACATTAATGAAAACGATGATGCCTGCCTTGAGAGTTAACTGGGATAAACTAGCCGCGTGTAAACAGAAGAAAGATGAGAGTGTCTCCGATTTCTTCACTCGTTTCGAAGAGACATTCATTGATCACAGTGGTCAGGATATGACTACGGAGGGTGGACAGCGATTATTTGTAGATAAGTTCGTATTCAACCTGCTTCCCGAGCTGTCGCATAAGTTGAAAGACTCCGAGAGTTCATGGGCTGTTTCTTCTTCAGCCCAGATATTGGCTACTGCTCAATATTATGAAAATAGAGATAAAGAAGAAAGAGATAAGCAAGAGAAAAAGACTAAAGAATTGAAAACTAAGGTTCTCTTGCAACAGGCTTATCCACCTCGTTATGCTCAGCCCCAGTTTCAACAGCCTCCACAGTTTCAGAGGGTGTATCAAAAGCCTGAGCCATATATTCTGCGACCTTTGTTAGGTCCTAATCAATGTGCCTATTGTAGGGAGGAAGGTCATTTTAAGAATAGTTGTCCGGTTTTATTGCAGCGCAATGGCACACTATCTGCTCCACGAGGTCGTGGTGGCCTCCAGTCAGTAAACAGAGGTAGAGGTCGAGGTATGTTGACCCAAGAACAGCGTTCCCTTCCTCCTCCTAATTCCGTGAACTACTTTGATCAGCAAAACGCTCGGTCTACACAGTATTATAATGAGGATTGTTATGTTGAAGGCGAGAATGAAAGTCTTCATGCTAACTAGGACAGCCATGGACAAAGTAAGGGAGTTGTGTCGATTCCAGTAGATCAGAGTGGACCTTATGTTAATGTCACTACAATGGGTGTTTCAGAGCCATTTCTTTTAGATACTGGTGCGATGAGAAGTTCTATCATTCATTCAAAACTCCCTGGGGCACCTTTGTCTGGCTTAACGAATGTATCTGTAGGTTCTTCTGGCGCCCCAGTTCGTAATCCGGTCTCTTGCCCTTTGCCTATTTCAATTGGCCCTTACAATTTGGAAGCTCCGCTTCTCTTAACGAATGGTTGCGGCGAGAATCTATTGGGCTTGGATCTACTGAAAAGAATACATGCCACAATATCTTGTTCTCCTTCTGGTGTATATCTTACTTTAGGACAGAGATTGACTTCTCCAATGTATTTGTCTAAAGATCAATTCTCACCTGAACTGCTCTCTCTTCCTACAACGCTTTGGGCTACGGGTCCAAATGATGTTGGTTGTCTTGAGATCCCACCATATGTTGGTACTCTCAAGCCCAATGCTGAATTGCCACGCGTTCCTCAATATAGAATTTCCACTGAAGGTGAAAGAGAGCTTTTGGAAATCATTCATGATTTGAATCATAAGGATGTGGTTGAGGAAACGAGAGGTAACATATGTAATAGCCCTATTCTTCCTGTTCTTAAATGCACTGATCCTTCCCAGCCTCCTGTTTATCGTTTTGTGATTGATCTTCGGGAGGTAAACAAAATTGTTGTACCACAGTTTCCTGTTGTCCCAGATATCACTGCACTGTTGACAATGATACCTTCTACAGCGGTTTGGTTTTCTGTTATCGATCTGAAAAATGCTTTCTTTAGTATTCCCATTGCCGAAGAGAGTAGGGATATTTTTGGCTTCTCTCTTGGAGGCCGAAGCTTCCGGTTTAAGCGCGCACCTCAAGGCTATTGTGAAAGTCCCTCTATTTATAGTCAAGCTCTAAAATGTCATCTTGATGCTTTTTCTTTGCCGTCTGGTGCTGCTCTTTTTCAGTACATGGATGACTTGTTAATTGCTGCTGATTCAGAGGATATATGCAAGAACGCGACGGTTGCATTGTTGCGACACTTGTTCAATCTTAATCATAAGGTTTCACCTTCTAAGCTACAATATGTCCGCCGAGAGGTTACCTACTTGGGTCATCTCTAATCAAAGGAGGGAAGACGATTAACCCCAGAACGTATCCAAGCAATTGTGCAAATGTCTGTGCCATCCACACAAAGGGAGGTACATGCCTTTCTGGGCCTTACTTCCTATTGTAGGCAGTGGATCCCTAACTTCTCTCTGTTGGCCAAACCTTTGTTGGCACTCACTTAGAAAGATACACCTCAGCCCCTTCCGTGGACTGACGAATGTCAGAGGAGTTTTACTGACTTACGTGCTGCTCTGTGTTCTGCTCCTGTACTAGGTACTCCTGATTACAGTAAGCCTTTTACGCTCTATGTTCATGAAAGAGAAGGTTGTGCGTTGTCAGTCTTAACACAGCGATTTGGAGATAAACAGCGACCATGTGCCTATTTTTCGGCTACGTTAGATCCAGTAGCTAAAGCATTGCCTAGTTGTCTTAAACCGACAGCAGCAGCAGCAATTTCCATTCGTCAGTCGGCTGGAGTGGTGCTAGATAATACTCTCATTGTTATGGTACCACATGCAGTGGATACTTTGCTAAACAGAACAAAAACACAACATCTTACGAGTGCTCGTTTGTCTGGATATGAGCTGACGCTCTTGGTTAGCCACGTACACATTAAACGATGTAACACTTTAAATCCAGCTACTTTGTTGCCTCTTCCAGAAGAGAAAGGTGTTCAAGAACAACATGATTGTTTCCTCCGTACTGAGGAAGAGACCAAAGGTAGAATTGACTTAACAGATACGCCATTAGTGAATCCGGATGGAACGCTATGGGTAGATGGTTCTTGTTTCCAGGAAAGGGAACCCCAACTCCAGTAGGTCATTTTGCTCCTCCGACCTATCCATTTGAGGTGTTGCAAATCGATTACATTCACATGGAACGATGCAACAATCTCAAATATCTTCTAGTGGTGGTATGTGCCTTTTCCAGATGGATAGAGGCATACCCCCTGAAAGACAACACTGCTTTATCCACAGCCAAAATACTTCTAAAAGAGTTTTTTCCTAGATTTGGGTTGCCGCGCATTGTCTGGTGTGACAATGGGAGTGAATTTGTGGGCCAAGTCATGCAAAAAGTTTGTGCGGGTCTTGGCATCAAGGAAAAGTTCCATGCCGCAAACCATACACAGTCAGCGGGTCTACTGGAGTGCTATAATGGTACTCTAAAACTCAAGCTTGCTAAAATACAAGCCAGTACAGGCCTTAGTTGGCCCGATGCCCTACCTTTGGCTCTTCTATCCACCAGAACGGCTGTGCATTCTCGTTTGGGACTTAGCCCTTATGAGGTAGTTTTCGGACGCCCAGCTAATATATGGGGAGTCCCTCACCCTAAAAAGTACTCTGATATACCATACCCGATGTTGATTGATTATCTCCACGACCTCACAACTAAATTGCGTATTCTCCATCAACAGGTTCAGAGCTCTTTGCCCGAGGCCTCCACAGACTCAGGTCATTCCATCCAACCAGGTGACTGGGTTTGTGTGAAGCATTTCCAAAGGACGAAGAATTTGGAGCCTCGCTGGAGAGAACCTCGGCAGGTGCTCCTAACTACCCGTACAGCAGTGGAAGGTGAAGGAAAGAAGAACTGGATTCACGGTGTGCACTGCAAGAAAGTGCCTTGCCTATGCCTTTCGATCAGTGGGTCCGCAAGGGTATAAGTGACTCTGAAAGTGAGAAGGTTCCCCGATTTATACCTTTTAGTGATGCACGCTTGAATGGAACACTGTCAGAAAAAGAAAACAACGACATTCTCCAAGAAGCTGTACCACCACATTTTCGCTTGAATACCACAAATCCACGAACATTGTTTCAGGATCAGACTGTACTTGATAAGGCTCATTACAATTTAAGACCTAGACTAAAGAAGAAAACTTGAGATTCTCTCTTCCATGTAGTTTCTATCCCGGTTGCAGGGTCACGGTAGGAGTCTTGGTTGTGACCTGAGTAGTGACAATAGGTCTGCAGGACGTGCAGTGTCATAGGACGGCAGATAATCATAACCAAGTGATTGAGGAAGATTGCCGTGAGCATCCACATAGAAGATGGAGACTACATTAGAAATAAGAGAGAAGAAGAATAAGTTGAAAGAAAAATACTGTAAATTGATGTATAGTCGTTGTGGTATAACTTTATGTATTTTTATATAATTATGTATTTTATTGGCGTGTATAGGTTGGATTGTTCATGCTATGCAGGAAAAAGTTGTCCCTTCTTCTATCACTGTGCCTTCTTATTCTACTATCTCTCCACATCTATTTCATACACTTCCTCAACATGAACTGGTTAGAAGAACTGAATATTAAAATAATTCATTTATCCAGTTATTACACCAACACCAATTGGTAATTAATACAACCGACTGTTGGGTGTGTGGACTTATGCCTCATACCACAGAAAAAGGGATGCCATATTTAGTCCTTCCGTTCTCTTATGAAGGTTCTGCTTGGGCTTATTTTGTAATTTTCTCTAATGCCTATCAAAGCCGATTTAAACGACCTGTCAGTTCTTATATTGGTGGACCAGATTTCAGTCATAGTTCATTGATAAAGGGAATGGTATCTATGGCTAAAATCATGGAAAATAGTAAAATTTCTGTTGATGAGAGAAAAGCATATACTAATTGGAACATCACTCATTATATCACTAGTCTTAGTGATAAGGTTAAACACGGAAAATCTCAACCAATTTGGACTGTACCTCATCAAGGCAATTTCTGTTTGCAAATAAATGGCCAGACTGCTGACACCGAACAGAGAAAAAGCTTTTGTTCTCATACGTACATCCATTCATCTCAGAATTCGCCGCCGTTAGTGCCATCTCAAGGCACGTATTTCATCTGTCATGATAGAGCCTATACGTGGTTACCGACTGGTTTTTCTGGAACATGCTATATAGCTTTTCTTCTTCCCCCTACATACACTGCTTCTTCAAATTTTCATAAAAACAGATATGGCAGAGGAATTATTGATTCCAAAGACACAGCAGGACAAGAGGGAGGAGACTTCCTCAAAGGATTTCTTCCTTTTTGGGGTCCTATGGCAAACAGTAGGAATATGAGACAACTGGTTCGTGTTGTAGAGACTACCATAGACGTCACTGTAGGAGCTTTGAGTAATATTACGCGGGAACTACAAGCGGATCGTCTTATGACATTACAGAACCGAGTTGCCTTAGATGTTATTCTTGCAGATCGTGGTGGAGTCTGTAAATTGATCAAATCAAGTTGCTGTATTTATATACCTGATGATGCTCCGACAGTATACCAGGCCATCTCTAAATTACACATAATCTCCGAGTCGATTCATCAGGACAAAGGAGATTGGTCGTTATTGGGGTGGTTTTGAGGACTACTGTCTAAGTGGGGATGGAAGGTATTAACATTCCTTGGAATGGTTTTGGCCATCATTTTCTCTTGTTGTCTCTGTATGCACTGTGGCCCCGTCATTTGTGGCCTTTGTGCTACTATGTGCATCCCAAACCCTAAGTCACAGAGAACAGAGAATATTAAAATGATGTTGCAACAACAGCTTGATGACCTCATGGCCATTGACATCGACTCAGATTAACATGAGTCCGTGTGTTATTGCCTGAGTTCTGGCAAAAGGAGGGTCTGAGGAAATTAGATTTTCGATCTTGATCGTATTGACCCGCCATTTTGTAATCCGCCACCATTTTGTGTTGCCCTCACTCAGGCAGCACGCCGAACGAAGTCTTTTCTGCTTTCCCTGCAGTATCGTGTCAAAATAGCCTTCTGCCTCTGTTTACAAAGCTGGTGTTAGGGACTGGCCGAGTACACTAATCCCTGTCTGGTTTTTCTAATCCCTGTCTCAACTATCTGTTGGTTCACACTATTCTCTTCTGACTTTATCTTATCTTCTGGCCTTCGCTGTCCTCTGCTCGTATTCTCTCGTTTCACAACTGTCCTCCAAAACACACAAATGTATCTCGCCACCTGCGAGTCAGCTACAGACACGTTAATAAATGAACCCGTAAGGAGGAGCGACAAAAACAGTTGCAGGAGAGGCTTCTTCGGGTTACTCGATACTTTATTTTACCTTCTTTCTATTGGCTACATTTTATTTTTGACGTTTCCTTATTGGTTCTTCATGTATGTATTGGGTGTGTTTCTAGTTAATCTATATGCTACCTACATACTATATAAGATTGTGCGCCAAAGAACATTGAGAACATACCGTGTGTACTTCTAGGACAACTGTACTAGCTGCAGCTAATAAAATCTGATCTTTTACGCCAACAGAGTGTCCCCGTGTCTCTGTTAGCTGAAGCAGTAGAACCCAGGAGATTAAGGCGTACCCTGCGCCGCCAGGCCCATAAGGTTCTGGTTCTTCAGCAGATGTAAAACATCAGTAGCCCAAGCAGCTACATCCCTAGAAACCAACCAAAATTCCAGGCGAGACCAAGCGCTGTGGTGATCAGATATACAAGTACCCTCTTCCACTAGGGGATGCCTGCTACGCCAGATATCTAACAAATTCCCTTCTGCGATTATAGCCTTCAGGACAGCATTGGCAGCTGGGTGTAAGCACCTTTCCTGTCCATGGCGTCATCTAGGATCGCATTAAAATCCCCACCACACAATATTGTATCACAGCCAGTCATTTCAATTCTAGACCAAATATCCTGAAAGAAATCAGGGGAATCAACATTTGGACCATAAATAACTACCAGTCCCAGGGAAATCCCTCCCAGCACCCCCCGAATAAGGACAAATCTCCCCTCCGGATCTCTGTGTACCTCTCCCTCATGCCAATCCACCCCCCTCTTAACCAGCACAGTCACTCCTCGGGCATAGTTGGAGTAAATAGAGGAATATACGTGACCCCACCTGTTATGCCTCAGCCTCTGCGACGGTGTAAAATTTAAGTGCGTCTCTTGTAATAAACATATATCTATGTTGTGTCTAGAGAGGAAAGTATGCACAAGTCTAGATTTCCTGCAATCGTTTAACCCTCTAATGTTCCGCGTTAGAAAATTCAGTGTTACAGCATGTGCATGTCCACAATGTACCAGTTAGCGTGAAGTAGGCGTCTGAAGTACAGTAGCTCCCACACATAGGCTGTGAATGCTAACCAACATCTCGCAATTATACCGGCATTAAACAAAGAAACAATCCCTGCTGACCACCTGCCTCCCACTCCAACCCCCCAATCAGGTTGCAGAATACTCCCCAATACAAACTAAAACACAATAGACTTCTTAATGGTAAAGGGAAACTCCCCATGGGGTCGTAGTGGCACCAGCAATCTCCCCTGTTCTCACAGGGTGGCTGGGAGTACTGTAGCATGCATTAGAAGCCCTCCCCAGCATCCCTAAACAACCTAAGTGCCAAATCATTGTGCATGTCAGGGCCCACCTCCACATGCCCATTAGTTACCACTTGGATCCTCAACCCAGCAGTTCGAAGTTTTGTAAGGTACCCAAGTCAATCATTATCACTAAGTTGACCAGCCACAGATGCCTTGGTGCCTTAAGAATCTTTATTCTTCTTCCCACCAACATGTTTGGCGAATTTCAAGGCGGACTTCGCATCAGTAATGAGCTGTGCCATCATACGAGACTTTCAGTTAGGTAGGTTAAAGTAATGTGTAAGGGATTTGGGCCTGCAGGAGGATGCACTTAGCCGGCAAGAATTCGCTCCTCGCCGCCTGTAGAGCTGGGGTAAAGTCTGGGTAGAACAAAACGGTGTTACCCTTATGTGGCACTTGACCTTTTTCCCTTGCCAATCGCAGGATGATGCCCCGGTCTTGATAGTTCAACAACTTGGCTAAAATCGGCTGAGGTGGTGCCCCACCCAGGGGTTTAGGGCCTAAGGATCTATGTGCTCTCTCTACCACGAAGACAGGGGACAGGTGAGGGTCGAACAGTTCATGTAGTAGGTCTGTCACAAAGGTCTCCATCTTGGTTATGGCAGTAGTTTCCGGGATGCCTGTAATACGTAGATTGTTTCTACATGACCTCGCCTCCAAGTCGTCGTTCTTGGCACGGATGACACCTAGGAGTTTGTCCATATGCAATAACTGTTCTTTGGTCTCCACCTGAAACTCGTGGAATTCGGTTTGTCGGTTTTCTAGGACATCTAGGCGAGTCTCATGCACAGTCACCTGGGTCTTGACTGAGTCCAGTTGGGCAGACAGGGTATCTAACTTGGAATCTATGTTCCTTAGGCTCAAGCGCATTTCCAACATGAGAGTGCGTAGATCCTCACCTTGATCCTCCATGCGCAGGTCCTGTTGGTCGTCCAATTGTGCATCAGAAGTCGGTTCAGTTTGACGCGTAGAACGCTTGTCAAATGTAAGCTTCAGTTGTTTGGCGTCCTGCTTACCCATGATGTAGAGGCAATCAGGGTAATGTAAACTGTGAGGACAATCAGAGTTTATGCAGCACTCCCAGGCGGCTCTCCAGGTCAACGCTGGCGTCTTCAGCCAGTGAGGCTTTCACTTCATCCGCCGTCGCCCAAGACACCCAGCACCACGCGCCCCAGTGTAGGCCCTGCTCAGCACTCTATGTATGTATTCCACATACCTGCTTCCCCCAAGTGATTCGCACTTAGCTGACAGTATTCACCAGTGGCAGCGCCGGGCAGTGATCAACATGAAATTATATAAGCCCTGGTTACAAGTGAGAGCTCAGCTGGGGCCGCGCGGATCAGCAGGAATAACGCCGCAGGGGGGACCTCAAATAGCTGCACGAGTAACAATGTCCACCAACTTGCATGGGAATCCCCACCCGCACATCTACAAGGGACGGCAGGATTAGAACTCTCTCAGGTCCTGCAACAAGGGCGCCACACCGGTGCTGGTAACGGTTCCACCACCGCAGCACGTGGCGTCAGGTATTGAATAAGCCATACAGTCACCTCCTCATCCTCTGTGGCAGCAGTCAGCGAATCCGGGCAGTAGAAGGCGTAAGTTGAGGAAGTAGAGGCACCAACCGGTTACGCGGCACCCTTTGCAGCTACAGCAAAGTGGGTCTATAAAATGGCGGCGGCGGGCCTCTTCATGCGCAGAGGATGGTCTGCTCGCCTCCTACACAACCATCAGGTATTAGCAAGCCGGGGCGTTCACCACGAGCCTCAACAGCACTTGTGGTTCTCTTAAGCAGCTCACGTACCTCCGATGGTGAGGGCGTTGCCGACAACCGACTGTCTTCTGCACCCCCGCTGCGCGGCCTGCAATCACACTGCAGCCGCAGGCTCGATTTTCGGGTCTCCCTCACATAGCGCTCCCAGGGGCCCACAAGGCAGGCGCCAGCAGTCAATCATGCCCCAAATAGCCTCACAAGTAGTATTATCAAGCTCAAGGTAGACCCCACCTGCACATCCACAAGTTATGGCGTAATCAGCACTCTCTCGGGTCCACAACGAGGGTGCAGCACCGGTGCCGGCAGTGCCTCCCCCACCGCAGTGTATGGTGTCAAGCGTCAAATAAGCCATGCACTCACCCCCTCATGATCTGTGGCAGCGGGCCATAGGCAATGAATTCAGGCAGTAGAAGGTGCAATTTGAGGGAGCGGAGGCACCAGCCGGTCCCACGATACCCTCCGCATCCACAGCAGAGTGAAACTGGAAAATGGCGGCAGCGGGCCTTTATGTGTACTGGGGACAGACTCCTCACTTTTTACACAGCCATCAGGCAGTAGCAAGCTGGGGTGTTCGCCACGAGCCTCTCCAGCACTCAAAGTTCTCCCAAACGGCACACGTACCTCCGATGATGAGGTCGTCGCCCACAGTGGACTTTCACTCACTCTCCCATTGCGCGGCCTGGAACCACACTGCAGCCGCGGGCTCGATTTTAGGATCCCCCTTCTAGAGCACTCTCAGGGGGCAGGAGCATCAGCGGCAGTCAGCAGTCCACGTAAATCCACCCTAGAGCACCTACGGATTGCCAATTTGGCATCAATTGGATCCGCTGTAGTTCAGCAAGCTAGGGATGTCGGTCACGGGCTCGTCCCCACACTATTTGTTAGGATATGTGCAGGATTTCAGACCCAGCCAGCGGAGCGCACTCAGCAAACCACGTCCCCATTTATTTACTTACTTACTTGTTTATTTGTTTGTTTATTTATTCTTTAGTTCACTGTTTTATCGAGTGCAGACCAAGCACGGGGACCGTGAGGAAACGGTGCATAGTGTACACAAGAACTCACTATCAAGATTTTAAACATTTAAATAAAAAGGACAAGAGAAACTGTTTGTAAAGAGGTTAAGTCATCATAAGTGCATACACAGTTTCCGTTTGAGGATTACATTGGAAATAGGAAAAATGACCTTTAAACACTGATGTTTTATAAAGCATTGGAGTGAGGCTGAGGAGGAAGATAGAAAATGTTACACATTAACTCAGAAATTATACAGGGGGTTATGTCTCCAGAAATTTGTCAAAAATCTATTCATCGAGAAACTTATGAGATTTACATTTAAAGAAAATGGTGAGAGGTGGTACTTGGTGGTACTTGGTGGTGAAACAGTCAGGAGGAAGAGTTTCAGGGGCAGGTCCTAAGCATGATTTGTTAAGTGTACAATGCTTTTTTGTAAAGGGTGAGGGACATATTTATGAGATTTGTCATGCAGCGCAGCAAGTCACCTTGCTGCAATGCACTCTGTGATGGGGAAAGGGCAGAAATGCATCGTATTTAAAATAATACTGCACATTCTTGCCTTTTCCCCTGCACTGGTGCTGTTTTGGCTGCCTAGCGCCATCGCAGACACCCTTGTGCACCCTTTCGCACTGGTGCAAGGGTGTTTGTGTTGCACCTTCCTGCTCAAAAGCAATCCTTAGGGGCATAGTATTTATGTGTGCTGCAGAATGCAGCATATATAGAAAGTAACTGTTAGAGTCGGGGATCTCTGGTTGGCGCAAGGTTGCCCTTGTGTCAAGCAGGAACCCTATCCTCCACGTCAGGGCGCAGGATAACCCCTCGCGAATGACCCTTGCTCACCCTCTAGGTGCGTGGCGTGAGCAGCCAAGGCGATTCCTCAGGCGTTGTTGGTTAAGCACTTACAATCATACACACAGTAAATACATCAATCCCCCCAGAAACGGACACCAGACTTGGATATATATAAAAATACGTTTCTTTATGTAAAAATAAGGTATATATATCTCAACAGACTTATCACAAGACCAATAACGTTTTCGCTAGGCCACCAGGTTATACTGCAGGCAAATGTTCTGGGTTCGTAGTTTCAAATGGATACTTTGTAGTCTCTTTACTTGTAGTTCCAGTACTCACAGAGATCGGTTCCCGCGAACGGGGAAATAAGGCGTTGCGGGCCCCGAGCCCGATACTGGAACTTCTTTCGTGATGTGGAGAGTCGGCACAGGTCGGTGCGACTCTCAGCTTGGAAGTGTTCTTGGGTCCTCAATCAGCAGGTGTGGGCACGTAGGCAGGCGCGGCCAGCGACCCTGTAGCACGGCGGTGCAGGAGGGTCTCCACAGCGGGGGCGGCGCGGCCTGAGATGTCCGAGGATAGCGAAGCGGGGCCACAGGGCACGGTCAGTGCAGCTGGACGACCCGGCGTAGATCACAGTCGTCGGACGGCTTCCGGCAGGAGGGGTGATAGCACGTTCAGCGCGCTCCAGTAGCAGGCGGTGACAGGGATGCAGGCGGCCTGGCCCGGGGACAGAGAGCGGCTCGGGACGGAGCGGGGCTCTCACGGGTTTGAGGCAGGCGAGCTTCTGGGTGTCACGGCCCTAGGAGGGGCGATGAGGGGCGCAGTCTCTTTCCAGCGGGATGCACACACGGCTCGAATTGGAGGACGAGCAAGAAGCACAGAGAACCCACTGTTCCTGGGGTTCAGTTCAGGGGGCAAGCTCAGATCAAGCCCTTGGAGAATGTTCAAGCACAAAGTAGCAAAGTCTTTTCAGTAAGTCTCTTCCTCTCCTCTCTCAGCAAGGCAAGCAGCAGGCCAGCTCCTCCGGCGTCTTCTTCTCCTTCTAGTCGGGCAGAGGGTCTTTGTGGTAAACAGGATTCTGATTTCTTAGGAGCCAGGCTCCTACTTTTATACACCAATTCTTTTGTTCTTTAGCGCCAGGGGGCCTAGGCCTGGCTCAGTCCAGTTCTGGAGCACTTTGTTATGGTGACTCTGCTCTTTCCTTTCAGCAGCAGGGCAGAGACATCAGCCGCCCCACAGGGGGTGGCGCCGGCTTTGTGGTGGCAGAGCACAGGTCTATTCAAGAGTCAAGGTGTACTCCTCCCACCCATCCAGGTGTAATCTCTCTACCCACCACCTGGCAGCCAACCTGTCTCTGGGGATTCCCCAACCCTGCTCCTTACTGTTGCTGGGCAGAACACACACACATACAGCAGAGGCGGACTGAGATGGTCAGGTCAGTAAATACTAACTTTCTAAAAGTAGTATTTACAAACCCAGGATATTAAAATAGACTTGACTACAAGACGTATTTTATCATCCTGAGTTCAGGCATACTAAACTTGACACTTCTACCATGCTCTCTGAGTCCACTGGGGTCACGGCGTTGGCGTGATCCCAGCAGCCCATTCTGGCCTATGGAGAGCAGGTAGCCTTCAATAGTGAAAAACGACAAGGGCTGTAATTCACTACTAAGACATGCCACACACATCAGGGCATGTCCTACCTTATGCCTACAATGCACCCTGCCCTTGGGCCTACCAGAGGGGTGGCTAATATGTAGGTAAGGGAAGGTTTAGGGACTGGCAAGTGGGGGCACTTGCGCAGTCAGCGCGACGGTCCCGGACCGCGCACAGGGTCTGCGGTGGCAGACCCTAGACACATTTTACAAGGCCGCTTCCGTGGGTGGCGCAACCAGCGCTGCAAGCCCACCAGCAGCATTGGCATTCACAAGCCCTGGCACCCCTGGTGCACTTTACTGGGGACTGACAGTGAATCCAATAACCCAATCATGGACATCAATTACAGGTACACTTTACCTAGGGAGCACTTGCACTGCGGCACGGATTAGCCGTGGCGCAGTGCCCTGAGCGGACAACACCAGCAAAACAATCGAGGCACACCATCAAAAAGTGGAAGGGAAACTCACGCCAAGGTGCCAGGTCTAACACGTGTCCCCTCCAGCTGAAATGTGGGGAGAACTACCCTTGCCCAGGGGGTTCCTCGTCACTAAGGCGGAAATACCTGGACAGACCGTCAGCGTTGGCGTGATCTGTACCAGGACGGTGTTCCACCGTAAAGTCCATACCCTGTAGGGAGATGGACCACCTCAACAGCTTCGGGTTCTCACCCCTCATTTGCATCAACCATCTGAGGGGCCTGTGGTCCGTCTGAACCCGGAAGTGAGACCCAAACAAGTAGGGTCTTAGCTTCTTCAGCGCCCAGACCACAGCAAATGCTTCTCGCTCAATTGCACTCCACCTACTTTCCCGTGGAAGTAACCTTCTACTGATGAAGGCTACGGGTTGGTCCCAGCCCTCCTCAGTCATCTGTGAGAGAACAGCCCCTACACCATGCTCTGAAGCGTCTGTCTGTACTAGGAATTCCTTGGAGAAGTCAGGGGCCAAGAGCACGGGCGCCGTGCACATGGCAGTCTTCAGGGTGTCGAAAGCTTTCTGACAGGTGTCAGTCCAAATCACGTTCCTGGGCTGCTTCTTCGAAGTCAGCTCTGTCAAGGGGGCAACGATCGTTCCATAGCCCTTGACAAACCTCCTGTAGTACCCAGTGAGCCCCAGGAAGGCCCTCACTGCGGTCTGCGTCTTGGGGGGTTCCCAAGCCAGGATGGTTTCAATTTTGGGTTGCAAGGGTGCCACCTTGCCACTCCCCACTTGGTGTCCCAAGTACACCACGGAACCCTGCCCGATCTGGCACTTGCTTGCCTTGATCGTGAGGCCTGCTCGGCGCAGCGCCATCAACACTTCCCAGAGGTGGCGCAGGTGTTCAGGCCAGGTGGCACTGAACACTGCGATGTCATCCAGGTAGGCGGCACTGAACGCATCCAGCCCAACCAGTACCTGGTTGACCAACCTCTGAAAGGTGGCAGGGGCATTCTTCATCCCAAATGGCATGACTCGGAACTGGAAGTGCCCATCTGGTGTAGAGAATGCTGACCTCTCTTTGGCCCCATCGGTCAAGGCGATCTGCCAGTACCCAGACGTTAAATCAAACGTACTGAGGAACCGGGCAGCCCCCAGCCGATCAATGAGCTCATCAGCTCTGGGGATGGGGTGCGCGTCAGTCTTCGTGACTGAATTGAGTCCTCTGTAGTCCACACAGAACCGGAGTTCAGGTGTGGCTCCCGGCGCAGCAGCCTTTGGGACCAAGACCACGGGGCTGGACCAAGGACTGCTGGAGGACTCAACCACCCCTAGCGCAAGCATTTTGGAGACCTCCTCCTTAATGCAAGCTCTGACCCTGTCAGTTACCCTGTAAGCCTTGTGCTTCACGGGTAAGCTGTCTCCTGTGTCCACATCATGGACGCACCAATCTGTGACACCAGGAACCAGGGAGAATCGGTCGGAAAATTGTCCCAGCAAGTGGCGGCAGTCTTCCTGTTGTTCGGGCGTCAGGGTGGGTGAGAGGTTAACTCCATCCACTGACCCATCTTTCTCAGAGGCCACTAAGAGGTCAGGGAGAGGCTCGGTCTCCTCTTCCATTCCATCATCAGTGGCCAGCAGCATGCCCACTTCGGTCCTCTCTAAGTGGGGCTTAAGGCGGTTAACATGTAGGACCCTCAAAGGGTTCCTGGGAGTCTGCATGTCCACCAAGTAGGTGATAGGACTTTTGCGCTCCACAACCTCAAATGGACCTGTCCACTTATCTTGAAGTGCACAAGGCTCCACTGGGGCCAAGACCCACACCTTTTGTCCAGGTTGAAGCTCTACCAGAGTGGCATTCCGGTCGTACCACCGCTTCATCTCCTCCTGGCTGGCTTCCAGATTTGCCTCAGCAAGTTGCCTGAAACGCCGAGTCTGGTTTCGGAAGGCCAGCATGTAACTATATACATTCTGGGGAGGTTTCCTGGGAGATTGCTCCCAGCCTTCCTTTACCAAACTCAGAGGTCCTCTTACCGGGTGACCGTACAGAAGCTCAAAGGGGCTGAACCCTAGAGACTTCTGTGGCACCTCTCGGTAAGCGAAGAGCAGGCATGGCAAGAGGACGTCCCACTTACGCCTCATTGGACCGTCCAGGCCCATGATCATGCCTTTGAGGGTTCGGTTGAATCTCTCAACCAACCCATTTCCTTGGGGATGGTAAGGAGTGGTGAACTTGTACGTTACCCCACACTCCTTCCACAGGGATTTCATATATGTGGATATGAAATTGGTCCCCCTGTCGCTCACCACCTCTAGAGGGAATCCCACTCGGGAGAAGATTCCCATCAGTGCCCGTCCCACCACGGGGGCCGTCACTGTCCTCAGAGGGATGGCTTCAGGGTACCGGGTGGCATGGTCCACCAAGACCAGGATGAACCTGTTGCCCAGGGCTGTCTTGGGGTCCAGAGGCCCCACAATATCAATACCCACTCGTTGGAATGGCGTACCGACCACAGGGAAAGGTTGCAGAGGAGCCTTGTGCTTCCCTCCGCTCTTACCACTTGCCTGGCAAGTCTGACAGGTTCTGCAGTAGGAATCGGAATTCTTGTGCATTTGGGGCCAGTAAAAGTGGGTGACAAGCCTGTCATAGGTCTTGTCCATCCCCAAATGTCCTGCTAAAGGCACATCGTGAGCCAGCCCCAGTAGGAAGGTTCTGAACTTCTGGGGTACCACCAGCACACGGGCTGACCCAGGTTCAGCAGCCTTAGGCTCGGAATACAGGAGGTCACTCTCCCAGTACACGTAGTGTGTTTTGGCCTGAACACCATTGGCCTGGTCTGCAGCCTGTTGCCGCATACCCACGAGAGAAGGGCATTCTTTCTGCTCCCTGCAGAACTCCTCCCTGGAGGGACCTCCTTCTTGCTGCCAATGGGTCAGCTCAGGCAGATCTCCCAGTTCGGCAATCTGTTCCCCGGTAGGCTCCAGAGTATCCCCCTCGGGGTCTACTTCCTCCTGGGCCGTGGGAACTTCGGGGGCCGGTTTCCCGCGCCTCCTGCGCCTTCTCCCTAAGGCCGGTTCCTGGACCTCTCCCTCAGGCTCCAGGACCCTCTCAACACCCCTACTGGCTGCCATGGACCGGGTGGTCACGCACGCCCAGTCGGGTAGACCCACCATCCGCAGATGCGTGGTCTTCTCCACCTTTTCCCAAGGGGAACTCTCCAGGTCGTTCCCTAGCAGACAGTCTACAGGCATGTCAGTTCTCACAGCGACTTGTAGAGTACCAGAGACCTCCCCCCACTCAAAGGGAACTTGAGCCATTGGACAACGACTCTCTACGTTGTCAGCATTGACAACCCTACAGTAGGCATTGGGTACAATCTGCTCTTGAGACACCAGGTGTTGCCTCACCGAGGTCACGCTGGCTCCTGTATCTCTAAGAGCCTCAACCTTCTTTCCATTGATGGTCACCACCTGCCCATATTTCTTAGTGTTAGAGGGCAGGTAGGTTACAGGGACCATCTCACTGTCTCCTAGCGAGACTAGGGTCATCTGCCCGGGACCCCCACCCTCCTGGACTGCTACTTCCTCCCCAAAGTTAACACTAGCTACTTGCCGGGGTGGAGCACCAGTGGGTGCGGTCTTACCAAACAGGCGACACTTAGGATCAGAGGCAATGTGACCCGGATCGCCACACTTATAACAATTGAAGGGCCCCTTTGGAACAGGTCTACCTGTCGGGGCCCCGTTCTGCTGCGGGGTTGGGGGAGGCTGAGAACCCTTCTGCTGGTTCCCTTGGGAATTACTTTGGGGGCCTTTTTGGAACCCCTTCTGTTTACCCTTGTCCCCCCCACTCTTCTGCTGGGGACCCTGCCCACCTTTGGCGGAGTCTCCCACTTGACCCTTGTGGACCCTGGTGCTGAGCCAGCGGTCCGCCTCCTCAGCAAGCTTCCTCGGGTTGGACAGCTTGCTATCTATCAGGTGCTGGCGTAGCTCAGGAAAACATTGACTGGACAAGTGCTCCCATGCAATTAAATCAAGCAGCCCTTGATAATCATTCACTTTGCTACCCTTCACCCAACCATCCAGCGCTCTGCAGAAAAAGGTCACATATTCCACATACGTACTCTCAGGGATTTTCTTGGTCTCCCTGAACTTCTGTCGATATAGCTCAGGAGTTAACCCATACCTGCTCATTAAAGCTTCCTTCATATGGGGGTATGAGGTCTGGACTTCTAGGGGTAAATCTAACAGTGTGTCACGCCCTTCAGCAAGGAACCTTCCCCACAACCCCGCTCCCCAGTCTTTCTCAGGGACCCGGTGTGAGGACATGGCCACCTCGTAGGCCCTAAACCACTGCCCTATGTCATCCTTTCTAAAATACTCCTTTACTACATCTTTGGGGATGTACACCTTGGACTCTACCTGCGCTGGTGGAGTGCTGCCACCAGAAGGAGCGGTGTCCAAACTTTTCGCCTTCAGCTCCAACTCCTTCAATCGGATATCATGATCCATTTGGCGTTGTTGTGCCTCCAGGGCCAACTTCTGCTTTTCCATTTCCATTTGTCCTGCCAACTTTGCCATCTCCATTGCATGCGCCCTGTCTGCTGCCCTGTCTGCCAGCTCCTCTGGCGACCGGACTCTGCTGGGCTCCTCAAGGTTGTCGGGTGGACCGATGTCCCCCGCATTCCGTAGGTCTCGTGACTCCTTCCAGGCTCTCAACGCCTTGGTGTACTGGGGCTTCCTCTTGCATCCAGCATGGGGGACTCTGAATTGTACACTGTAGCCTTTCAATTGCTCCATCGTGTAGCCTTCCAGTCTCTCCCAATCCACCTCATCAATTCCAGAAATCACAGAGAGTGCTCTCCCAGCGGAGTGCGAGCCAGGCATGGTTGCAGTAATGGCAGATGTCTCAACAAAGTTCAACAATTACAAACCTGTGGCTGCGTTATTTGGTCTGCTCTCACTATCTGGTGATTAATAATTCACTGTATGCAAATTATCAGTGCAAATCCGAAATCCCAACCGCTGCCAACAATGTTAGAGTCGGGGATCTCTGGTTGGCGCAAGGTTGCCCTTGTGTCAAGCAGGAACCCTATCCTCCACGTCAGGGCGCAGGATAACCCCTCGCGAATGACCCTTGCTCACCCTCTAGGTGCGTGGCGTGAGCAGCCAAGGCGATTCCTCAGGCGTTGTTGGTTAAGCACTTACAATCATACACACAGTAAATACATCAATCCCCCCAGAAACGGACACCAGACTTGGATATATATAAAAATACGTTTCTTTATGTAAAAATAAGGTATATATATCTCAACAGACTTATCACAAGACCAATAACGTTTTCGCTAGGCCACCAGGTTATACTGCAGGCAAATGTTCTGGGTTCGTAGTTTCAAATGGATACTTTGTAGTCTCTTTACTTGTAGTTCCAGTACTCACAGAGATCGGTTCCCGCGAACGGGGAAATAAGGCGTTGCGGGCCCCGAGCCCGATACTGGAACTTCTTTCGTGATGTGGAGAGTCGGCACAGGTCGGTGCGACTCTCAGCTTGGAAGTGTTCTTGGGTCCTCAATCAGCAGGTGTGGGCACGTAGGCAGGCGCGGCCAGCGACCCTGTAGCACGGCGGTGCAGGAGGGTCTCCACAGCGGGGGCGGCGCGGCCTGAGATGTCCGAGGATAGCGAAGCGGGGCCACAGGGCACGGTCAGTGCAGCTGGACGACCCGGCGTAGATCACAGTCGTCGGACGGCTTCCGGCAGGAGGGGTGATAGCACGTTCAGCGCGCTCCAGTAGCAGGCGGTGACAGGGATGCAGGCGGCCTGGCCCGGGGACAGAGAGCGGCTCGGGACGGAGCGGGGCTCTCACGGGTTTGAGGCAGGCGAGCTTCTGGGTGTCACGGCCCTAGGAGGGGCGATGAGGGGCGCAGTCTCTTTCCAGCGGGATGCACACACGGCTCGAATTGGAGGACGAGCAAGAAGCACAGAGAACCCACTGTTCCTGGGGTTCAGTTCAGGGGGCAAGCTCAGATCAAGCCCTTGGAGAATGTTCAAGCACAAAGTAGCAAAGTCTTTTCAGTAAGTCTCTTCCTCTCCTCTCTCAGCAAGGCAAGCAGCAGGCCAGCTCCTCCGGCGTCTTCTTCTCCTTCTAGTCGGGCAGAGGGTCTTTGTGGTAAACAGGATTCTGATTTCTTAGGAGCCAGGCTCCTACTTTTATACACCAATTCTTTTGTTCTTTAGCGCCAGGGGGCCTAGGCCTGGCTCAGTCCAGTTCTGGAGCACTTTGTTATGGTGACTCTGCTCTTTCCTTTCAGCAGCAGGGCAGAGACATCAGCCGCCCCACAGGGGGTGGCGCCGGCTTTGTGGTGGCAGAGCACAGGTCTATTCAAGAGTCAAGGTGTACTCCTCCCACCCATCCAGGTGTAATCTCTCTACCCACCACCTGGCAGCCAACCTGTCTCTGGGGATTCCCCAACCCTGCTCCTTACTGGTGCTGGGCAGAACACACACACATACAGCAGAGGCGGACTGAGATGGTCAGGTCAGTAAATACTAACTTTCTAAAAGTAGTATTTACAAACCCAGGATATTAAAATAGACTTGACTACAAGACGTATTTTATCATCCTGGGTTCAGGCATACTAAACTTGACACTTCTACCATGCTCTCTGAGTCCACTGGGGTCACGGCGTTGGCGTGATCCCAGCAGCCCATTCTGGCCTATGGAGAGCAGGTAGCCTTCAATAGTGAAAAACGACAAGGGCTGTAATTCACTACTAAGACATGCCACACACATCAGGGCATGTCCTACCTTATGCCTACAATGCACCCTGCCCTTGGGCCTACCAGAGGGGTGGCTAATATGTAGGTAAGGGAAGGTTTAGGGACTGGCAAGTGGGGGCACTTGCGCAGTCAGCGCGACGGTCCCGGACCGCGCACAGGGTCTGCGGTGGCAGACCCTAGACACATTTTACAAGGCCGCTTCCGTGGGTGGCGCAACCAGCGCTGCAAGCCCACCAGCAGCATTGGCATTCACAAGCCCTGGCACCCCTGGTGCACTTTACTGGGGACTGACAGTGAATCCAATAACCCAATCATGGACATCAATTACAGGTACACTTTACCTAGGGAGCACTTGCACTGCGGCACGGATTAGCCGTGGCGCAGTGCCCTGAGCGGACAACACCAGCAAAACAATCGAGGCACACCATCAAAAAGTGGAAGGGAAACTCACGCCAAGGTGCCAGGTCTAACAGTAACAAAGAGAAATAGTTATTTCTCCTCATTACAGCTCTCCTGGGAATGCGTATCTTGTTGGTGCATTCACAGGTTTACCAGCTCTGGTAAATCTGTGAATGCTTTGAAAAACCATGGGAGCTGCTTTGGAACACCTACGCAATGGCCATGGAAAGCCTCCCTTGAGCAGAGTAAGTCAACACAGCGATTTGACCTGTTTTGCTTTAATCAAGATTTATGAAGCCACTCAAGGCAATGCAAGGTGGCCTTATGTGGCTTCATAAATCTCATTTTTGATTTGCGTCGCTCCTGTACCACGTTGTATGATGTAAGAGCGGCACAACTGGGGTCATAAATATGGCCCCCTGTTTCTAGGTTCAGGAATACAAGGATGTGGATGGACTGAGAGTCTCCAGTGATCGTATGTTTCCAAACAATGAAATTGGGAGCATCAGTGAGGTGGACCTCGTGGGTCACACAAGCTGTTTTTATGAAAAGCCTCCTCCTACTTGCCATAAATCAGCACCAGTTTCTGGCATCATCCCTGTTTGTGTTGATACGACTCTGAAATGCTCAATGTGTTGCTCGGGAAGTGGTACATAGTTTTACATTTGTTTTGGGGTTGGGGGAAATTAGCTCATGGTTGCATTAAATTCACATTACTGATTTTATTTTATTAAAGACTGAATAAATACAAAAGACAGATGCATCCTTGCCACCCACAAAATAGCAAAAGAACTCTCAGAAAAAACACATGCTCTACATAAACGTGTTTGTTGCCAGGTTTGAACATTGATGAATAAATAAATGGCTATAAGAATGATGTCTGCCACTTTAAAAGACTGCAACCTCTCCCTGGCGTTATCACTACTGCTCTCCTATATGCTCAGGTGCCGGTGGAAAACAAGAACGCACATAAGGCAAATAAATTGTGACCGTGTGGCCAAACTGGTGTTTTCACATGCAAACAGAGTTATAATTACAGGGATCAAAAGGTAAACATTCTCCTGGGGTTGCCGGTACTAGGGACTCACCTAGGGCAAAGCCAACAGTGCCATAACTGCATATTGGGAGCAATATGCAGCAGAAGAAGCCATAAGCAGAGCAAAGGATATTACACTACCATGACGAATTTCAAAGGCTAGACGCTAAATCAAATTTGTGTCTTGGTTTAAACTATATAGCTGGGACTCTGTGCCCCATACTTTTTTGAATAGCACTACCACATCAGGAGAGAGAAAATCACTTAAACTTCATTGCTGCAGGAACCAGGACTGGAGGCCAAGGTCTGCCGATCTCCCATCTGGGTGACGGGCCTTCACCCAAGAACACTTGTCCTGTGCCTAGAGAACCAACAGTCTGCTCCCTGCCTGCCAAAACCACTGAACTTTGAGAGTAGGAGGATAGCGCTTGGAAGCCTGCCTGTCTACTAAAATCAGTGGATGCTGTGAGGATGAGAGAGCCGGGAGGGAGTGGGACACAGTGGAAATCCAGATTGTCAGGCATCTGGTCCAAAAGGGACCAATGTTGCAAGAAAGCCATCCGCTCTCTGACAAATGCTGTGAAGTTGCAGGCCATCACCTGGTGTCCCTGATCTCATTGAGGCAATAGCCCATGTCTGTGCCCCCATATGCCAGGAGGGGTCCACTGAAAGGTGCCTGGGTCAACACTCATTGCCACTGAGACTCTGTAGGCTAGTGCCCAGTGCAACTAAGCCTGCCGGCTATCACCCTTGACTGTGACTCCCCGTGTCCCAGAACAGGGCCACTGAAGCCTATATGGGCCATCGCTTGGAGAATATGACCATCTCAAGACTGTTAACCATGCATGTGACCTCAGATGCCATGAGGGAGGCCACCAGAACCAATGGGGCTTTTGTCATGTTGTAGGAGTCCCCAAAGCCTGCAGAGGTACTCAGAAACAAGACCAGAAGCCCTCCTGCCAAGGACCAATGCTTCATTGAATTACCTGGGAGCACCATGAGGAAGGCGCTGCAATGCCCAGAGCCAAATGCCATCTCTGAAACCCTCATAAGCGCTGCCCCCTTGGATCATGGTAGAGCACAGTGCACACTGCTCGCTGTGGGAGCATGCGGTGAAGACATTTTGAATCCTGTGGTTTGTTAAGTTTAAAGCTGGGGTCAGACCTTTCATGGAGACTTGTGCTAACTCAGGGATGTTGCACCAGAGAAGAGACTTTTAAGGCCAAAGCGAGACTTTGAAGAGCACACTAATTCGGACTGTTCCTGGGTTTAGCTCCCACTTCCACCTGCGGAACCTAGAGTCAGAGTGGAAAGAAGGGAGAATGGACCTACAGATGGGAATATGGCTTTTCTCAGTGCTAGAGCACTGATCTTAAAAAGAAGATGGTGCATTTATTTAGTGTGTCATGTTTTGTGTGCATAATAAATACTTCTTTCATTCTAAATTAAGTATTGGACTGGATAATCAGTTAATAAGGAACACTGTGGGTATTTTGAAGTGAGAATCCTCACATACCTTGCACCTCCCTCCCCTTGAAGAGTCATGGACTGCTAAGCCCATGCTACCAATCAAGTGAAGTCAATCAAGAA
Source organism: Triturus cristatus (assembly GCF_964204655.1). NCBI lineage: Eukaryota > Metazoa > Chordata > Amphibia > Caudata > Salamandridae > Triturus > Triturus cristatus. Next base: position 1,561,174,877 of record NC_140589.1, read on the forward strand.
TCAAGTGAAGATGTAGTACTTGACCTGGTAACTCAGAGCCCAAAGAAGGTCGGGACCTTGGAAATCAGGAGTAAAAGGCCACAACTCCCATGGTTGGGCCCAGTAGCTTCTGCTTGCTCGATGGCACTCTGTCAGGGGTTCTGACACAGGTCTGACACATCAAGTGTCATGTATATGTGGCGTGGTGGGCAAAAGAACAATGGATTAAACCAAGATCTTTGTGACTGAGGGTGAAAGTTTGCATTGGTCAGCATTCCATCCATCATTTGTTCCTTTTGCTTTTGTCGTCCAAGTGAGAAGGGTATGCCCAGATGTGGGTCCCGTGCTAACTGTGCCACTGGATTCAAGCTAGCCTGGCTGATGAGGAGTGATGCCCCGAAGCTGGTCCCAAGATGCTTGTTTTCGGTTGAGAGAGGACAATGAGGAACAGGATCAAGACTGATTTGCATATGGCAGGGTCCAAACTGGGATGGTATGGTGAGCAAAAGATCGATGGATTAAATCCATATCTTTGTGACTGGGGGTGTATGTTTGCATTGTTCATTATTCCGTCCATCATTTATTTCTTTTGCTTATGTATATATAAAAGGTACACAATCAGGTGAAGTTCTGTCACATTTTTAATAACTAAGCCTGGGTGTCATTTGCATTCTGCGGGCGTAATTTTGCCTAAACGCCAGCATTTTGCATTATGGATGTGATGCATATAATTCATAATTACGCATTATGCTACATCATACAGTTGAGATTGCCGTTTGGGTAAAATTCCTGTCGCATAAGCACATGGTCAACGAATGGTAGGAGGTTTTACCTAAAAGAGGGTGGTTGTAGTTTTTAACACAGGGTATCGAAAATAAAGTTGAAATTTATTTTGAGTAGAATTTCTACCCCAATGCACTATTCTGGTAATTTCTTAGTGTGAAATACATCCTTTTAAATAATATGTTTTGTTTAAAGGTGGAAATGACTGAGAATGAGGTTAAAGTACATACACTATCAAAGTTCTGTTCTGAAGACTCCTACCTGTTGTATGTTCATGCCTTGGTCACTTTGGATCTGGATTCTGATGGGAAAATCTCACTCATTCTGTGTCTGTAATCTCTGTTACATTTATTTATCATTTACCATGCCGGCCACTAAACGAGACCAATAGGGAGGTGAAACTTTGCTAGTGAAGGCTTTTCACTAGAGATTAGCTGCTGTGCTCCCTGGGAATGTGAATCAGCTGAAAATACTGGAGTGAACACCTGAGAGGAAGCACGCTGCAGTGTTCTTCATGAGGCAGTGATTAGTGTGCAGGAACCAAGGGCATGAGACACCCTGGGCTGTACTTTGGAGTAGAGGATTGAGGGCAACAGAGTAGTTAATACTTTCAGATATTTTCAATCTTTTCTGATTCATGCCTGTTAAATTGATGACATGAAACTAAATATCTACAATAAAAAAGCACTACTGAATGAGAACCACAAGAGCTACTCAAAATAAATCCTCAGAATCAACATTCTGCAGCAGTCCAGGCACGAGTCTTAAACAGAACTTTATATAAAATTATTTGTATTCAATTTTAACTTGACCTTTCTTTTTTGTTTACTATAACTATCACTCTGGAATCACCAAGGCAGCTGTAGAACTCAAAGTCATGGGAATGAGACACACCAACATCACATCACCCTCAAACCGCTTCTCTAAATCAATTGTCAACACTTTCAAGATTGCATACACTCTAACCCTCTATAAATACTTGAAGAAAAATGTGAAATACTAAATCTTGTGAGATTTCCCTGAATCCCATTTTGCATACCAATATCACTGCATGTGGAAATGAGCCCTTAAAACAGACCTCCTCCTCTTTACACGCTCCACCAACCTTTGATATATCACCTTACAAAATAAGTTTCAAGCCTCCTCACAGTCTAACCTCCCCCTTTGGATGTAAAATGAAAACTACCTCCTCCCTTGACCTATGAAGGAAAAACCATGTTCCTAGCGAATAATAATAATATCCTGGCCTTGGTTGACAATATCTTTCCCTCTCTCAAACCTCTCCCAACTAACTCCCATTGCAATCCATTGGGCCCCTCACCCTCTTACCCTTCTCCCCGTTCCTTAACTTCCTCCCACAACATGCAACGCTTCACACTTCGGACTTCTCCTCCATTCAACATACCTTCATCTCACTCCAACACCTCCCACAATTCCCCTTGCCCACATATGCGATCCTACTCCCTGGACTTAATCATCCACCCGTCAAACATCTCAGCATGACTCAGACACGTAACCCTAATCCAAGGACCATTAACACATGTCCGCACACCCTCCCACATGTCATAAAAAAACCTACTGCTTTCCTTCATGTCTTTCACCCCACCTATGACTTATCGCTTGCTGACAACTCCCATAAACCATTAACTCACCCCCCCACCATCACTTCCAACAGGAGCAATCACCTTCCGATACCTTTTCACCTGGGTTTGCGCTCCCACCCCACCAGCATTTAATTCCTTGGAACCACAAGCCCAACCCAACAAATACTACGAGAGAACAACACCCTGTACACCACTGGCACCCCTCTCTCTGCTCTCTTATCCTCCATAGATTATATCACGAATAGATAGACATCTTTCCCTTGACCCACTCCCATTTTAACAACTCGTTGATCTCCCGCAAATGCTACCAACCACATCCGGCATAGTTTAGGAATCTCTTTACAAACAGAATACCTAAGAACAATCGTTCACTTACTGCCTTACTCAAAGAGGGAAAAAAGCACAATGTTGTAAAAAGCTGTGAAAACCAGGCCTGGGCATAGTTCGCAAAGTTTTGCTATGCAGATCTCCGCAAAGTTACAAAAAAACTCTGCGGAGCTGCGCAAGTGGTGGAGTGCAATGCGAACTGCAGTTTGTGCTGGTATTCTTGCCACTCGGGTATAAATTCTACCGTTGGTGAGCGGGGAAAAAACTCTGCTGCACTACGCGAAGCAGAATTGTCTGCACTCCGCGAGCTCCGTAGAGCGCGGAGTCCAGAAAACTTCGCAAACTCTGCAAACAGTGCGGAGTTCTCCGCCCAGGCCCAGTGAAAACACTAATGCCTCTGGCACTCAGATAGATCCACAGCCAAAGACAGAACAGTCTTCCTATCCTAACCATTATCTCAAACCATATACAAGATCTATTTCTCATGCCCATCAAAAATCGCACCATATCTGCTACCTTGATCCAAAGTATTATCTTCTCTATCGGTAAAACTGAGCTCAAACTGGGAATTTCTTCCCTTACTTGCATGTTGTACAATAGTCACTCTACAGTCAAACTCTGCCTCAATATCTCAGACATGATCATCAACCACAACATCAACATTTTTGTTCACCCTGCAACCAGGTTAAACGATACTACAAACAGTGTTGTTCTGCTCATGCTGCCTCCCCATCTCAATTCTGAGGAGCAACTAGGTGCGCAAACAAGTTAGGGGCCTAGGGGTCATATACATCCACTCTCTAGCTGCAGGCTTCTCCCCAATACCCGTATTCAATCCTTCAAGTATTTATCACTGAAAATCATTACACATGCTACTTCTAACATCTGTTTGAATTTTATCAGCCACTCCCCAGGTCAAATTAACACCTTCATTGAAGAGTGTATTGAATTCTTCACAGCACAATTAAACTGCTCTAAAACCATTATCTTTCTCTGTGACTTCAACCTCCCCTGGGGTTCTGAAGGAAAGAAAGCACTGCTTTTCTGAAAGACAATGACCTCCACCAACACTGCCAGGAACCCACACATTGCAAAGGCCACACTCGTGATTCAATCATCTCAAGAATTCCTAACCCATCAATCAGTGACCTTATTCCTGTTGTTTGGTCAGATCACCTGCAGATTCTCTTTACAGTGTCTTTCTCAAAAAAGAAAAAAAACATTTGTTTCATAGACACCAGTAACATCAATACTGAAGACATAGCTAACCTAGCCATATCAAACCTCTGCTCAATAGTTCCCCAACTTGACATCAACAAAGCCATGGACAATTTCAACTCCTGCTTGGGCTCCTTGATCAGGGAATTTGCACCTATCCAGAGCAAATACAGCTGACCCAAACTCTCTTGCCCCTGGTACCCCAAAGCCCTTCACAAAAAAGGAAAAATATCAGAAAGCTAGAGAAAGACTTGCGACAATCACCCTCACCATTAAACCTCACAAAGCTTTGTGCTGCAAGACAACAATTATAAAGACCACAGGTGAGAAAGTGGGTTGTTGGTTGAGAGGGGTGAAATCCCCCTCAAGCAACAGCCACAATCCTTGTCAGGATGAACCACAGAAAGTCACTTAATTAACCAGTGCTTAACCCTCTGCTAACTGGGCACAAAAGCAGTCAGGCTAAACTTGGAGGCAATGTGTAAAGTATTTATGCAGCACACAGAGAGTAATAAAGTGAAAACACATCACAAGAACATTCCCACACCAGTTCAGAAAGATTACATTTCAATACATTATTTAACATGAAAACAACAAAAATTCAATCAGTAGAACCAGAGATATACAATTTTTAAGTTTTAAGTAAAATAGTGCTTAAAGGTACAAAGGGCTATCTGAAGTTGTCTGACAAAATTTGGGAAAAAGTCACCAGTACAGGCTGACCGTAATGGAGCGGAGCTGGATACAGGTACCAGGTGAGGCCCACTGAAAATTGCACCCTATGTCTTTGATGCAGGGTGTTGCCTCATGCAGCAGCCGTTCTGAGGTGTGATGGGATGTCCTGCATTGAGATGTGTCATGCAGCATCAGTTCTGAAGAGTGGTGTGGGATTCTGCATCAAGTTGCATCACTCTGTTTGGTTCCAATGTGGATCTGCGAGGGCTGCAAGGTGAAGTCTGCATTTAGTTGCACCCCGCTGCGCTAGTACCTATGAGGAGCTGCAACGACCACGTTATGAGGTCCTGCATTGGGTTGTGTCTTGATGCATCAAACTGGTAGGGAGCACAGCTGGACCCCACTTTCAAGGGTTCAGGGCTTGGGAGAAACAAATTGGGGGTTCAGGACTCACAGCAGGCAGAGTACAGGTGCAGATATAAAGATGTCTGTAGCCTTTTCTGTCCCTGAGGCTCTAATCAGGAGGCCAGCCAAGTAGCCCTTAGAGTCACTCCGGTGGTCTTGGGTTCAGGGTGCAGGTCCAGTCCGTCTTACACAGACAGCAGGGTAGTCCTTTTTGCATCAGAGCAGCAGAGCAGCTGGGCAGTCTTTCCTTCTCCTGAGCAGCAGGGGAGCAGAACAGTCCTTCTTCTGAGTCTTCCACAGGACCAGAAGTGATCTGAAGAGTGGACCTGAGTTTCTACTATTTACACCTAGTGCCCACTTTGAAGTAGAAGAAGATTCTTGAGGTTCCCTCACAGAGGTGTCTGGAATTTCCTGCCTTCTTGTCCTGGCCCCAGTTTATCTGGGGGCAAAATAGGCTAGTGTAAAGTCCCTTGTGGGTGAGGTGAGCCAGTGCCTTTGAAGTGCAAGTATGGTAGATGACAGCTCCTCCCGCCTATCAAGTCAGTGAAGGCGTATCCTCCCAATACCCAGACCCTCTATTGTAATGTTACTTAGGGGAAATACACAAAGGCCAACTGTCAACTACACCTAGTCATGTAACCCAGGAACAGGCTGCAGGCACCAAATTGTTAGAACAAGAAAATGCCAACTTTCTATCTAAAAGTGGCATTTTCAGAATTGTGACAAAAAATCTGACTTTACTGTTAGACCTGTCAGCCTTGGGGTAGTCTTCCTCAAAATGTTTTGCCTTCCTCCTTGTAAGGAATTGGTTTGTTGTTCAACTGGAGTTGAAGCACTCTCCCCCTCGGTAGCTTGGCACAGAGCAGTCAGGCTTAACTCAGAGGCAACACTTCAAACTGCAAAACAGGGAAAACACACCATTAAAGGAGCCCAAAACAGATTTAGAAATTAACCAAGACCAAAACAACAAAAATTCAATTAGTAGAACCGGAGATATTGAATTTTCTACGATTGTGCCAGAATGGGAGAAACTAACAAGTTCAGACTCACCATGATGGAGCGGAGGCTGGCTACAAGGATCCAGTTAGGTCTGCTGAACAGAGTTTGATAAACAGACAGGAAGGTTTGTACCACAATGCACAAAGTGCTACAAGTATGGTGCTCCAAGGGCAACTCCAAATGTCTCAAGAGGGCACAGCCCCCCACCGGTAGGCAGACACCTGGGTTGGCAAGTGCAGTGCTTAGTATAGAGGTGGTCCTAGATAGCTTTGGGGACGTGACTGAGGTGACCCTAGTTTCCCTAGGAGATCAAGCAATGGTGCCAAAAGCCCATATGCCTGCAAATACTTAAAAGTACAGGCATTGGGTCACCATCAATGGGCAAAGTATGGAGGCACGAAGGGACACAGGGGCCAGGATGAGTACTGTGAGTTGTCAGCTGTGTCCTCTTAGCAAGTCCTCCCTAACACGTTCCACCAAGTCATAGTCACCCACAATCGTGAGAGTCATCTAATAGTGGCTCTGGCTTCATTTGATTGGCGAGGTCTCAGGTTCTCTGAAAGTAGCTGTGAGCCCTGCAATGCCTGTAGATTGTCTGTTGGGCAATGACCTGGAGCACACTATCTAGAAGGGAGGTTGAGCTCAGGTCACACTTGGAGATGTTGGGATTGCCTGAGTGGATCTCTAAAACCACACAGCCCATGGCTGTCTGGGAAGGGAGTCAAGGGTGTCTAGAGCCTGGAACCATGGCCCAGATAGCTGCCAAGAAGAAGAGGGGCAATGGTTGTGGAAAAGCAGCCTTTGAAGTTCCCAGGGTCGAGGTTGATGAGGCACTGGGACAGGTTGCCCCTGAGCCAACCGGGGAGGACATTGCCGCCGTGGGTGACCTACCTGAGCTTTCTGGTTGGCAAGTTGAGGGTTGGCACACGAGTGAGGAATTCTGCAAAGTGCCCCACTCTAGAAGGCCTGGAGCAACAAGCTGAGGCCCAGGCAACAAGTGACACCTATGGGGATCACCTGATATCTTGCGAGAATGACCTCCTATATAGCAAGCCTAAGGTTTCTGGATCTGGAGCAGCCTGCGTGATGGTGGTCCCACAATGAGTTAAGACCTTCCTATAGGGTTTGGCTCATGACACTCCCCTGGCAGGACATCTAACTTTACTACTACTAAATGCCTTTTGTGAATACCGAAAGTCGTAAAGTTAGGATTTTGTCTCAATTTAGTAGTAATAAAGTTAGGAATTCTAACTTTACTACTAATAAATGCCTTTTGTGAATACTGAAAGTCGTAAAGTTAGGATTTTGTCACAGATTACTTTTGTGAATCAGGCCTGTAGTGTCTGACAGAGGCACTAACTTCATGTCATCATACATGAAGTCCATGTGGGATGAGTGTGGAGTAACTTATCATTTCTCCACACTCTATCACCCCCAAACAAATGGTCTTGTGCAAAGATTCAACAAGAATTTGAAGGGCATGATAATGGGCCTACCTGAGCCCATGAGGCATTAGTGGGAGAGCATCCATCCATGCCTTCTCTTTGTCTATAGGGTGCCACAGAAAGGGGTTGGGTTTAACCCCTTTGAACTCTTTTATGGACACCGTGTTAGGGGACCTCTTAGACTTGTAGGAGAAGAGTGGGAGCAACTTCCCAGGAATTCCTCCTTAGGATGTGGTCAGCTACATGATGGCCCTTGGCAACCAAAAGCATCGCTTCTGGAAAAAGGTGAAAAGTAGTTATGAAAGTCAAGAAGTAATGGAACTCTGGTATGACCAGAAGACCACTTTGGTGGAGGTTCAACCTGGCCAGAAGGTGTCTGTTATGAAGCCCGTTGAGCCCCAAGCTCTCAAAGATCATGGGACAAGCTCATATGAGGTGAAGGATTGTAAGGGGGAATCCACCTACTTGGTGGATCTCTAGAACCCTAGAAACCCCGCAAGAGTGATCCACATGGACCGCCTCAAACCACACTTCGAGAGGTTCAAGGTGAGCATGCTCCAGGTGACAAATCAAGGAGCGAAAGAGGAGAGTGAGCCTCTCCCTTATCTCTTGTCTGCCCAAGAGCACGCTGGGTCAGTGGAGGGTGTCGACCTCTCTCACCCACACTGACCCCAGAACAGCAGAGGGAATGCCGCCAGCTGCTGGGTCAGTTTGCATTTCTGTTCTCCCTTACCACTAGACTGACACACCTGTGTCTCCATGACATTGACATTGGAGATAGTCTGCCTCTTAAATTCAAAATGAACAAGTTGTCAGACAAGGTGAGGGCCAGTATCAAGGAGGAAGTCTCTAAGATGCTGAAACTAGGGGTCATTGAGTTCTCCATCAGTCTCTAGTCCAGCCTTGTAGTGCTGGTACTCAAGGTTGCCGCACTGGCACCACTCCAGAACTTAGGTTATGTATGGACTACCGGGGTCTCAATTCCGTCATGAAAATTGTCGCTCATCCCATCAACCCAGCTGATGAGCTCATAGACAGGCTGGGTGCCTTTGACTGAGGGAGCAAAAAAGAGATCTCCATTCTTGACCCCAGAGGGCGACTTCCAGTTTAGGGTGATGCCCTTACTACATTTTGGAGGTTGGTCAACAGGGTCCTGGCTGGAAAGGAGGCATTATGTGGCACCTATCTGGATGACATAGTTGTCCACAGATCTATCTGGAAGGAACACCTGTACCACCTCCAGGAGGTGCTTAAGGCCTGGCAGCAGGTGGGCCTGACTACCAAGGCCAGTAAGTGGTGGATAGAGCAGGGTTCCATGGTAAATTTGGGCCACATGGTGGGCGGTGGTAAGTTGCAGTCCCTCCAGGCCAAGATTGAACCTATCCTGGCCTGGCAACTCCCTAAAACTCAGACTGAGGTGAGAGACTGCCTGGGCCTCACAGGATTCCATAGGATATTTGTTAAGGGATATGGCACCATCATTTCCCCCTTAACAAAGCTGGCTTCAGAGAAGCAGTCCATACAGGTGATATGGATGGAGGCCTGCCAGAACGCCTTTGATACCCTCAAGGAGGACATGTGTACAGCACCCATACTCAAGGCTCCTGACTTCTTCAAGGAGTTGATAGTGTAGGAAGACACTTCAGTGCATGACATAGGGGCTGTCTTAGCAAAGAGAAATGAGGAGGGCCTAGACCAACCAGTAGCCTTCGTCAGTAGGAGGTGGAGTATGATTGAAAGGGAGGCATTTGCTGTGGCCTGGACACTGAAGAAGCTGAGACCCTACCTGGGTTCAGACAGACGATAGACCCCTCAGATGGCTCATGCATATAGATGTGAAAATCTCAAACTGCTGAGGTGTTCATCTCTCTACAGCTAATGACTTTACGGTTCAACACTGTCCTGGGTCAGACCACATCAATGCTGATGGTCTGCCCAGGTTCTTCCACTTTAGTGATAAGAAATCCCAAGAGGTTGGGCAGTTCTCCCCACTTTCAGCCTGGGGGACACATGTTCAACCTGTCAGCCTTGGAGTGGTCTTCCCCCAAATATTTTGCCTTTGTCTGCCACTTTTACTGTCTTTGCTTTGGCTTGTCTTAGGATTGTGCACTTTAACACAGCTAACCAGTGCTAAGGTGCTTGAGCTTTCTATCTCCTTTCTTGGCTAATACCCAATTGGCATATTTAATGTGCTATTTATTTTGTATTTCTCCTAACTTCCAGCTGAGGAGGACACATGTTATGCCTGTCAGTCTTGGGGTGGTCTCCCCCCAGCTTTTAGACTTCCACCTCCATTTTTTCTGACCTCGTTTTTGCCGGCCTTAGGACTATGAGCACTTTAAAATGCAAACCAATGCTAAAGTGCTTGTGTTCTCTCCTCTACACGTGGTAATATTTGCTCATATCCAACTGGCATATTACATTTACTTATAAGTCTCCAGTAAATTGGCACTACAGGTGCCCAGGGCCAGGATATTAATTGCTTTTGTGTGGGTATGCAGCACTGATTGTGCCATTTACTTAAATAGCCCTATAAACATGTCTCAGGCCTGCCATTGCAGCCTGTGTGTGTGTGTGTGTGCAGTTTTAAACTGCCATTGAGACCTGGCAAAATTAACCTTTTGCCAGGCCCTAACCTTTCTTTTTAGTACATGTAAGTCACCCCTAGGGTAGACCCTGGAGAGCCCAGAGGGCAGGGTGCAAAGTATTCAAAAGTTAGGACATGTACTTTTAAGTTTCACATGTAGTGTAACACTCTTAAATTCATCTTTCACTACTGCAAGGGTAATCTCTCCCATAGGATAGAATTGGAGTTTCCTAATTACATTTTAAAAGTGTAATTTCCAAATGGGAAGAGATAACCAGTTCATGTTTAGTGTCTCTGAAATCACAATTTACAATCCTAACTCATAGTGAAGTCAAATTTTAAAATACAATTCTAAATAGGCTGTGTACTGCCTCCACATAAAGGTCTGCATACCCCTTTGGTTAGTCTGTAGCCAAGGCAGGGAAGGCCAGGTTCCTGGGGACTTCAAAGGGAAACCGCTGGAAGCTTCTCCCCCACTTCAAAGGCACAACTGGGAATAAATAATGGACCTCAGACACCAACTCTTTAATACACTTCAGGACCTTTGAATTATCTGTCAGAAAGAGGGACTGCTGTGCTGATACAAGGACTGCCACTCTGCAAGACGACTGCTTTAAAGGAACTGCTCCCCTGCTGGACTGACCTGCTGCCAGCTGCTCCCCTGCCTAGTGGAGAAGAACTGGACCTGCAACTTCATCCTGAACCCAGGACCCCACAGTGACCCCAAGGGCTAGTCTGATGACCTCTTGATCTGAGCCTCAGGGACTTAAAAGGCTCTCCAACCAGCTTCTGGACCCTACTGCAGTGAGTTCCTGACCTCAAAGTGATACCTCTAAGGTCCTGGACCCTTGGTTTGGCTGGCAGGCTCATAAATCTAGCTTTTGGACTCTTTTGCGACCTCAAAAGGGCCCATTCGCACTAAGGCTGTGCCATTCACACCGAAATTCAGCACAAGCCACTGCCACCCTGTTTCTTCGCACAACAGCATCAACTGCCCATGGGAGATCATCAACGTAAAGCTCGAGGCGTCCATCTTTGACACCTGGCCTACTGTTTGGGCCACACCCACAACTGCCCGCAACACTTTCCTTGCTTCTCTCAGCCCTCTCCAACATAAATGAGACTCTTGGCACAAAACTTGAGAAGGTAAACCTTCAGCTGGACTATTCTGGGACTGCATCTGACCAGCGCTCCATCGCAGTCAGTCTGAACTTTCAAATTTGATTTGGCCCAGAGTGAGCAGATAGCCTCAGTTTGTGCTTTGTGCTTTTAGGCATTATTTTACCCTTTATTCTTTAAAAATTAATTACTCCGGTTTTACTGAATGGAATATTGTTGTTGGGATCTTGCTTTTTTATGAACTTTTACTCTTTTTTTATAACCTGGTGTAAGAATCTTTTTGTGTAGTGTTTTCACCGATTTAATGTACTTTACACATTGCCTCTAAGTTAAGCCTGACTGCTCTGTGCCAAGCTATCAGGAGTTGCGCATATTTTAATTTGGTGTTTGCTTGTGCCTTACCCTGAAAAGGATTGTGGTTGCTGCTTGACCAGGGCTCATAACTCAGTTAACCAACATCCTGATTCCGTTCATTTATCATTACAGAGAATTTGAAATTACAATTCCTAAGACACCAAACTTGAGATTCCTGCATCCAGTCAATCAAAAGTTAGCACTTATTAATTATAATAAGTTAACCCCATGTTATCCTATGGGAGCGGTAAGTCTCACCGTAGTGAAAAACAAATTTGTGAGTTTTTCACTACCAAGACATGTGAAACATAAAAGTACATGTCCAACTTTTTAAATACAATGCACCCGGCCCTATGAACTGTTTGGCCTACCTTAGAAGTGCCTTATAGACATTAAAAAAGGTAATTTTTGGGGAGTGGCAAAAGGGTTATTTTGCCAAAATGAAGGCAAGCTGCAATGTCAGCCCTAAGACATGTTTTACAGGTTATTTAAGTGGGTGGTACAACAAGGACTGCAGGACCACTAGTAGCATTTAATATACAGGACTTGGGTACCAATAGTACCACTTTACTAGGGATTTACAAACAAATTAAATGTGCCAATTTGGTGTATGCCAATTTTACCATGTTTAAAGAGAAGAACACAATCACTTTAGCACTGGTTAGCAGTCCTATGGCCAGCAAAAACAAAATCAGCAAAAATAAGAGGGGTGAAGGTAACATGTTTAGGGGTGGCCCTGGAAAGAGGAACACCAGAGCTTTAAAGCCAAGACTTCACATATCAGATTCCTCCTCCTGGATACGACCAATACCAGACCGAAACAACTTCTTGAAGTAACTTATTGAAGGCAACAACCCTCCCTCCATCCCCCATTTCAGGCATCTGAAAACATATGCAATAACTTTGCAAAGTTCTTCATCAAAAAAGTCAAAGTCAATCAAAACAGCATAGTCAAAGAAAATTTGCCTTGCAAGGCACTGCAGCCATTGTCCTCTGTCTCCCCAATCTCAGAGGCAGATCTTCTACAAACTCTTTCCAAGGTAAAAAAAAAAGTCTAACCATCTTTGTGATGCAATTCCGAGCTCTATCAGCAAATCCCTTGTTAAATTGCTTCTCCCTGTTTGAACAACCCTGGTTAACTCATTCCTGGATCAGGCTCATTCCCAGACTGTCTAAAAAAGGGTATAATTTCTCTGGACTGGTATTTGGGGAAAATATTGAATTGTAAATATCGGGATATAGAAATATCGGGCAAAAATATTGTGATAACAAAAATATAGTGATGTAGAAATATTGTTATCAAGAATATCGATTTTTTCAGGTAAGTAATATTGTTAGGAATATCTTTTTGGGTAATATTCTTTTCAATAATATAGTTGAAAAAAATATCAACTTGAATGTGTTTCATTTAATATATTAATTGTATGTGTTAGTTTTGTTTGTATAATTGATAATATTTTAGTATAGTTTGTAATTTTAAGTGATTTATCATTTTTAATTTAGTTGCTAATCATAATTTATAATGTAGAATTGGGTTGCTAGGTTTGTAGGACTATGGAGTTGGAAGTTAATTAAGTAATAATTAATTACAACATGAATAATTATTAATGTATTATTATTTAATTGTTTATCAATTATGTAAGTTAAGTAATACCTTTATACATTAGTTATATTTTAGGTGTGGGCTGTTTCTAGGGATATATGGTGGCAAATTAATCAAGTAATAATTAATTATCAATTATTTATTTATGATTCATTATTTAATTCCAAATTAATTATGTAGAATATGTAATAATGATTTATTTAAGCTATATTTTAGTTGTGGGTTGCTAGGTTTTTAAGGGTGTAGGCTGGGACATTATTTAGGTGATAATTAATTAACAGATTATTATTCAATGTTAATTAATTCGTTAATTGATTATCAATTATGTAAATTGTCTTGTACTTATTTATTTCAGTTATACTTTAAGTGTGGGCTGTTAGGTTTGTGGGTGTATAGTATGGGAAAGTAATAAAGTAATAAAAAACATGTTTTCTTATTTGATAACCAATTATTAAATTGTTAAATAATCATGTAAATTGTTTAATGGTTTTATAAATTGTATATATATAGATTTCCAGGTTAATAATGTTCATATTAAGAGTTTTGTATTTGTTCTAAATTCATATGGTTATTCAAATATGTAATGTGTTTAAAGTGAAGTACTTTCCCTACTGTTGCACAGACTGGAGTGGGAATAGTAAATAAAACCCTCCTACTGTTGCAAAAACTGGAGTGGGAATAGTACATTTAATTTTCTGCATCACACAGTCAAACAATCAGCAGTGCACGCTCTTGGGGGATAGATGCAGGGCCTGGCTACAGGCCTGGCTCTACACCAAACCCCAATGCCGCGCATGGCCCAAAGCCATGAAAAGCAGGATGTTGGGTGACAGTGGAGGCTTAGACATCAGACTTGACCAAAGGCCAGGCCCGGACTTTATTTCCCCCGCTATGCACAGCCAAAGGTTGTGCGCAGTGGTTGGGACCAGTGTCTAGCCTCAGGCCAGGCCTGCGCTTAACTCCAAGCTGCACACAGGGATGAACATTCTACTTTATGTTAAAAAAACATCAACATTTGCTGAAAAAAACAAAGGGTAAAGTGACACTATAGTTAGGAATTGTAATTATACATATATAATGAAGTCCCAGCAATAACAGTCTCTCCTCCTGCAAAGCCGGTGCTGGGCAAGCAGGTATATAATGCGTGGATCAATCAATCAATCAATCAATCAATCAATCAATCAATCAATCAGGCACTGAAGTGGTGGGGGGTCTCAGGTTCCAGTCCATCAAGGAGGGGTCTGTCGAAGAGCCAGGTTTTGAGGTTTCTTGCGAAGATGGGGAGCGATGTTGTCTGTCTGAGGTGGAGCTTTGGCCACGAGGAAGGAGAAGGAGCAGTCTCCCGATCTGGTCGTTCTGGTGCCGGGGACCACGGCGTAGGAGAGCTGGGCTGATCGTAGGGTCCTTTGGGGTGCGTGGAATTGGTGTCTGCTGTTCAGGTATACTGGTCCACTGTTGTGGAGGGCCTTCTGAGCGTGGGTTGGCATCTTGAAGGTGACTTTACCTTCGATGGGGAGCCAGTGAAGTGTGCACAGGTGCTGGGAGATGTGGCAGTGTCTTGGCAGGTTAAGGACCAGTCTTGCGGTGGCGTTTTGGATGTTCTGTAGCTTGCGTGTGAGGTTTTTGTTTATTCCGGAATAGAGTGCGTTGTCGTAGTCGAGTCTGCTGGTGACCGGGAGTGGGTGACAGTCTTTCTATGTTCGAGGGGGATCCATTTGAAGGTCTTACATAGGAGGCGGAGGGTGTGGAAGCAGGAGGACGAGACGGAGTTGATCTGGTGGTTCATTTTGAGCACTGAGTCCAGGATGATTCCCAGGTTGCGTGTGTGGTTCGTGGGGGTGGGGGGCTTCTGAGGGCAGGGGGCCACCAGGTGTCGTTCCAGGCGTCTGGGTTTGGGCCCATGATGAGTACTTCCGTTTTGTTGGTGTTTAGTTGTAGGCAGCTGTTTTTCATCCAATTGGTGACGGCTTCCATGCCTTCTCGAAAGTTGTGTCTGGCGGTGTTGGGTTCATTGTATAGGGAGAGGATGAGTTGGGTGTCGTCTGCGTATGACACAATGTTGAGTCCGTAGGTTCTGACGATGGGGGTGAGCGGAGCCATGTAGGCGTTGAAGAGCGTAGGGCTGAGGGAGGACTCCTAGGGGACTCTGCATGTGGTAGGTGTAGGGTCTGAAAGGAAAGGGGGGGAGTCTGACCCACTGCGTTCTGCCAGAGAGGAAGGAGCGGATCCTTTTGAGGGCCTTGTCTTGGATCCCTGCGTTGTGGAGTCTGCGCATTAGTGTGCGGTGTGAGACTGTATCGAACGTTGATGAGAGGTTGAGGAGTATGAGGGCTGCTGTATCTCCTTTGCCAAGTAGGGTGCGGGTGTAGTCTGTTGCGGCGAGGAGGGCAGTTTCCATACTGTGTTTTTTTCTGAAGCCGGATTGGGAGGAGTCGAAGATGTTGTGCTCTTCGATGAATGTGGTGAGTTGGCTGTTGATGGCTTTCTCGATGACTTTCGCTGGGAACCGGAGCAGGGAGATGGGTATGTAGTTTTTGAGGTCGTGGGGTCCACTGAGGGTTTCTTCAGGAGGGAGTTGATCTCGGCGTGTTTCCAGTCATCGGGGAATGAGGCGGTTGCCAGGGAGTGGTTGATGGTGTGGCAGAGCGTGGGTGCGATGGTGTCGGCGGCTCTGTTGAAAATGTGGTTGGGGCAGGGGTCTGTGGGGGCCCCGGAGTGGACTGACTTCATCGTCTTCAGCGTGTCTATGGTGGTGAGGGCTGTCCAATTGTTGATAGCAGGCTTCAGGGTGTCAGGGGTGGTTGGTATGGGTTCAGTGTGTTGGTTGTCTTCGTCGAAGTTGTCGTAGATGCTCTTGATTTTGTGGTGGAAAAAGGTGCTGAGTTTGTCGCAGAGGTCTTGTGAGGGAGGGATGTTGGTGGACTCGCTGGTGGGTTGGGCGAACTCCTTGATGATGTTGAAGAGTTCTTTGCAGTTGTGTGCATGAGTGGAGATTCTGTCTTCAATCGCTTTTTCCTCGTTTCTCTAATGAGTTGGTGGTGAGCTTTGGTGGCGGCTCTGAAGTTATTGTGGACTTCTGTGGATTTGGTGTTCCTCCAGGCCTTTTTGAGGCCGCCGCAAGTGGGTCTGGACTCTCGAAGTTCAGTGGTGAACCATCTAGCTTTCTTGGCATGGGTGTTGTTGTTTTTCTTGAGGGGGGCTATGGTGTTGGTGCTGTCGGAGATCCATCTGTGCAGGGTTTGGGCTGTGGTGTTGGGGTCGTCATTTTCCGTGATGGTTGGGGTGGAGTTGCTGGGTGATGAGGTTAGCTGGCTGTCGGTGATTCTGGTCCAGTTTCTTCATGGGAGCAGGTGCTGGTGTCTGTGGATGGTGGGTGTTCTGAAGGTGAAGTGGACGCATCGATGGTCAGTCCATAGGAGTTTGGTGGTGTGGCTGAAGGTGATGGAGTTTCCTGCTGTGAAGAGGGGGTCGAGGGTGTGTCCTGCTGAGTGCGTGGGTTCGGTCACAATCTGGCGGAGTCCAATGTTGTGGAGGTTGTCCAGGAGGGATGTGGCGCTGGGGTTCAGTTGGTTGTCAAGGTGGAAGTTGAGGTCTCCCAGTAGGGTGTAGTTGGTGGGTGCGATGGCATGTGGGGAGATGATGTCCGTGATGGAGTTGGCGAAAAGTCTGTGGGGTCCAGGGGGTCAGTAGATGAGGGTTCCCCGGAGGGTGGAGGTAGGGCTGGCAGGTATCTTGAAGTGAAGGTGTTGCATCAGGTCTGTGGGCTCGTCGGGGAGTGTGCCCAGGTGGAGGGTGAATTTGTGGACAATGGCAATTCCTCCTCCCGGGTGGGTGGGACGGTCCTTCCTGGAGATCTTGTATCCTTGGGGAATGGCGATGGCGATGTCCGGTCCCGAGGTGGTGTTGGTCCAGGTTTCGGTAAAGAATGCTACGTCCGGGGTGGTGCTCTCGAGGAGGTTCCAGATTTCGGTTGCGTGTTTGTGGAGGGATCAGACGTTGCATTGCAGGGTCTTCGGTTCAGTTGTGTTCTTGCGGGCGGGTTGCTCTGGGTCTGTGGTCTTTGCTGTGCTGCAGTTGTGCCTGTAGCATTGACAGCTGAAGGGTCCGTGGGTGTCGGCTGGTGATGCTAGCCTGCAGTTGTTGTTGCGGCCTGGGTTGAGAGCATAGAGTGCTGCTGGGTCGTAGCATTAGCGGTGCAGAGATCCAGGGTTCCTGGCGCTGGTCGCGGATGGGCGCAGACGGGCTTGCCTTTGGTGCGCCTTCAGCACACCGGCATTAAGTAGGGTTCGGGGAGGACTGGAAAGCTGGGAGGCGGGAGCGGAGAGGGGAGCTGGATTGGCCGGCCGCGCTGGTCATGCTGGGGAGAAGGGCCACGAGGGCAGCTGCTGCGGGAAAAAACAGGCAAAAAAGGCAAACGGAATAAGGCAAAAAGAGAGGGAAAAGTGCAAATAAGGCAGCAAAAGTGCAAGAAGAGTGGAGGAAAAACACAGAGGGCACAGAAGGAGAGTGAAAGGGGAGATTTAGATGAGGGTAAAAATAAAAATGGAAAATGGAGGAAAGACACAGAAGGAGAGTGAAGGGGGAGATAGAAATGAGGGAAAAAAATGAGTGAAAAGGGAGAGAAAAAGCGGAGCGAGAGAAAGGAGACAGAGTTCCACTGGACCACCAGGGATGAGCCACAGGTAAAACCTGCAGATAGAGGAGGGCCTCGAACACCAACACTCGAGAGTGCAGGGGCTTGGGGGAAGGCCTCACTTAATGGTGGAGCTGCGAGGGAGGGAGAGCAACTTCACTGACAAACAACAAACACTTCTCCCAAATCAATAATTCAATGTTAGGTAATACATCCAAGATAAAAATACAATTGTCCTACAAACCAATGATTTTCAAATTATATTAACAAAAGTATAAATCGTTTTTATAAATTATTTTTTTTGATATCACGCATAGACATAGAAAGAATATACACCAATATATTTTAGCACATAAATTGTAAAGAAGCCCCACTAACATGATGAAAAACATATAACATGGTATGGCAATCAATTAGAAAAACATAACAAGAGACAGAACACATTTGTCAAAACAAATGGACAATAAACAAAAACAATAATAACAAACAAATACATACACACACCAAATTACAATACAATGTTTGTTCAATAAGTTAAATACACAAATCAACCAAGAGAGAAAGCACCGATGCACGTTTCGGAAGTGGAATATACACAGGCAATTCCTTCATCAGGACGCTGAGAAAACAACTGATTTAGTGGCAGAAAGCCATCTGTATACCATGCACTGTAACTGGATATGTAGTGCAGGAGACTCTGTATCAATATACATTTTTAAATGGTGTTCTAGATAGAATTAGGAGGTTGTTCTATCGGAGGAAACATCCCTATGTAACTTCTTAGAGAGATCCATAAAAAACTGTGTCTGGGTGGTTAGTCCTAACAGTGTCTTAAATTCAATAAGAATTAGAGGCTTGCTCTGTCGGGGAGACATCCAAATGTAACTTCTTAGAGAGATCCATTAGGAACTCCGTCTGAGTGGTTAGTCCCAAAAGAATCTTAAATTCCATTGGTCCAAATGGACCCGCTGTAGAATTTTAAATAAACAAGTATCCAGGTCCCAAATAGTAGTGCACAAATGACGGGCGTCCAACCGGGACTCCGGCTACATGGGCTAATCGCAATGAAAAGAGCTAGCATCCAGCAATAAAAGGGCAAACCACTATAGGGAAATTTTTTGTAATCTATGGTGTCCTCCGTAACAACCCAAAGTGTATCAAGTCTTGGCATCCATCCAAGGTGGATCAAAGCCAAAATTTGTGTGCAGCAGGGATATGGACACCTGCACGTGGTTGGGACCAGGGTCTATCCACAGGCCAGGACCTGCACCCAACTCCAACCTGGGCGCGGGGGTGGACACCTTACCTTATGTTAAAAAAAACATTGAATTTTGCTAAAAAAAACAAAGGTTAAAGTGACACTATAGTTAGGAATTGTAATTATATCTTACTATAAATTTAAAAAGAAACTGAAAAAATGTACTGAAAAAAACAAAGGTTAAAGGGTTGGTAAATTTAGGATAAAATGTCAGTTAAAACATACCATTTTACACTAACATGTTCTGAGACATTATTGCTAATATCACTAATGACAAATTGTCGACAATACTGGTGGGGGTGGCAGTTATTGTTGTTGTAGGGCATGTTTTATAATTATACATATATAATGAAGTCCCAGCAATAACAGTCTCCCCTCCTGTGATGAAGCCTGACACCAAGGGCCCTTTTGGTGTGTGAGGGGTATTTAAAAACACTTTGTGTTTTTCCCACCACTGTAGGAAACATACATTACCTGGGAGGACATGATTTTTGAAATTGTTCTGAGGGTGGATCTTTATGGTTTATAGACTACAGAAGGAGGAAGTATCCACCTCCACTACTTGTGATAAGTAGTACCTCTCCACTCCCCCCCTTTGTTTTTCGCACAGGGATGTGTGTCATGTCAACTCTTCGGATCTCTCTTCACCAAGACATGCAGACTGCAATGACAGTTTGCATGAGCTTGGTGAGGGCTCCCTTAGGGTGGCACAATTTGTGCTTCAACCCTTAGGGGCCCTCTTTAGTTCCCAGGCCCTAGATACCAGGGGTACCACTGACTGGGGACTTACAGAGATCCTAAAGGGGTGTGAATTGTGGAACAATCGTACAGTTTAGAGAAAGAACACTGGTATTGGGGACCTGGTTAGCAGAAACCCAGTACACTCTAATTCAAAGTTGCACCAGATACCCGGCTAAAATTGGGGGGGGGGGGGTAACCATGTGAAAAGGGGCAATTTCCTTCATGATCTATAAATGTAAAGATTTCATAAACAGTAGCGTTACCTGTGAATTACGTTATACAAGTAAACTGACCTTGAATACTTATTCTTCCGATTACATGCCATGTTTCTTTAGATGGATAATCGTTTACCTTCAAGGAAAAGTGGAACAAACATGCTAAAAGCCTACAGAAATGTTCTGCCTGCGGTGGTACCATGTGATTATTTTGAATTGCCTACATCAACCGAATTAGAAGACAATATTCCAGGAAAATGTTTAATAGTCATTGAGTGCTGTTTATGTACCACCTGCTTTTCAATCGAAATGTACTTTTTCCACGAGCAGTAACACAGCTTCTTTGTGTATCTTAAGTACTTGTTAGAATTGCGTCAGATAATCTAAAGGTGGTGTATACAAAAGGCTTTCGATATGCTTTAAATTCCCTTTATGTGTCTCTTTCTCTTGCTCTAGTTACATTTATGTAATTGCTTTCTTTGTATTCCTGCCTAGAGTAGACTTTTTAAAGAGAAAAGTGCTAACCTAGGTCATTTCTCATTTATAACATACAGAGGGCTTTTACAAAAGGACACATTTAAAGTTCCTCCAGTTTAATAAAAAAAATCAATAAACATATTAAGCCTTTAGCTGGCAGCAGTTCATCAATTATTCTGCTGGAGCTGGGCCCAGGTTCTCCACTGTCCTTTTGTATCTGATAAGACTCCTCATATTTAAAGCCTGCTTGTCCTCGGTGGACTCTGTCCACTCAACAACACATGGCCCTCTGCTAGGTTCTCATTGTCACCTCCCCCTCACCGAAGCTCATCAAGCATCAGACTGCTACCCTATTAAAACAATTACGTCTCCCAGCTCCTCTCTTCATGCTGACGTGTTCTGCCTCCTCTGGGTCATTCAGACGATTTTTCTAGGTGGATGTTTTATTGGCCAATGTTTTAACTTCAAGCAGAGAAATCATGCTATGTTGTAAAGAAATCACGAAATAATTGACTGGGAGACGCTTTCTCCAAATATAGAAGAAGCTTCTGTTATGCATTGAATTGGTAAAAAAGATCCCCTGATAGAGTCTCAAGTGCTGCCTATCTTGATCCAAGAAAGGGGAATAAGGGCATTTCATATGTGCATGTTTATCTTTTTAAAGGAAACACGAAAAGTATTTCTGGCGTTGGCTTTATGAATGCCTCTTGTAGTATATATATATATATGTGCAAAGGCCAAGCGAAGTTACTTTCGACTGTGCTGCGCCATGTGCAATTGCTAGATTTGTCACTGAGTTAGTATTGAAGTCATTCAAGCATTATGCTTCAGGAATGGATTTTATACCATATACTAAAGTCTTCCTACCTCATCAGCTCTTGCACCCTACTTTTTTCATAGCATCTGGTGTAGTTATTGGTCCGATGCTGGGAAAAATATTTGTCTAGGAAGCATATGCAACACTCCGGCTCTCTAGCTGTGGCCGCACCAGCTGCGTGGAGGTATTACACTAAGACCCAAGCTGTGTTGCTGTTTCTCTTGGGCTTGGACCAAACAAAGCCCACAAGAGGAGTCTTGATATGGAGCCGTGCATGGAATATGGACTGCGGCCTGTTCTCAAAGGAAAGGAGAGCTAAAGACAAGCACAGGACCCACCTGGTTGAGGTCCACTTGGAGGATGGGTCAAGGGGAGAGCATACTGTGAAACCCCAGGAACCTTGATGATAGACCTGTGAATATGATACCAAATGTGTGACTTGCAGCAGTCATCAACGGGTCGCATCTGTGAGCTTAATTGCCGGTTAATCTTCCAATGTGCTTGTGAAGAACCGGGGTTTAACCGAGCGGCGTCAGGGGCACGCCTAAGATCTTCGAGTTCACCTGTCTTGGTATACAGAGACACGAAATACTTCTGGATGGCATCAGAGACCAAGTTTATTAGCTGCAGCTAGTAACAGTGATCCTAGAAATATATCACGGTGTAAATTCTCAGGAGACTGTTCATTTTACTAAGGCGAGACGTCTCCTTTTATACCCAATATTCACATTATAAATGTACACCCACTGCACAAAATTCTAGCCAATGAAGTACATTTTCAAACAAAGTGTCACATAACAAAAACTCAATTTACAGTATCCCAACCCTAAAGTGAATTATTAGGATTGTCCCAAATTCAATCTCCACAAGCCTGACAAACCTATAATTGAAAGCATAACCCATGTAATGAAGAAACATAAAAAAAGAAACGGTAACAGATGCTGAACAAGATAAGGCATGTGCAAGGAAACTAAAAGTTAACAATGTCCTGAACATTGATTGGCAATCTCAGACAAAGATCGATCAGGGAAATTGGCTTTGCGGGGTCAGTTTCAGGTGCAGAGGTCAGTTTCTTACAGTTCATTTCAGAGTCAAAAAGAAACCTAGTTAATGTATACATGAACTAAGAAGGCCAGGCCACTTTATTCGCCAGGCTACCTTCACAGGCCTACGTGAGGGCAACACAAAATGGTGGCACAGAACAAAATGGAGTCAGACTCGAGAATTACAGAACCTCAGACCCTCCTTTTGCCATTACGTAGGCAATAACCTAAGACTCATGTTAATCTGAATCTAGGTCTATGTCGATATTCATTAGGTCATCAAGGTGTTGCTGTAGCATCATCTTATTATTCTCTACTTCTCTCGGGACAGGTCTCCGAACACACATAGTAGCACAAAGACTACAAATGGCGGGACCACACTGGATGCAAAGACAACAAGAGAAAAGGATGGTTAAAACCATACCAAGGAATGTCAAAATCTTCCATCCCCATTTGGACAACAGTTCCCAAAACCATCCCGTCAATGACCAGTCTCCTTCGTCTACATGGATAGACTCAGAGATTTTATACAACCTAGAGATGGCTTGGTACACTGTAGGGGCATTATCTGGTATGTAAACACAGCAACTGGATCCAATCAATTTACATACTCCTCCTCGATAAGGCGGTCCGCTTGAAGCTCAGCTGTAACAATACTAAGAGCACCTGCTGTCTCATTAATAGTAGCTTCAACAACGCGGACAAGCTGTCGAATATGCCTACTATTGATCATAGGACCCCAAAAGGGCAAGAAGCCCTTGAAGAAATCTCCTACTTCGTGTGCTGCGGTATCTTCCTTATTGAAGACACCTCTACCATATCTCGTTCTATGATAGTCTGAAGCAGTAGTGTATGTAGGGGGAAGTAGAAACGCCACATAGCACGTTCCTGAAAAATCAGGTGGCAACCATGTGTAGGCTCTGTCATGACAAACAAAATATGTGCCTTTAGCTGGCACAAACGGTGGAGAAGTCCGAGATGAATAGACATAGGTTTGAGCACACACACTCTTACCTATCAGAGCTTTCGGATTCCGACCATTACCTTGAAAACAAAAGTGGCCTCGGTGGGGTACAATCCAAATAGGGGGAGACCTTTTTCGTCTCTCCTTCTCTGTCAAACTGGTACTATATCCAGTCACGTTCCAACCAACGTAAGCCTGCACCTCATCCTTAGGGATAGCATTATATGCATCAATATCTCGGATCATAGCTACTATTCCCCTTATTAAGGCACTATTGCTCGAGTTATCTTTAAGGGAACGTAAGGGGCGCACCTCATTTGCATAGATACACATGGTCTGAAAAGCCCACACAGACCCATTAAAAGAAAAAGGCAAAACCAAATATGGCATACCTTTATCTGTCGTATGAGGCATAAGACCACAAACCCAACAATTAGTGGTATTAACTACTAACTGATGCTGATGCAACAACTGTATAAACGAGTTGTTGACAAATTCTGATCTCCTTGTCTGTTCATGTTCAGGCAACGTATAAAACTGGTGCAAAGAAACAGTAGTGAAAGAAAGCATAGGTTGGGAGGTGGGTGCAGATGTCTGTTGTGTAGCATAGACAGTCCAACCCACACAAACTAATGTGATACTTAAAAACATCAAAAAGCACAATATTATAAAACATTTGCTATGTATCAATGTACAAAATCTTATCTTAAGATCTATTCTCTCAACATCTCTTTCAGATACAACAGACTCCATCCTCTAACGTGCTGCTCGCGGCAATTTTCCTTCTTCACTCAAGTGTGCGTCCAGGCGTCCTAGACGTCCCTAGAACCGCAGACCTTTCGTCAATACGCGGGCCACCCCTTAAGTTCTTATACCGCGACCCTGCAGCTGAACCCGGATGGTGGTTCGAAAAAGAAAAAGAAAAAAATAGTCTCTTGTCTGAAAGAGTGTAATTCACACAAAAATTCAAATTTTATTTGTCCTTTTTAGACCTTAAGTTGTAGCGTTCTTTACCAAGCACAGTTTGATCCTGAAAGATTGTCTCTGGGTGCGTAGTATCAAGTCTCAAACACGGCGGCACAGCTTCTTGCAAGACTTTATCATCCGCACATTCTGACTGAGTCCATTCCAGATGTGCATCGCTAAAAGGTACAAATCTCGGAACCCTTTCACTCTCGGAATCGGCAACACCTTTCCGGACCAACTTATCGTACGGTAAGGGCAAAGTTATCTTCTTACAATGGGTACCATGTACCCAGTTTTTCTTGCCTAACACCTTAATAGCAGTCCGAGTTGATAACAGGACTTGGTATGGACCGGTCCATCTTGGTTCCAAGTTCTTTGACTTCTGGAAATTCTTGGTTAGAACCCAGTCGCCAGGTTGAATCGTGTGGCCTGCGTCTACAGAAACTGAAGGCAAAGTGTCATGGTGAAGAACACGCAATTTAACAGTCAAATCATGTAAGTAGTCAACTGTTAGACCTGACATCCTTGGCGTGGGTTTTTCCCCTATCTTTTGCCTCTGCTACCCGGATTTTTGATGCTGTGCTGAATTTCGTTTTTGCTGGTTTAGATGCTTTGGACATTCTGCCACTGCTAATCAGTGCCAGAGTGTAAGTGCTCCCTGTGTAAAATATCATATTGATTGGATATACCTGATTGGCATATTTGTATCACCATGAAGTCCCTAGTAAAGTGCACTGTGTGTGCCAGGGCTTGTGATGACAGATGCTACTAGTGGGCCTGCAGCGCTGATTGTGCCACCCACACGAGTAGCCCTAAAATGGTGTCTCAGGCCTGCCACAGCAGGCCTGCCTGCAGTCCCTGGACTGCCATGTCCTCCTGGCCAGTGTCCACACTGGCCAGGCCTAACCCTTCCCTTTTTGTACACATCAGTCATCCCTATGGAAGGCCCAAGGTACCCCCCTGGGCAGGGTGCAGTGTATGTAAAAGGTCGAGCATGTACTAGTGCAGGTAACATGCTCTGGTAGTGAACAACGGCCATTTTGCGTGTTCACTGCTGCAAGGTTATCTTGCTCCATAGGCTAACATGGGGGAGGCTGGTGCCAATGGCCATCAGCCTATCTTCCCATAGGAACAAGATAAGACATGAGTGTTTGATATCCCTGAGCTCAGCATTTAATAACATATCTTTTAGGAGAGGTTGTTTTTAAATCCTGAGTTGGAGAACAGTACTTTTTAGAGAGTAGCTGTTCTCTTGTCTGACCCTTCTGTGTGCCTGGGCATGCTTGTGGATTGACTGTCTGGTTTGAGAGTGACAGGGGCTGGGGAGCCCCCAGGAGGTTGGATGAGTCAGCCCTTTGCTGAATGACTGCATTTGCAAGTAGAGTGGAGGGAGGAGATAGCACCTGGGAGTGAATAGGGCTGTGCCTGCCTGCCACACTGCTGGCTCCACCTCCTGCTGGGCGGCTGACGACTCTGCCCCTCACCCTGAAAGGAAAGCAGAAGTCAGGAAAACAAAGTGCTCCAGCAACACCCAGAACTGGATCAGACCGGGCTCAGGGCCCACTTGCACAAAGACTTCAAAGACTTTTAGGGGTATAAGTACAGGACCCCTGACAACAGATTTTTAGATTCTACAATCAAGAGGAACCTCTGCTGAAAGACGGACCGCTGAAGGACTGAAGGAAGATTGCCTTGCTGTGTGCTCTAGGGGCGGACCTGTCCTGCTGTACAACTGAAGCTGAGGAGGAGAAGGGACTTTGCTGTGTGCTGTGACCCTGCCTGCTTGACCTAAACAAGACTTTGCTGTGTCTTCAACTCTGAATCTCCAAGGGCCTGAGAAGAACTGGCCTCCTGTTTGGCAACCCAGGGACATAAAGGTTGCTGAGACTACAAGACTCTATTCTGCCCCGTGAAGTGCGCTGACTGCTCTCCGCTTTGCTTGAGAGCGCCGCACCGATTCCTGACTGAAACCGGCTGCCGTGAAGAAGAGATCGACGTGCTCATCGGCACGTGCATTTCTGCAAGCCTAAAGATCGTGGGCGCCCTCTGAGCTGCTGTGAAGCCAGGTGGCGTCTCGATCCCCGAAACCCTCCTGCCCGCAATTCACCGCCACGGCCCGGGGGCCCGGGGGCCCGTGATCGATCAGAGGCTGTTCTCCCCGCTCCGCAAAGCCGTGGAGAAAGAAGCGAGAAGGCCGAGACCTGATTGGTGGTTGGTAGAGGCTTGGCTGGAGGAGCCGCGCTGCGATTGGTTGACGCCCGGTGACATCTATCAGCGTCACTGTGGGCTCGTCGAGGGAGCCGCGACTGGATTGGCCCAGCGCTCGCGAGTTGCAGGAGCCCTGCACCGAAGAAACCTTCCGACGCGCTGAGTCCTCGCGCCCCGGCCCGCATCCTGGTGAGTCTGTGCAGGGAGAGGGAACCCTGTTAACTGTAGTAGCATCCTTCTCAAGTCCCGAACGTCCCGCATAGCGTGTGGGGGCTCGGGGACTGCCGCGCAAGGTATAATTGCCTGGTTACCAACGAAGGAACAGCCAAAGAGGAGCGCTGCAGTTGCAAGCGCAGGGGCACAACTGAAAAACGTGTCTTAAGAACTGAGAGCCTACGAACATATTCTTTTTGGAATTCATTCAAGAGACTATAGACTATCTTCTTACGATCCTGACAACCCAAGAAAGCGATTAATGTGCAACCCTTTGATAATTGATTTCCACTGCTGAAACTAGATAAAGTTATATTTTTTTATATACTCACCTGTGTGGTCTACGTTTGTGGTGTACTAGGGGGGGTCATTGTAGTTGTTACGTGCAAATACTTTACACATTGCCTTTGGGATAAGCCTGTCTGCTCGAGCCAAGCTACCTAGAGGGTGAGCAGGGGTTATCTACTGTGTCTGTCCCTGTACCCTGACTAGAAGCAAGGGTCCCTATTTGGTCTAAGGTACTTACCTCTGCCAACTAGAGACCCCCAGATCTAACATTGGTGGTCAGCGGTGCGGATCAGAACCAGTATTTGCACTTGACCTGCAGTGATTCTTTGTACATCACTAGTCTAGTTAGCAGTTACATATTGCGCAAAGTTTTTGAAACCTATTTTTGGAGGACCTAGGAAGCATCATGTCTCTGAATGGAGTAGGCGAGGAGATGGAATTGCAATTTGAAGTAAAGGAGTTGCTCACATACAAAAAGGAGCAGCTGAAGCAATTATGCAAGCAGCTAGGATGCCCAGTGAAGGGCAGCGCTAACAAAGAAGAGCTACAGAAAGCTCTAAGGGCCTGGTGGGAGGCCAAACATGTTGCACCAGAGGATTTGACTGGAGAGGAAAGTGCACAGGAGCATGGATTT
The DNA here is from genome assembly GCF_964204655.1 of Triturus cristatus. Lineage (NCBI taxonomy): Eukaryota > Metazoa > Chordata > Amphibia > Caudata > Salamandridae > Triturus > Triturus cristatus. The sequence continues at coordinate 1,561,202,432 of NC_140589.1, forward strand.
GGATCCAGTGATTTGCCAGTGAATAGGCCAGCATCTAGGGCTGGCAGCACCCCTTCCAGTAGGGGCCTCTCTCCAGAGGAGCTGGAGGAGAATCAGAGGATTAGGGTCCATGAGATTGAACTTTTTAAGCTCAAGCGTAGGAAAGAAAATTGCGCCTTGACAGTGAGAAGAAGGCGGAAGAGAGGAGGAATGATCTCGCTTTGGAAGAGAGAAAACTCCAGTTGGCTCATGAGTTGAGCATGAGAGAGCTGGACATTAAAGCCAAACAGGTGGAGTCCAGTCCTAATGGTGGCAGCGCACAACCAGTACAGGCGGGTAAAGTATACATACCAAAAGATTTGGTGCAGAATTATCAGAGGGGTGAGGATATCTATGCATGGTTTAGATCCTATGAGCTTGCCTTGAAGATGAATGAAGTGCCTGAAAAGAGTTGGGGGCAGGTTTGTGGAAGCATTTTGAGGCCTCTGGGAGGGATGTCTTAGCACCCTTAGAAGCAGCAGGTACCTTAACCTACCCCACTATGAAGGAGGCCTTATGCCTCAGGTATGGGCTTACACCAGAACAGTACCGCCAGAAGTTTAGGAACTTCAAGAAACTTGATTCAAGTACTTGGGTGGAGTGTGTGAGTATGTACACGCGTGCACTGGAAGGTTGGATAAAGGGCAGCAACGTTACTGATTATGTGGGGTTGTGTCACTTGATTAGTTGGGAGCACTTGAGTAATCTATGTATTCCAGAGCTGCGCCAGCATCTTTTAGACAGCAAGTTAACTGATCCCAGTGAGCTTGCTAAAGAGGCAGACCGCTGGACTAGCATCAGGGTCAACAAAGGGGTGGTAAGTATCCCAGCCAAGGGTGGACAGGGTCCCCAGCAGAAAGGTGGGGAGGACAAGGGTAACAGTAAGGAGTTCTCTAAAGGGCCCCAAAACAGTTCCCAGGAAAAGGAGTCCCAAGCCCCCAAGCCTAAGAAGTCTTGGCCCCATAAGGGCAGACAGGACAACAGACCACCGCCTACTTGCTATGCTTGTAGGGAAGGGGGGCACATCGCCCCTAAATGTCCCAAGAAACCCCCAGCACCAGCTGCTGCTCCAGTCCCAGGGTTAGCTAGTGTAGCTTTGGGAGGGGATTTGATTTCCAATGGGGAGGAGGGATTAGCTATGATGACCCTTGTCTCTTTAGGTGACCAAGAGATGGTCCAGGATACCTTGATACCCGCTAACACTAGAAAATACGGGCAGAAGGTGACCATCAATGGGAGGGAGATAGAGGCTCTGAGAGACACCGGGGCCAGTGTGACGTCTGTCCGGTGCCAGTGGGTGTCTGAAGAGCAAGTCATTCCCAATGTACTCCGCCCAGTAGTGGCAGCTGACACCTCAGTGCGCCTCTGCAAGATGGCGCGTGTTCCCTTTACATGGGGGGGAGTCTCTGGTACCTTGGAAGTCTGTGTCAATGATGCCTTGCCGGTAGATTGTCTGTTGGGTAACGACCTGGAGAGTTCTCCATGGAAGCACGTAGAGCACAGAACTCACTTGGAAATGTTAGGACTGCCAGCGTGGATCTGTGTATCCACACGTGCCATGACAGCCAGTAAGGGTGGATTAGTAGAACTGGAGCCTGGAACAATGGCCCAGGAACCTGCCAGGAGAGGAAGGGGCAGATGGCGCTGGAAACCGGCCCCACTGTTCCCACGGTCCAGGAGGACGCAGAACCTGAGGGGGATGCCCTGGACCCTACAGGGGAACAGGTGGCCGAACTGGGGGAATTGCCTGAGCTGACCCATTGGCAGCAAGAGGGTGGTCCCTCCAGGGAGGAATTCTGCCAGGCTCAGAAGGAGTGCCCTTCTCTCATTGGTGTGCGGCAGCAGGCTGCAGACCAAGCAGCGGGCCTAGGGTCCAAGGAACATTTGATCTACTGGGAGGATGACTTACTTTATAGTGAGCCTAAGTTTGCTGAGCCCGGTGCAGCCTGTGTGCTGGTGGTACCCGAGCGCTTCAGGAACTTCTTACTGGGTCTGGCTCATGACGTGCCTCTCGCAGGACATCTGGGGCAAGACAAGACCTATCACAGGCTTGTCACCCACTTTTACTGGCCCCAGATGAAGAAGCACGTCAGTACCTTTTGTAAGTCTTGCCAAACATGCCAAGCCAGTAGTAAGAGCGGGGGGAAGTGCGTGGCACCCCTCCAACCTTTTCCTGTGGTGAGCACCCCTTTTGAGCGGGTGGGCATTGATATCGTAGGGACCCCAAGACTGCCTTAGGCAACAGGTTCATCCTGGTCTTGGTGGACCACGCCACCCGGTACCCGGAAGCAGTCCCTCTCAGGACAATCACAGCCCCTGTGGTGGGCCGTGCATTGATGGGGATCTTTTCCTGTGTGGGGTTCCCCTGAAAGGTGGTCTCCGACCGGGGTACCAACTTCATCTCTAGGTACATGAAGTCTCTGTGGGAGGAGTGTAGGGTAACTTATAAGTTCACCACTCCTTACCACCCTCAAGGAAATGGGTTGGTTGAAAGGTTCAACCACACCCTGAAAGGTATGATTATGGGCCTAGCGGAGCCCATGAGACGGAAGTGGGACGTCTTGTTACCATGCCTGTTGTTTGCCTACAGAGAGGTGCCTCAGAAGTCCTTAGGGTTCAGCCCCTTCGAACTGCTGTATGGCCACCCTGTTAGAGGACCTCTCACACTGGTGAAGGAGGGGTGGGAGAAATCCAGTGGGAAAACCCCCCAGGGTGTGTTCAGCTATGTGCTGGCCATCCGCAACCAGACGCAGCGCTTCAGGAAGCTCGCTCAAGAGAACCTAGAAGCCAGCCAGGAAGAGATGAAAAGATGGTACGACCAGAATACCACTCTGGTTGAATTTCATCCTGGGCAGAAAGTGTGGGTGATGGCGCCGGTGGAGCCTTGTGCGCTCCGTGACAAGTGGACCGGGCCATATGAGGTGGTAGAGCGCAAGAGTGAGGTGACCTACCTGATCAACATGAAGACTCCTAGGCAGCCCCTGAGAGTCCTGCATGTGAACCGCCTCAAGCCCCACTTTGAGAGGTCTGAAGTGACAATGCTCATGGCTACAGATGATGGAGGGGAAGAGGATAGTGATCCTCTCCCTGACCTCCTGGCAGCCAAGGAGCAAAATGGGTCAGTGGAGGGTGTGGTCCTCTCCCCCACCCTGACCCCAGAGCAACAAAGAGACTGTCGCCAGGTGTTGGGTCAGTTTGCATCCCTGTTCTCCCTGACCCCAGGTGTCCCCAATTGGTGCGTCCATGATGTGGACACTGGAGATAGTCTACCGGTGAAACAGAAGTTTTACAGAGTAGCTGACAAGGTTCAGGGCCAGCATCAAGGAAGAAGTTTCCAAGATGTTGGCATTAGGGGTAATTGAGCCCTCCAGCAGTCCCTGGGCTAGCCCAGTGGTCTTAGTTCCCAAGAAAGCTGCCACACCCGGTGGCCCGCCAGAACTTTGGTTTTGCGTGGACTACCGTGGGCTCAATGCGGTCACCAAGACTGACGCGCACCCCATCCCCAGAGCGGACGAGCTTGTGGATCGGTTGGGGGCTGCCAGATATCTCAGCACCTTTGATTTGACTTCAGGGTACTGGCAGATTGCCTTAACTGAGGGGGCAAAAGAGAGGTCGGCATTTTCAACAACAGAGGGGCATTTCCAGTTTCGCGTCATGCCCTTTGGATTGAAAAATGCCCCTGCCACCTTCCAGAGATTGGTCAACCGGGTACTGACCGGGCTGGAGCAATTCAGCGCCGCATACTTGGATGACATTGCTGTGTTCAGCTCCATTTGGGAGGAACACTTGCAACACCTCTGTGAAGCGTTGAAGGCTCTGCAGAAGGCAGGCCTCACTATCAAGGCCAGCAACTGCCAGATAGGGCAGGGATCAGTGGTGTATTTGGGACACCAGGTGGGGAGCGGCCAGGTGGCGCCCCTACAGGCGAAGATTGATACCATTCTGGCTTGGGAACCCCCCAAGACCCAGACAGAGGTGAGAGCCTTTTTAGGACTCACCGGGTATTACAGACGGTTCATCAAGGGATATGGCACCATTGTTGCCCCCTTGACAGAACTAACCTCTAGAAATCAGACCAGGAAAGTGAATTGGACCGAGGCCTGTCAAACTGCTTTTGATGCCCTGAAAACTGCAATGTGCACAGCACCAGTGCTTAAGGCACCTGACTTTTCCAGTGAGTTCATAGTGCAAACAGACGCTTCAGAGCAAGGTGTGTGAGCAGTACTCTCACAGATGGACGACGAGGGCGGGGACCAACCGGTAGCTTTCATTAGTAGGAGGCTACTCCCCAGGGAACAGAGGTGGAGTGCTATTGAAAGGGAGGCATTTGCTGTGGTCTGGGCCCTGAAGAAGCTGAGGCCCTACCTGTTTGGGACTCACTTCCGTGTTCAGACCGACCACAGGCCCCTCAGATGTTTAATGCAGATGAGGGGTGAGAATCCAAAACTGTTGAGGTGGTCCATCTCCCTACAGGGAATGGACTTCACGGTGGAACACCGTCCCGGTACAGAACACGCCAATGCTGATGGTCTGTCCAGGTTTTTCCACCTTAGTGATGAGAACTCCCAAGAGGGTGGGTAGTTCTCCCCACTTTCAGCTGGAGGGGACACGTGTTAGACCTGACATCCTTGGCTTGGGTTTTTCCCCTATCTTTTGCCTCTGCTACCCGGATTTTTGATGCTGTGCTGAATTTCGTTTTTGCTGGTTTAGATGCTTTGGACACTCTGCCACTGCTAATCAGTGCCAGAGTGTAAGTGCTCCCTGTGTAAAATATCATATTGATTGGATATACCTGATTGGCATATTTGTATCACCATGAAGTCCCTAGTAAAGTGCACTGTGTGTGCCAGGGCTGGTGATGACAGATGCTACTAGTGGGTCTGCAGCGCTGATTGCGCCACCCACACGAGTAGCCCTAAAATGGTGTCTCAGGCCTGCCACCGCAGGCCTGCCTGCAGTCCCTGGACTGCCATGTCCTCCTGGCCAGTGTCCACACTGGCCGGGCCTAACCCTTCCCTTTTTGTACACGTCAGTCATCCCTATGGAAGGCCCAAGGTACCCCCCTGGGCAGGGTGCAGTGTATGTAAAAGGTAGAGCATGTACTAGTGCAGGTAACATGCTCTGGTAGTGAACAACGGCCATTTTGCGTGTTCACTGCTGCAAGGTTATCTTGCTCCATAGGCTAACATGGGGGAGGCTGGTGCCAATGGCCATCAGCCTATCTTCCCATAGGAACAAAATAAGACATGAGTGTTTGATATCCCTGAGCTCAGCATTTAATAACATATCTTTTAGGAGAGGTTGTTTTTAAATCCTGAGTTGGAGAACAGTACTTTTTAGAGAGTAGCTGTTCTCTTGTCTGACCCTTCTGTGTGCCTGGGCATGCTTGTGGATTGACTGTCTGGTTTGAGAGTGACAGGGGCTGGGGAGCCCCCAGGAGGTTGGATGAGTCAGCCCTTTGCTGAATGACTGCATTTGCAAGTAGAGTGGAGGGAGGAGATAGCACCTGGGAGTGAATAGGGCTGTGCCTGCCTGCCACACTGCTGGCTCCACCTCCTGCTGGGCGGCTGACGACTCTGCCCCTCACCCTGAAAGGAAAGCAGAAGTCAGGAAAACAAAGTGCTCCAGCAACACCCAGAACTGGATCAGACCGGGCACAGGACCCACTTGCACAAAGACTTCAAAGACTTTTAGGGGTATAAGTACAGGACTCCTGACAACAGATTTTTAGATTCTACAATCAAGAGGAACCTCTGCTGAAAGACGGACCGCTGAAGGACTGAAGGAAGATTGCCTTGCTGTGTGCTCTAAGGGCTGACCTGTCCTGCTGTACAACTGAAGCTGAGGAGGAGAAGGGACGTTGCTGTGTGCTGTGACCCTGCCTGCTTGACCTAAACAAGACTTTGCTGTGTCTTCAACTCTGAATCTCCAAGGGCCTGAGAAGAACTGGCCTCCTGTTTGGCAACCCAGGGACATAAAGGTTGCTGAGACTACAAGACTCTGTTCTGCCCCGTGAAGTGCGCTGACTGCTCTCCGCTTTGCTTGAGAGCGCCGCACCGATTCCTGCCTGAAACCGGCTGCCGTGAAGAAGAGATCGGCGTGCTCATCGGCATGTGCCTTTCTGCAAGCCTAAAGATCGTGGGCGCCCTCTGAGCCGCTGTGAAGCCCGGCGGCGTCTCGATCAACCCGCTGACTCAGGGCACCCCGAAAACATCCTGCCCGCAATTCACCGCCACGGCCCGGGGGCCCGTGATCGATCAGAGGCTGTTCTCCCCGCTCCGCAAAGCCGCGGAGAAAGAAGCGAGAAGGCCGCGACCTGATTGGTGTTGGTGGAGGCTTGGCCGGAGGAGCCGCGCTGCGATTGGTTGACGCCCGGTGACATCTATCAGCGTCACTGGGGGCTCGTCGAGGGAGCCGCGACCGGATTGGCCCAGCGCTCACGAGTTGCAGGAGCCCTGCACCGAAGAAACCTTCCGACGCGCCGAGTCCTCGCACCCCGGCCCGCATCCTGGTGAGTCTGTGCAGGGAGAGGGAACCCTGTTAACTGTAGTAGCATCCTTCTCAAGTCCCGAACGTCCCGCATAGCGTGTGGGGGCTCGGGGACTGCCGCGCAAGGTATAATTGCCTGGTTACCAACGAAGGAACAGCCGAAGAGGAGCGCTGCAGTTGCAAGCGCAGGGGCACAACTGAAAAACGTGTCTTAAGAACTGAGAGCCTACGAACATATTCTTTTTGGAATTCATTCAAGAGACTAGAGACTATCTTCTTACGATCCTGACAACCCAAGAAAGCGATTAATGTGCAACCCTTTGATAATTGATTTCCACTGCTGAAACTAGATAAAGTTATATTTTTTGATATACTCACCTGTGTGGTCTACGTTTGTGGTGTACTAGGGGGGGTCATTGTAGTTGTTACGTGCAAATACTTTACACATTGCCTTGGGGATAAGCGTGTCTGCTCGAGCCAAGCTACCTAGATGGTGAGCAGGGGTTATCTACCGTGTGTGTCCCTGTACCCTGACTAGAAGCAAGGGTCCCTATTTGGTCTAAGGTACTTACCTCTGCCAACTAGAGACCCCCAGATCTAACATCAACCAACATAGGGTACTCGATATCACTGAACTTCTTAGGCCTCGGCACACCCCAGACATTCGCCGGGCGTCCAAAAACAATCTCATATGGGCTAAGTCCCACGCGAGAATGTACTGTCGTTCTCGTGGACAAAAGTGCCAATGGTAAGGCATCGGGCCATGTAAGACCAGAGCTCGCTTGCACCTTGGCCAACTTCAGCTTCAGAGTGCCATTATAGCACTCAACCAGGCCTGCTGACTGGGGGTGATTCGCAGCGTGAAATTTCTGTTTAATACCCAGACCCGCACATACTTTCTTCATAATCTGACCCACAAATTCACTTCCATTATCACTCCATACCATCCTTGGCAAGCCATACCTGGGAAAGAATTCTTTGAGCAAAACCTTGGCTGTAGACAAGGCAGTATTATACTTTAGGGGGTAGGCCTCTATCCATCTGGAAAAGGCACAAACAACCACAAGGACATACTTCAAGTTATTGCATCTTTCCATATGAATATAGTCTATCTGCAGCACCTCGAACGGATACGTTGGAGGAGCAAAATGACCCGCTGGAGTTGGGGTTCCCTTTCCAGGATTATGCATCAAGCAAATCATGCAGTGTTTAACCAAATTCTCAGCACACTTAGGAATTCCACCATTCTGCCATACCGGAGCCAACAACTTACATATCCCTTTTGAACTAATGTGAGCCAACCCATGAGCCATAGTAACCACCGGAAGCACATATACATCCGTCAACAACCATCGCTGGTGCTCTGACAACTCAACCCAACAGCCTGTTGAATCCAACATTCCCGTACTCTCTCTCCACATACTCAATTCTTTCTCAGTAGCTTCTGCCTGAATCATCTTCACACTTTCTGTTGTATCTTTACACATTCCTCCTTCCACAACCCATCTGGCAGGACCTGCAACATACATCCGACTCGTCACATCTTTCGCCGTTTCTCTCGCTACTTCATCTGCAAACGCATTCCCTTGACCCACATCATCCGTAACCTTCCTATGCGCACTACACTTCACTATCGTAATTTGGGTCGGCAAAGTAAGTGATTCAAGAAGTTCACTCACTAATTGTCCATGCTGAATTTTCATACCATGGGAAGTAAGAAATCCTCTCTCTTTCCACAAGCGACCAAAACTGTGAGCCACGCCAAATGCGTATTGGCTATCAGTATAAACATTCACTCTCTTTCCTTTTGACAACACACACGTTCTAGTCAATGCTATCAACTCTGCTGCTTGTGCTGAATTCTGTGCAATACGTGCTGTTTCAACAATCGTGTGCAAAGTTGTGACACCATATGCTGCAGTCGTCTCTCCATTCGGAAGCTCAAAGCACGAACCATCTACCTATAGGGTACCATCAGGATTCGAAAGAGGAGTATCTTTCAGATCATTTCTACCCTTCGTTTCCTCCTCTGTCCGGAGAAAACAGTCATGCTGTTCCTGAGCATCTGTCTCTACAAAAATCGGCAACAATGTAGCTGGATTCAATGTGTTGCACCGCTTGATGTGCACATGGCTAGCCAAAAGCGTCAACTCATAACCTGACAAACGCGCACTGGTAAGATGTTGAGTCTTCGTTCTATTCAATAGGGTATCCACTGCATGTGGGACCCTCACAATCAATGTATTATCCAATACCAAACCAGCAGACTGTCGGATAGAAACAGCCGCTGCCGCTGTAGCTCTTAGACAACTAGGCAACGCCCTAGCTACCGGATCTAAAGTAGCTGATAAATACGCACATGGGCGCTGCTTGTCTCCAAATTGTTGCGTCAACACTGACAATGCACAACCTTCTCTCTCGTGTACATAAAGTGTAAAAGGTTTACTGTAGTCGGGGGTACCCAACACCGGAGCAGAACACAATGCATCACGCAATTCGGAAAAACTCTTCTGACATTCGTCAGACCAAGGAAGAGGGTGTGGTGTGTCCTTAAGTGCCAACAAAGGTTTCGCTAGCAAAGAAAAATTCGGAATCCACTGTCTACAATACGAGGTGATACCTAAGAAGGCACGCACCTCTCTCTGTGTACATCTCTGTGTACATGGCACAGTCATTTGGGCAATCGCTTGAATACGCTCTGGGGTCAATCGCCTTCCCTCCTTCGACAAGAGATGACCTAAAGTAGGTCCCTTCTTGGTGGCAATACTGCAATTTCGAAGGTGACACTTTATGATGAAGGTCAGACAGGTGTCGCAACAAAGAAAGAGTAACTTCTTTACAAATCTCTTCATCATCAGCAGCAACCAACAGATCATCAACATACTGGATAAGAGTAACACCAGAAGGCAATGCAACAGTATCAAGCTGAGTTTTCAAAGCCTGACTGTAAATGGAGGGACTCTCACAATAACCTTGAGGAGCGCACTTAAACCGGAAACTGTGGCCTCCTAAAGAGAAGCCAAAAATATCCCTACTTTCCTCAGCAATCGGAATACTGAAGAAAGCGTTCTTCAGATCAATAACAGAAAACCAAGCAGCTGAGGCAGGGATCAAAGCAGTAACGTCCGGGACAACAGGAAACTGTGGCACAACGATCTTATTGACCTCTCGAAGGTCGATCACAAACCGATACACAGGTGGCTGAGAAGAGTCAATACGCTTAAGGACAGGCAGAACAGGACTGTTACACACATTACCTCTTGTTTCTTCAACCACACCTTTCTCAACCAAATCATAGATAATCGCTAAAAGAGCTCTTTCGCCATCACTGGAAATTTTGTACTGGGGAATGCAAGGTAATTTAGCATTCAACTTAAGGGTAACAACGTAGGGTGGAATCTGCAAGAGACCAACATCATTGGGACCTGTAGCCCAAAGTGTATCAGGGAGAGAACGCAGTTCCAGTGGAAGGCAATCCTTAGACAGATACATCGGGGAAATCACTTTCTTACCCACCGTAAGATGTACTCCCGAAGGAGAACAATGTAATGTTGCATGCAATCTTTTCAACAAGTCCAAACCCAACAGATTCTCGCCACAGCCCGTCGTTAGAATAAGGGGAGCCTCCAATTCACAGGGACAAATAGAAAGGGGCAAAGGACAAGAAACCTGATTACGAACTTGGGCGCCAGAAAATCCTACTGAAACATTGGTCAAGCCAGACAAAGGTGCGCCGGGGAGTTTAGAGTGCATGATAGAACTCTTTGCTGCACCAGTATCCAAAAGAAAAGGTTCTGCCACACCTGATGTAATCACTTCGACATAAGGTCCACTCTGATCTACTGGAACTGACACTACTCCCTCCCTTTGTCCATGGCTGTCCTAACTATCATTAAAACCAGCACTCTCACTTCCAACATAATAATCATCAGTGTAGTACTGAGCGGACTGGATGGTCGGAACATTCTGTTGGTCAAAATAATTCATAGAATTCTGAGGGGAAAAGGAACGTTCATTCTGGGAAAACGTACCACGTCCCCTACCCCTAGGTACTTGTTGGAAACCACCCCGACCTCTCAGACCAGACATACCATTCACACGCTGTAGCAAGATCGGGCAACTATTCTTGAAGTGACCTTCTTCTCTACAATAAGCACACTGATTAGGGCCTAGCGGGAGTCGCGAAGCAAAAGACTCAGGCTTCTGCAACAGTTACTGAAACTGTGGGGGTTGCTAAAACTGGGAAGGTTGCTGAAACTGACGCTGATTAGGGCGAGGCGGATAAGCCTGCTGCAGAAGAACTTTCGTTTTTAATTCTCTAGTCTTCTTCTCTACTTTATCCTTCTCATCTTTATCTCTATTCTCATAGTATTGTGCAGTAGTCAATATCTGAGCCGAAAAAGAAACAGCCCATGAACTCTCAGAGTCCTTTAACTTATTAGAAAGTTCAGGAAGTAAATTAAAAACAAACTTGTCTACAAACAACCTCTGACCACCTTCTGTACTCATATCCTGACCACTATGATCAATGAATGTTTCCTCAACTAGTGAAGAAATCAGACACACTCTCGTCTTTCTTTTGTTTGCATGCTGCTAACTTGTCCCAATTCACCCGCAGAGGAGGCATCATAGTTTTCAATAAATTAATAATCCTACCAGGTAGTTCTGCAACTAAGGGTTTAGGTTTGGCACCTCCTACCTGCCGACCATCTGCAGCAGTAATATTAACCCACGTATCTCCTAACTCTGGCTCGTGATCCTCGTGACGGATCTTCGCCCACAAGGGTTGAGGAACTACATTACCCATCAACATATCTACGTCAGCTAAATTCATAACACACGCATCGACTATCTGAGACAACTCCTTATAATAACCAGCAGGATTTTTACGGGGGTCAGACTAAGTCTGCTTAAGAGCCAGGACCTCAGCTCTCTTCCAAGGGACATGCACCCACACTCGCTGACAATGAGCCAGTGCAGCCGCAATACCATGAGTGGCATCAGCCACAACTGCCTCTCTCCATACAGGGGGAACCTCTCTCATAGGATACTGCTTCACTTTTCTCCTAATAGAAGGGTCAGGTTCGAACAATGACTGAGGTGGAAGTCTAGACCTAAAAGTGAGTAGTGTCTCTACCGCTTCCTCAACATCGGAACCCACTATCGTCCCTTTAGCAAATTCAGACTGAACATTAAGCAATTTCAGTGGAATTGAACCCAACTCATTATCTTACCACTCCTGACGAAGGAAGGTACACATGACATCAAAAACATACCTTTGTTTTGGTGCCTCCCACTGTAGGAAGATATCCATAACCACTTGTGGACTGTACTTGGAGGTATTCGAAACCCATCTACGAGCAAGGAGATCTAACACTGCCCGCTCTTCGGGACCAGGGAGCTGACTACGTCTCTGCTTACATTCAGAAACAGGGGTCATATTCAGTGACCCAAAGAAAGGAGACAAAAGACTAGTGACAGTCTCAGTCATTCGTTGCCGAGCAGAAGGAGAAGAAGTTGACATGAGGACAGGAGACAAAGTGTTTTGAGGTGACAGAGACGTAGGGACAGAAATAAGAGAAGTCGAAGATAAAGGAGTGTAAGGCAAAGGAGTTTGAGGCAAGGCTGGTGGCAAGGCTGGCGGCCCTGGAGGGGGCTGCGCCCGAGGAGGAAGAACCACCTGTGAAGCAACGGGTGGCTGAACAACAACAGGGGGTTGAACGACAACAAGGGGTGCAACAACTGGAGGTAACGGAGGTGCAGTAGCACCCTGCACATAAGGGGGTGGTAATCTCAGTAAATGTGACATCAAAGGATCCTTTTCAGGGTCTATAGTCACATTTGAAAGGGGAGGTTGCAATGGCCATGCAATGTTGTCTATCTGACACTTCAATCGCACGATCTTCTTCATCTTCCTTAAACTGCCTAGCAGCTTGCATTACCGATATATTCCTTTCCTTCCTATCTCTCTTAGCTTGCTTAATTTCTCGATGTTTGGCTTCCTTACGCCAAAGGCGGAAAGAGTCAAACATCGCCGGCCGGGCTTTCTTCTTAAATAGCGCAACTATTAGGTTATCTAAAACATCTGATTCAAAACTACCATGTGGGGGCCATCGTAAAACACCATCTTTCCTTCTATAACGGACCCATACTTCATTAAAGGTAATGGGACCTACACCATGCTTTGAATAGAGCTCATAAGTTGGAGTTCCAACCGGAGGTATCGGACACGAGTCCTCCAATCGGGAATCCCTATTACAACTACAACAAAACCATTTCCTAAATGTGCTAAAACCAGGCATCTTTTAGCTCACTAGTCTTGCTTCAAACTTCAAGGGGTTATCAAAAATTATACACCCGCAAATATTCGAACCCCCCGGACTCGACTATTGCAATGGCCGAATCAAAACTAAGAAACAAAACAAAGTCGTGGGAGCGACCCACTTATACTTAACCAAAATGTCTGTCACGCCACCAGAAGACCGTCTATAGTCTCGCCTTACAAATCATCCGAAGAGGGTCCAAGACAGGGCGACAGTCAGGGCAGCAGTCCTTCGCAGCCGTCGGAAAGGGGAAGCCTCGCAGAAAAAAACCTTCGGTCCACGTCGACATGCAGGGGTCGATGAAGTGGCGGCCGTCCTCCAGAATTTCCTCACGGGGCTCCTCACAATCTTCGGGCTTGGACCAGTACCGCTGAAGTCGCCCCACATTGGGCGCCAGTTGAAGAACCGGGGTTTAACCCAGCGGCGCCAGGGGCACGCCTAAGATCCTCGAGTTCACCTGTCTTGGTATACAGAGACACGGAATACTTCTGGATGGCATCAGAGACCAAGTTTATTAGCTGCAGCTAGTAACAGTGATCCTAGAAATACATCACGGTGTAAATTCTCAGGAGATTGCTCATTTTACTAAGGCGAGACGTCTCCTTTTATACCCAATATTCACATTATAAATGTACACCCACTGCACAAAATTCTAGCCAATGAAGTACATTTCCAAACAAAGTGTCACATAACAAAAACTCAATTTACAGTATCCCAACCCAAAAGTTAATTATTAGGAATGTCCCAAATTCAATCTCCACAAGCCGGACAAACCTATAATTGAAAGCATAACCCATGTAATGAAGAAACATAAAAAAAGAAACGGTAACAGATGCTGAACAAGATAAGGCATGTGCAAGGAAACTAAAAGTTAACGATGTCCTGAACATTGATTGGCAATCTCAGACAAAGATCGATCAGGGAAATTGGCTTTGCGGGGTCAGTTTCAGGTGCAGAGGTCAGTTTCTTGCAGTTCATTTCAGAGTCAAAAAGAAACCTAGTTAATGTATACATGAACTAAGAAGGCCAGGCCACTTTATTCGCCAGGCTACCTTCACAGGCCTACGTGAGGGCAACACAAAATGGTGGCACAGAACAAAATGGAGTCAGACTTGAGAATTACAGAGCCTCACTTGGAGCAAGTAGTACAGTTCCCAAGCCCAAGAGGAATGCACGGAGACACCCCTTTCACTCTAAACCTTTGGAGTGTGCTCATTCATCAAGTGTTTTCAACTGCTGGAGCTATTGCCTTGTAGCGTACAGGTCCATAGCTATTACTAACTGAATGTACAGTAGTATGTAACCCCAGCAAATGTTTGATGCATCCCTTGCTTGGAGTCCCGATAAGTCAATTTATTTCCCCTGAACTTGTGGGTGGTCTAGTACTGAAAAAATTGTGACAGTGATCAAACCCTGAAAAAATGTCAATGTGCAGTTCCTATTGTGAAGGAGTGTTCAGGTCTGTTATGGATTGCCCTCACACACCCCGGAGGATGTTATGCTTCATCATTGGGATTTGCTTCTCGTCGGGCTGGAGCTGCAAAGCCCGACAGACACCCGCGAAGGGGCTCTTTAGCGGAGATCTTTTTTTGATGAAGCTGTTGGGTGTGTGAGGGTATGTAGACAGGCTAGTGTGGTGAGTGTGCAGTGTACCTTAAAATAGGTCTAGTACTACCCTTGGCAAATAATTTTATTCTGGGGGTGCACCAACCTAGCTAAAAAATTGTGTGAACCCTGCCTAGAAGTAATGGTCCTACAGGGTTTTATCTGGTGCAAGTGGTCGACATGTTTCTTGCCTAAAAATCCCATAGCGGGTCTGGTGGCAATTCATCAGGACCGTTGTCTAAAAAGAGAAGGTGATCTTGACACTTACACTACCGCAATGCTGGTTCTGAACATCATGATGTAACCAGCATTGCTGTTTTGCACCAGGTCATTTGCCCTGGAGTACTGGGACCCCTGTACTTTGAGACAAATAAAGACGGGGGTGTCAACAGTGCACTGCATTGCTCGTGCCGTTTGGGTGGTGTGGCAACTAGCTATCGTTTTACCCTCGCTCCAGTCCCCGTGAAACCCTAACATGGTACTAGTTGCTTACCAAGCTAACGTTTGTAGCTCCCAGTAGGTGTCCATCACGAGGTAACAATCTGTCTTTCTGTTTCAGGCAGAACCCTGGACATTCACCGAGCCTGATTTGTGGCTTCACTTGAGGACTATAACAGAGTTTCTTTTTAAGATGTTTTAGATCTGGATAGAGACAGTTTTAGCTCTCCGCCACAGTCCATGTTCTCACAAATATTTTTTATAAAGCATTGGCAAAGCCGGCAATGGAAGGAATTTTGTATTTTTGATGAAACGCTGTTTGCTGAAAATGTGATACTGAAAAACAGTGAATGAAGAGATCTGGTAATTAAATCCTATCAACAGCTTGCTATAGATCGGATTAATACTGGTGCCCAGAGTATGTTTCATATCTTTGTAGTTCAGCAAGTTTGATTATAACTTACAGGACACATCATTATGGCTAAGAAGACAAAGTTTGTATTGGTTACTTGCGGCAGTTGGGGAAAAAAATGTACAATTCAAGTAGAGGTAGAACCACACAAAATAATGATAGATGAGGTGCAAGGCCCCTCCCCTTAAACGTCTCTCTAAAGGAAATATATCTAAGGGCTACAGACTTACAATAAAACATGATAATGTAGGTGTGTAAAGCCCACAGTTGTTATGTAAAAATTCAGCAAGATTACATTTATGCATTTGGCGATACTGTGAATAACAGTATCACTTTGTAGGCAACAGCTGCTGTGGGTCAGGTAGCAAGGTAATATATGAAGTATTGCAAGGAATAAAATGAAAATTATAAAAGCGAGTTGGGTTTGGCTGAAAATGTATTTTATTTTTAGCAGTTGTTAATACGATATACATAGAGCTTTAAATGACTTTTTTTTTGTTTTAACATTGTTACATAACATAAATGTGTGAGCATTGGTTCTTGAGTGGAAGAATATTTTCAAAGAGAAAGGGAGAATTTCTTTAAGGTAAAGGAAGAGTGTTATGACATGCATGCTTTGAGGTATATTAGTAAAATCGCAGTTTTTACTATACGAAATTTGGATATATTTAATATTTATGAAGTAATAGTACAAGTGTGTTCGTGGATATGAACTGAGGTACAGAATGATTTAGTATGTTTCTAAAAAAGTGCATCGCATGTGTACTTTAAGGCAGGGTCGTTGTTAATAATTAGCACTTAGGCCCTGATTAAGAGTTGGATTGTATTTGTGGGGTGCAAACTCCGTACATGTAATTATCATCACCATGCAGTAACACCCCATCTACCAGTTCTGTGCATTGATGAGCTAAACCTCTTGGAATACGGAATTGTAGTACTCTGCATGACACTTCATATTCTGAGGGCTTTAATACACATATTGAGCAGGTGGTGAATGTGTGCATGGGCTTCTGTGTGAGGCAGGGGAGGGGTGAGCAGGTGATGGAATGTAGGGAGAGAAAGGAAATAATAGGTCTGACAGGGAGCAGCACTGGCTACTGTTGCCAGACTGGTAAACTCAAGCTAAAGGTTCAAGTGATTTTAGTGGCTGGTACATTTGGGTTAAGTATTCCCAGACTAGGCAAACCAGGTGCAGGAATCCCGAACCTGTTGTGATGAGCAGAAAATAATTATACAAAAGAATGCTGTTAGGGAGAGAATTGTTTGGGTTAGTAAATATAAAATGGCAATAGCAGTGGAAAAAAAGAATGAAAGGAAGGGGTTTTTCTGCACCTCTAAGAAATATCACACACATATTTACTTTGTCAAATAGCAAAGCAGAGGAACATAAACAAAATAGCTTGTATCTTCTTAGCATCGTTAGAAAGGTTTCTCCATGTGCGCTGCTTTACCTTGTGAACGACATAACTCCAGCCCCATGTGATTATGATAGCAAAGTAAAACAATAGAACATGCAAGGTTGATTAGAGTGTCTTTAAGAAGGTCTATGGCATCCAAACAGCATTGACTTTCTCAGCTTAAAATGCTTCAGCGCCAGAAAAATAAATACACTAAAGAACACACTTTGGCTCTCAATTGTAAGCTACACTTTAAAAACACTTTTAATAAAATAACTACTTGATGCTCCCCCACCAGTTCCTAATGGGAACAGGAATGGGTGGAGTAAAAATCCACGAACACTAATACTTTGATAGACAGTGTAAGACAGCAGATTACTAGTTGAGAAATATGTGAGTCCTTCACAAGTGATAAGTTTGAAATCTTCCTTTTACTTTGAACTAGATATCCTTTTGTAGCACTTGACTCCCTCAGGGAAGTGTGGTAGAGTAGCGGTCCAAGGTTTCTTCTACAGAGGTGCTGCTGTGAGGTAATGTTGCAGTTCCCTAATATACAACAAATAACATTTTATAAATCACTGCCCAGCTAATGCCCTTTTTTTAAATAGGAAACACTCTACTCAATACTATGCAATGATTTGCAAATATACATACAAATTGGCAGGTAAACGAGCCTATGGTGATACCCTCTATAATAACTTACAACCAAGAGGGGGCAAAAGCTAATGAATTGACCCATTGCCCTCTGCACTGGAGTCACTGCCAACAATGTGTGAACCAATAAGCCCTGAACCCTCAAATCACAATGCCTACCCCCACGCATAACCTGAACACAAGGAAATGGGGTGCAATAATTAAAAGTCAATGCTACCGCTTGGTTAGGTTGTCACCAAAAACATATACACGCAGAATTGTAAAATCAAAACCCAGTGCAAACAGAATTTAAACAGTGAAGATGGTACCACTTCCCAATCAAATCCAATATAATGACTAACAATTCACCATTAACACCATCATTGTCAATCAGACATTAACATTCAATACTGTGCGGCATTAGTTTCTTTCTACTTTGATAACTAATGTCAGATGCAAAGACAACCTCATGAGCTAATAGCAAAGGTCCCTGGACTTCCGGGACCCTAAAACCAAAATCCCAGCCCCCAAAGTGCTTGAAAATAATGGAAAAGTTCCTCAGGTCACTGTTCTGTGCACTTAGGGTGGCTCATCGAATTCGAAAAGAAGCCTTGCTGTAGAGCTGCTGCACTTCTGGCAGCACCACAACTAAGTTCCTCAATTTTGGTGGTGCTCTGCCCTTTCTAGGGCACCATCAGAAAAAATATGCACATTTTTAGAGTCCTTGGCAGTGGCATTATGGGGTGGTCTTTCGTTCCCATGGTGGTCTTCCAATGTATCCTCTGGGCCTTGTGAGTTTCTTTCTTTTCATGTTTTCAAAGTATTCTCAGTGATTTCTTTTCAGATGGGTGCCAATTGCTTCTGCTCTCTCTCCTGTCAAAGGATGGGTATTCCCTTGTTGTGCACTCCCATCCCCCCAGACATGGGAACAGCTGCAGCGCATCATTGTGCTCCCAATGCTTGGTTCCCACTAAAATCATGGCAACGCCAGTTCTTTGGGGCACTGGAGCTCTGAGGGGACAATATTTTTACTGAACTTGATGGTGCTCGCGCTCCTCATGCATTTCATTCAGGGGGATTTCACATGTGATGAGCGGGCTGGTACCCCTGTGGGACCATGCTTAATCAGGCATCTTGGGGTACTGTTTAGCGTGGCTTCCCTTTCTTCAGCCCAGAAGCTTCAGGGGTCCAAATGTCAGACTCAATATCAAGAGCCACCTCCAATACAGATTTGTCTTGACCCATGGGCGGATTTTAATGAGTCTTGGCACTTTTTGCTCCTGGTGGCACGCTCCAGCCACCAAGAGTGTTTATTTTAGGCCTTTGTAGATTCTGGGAGCTAATTTATCACTGCTCTCATGTTGATGAGGAAGAGCTCTGGGCCTGGGCTTGCCTTATGCCCTATAGATTCTTGTCCAGGTCCTTTCCTTTGCCTGGGCTCCTTTTTCTCTCTTCAACCTGAGTTGTACTGCAGCATCCCAATCCCCAACCCCGCAAACTCAGAGCACCCGCCCTGCCTGCACTAAGGAGGCTCAACAGCTTTCCAGCCTCTTGCAGAGTGCCTGTGTGTTAACAGGAGTCAGGAAGTCCCTTCCTACTGGAGGTCACCCACCTACTGGACCTGTCCACAGATGTTCAAGGGGTACCCTTCCTTCCAGAGGCACTAGCAGACCCACTTCTTTAATGTGCCCGGAGGGAGTGTGGGGGCCAGTACCACAGGCACTGGAGGGATAGGGCCACTGAGTCCAAGTCAGTACAAGTCCATCCATGAGGGGTCCAGCCATTCTTGCAGTTTTATAGAATTCATCCTTCTCGTTCCATCTCTGTTCCGTGTACAGAGGTTTTTAGGTTGGGGTAGAATGTTTGAGGATGTAGATACTGCTACCAAATCCTAACATGGCACATCATCACCTCTCTCTCAACCTTCCTGCACAGAAGTTTGGGGCTTTCCAATATTGTAACTTCAAAGTGCTATCATGAAAGATCTCTCTGCTAGCCTTAACCCAAATCCTTAATTGACATAAAAGCTGGTCTATTCCCTACAAAGGTTTTTTTTAAATATCATTTGCTATAGCGCACATATCACCCGAGGGCATCTCAGCGCTGTTGTGGATCCTGCCAGGAAGTGCAAACTGGGTAAAATTAATATAAATAGGCTTTTAGTAGTTTCCTGAATTTACTGTATAAGGGTGTCTCTCGGAGGGTTATGGGTAGTTTGTTCCAGTACCCTGGGGCGAAAAGGAGAAAGCCTCTCCCCCGGTGCGCATTTGACGAATTCGGGGCACGCACAAAAGGGCTTGGGTGCTTGATCTGAAATTGCGGCCAG
Organism: Triturus cristatus; assembly: GCF_964204655.1. Taxonomy (NCBI): domain Eukaryota; kingdom Metazoa; phylum Chordata; class Amphibia; order Caudata; family Salamandridae; genus Triturus; species Triturus cristatus. The sequence continues at coordinate 1,561,222,073 of NC_140589.1, forward strand.
GGACATAGGTTGTGAGTTTTTTTTAAGATAGCGTGGGCCTTTGACTCTGAAGGCGTTATACGTAAGGCAATAGATTTTAAAATAGGAACTCTTCTTCACTGGGAGCCAGTGCAGTTCTGTCAGTAAGGGTGCAGAAGGGGTATCTGTAGGCCGATTCAAAATTAGTCTTGCCGTGGTGTTCTGGACTATCTGTAGCTTAGTGAGCACGGTTTCACCAACTTCCGCCAGCAGGGCATTTCCATAGTCCAGTCTACTTATCACCATGGCCTGGACCAGGGTTCTGCGAGTGTTCATTGGGAGGAGAGGGAAGATTCTGCGCAGAAGGCGCATATTGTAATAGCAAGCACTTGTGGTGTCAGCAATATGTTCTTTCATTGATAGGGCTTGATCCAGTTTTTTCCCTAGGTTTTTAAGCGTTTGCTTGGGCAAGGGAATAGCACCTAATTCGTTGCGCCACAAAACCGCCGACCAGATGGCTAGGGCTTTTCCAAGTAGCATAATCTCTGTTTTTTCCGGATTTAACTGAAGGCAATTCTCAGTCATCCAGTTGGAGATTGCTAGCAGTCTGGCCGAGAAACTCTTTTTCTCCGATTCTAGTTCTTGGTCCATAGTAAACATCAGCTGGGTGTCATCAGCATATGTAATGATCTCAAAGCCAAAATGCTCTGCGATCTTTGCCAGCGGGGCCATATAAATACTGAACAGAGTGGGACTCAGGCATGAATCCTGAGGTACACCCTTGTCCAAATGCGTTTTACCAGAAGAGTATGGGCCTAGAATCATCGTTTGCTGTCTGTCTCACAAAAAGTGCTGCAGCCATTTTGGTGCTGTTCCCTGGACACCGATTGCCTGATGTCTGTTCATAAGCCTTGAATGCGAGATGGTATCAAAGGCTGCAGACAGATCTAATAGTATCAGTACTACCGGTCTTCCTGCATCCATCCCCTGACTCAATGAATCAGTCACGGCCAGGAGAGCAGTCTCTGTACTGAAACCTGGTTGGAACCCCGATTGTGAGGGATCAAGAACGTGGTTGGATTCAATGTATGATCCCAGCTGCCTGTTTATTAAGCCTTCCAGTTGTTTGCCCAGGAGAGGTAGCAGGGAGATCGGGCGATAGTTACTGAGTGCTTGTGGGTCCAGTATGGCTTTTTTCAATATGGGCCGAACACATGCTTCCTTCCACTCTATTGGGATGCTTCCTGTTTGTATAGAGCAGTTGAAAATCTTTTGAATCACGGGTGCGCAGCAGGTGGCTAGAAGCGCCATCGTCTTGGGAGGACATGAATCATAAGGTGATCCCGATTTAGCTGTGACCAGGGAGTTATGTACTTCCTCTACAGTAATAGGCTGAAAGCAGTCTAATGTGCAGAAAATTCATTTTCCTCGCTCTCCTGTCCTTGTAGTGGTCTCAGAATCCTGCCGAGGGGACGCTGGGAATTTTAAATAGATATTGCATATCTTTTCCTGAAAGTAATTAGCCAAAGAGTTGCAGAACTCCTGGGATTCCACTGGAGATTGGCTGCATACTTGCGGGGAGATAAAATCCTGTACAATGCTAAAAAGAGCTTTTGAGGAATTGCTGGCTTGTTCAATTTGATTTATAATAAGGTTCGCCTAGCGGTTTTAATGTTCCGGTGGTATTGGGACAGCACCTGTGTAAAAAAGTTCCCTATCTTGGGGCTCTTTCCTTCTCTGCCAGAGTCTCTCTAGAGTTTTACATTTGGTTTTCTCTACTTTTAATTCTGGCGTAAACCATAGTGCTGATGGTCGCCGCTGTGTGAGGCCATCATTTTTTAAGGGAATCGTTATGTCCAGCGCCATCGTGAGGGCTGAATTAAAGCATGTCAACAATTCCGACACTTCAAAGTTATTATTTGGAAGCATGAGGTGAAAGGCGTTGCTAAAAGCTTCACAGGTACAGTCCATGTAAGGGAGAGAGGAGGCTTACAGGCCAACTGGTCTATATTGGAAAAAATTAGGTCCAGTGAGTGACCGGCCGAATGTGTCGGGCCTTTAACTCTTTGGACAAGCCCTAATAATTCTATGTTGGTTAGGAGTTTACTAGCTTCTGGGTTTAAATTTTTTTCCCCATGAAAATTAAAATCGCCCAGCAGAAGAAATGTGTTAGATGCTAGGACATGCGTTGCTATTTGCTCTATCAATAGATTGCTGAAGTTAGTCTTTGGTCCTGGGGGATGATAGATCAATGCACCAATCTAGCTATCTGAGGCAGATATGTTTATCTTGAAAATCCCTAATTCCATGAGATTATTGCTTATAGTTGAGATCCAATTCACCTTTAGTGTGTCTTTGAAGGCAATGGCAATACTACCGCCTGTTTTTCCTCCTCTATCGAGATGGATACATTTATAGCTATAGGGGATAGCTAATTCGATGGTTGGATGATTGCCAGGGTTTAGCCACATTTCTTTAAAAAACAGATATCCGGAGAGTGGGAGGTGATCATGTCCCATATCTCGATCGGGTGCTTGGCTAATGACCTGATGTTACAAAGAAGACCATTTAGGTCATGTGTTTGTGAATTTTGACTATTCATTTTCCCTGGTAGTGTGGTCATTTAGGGATCACATTGGAAGTGGCAGTTATTGCAGGCTACTGGGCCTTCTAAGGTATGTGGATACTGGTTGGGACAAAATAGCTGAGGTAAATGCTTCACATCTAGTTGTGTTCTAATCTGGTGCAGGGAATCAGCTGAGTAGTAAAAACAGTTGGGTTTTCGAATTTCTCCCTCAATTGATCCAGAGTTCCTGGTCCCTGGGCCCGGCCGTGCGTGGACGGGCGCAGATGGGCTTGACTTTGGCGCGCCTGCCTCGCGTCCGTCCCAGCATCATCCTTTTATGTATGTGTATGCTCTACCGCTAGAGCGCTGACCACGCTCCCGGCGGAAATGTGGCCAAGGCTTCCTCCGCTCAATTAGCACAAGCTGTGGCAGACCGGAAAGCGGATGGCACTGAATCCCAGAGCATGTGCTAGAGGCACATCAAGTTAAAACTGAAGTGCAAGTGAGTAATAAAACTATTAAACGCCGTGAAAGTTAAAAAAAATTATCTCCCGCTTTCCAGAGGTCGCTTAAACTGATAGTTATTTGTGAAAGCACTGAAAACAAGCGAATAAGAATGTTTTACCCGAGTGCAGACAAATCCTGCCTGGATCCGCCAGGATAGAAATCCTGATGTGATTGACTCTAGAGGTCTGGCAATCAACCTTTGTTTCACTTGTGATGACCTCTCCCAGGTTTGTGGCAGTGTTAAAATGCCACTAGCACATGTAGATTCTCTTATCACCTTTTCCTCTACTAGGAATAGGCCTAGTCAGAGTTCGCAGAGTTCTTCTACTTGGAACACGGTGAAGTGACCAAAAAACTCCACTGTGATATGTGCAGTCCCACAAGCTGCAGAGTGCATTAGGTCACACCATTCACGCTGATTCTTAGAGCCGGGAGTTTGTCCAACACTGGAAAATCATTGCAAATGCACCATGCTTAGCGCAAGAGGACGCTGCTTCTTTCTGTCATTTGAGTAGATGTTCTACTCGAGCGGCAGCTTCCTCAATGCGAACGGAAGGTTTCTCAACTTGAGCGGTTGTGGCCATCCATGACCGCCCACGTTGAGAAATCTGGCCAGGAGGTGGTCAGGGGTAAAATTTTCCGCGCTTGCCAATTTAATGTTGGCAAGCATTGATCGAGGGAAAAAACACATGCTATGTGGAGCACAGACTCCTCAAACTTCGTGAGCGGAGCGGAATTTCACACCCAGGCCTAACTAGGAACAAGTCTTATCATTGTAAAGTGGGCCTATTGTGTGGGAAAGGGTTTGATCATTTGACTTGCCAGCAGAGTAATTAGCTTGGCCCAGCAGGGTGGTTCAAAGGCAGAATCTATTTGGAGCTTGAGTTTGCTATTTGGCCAAGCCCCCACTGCCCATTGCCAAAGGCTGTGCACAGCATGGAGGTGGCTGTCTGCGGGGAGCTGGAAGCGCCACCTGGCTGCAATACAGGCTGTGTGGTTAACACCCAATGCCACACACGACTAACAGCTGTGCGGTGTGGGGTTGGTTTCCTCGCGGTGGCTGCCTGCGTAGAGTTGGATGCAGGGCCTGGCTGTGCCCAACCCTTTACCACTGGCAACAACAGGCAATGAGCAGCATGGGGTTGGCTGCCTGCAGGGGATTAGCTGCCTACACATGGATTGGGAGACCTTGTTGCCAACCCCGCACTGGGCACAGCTTGGATTATGTCCTCACTGATGTCATCAATTAACTCATTTGAAATGTCATCAGTGATGTCATAAATTATGTCATAGAACATGTCATGAGTTATGTAATACTTGAGGTCATAAGCAGTGCATGACAGGGACGCAAGTTATAGATAATTCTGCTAACTATAACTGGTAAATTTCTGTAGTTTCTTTAGTTCAAAACATTAATGTTGTTGCTGATATTGTCACTTAAATATAATGTTACTACATCTAATCGGCAGCACATGTAAGGCGCTTGATCGATGGGGCTATAGATTGGTGGCACACATGGGCTTCACGTCTAGTTCAAGGGAGACCGGCATTCTTATCCGCAAGCAATGCCCTTTCATGATAAACAACATATGGGTTGACACTCAGGGTAGATTTACCGCAATTGCTGGGACGTGGGAGGGGAAACCCCTTAATGTACTCTCGATTTATATTCCTCCAGCGCTGAAAAGAACCACATTGACTGACCTGGGTAAACTCCTGCTTGACCTCCCAGTTGGTATCCTGGTGTCGGGAGGCGATTTTAACCTGACGGTGGATGGCCGGGTCGACTGACGTCCTCCTCCTCAAGATCCACATGTAACCACACCCCTTATGGATTTTCTCTTGGCGTTTGGCCTTGTTGATCTCTGGCGCCATTTTAATCCCTTGGCACGGAATTTTACCTTCCACTCTGGTACTCATGGTAGCCAATCCAGAATTAACCATTTGCTCACACACGCTGACAATCTCTCCAATTTTACCGAAGCCAAGTCCCTGGCACGCTGTATCTCTGACCTCTCCCCTGTCCTGATTCAGTTGGCTCTGCCCCAGGAGTACAGTCATATCACTCTGTACATAAATCCATGGAGTCTGAAGACCCCACATGTTAGGAGCGCCCTTTTAAAAGGGGTAGACCACTACTTCACTGGAAACATAAATACAGTCCAATCCCATCAAATTCTGTGGGGGACCCCTGGGGCAGTAATCAAGGGTCAGGCACTTTCATTGATGGCAGGACACAAGAAGGAACTGAAGGCTGAGAGACTCTGGAGTGGGAGATTCGAGAGTTGGAGGACGGAGCGGCAACTAACGATGACAAACAGCTCAAACACACTCTGAGTGTGAAAAGACAAGACTACCGACAATTAGCGACGGAGGCAGTAAGATCTAAACACAGAGCTAGTCTGCATAAAATATATGAGCTGGGGGACACTACTGGAAAACTGCTTGCACTGTTGGGGAGGCAGTAAACCACACAGAGATGGGTACCCCTAATTGAGACAGATACAGGAACCCTGGTGAGTGACCCACAGCAAATGGCTGGGGCCATCGCATTCCATCTCGCCTCCATATACTCCTCCACCACTTGCACCACCTTACATGATTCCAGAGACCTTCTGGCCAATATTCCGGTCACTACCCTCACCCCAGAAGATTGCAACTCCTTGGAGGGGGACCTTACAGAAGAGGAATTAGCGATGGGCCCTATTGGGCACCCAATTGAATTGTTTAAATTGTGACTTCCAAGATAACACCACCTCTTAATGCCCTGTACTTAGAGAGCTACCAAACAGGGGTCCTACCCCAAGACTTGATGTTGGCCTCAGTGATTGTCATCCACAATCAAGGCAAACCAGCAATTAGATGTGACTCTTATCATCCAATCTCATTGTTAACCGCTGAGGTTAAAATTCTCGCCAAGGTATTGGCCAATCGTTTGATCCCCGTCATATGTAAACTTGTGCACCCAGACCAATCGGGCTTTATGCCCGGCCGTAACACGGCCCTCAGTCTCAGAAGATTGCATGGGGTGACAGGGAGAACTCACACCATCCAAGAGGATGCAGCATTGCTGTCACTGGACGCAAAAATGGCGTTCGATACTATTGAGTGGCCTTACCTATTTGCCCTCCTCGAGCATATCGGATTTGGCCCACACTTTATAAAATGAGTTAAATAAGTCTATACTGAATCAACGGCCCAAGTAGTTGTCAATCAACATACCTCCTGACAATTCCGCCTAGAGAGCGGGACTAGACAGGGCTGCCCCCTGTTGCCCCTCATGTTTGCCCGGGTACTGGAGCCTTTGGCGACCTGGGTCAGTGGTGACCCCATGATCAGGGGACTGAAATGGACAGACCAACATGAAGACAGAATCTCCCTTTATGCTGATGATGTCCTGTTGTACGTATCAGCTCCATCGTCCTCGATCCACAGGATCCTACATATTTTCGCAATCTTTGGCGCTCACTCGGGATACATCATTAACTGGACAAAATCGGCCTTGTTTTCTTCTATGGGATGGGAAAAACCCACGCATTGCAAAACAACAAACTGACCAGGGGATGGTATGACCGAGGAATTGCGTTGCCTGACCTAAAATAATACTACTGGGCCTCGCAGCTTGCGGTGGTCAATCAATGGGTCTTTGACTCACCGTCCGAATGGCATACCGCACAGACAAATGGATAATGACTCCGGGGGAGTATTGGCGTGCACTTCATTCCAATCCCAAACTACAGCGCCTCACCGGGCCCACGGCCCAAACAGTTGCACTTTGGCACAGCGCGACAAAAACTCTGGGGTGGCACAAGAATTTGACACTGATCACTCCCCTGTGGGAATCTGAGCAACTCGGCTTGTTGAGCAGATGCCCGGGCTTTGATAAATGGGACTTAAATGGTATCTCTTCAGTTGGTGATCTGTGGAAGCAAAATGAGATGGCACCATTTAGAGACCTGCAAACAGAGTACCAGCTGGCAGGGTCAGAGACGTTCCGCTACTTGCAAATTCGCCATGCATTGACCACTGTTGTCGCGATTGGTGAGGCTCTACCCGAGGCCTTTCCACTGGAAGATTGACTTTTAACAGATCCCCTGACACGCAAAGCCATATCGCTCACATACCGTAAATTAATAACCTGACCCACTGGTGCGTATCTGACAGCTGTGGGAATTGGAACATGGGTATTTAGAGGACGATGACTGTGAGGAAGCACTCTCCTCCCCCAAGGAATTTGCTATTAAAATTTGATTACGACTAATTCAGATTAAAATCATACACAGAACTTACCCATCTGCACATACACTGGTTGAGATGAGATGTCAGCCAGATCCTGGGTGCCTTAGAGGATGCACAGCAGAGGGCACATTTTTCCACACGATCTGGGAGTGTCCAACTCGCCAGCCATACTCAGTGAAAATATTCTCTACACTTATGAGGGTAAGCAGGAAAAGCATTGCCCACTCCCCGCGACTTTATTTATTAAATGTGTGGGAGGCTACCGACCTGACCCAAACTGAGCTTACATGAGCATCACTGGGATTTGTTCTTTCCAAGAGGATTATAGCTCAGGTGTGGGGAACTGGGGATTTGCCTGGATACCAGAAATGGGCCAATGACATGGACAATGCGATGATCGCAGAGAAGGATGTTTTCAAACACAGGGGTTGCCCGGCGAAAATGGATCACGCGGTGAAATATGTGTGTCTCCATCAGTCGAACTGTGTAGAGCAGAGTTGGTCATTGATCTTCTTCCTACTTAATGTTGTACAGAGAATGTGCTTTACTTGTAAAAAAAGGTTATGAGTCTTTTTATCACTGTATTTCATTGCTCCACGGCCTCACGGCCACCCAATGTACTATCACAGCTGTTTAATAAAAGGAGAATTTAAAAAATAAAAAAATATATAATGGTACTTTAAATTTTGGTTGTCTAAGTGGGTTTCAATTTTTACCTGTTTTTTAAACAAAACAGATCTTTTTATCACACCTAACTATAGCATTAATTTAACCTCTGTTTTTCTGTGAATGTCTATGGATTTTTTTAACGTGTAGTAATATTTTATTAGTAACCCTGCCACAGACAGTCAACCCCACACTGTGCATGGTCTTAAGCTGTGCACATCAGGGGGTTGGCAACAGGACCTGGCCTGTCGCCAATCCACCAGAAGGCAGCCAACCCTTTCATCATGCATGACGTGGGGCTGGCAACAGGGCCTAGCAGCCACGCCCTGCATTCAACTCACCGCAGGCAGCCAACCCCATGCTGCACACAGCCTTTAATCATGCATAGCGTAGTGCTAGCCACAGGGCCTGGGTGCATCCAACTCCCCACAGGCAGCCCATGGCCAGTCTTGGGTTGCTACATGACCCTCCTCCCTTTTAAATAAATCAAAAGCCCTTGGGGATGGGTCCTCGCAGCCTTTTTAAAGCTCAAGGAGGGTGGCCATGTGCCCTCCTCCACTTTTATTTATAGTTTGGCCCGGATAATGAGGTCCCCGGGGCTTAAGTAGGCTCCAGGAGGGGACTGCATGCCCACCCCCCTTTATTAGTTTACTTGGCCATTGGGGGATGGGTCCATGGCCTTTAGAGGCTCCAGAGAGGGGGGCTGGGAAGCCCCCTTCCCTTTTTTATGAATTTAGTCCCAGGGGATGGGGTCCCAAGGGTCTCCATTGGCTTAGGAGTGGGGCTGTCCACCCCCTCTCCTTCATTAATATGTGCATCCCGAAAATGGGGTCCCGAGGCCTCAAATGGTCTGGGGGAATCGGGCACTACTGATGCCAGCAACATTTTTCACATGTAACTGGCTGTCAATCAGAGTGCTCACTCTCATGGAAGTCAGACTCCTAGGGAGCATATTGGCCCAAGGGAAAAAAAGGTTCCCGGGGTCAATCTAAACTCAATTTTTTTTTATTGTGTTCTAGTAACTCTTATGAGAGTCCCTTGAACCCAACTATGCAGATATAAAAATATTTTTTTAACTTAATTTCACAAAAAGTACAATGTTCGGACCAAGATCAATCTTCCTGCCAAATTGCTGTAATTCTGTTAAGCAGTTTTTGCGGTTGTACTTCTTAGGAAGTCTATGGAAAATGCATGGGGATTTTGCATTTCTGGAACCCCCCCCTTTTTCTTTCCCCATTTGACGGATGTAGTGAAAGAGGCACTCTTGTGGTTTGGCACCCTATGATGACCTTCGACTACCATAATTTTAATTGACATTAGTGTGTTATTTTACCCTAGCATGGATATATGAGACGGTCCTGCATATGCCTGCTACTCTTCTCTCTTGTAATATTGTTGTCTTTCAGTGGGAGCTGTCATGGAGTAAAACAGTCTTGCCAAGAATAGAAGGTGTGGGATGTGCATTTGAAAGCGTGAGAGGGAGAGAGAGGTGTGGAATGTACTTTTTGGTTTCAAAGTGCAGTGTAGTGAGCGGCGGTGCACACATGTGCTCTGTGTTGTATATTGAGAGATAGAGTATGTGATGCTATAAGCAGTTGTGCAGAAATGTGCATTGTGTTGTACATTGGTGAGAATTATGAAGGTCCTACTATTGGCTTTGACATGGCCTCATGTCATCTTGTTTTCTGACTTTGCCTTGCTTCAGCTTTTGTGCATGCACAGCAGTGCTTGCAAGTTGTTTGGGTTATGAGAATTATGAAGGGTTTACTATTGGCTTTGACATGGTCTCATGTCATCCTTTTTACTGATTCCATTTTCTGAACTGACACCATTTTCTGTGCTCGCACGTAGCGGCAAATTTGGGAGGGTGTGTTTCTGCTCCTCACTTGTTTTTCGCTCTTCACTGACCAGAGTGAACTGGATATTATCTGTAGAATGTACAACTCTGCCTCGGAGTCAAAATACAGGAGCTTGGCCAGCCTCCGTCTTGGCCTTGATGCAGACTGGTACAGCCAGCTCGTTTATTTCTAATGAGAAGGGGGCGAGGTTTTCTAGAAGCTTTGCCTCATGTTGAGTAATGATATTTAAGCTGGTAACCTTCGAGGGCCAGGCGGTAGCTCATCACAGAATAGACGTATTGCTGTAGAGGTGACAGAATTTGAATCCTGATCGAACTCCTTCCTGGGCTGGTGAAGGGCCCCCCAGCTTGAGTTGGCAAGGATGTTGCTTAATCGATCGGTGAGGTGTTCCTAACCATTTTGTATATATTTTCTACTCTTTGCTACTTGTATATACTGCATTTTATTCAAATTGTACATTTTAGTCACTTGATATTTGGGAATCTGCATTTACTGATATATTAGGCCTACCGTTCTAAAATGTTGCATTCATAAACTTGTGTGTGTTATTTTAAATGCACCTGGATTTGTTTTCTTGCCTCGCCTAAAGGGAGTGCTGTGTCTATTCCTCATCTTTAGGGAGTTCTGCTCAAAGTGTATTATTTAAAGGTGCAGTGGTAAATTTGCCTCCAAAGTGGGAGTGCAGGGTTTGGGTGTGGCTTATTGGTGAGAAGTCACATTCTTTACATCTTGGCGTCACTTTCACAGGATTTGAAACAAAAAAAGATTAAAAGGGGAAAATGCTCTCTAAAATGCTTACAGAGTCCCAGATACCAACTGATTTATTTCAGAGGGAGCTTGCTTCTCTCAAAGAGGGAAAACAATTTGGTAGTTCAGAAAGAAACAGTAGTGTCATTTTGAATGCATTGTTTAGCATGTATCACATATTTGAACATTTAGAAAAGGAATGTAGTGAGCTGAGACAGGAGTTGGCTAACGCTCAGTTTGAAAACAAGTCTTTGAAAAAAGAGTTGAACATGCACCAAGCTCTCAAGCCGTTTGTTTTGACCAGCCATGATGAGTCATATGTGAAAATGTGAACTTACAGAACGTTCCAGTTAGTCTGTAGGCTTCACAGATGGTCTTAATTAATTCTTTTGTGGATGTTGCTCAGCCAAAAAGGAATGTGCAGGGAGATAGACAGACCAGTCTGTTAGCGATCGCTGGTTGCAAGTATAATTCAGACATGGCAGTGAATGATGAATCTTGTTCTGCATGGAAAAACGCTATTTTGAAAACAGAAATGCAGCAATGTGTTTTTGAATCTGCACAGTAGACTTTGCAGAATGTTTAAAAAATATGGTCAATTCAGAAAGGAGGCAGTGCATCTTGTGTGCCAGTCCAAGAGCAGTGTGCTATTTTTAGTTATTGTGAAACACAGGGAAAGAAAAGTATGCTTTCAAAGTTGTGGACTGTAACATTTCTTAATACCAGACAAATACAGATGCTTTTGTGCTTTTGCGCATTGAAAGACATTGGGCAGATGAGACAAAATGTGATTTGTCAATGGGTGGAAGCAACTGTAATAAAATGGTGTATACAGACAGAGACTGCCGATTTGCATGAACAGTTTGTGCAGGTGCCAATAGAAAGTCCAGGGGTGGAGTTTGAGACACAAGATTCCCCAGTGAAGCGGCAGATTATACTGCAAAGTGCAGCTACTGTGCATGACAGAACATTTAGTTCCCTTACAGATGAAAAGGCTAAAATCTTTGAGACAGAGGTGGTGATACATGATTGCATGATTAAATACGAGCACCTAAGAGATAAGGACCATACAAACAGGTGGGCAGAAAATAAAGGGATGCATATCCCCTTAGATTTAATCAGAACTGTGCTTCTTTTGTGTCAGAATGCACAAGCCAGACCAGTTCCACAGAAGGTGAAGGGCAAATTGAAGAAAGTAAAATTACCAGAGCAGACAAAGCAGCTATATTGCCTTGGGCTTCTGCCAATTGACAAAGGGAGCAGGTATCCAAAAGTGAGTGGAGAAATAGTCATGAAGGAGACTGCCCCAGCCCTTCTTACTGTGCAGGGAAAAGAGAGTTTCACTCCAATACCAAGAATTCAGAGGCTAAAGCGTGGGTAGAATACTTAGACAATTCCCCAGAGCCAGCAGTGAACCGTGCAGACATGAATGATAATATTGTGCCTTTAGACTTAAAACAGGGACAGGAAAACGTGAGCTTTTTGAAAAATATTTTTTGCAAGAATAGTGATGCTTGTTTCTTTTCCAGGTCATCATACTGCAACGTGTTGGTGTGCCTGATGTCGGTATATGTGTGCCCCATATGGGTGGAACCCCCTCAAGCCTGGAGTGATCACCGGACAGTGCAAGCTGACATCCTGTGGCTGAACGAACCAGACAGACCTCCAAGACTGATGAACTGATTTAGTAGACATGAAGTATAATGTACACAGTTATTGTTTTGGATGCTAGAAAGCTGTGTGTCTTTCACACAGAAGGACTGTTTGTTTAAAAGAAAAAGAACAACAAAAATGTTCTGCATTTGGAGAATTCTTTTATTTTAGTTAAAGAGAATATTGATGTTGCCTTTATTTCAAGCACAAAATATATAGGTTTGGCTGCTTCAATAGTGGAAGTTCCAGTATCAGCCATTTGATACGTTCATATGCTTGATTCTATTTGCATCATTTATTTTGCGTATCCATCAAACATGTATTCTTGCTGAGTATCCAGATATGCATGAGCTATTTTTACATGCTTTGAAATGATTATTACATGCTTTTATGATTTCATAGTTTTATATTTGTGCTTTCAGTTCAGAAATGCAGTGCTTCAATCATAGTTGTGTTTTTCAGTTAAGACATGCTTTGAAGTGATTATCACATGCTTTTATGATTTCAGTGTTTTTCAAACATAGTTGTGCCTTTCAGTTAAGAAGTCTAGTTTTTGATATATGTAGGTGATGATAGTCGAAGGACATGGGGGTGGAATGTAGTGAAAGAGGCACTCTTGTGGTTTGGCACCCTATGATGACCTTCGACTACCATCATTTTAATTGACTTTAGTGTGTTATTTTACCCTAGCCTGGATATATGAGATGGTCCTGCATATGCCTGCTTCTCTTCTCACTTGTAATCTTGTTGTTTTTCAGTGGGAGCTGTCACGGAGTAGAATAGTCCTGCCAAGAATAGAAGGTGTGGGATGTGCATTTGAAAGCATGAGAGGGAGAGAGAGGTGTGGAATGTACTTTTTGGTTTTGAAGTGCAGTGTTGTGAGCGGTGGTGCACACATGTGCTCAGTGTTGTATATTGAGAGATAAAGTATGTGATGCTATAAGCAGTTGTGCAGAAATGTGCATTGTGTTGTACATTGGTGAGAATTATGAAGGTCCTACTATTGGCTTTGACATGGCCTCATGTCATGTTGTTTACCAACTTTGCCGTGCTTCAGCTTTTGTGTGTGCACAGCAGTGCTTGCAAGTTGTTTGGGTTATGAGAATTATGAAGTGCTTACTATTGGCTTTGACATGGCCTCATGTCATCCTTTTTACTGACTCATTTTTCTGAACTGATGCCATTTTCTGTGCTCGCAAGTAGCTGCAAAGTGGGGAGGGCATGTTTCTGCTCCTCACTTGTTTTTCGCTCTTCACTGACCAGAGTGAACTGGATATTATCTGCGGAATCTACAACTTTGCCTCGGAGTCAAAATACAGTAGCTTGGCCAGCCTCCGTCTTGGCCTTGACACAGACTGGTACAGCCAGCTCGGTTTTTTCTAATGAGAAGGGGGAGAGGTTTTCCAGAAGCTTTGCCTCACGTTGAGTAATGATATTTAAGCTGGGAACCTTCAAGGGCCAGGCAAAGCTCACCACAGAATAGACCTATTGCTGTGGAGGTGACGGAATTTGAGTCCTGATCGACCTACTTCCTGGGCTGGTGAAGGGCTCCCCCAGCTTGAGTCGGCAAGGAAGTTGCTTAATCGATTGGTGAGGTGTTCCTAACCATTTTGTATATATTTTCTACTATTTGCTACTTGTATATACTGCATTTTATTCTAACGGTACATTTTAGTGACTTGATATTTGAGAATCTGCATTTACTGATATATTTGGCCTACCGTTCTAAAATATTGCATTAATAAACTTGTGTATGTTATTTTAAATGCACCTGGATTTGTTTTCTTGCCTTGCCTAAAGGGAGTGGTGCGTCTTTTCCTCGTCTTTAGGGAGTGCTGCTCAAAGTGTACTATTTAAAGGTGCAGTGGTATATTTGCCTCCAAAGTGAGAGTGCAGGGTTTGGGTGTGGCTTATTGGTGAGAAGTCACATTCATTACAACGGATCACCCCAAAACTTTCCAGTCACAAACGCTGACCTAACTATAACTATCCAGTGTTGTACATCAACACACATTGTATAGTTATAGTTAGGTTTGAGTGTCCAAAGAAAGAGTGTTTTTGTTTCGCTAATGTCTTTGGTGCCATTTGAGGAATCTGCATGACATGTTTTAAAACAAAAAGTTCATCCAAATGTTCTCCGTCATGGAAAGGTATGCACTGATCCGTCAAGCACTGGTCGAGAAAAGGGTGGGGACCTAAAACATTGATTTCCTATGTTATGTCCCATGAACAATTTTGTGCAATGGTACAGAAAAGGCATCTGAAAGGTATTACATCAAATTTGGCAAAATGTTATAATTCTCTCACAAAGCGTTCTTTTTGTTATTTGGTGTATATCTGCTCAGCCATTTTTGAGTAATCAGCATTTAAAGAGGGGCTAGCTGGGAATCAAGAGGTTAGTGCTCAGAAAAATATGATTTATATGAGCAGTTGGTCCTTCAGGAGTTTCCTGGTATCAAAAAATGTAAATAATAGGGCTAAGGGAGCTTTTACTCCAGTCAGCCATTTCAGTACTATGGTACTGGACCAGTTCCATGGCACTGAGTGATCTGATTGGCTGACCGCAACTCTGAACAATATGTTGTGGCTGCCATTATATGACTCATAAAATCAGTCCCTGTATCCTGAAAAAAGTTTTTTTAAAGTACAAAAGGGGGAAGGGTAGGGACGCCCTGACCCCAGACACTTTTGGAGGATCCAGAGGTACCCTTGCAGAGATTAAAAAATGTCAGTCCGCTGTTACCACAATACTTTCTCTTGACTAAGTGCAGCCCTGCCATGCGGGACTGTGGTACTACTGTTTAAGCTCCCCCCCCCCATGGTACAATGGTCCAGTGCAAGATTTCTGAGGAAGCTTACATGGTACAGCAGTACAAGGGGGTGGAAGCGTATGTGGCAGGTACAGCAGTAGTACCCCTGTATCAGAAAAATTACAAAAAATAAAAAGAATGCAGGTTGGCACTCAGGGAGGAAGGATACTTCTTTGTCCTGGATACAAATATGAGTAGGTTCTGCCCTTCAGTTCTCCTCCCAGGTCTCAATAGTAGGGCTAGTCTTTCTTCTGTAGCTTTAGAAAGTGTTTTGTGGAGGTGACATGGGTGCTACATTTATTTTTTACACTAGCTAGTGGGTGGGCATGACTCCTGGGCACTCCCTAACCAAAGAGGCAAAAGTTCCCTATGCAACCCTACCCACTCTTTTAGTGGTTCCTGATTGCCTTATTGCAAACATGCCCAAATTGCCATGTGCCAAGGCAATGCCAAGATGATGGAACTCTTCAGACACACTAAACTTGGGATCTAAGAGCTGGAGTTGTGTACGGGAGAGTACTATGGAAATCTCCAGTGTCCTCCCACATATGACACTAAAATCGACTTTGAAGCAGATCCTGGACCTACAATAAATAAGAGACATAAATCTGGTTGGACAAAGGCAGGGTCATTCAGCAACAAGACAGAGGTTACACAACAATTTCAAGAGTACACAGGTATGGAATAACTGAAGATATCTGCCAAATACCACGTCTCACACTTAATAATTTATCACACTGCTAGGCTCTGATTTCCATAACATGATAACTGTGCCTCGTGGTCATTACACATAGCATGGAATCACTTCCTACATAGGATCAAAGCAAACACACTTCAAGCCACACACCCTTCACAGTAGAACGTGCTGCCCATGGAAGCTAATGCTTCAGTGTTAGTGCCCCACATGTTTAGTATTTGCCATAAACATATTAAAATACAATACAACACACTATCATTCACTCTTTCAGGTCCCCAGTGCCTTAAAACCTCAAGGGGTGATATGTTTGTGCTTTACCAATATGGATTATTATTATTGTTATTCTCTTTCTGGATTCTGGGGCACAGAATTGTAGAGCATGAGATGATCACAGGTTCTCATCTGAAATGTTTTGTAAAAGAAGGGTCACGCGTTTGGATTTCTTTTGGCCATAGACATTTTTGTTCAGTGGGAAGTAAAGACAGCCATTTATGAACAATGGATATATAAATGAGCTTCTGAGATTGTTCAGGTATCATGAACATGTTTTTTGCATTTTCAAACTATAGACTTTTTCAGTAATGCAACCTCACAAGAATGCATGTACCTAGCTACAAGGGAGGCTTACACTACTTTAGAAAGAAAGTGAAGCAATGTGCATATCAACAGTAGGAAATGAAAGTACGTATATGCTCAGAGTATTTACAGGCTTCTTTAAGGAAGATTCCTCATCAAGTCATCACCCCAAAAAATAAATGGAGCCTAAGTTTGAGATGCTCTCATGCAGATAGGCTATAAGTAGTGTTCAAGTGCCCTGTCTTGTTACAAATGAGTTATAACTCTATTTTGATCATTTTCAACTCTTAGATGCTAAAAAGACATTCCCTCAGTTTCAGCACATCAAAACAATTGATCAGCTAAAACAAGAGGTAGGAATAGGTATTAAACAGTATGAGGGAGATGGATGATCCCTCAAGAGATAAGGGATTTGGCTGATTTCCTCTTTTAATTGTGCTTATGAAGTTTTAAACATAGTCTTAAGCATCAAACATCATTACATGAGAGACCAAACTTGCTGTCCAGGGCAATTAAACTATTGTTAACCACAAATGTTGGTATGCAGCCCTCCCTCATCAGAGATACCTGTCAAACACATACATAAAACAATATTATTGGGAAGGTCCATGACATTTCCCCCCAGTCTTCTAGATGTTGCATGATCTTATCATCTCTCTGGGTAAGCTTCATGTGCTTCATACCCAAGTGTGGCTTTTCCAGTAAGTTCTTTTTTCCAGGCAGTCACCTCTGGAGCCCAGAAGGCCACCCAGTGTATAGTAATCCTGTGTCTTGGCAGCACAGCTCTCACTGCCACCATTCAAGTTTTCATTTTAAGGCTTTTCCTTGTGTCACTATGCCAAGCGAACTTATTTATTTATTTATTTTTTTATTTTTGTAAAAACCTTTATTGACATTTCAACCAAAGACAAGTATGGGCCTACAACCCACCGGGGCCGGCCGCTAAGCAGTCAGAGTAACAGAAAGCAAATTTTAATCACAGGCAGCACCTCGGGGAGCAGATTCTCCATGCTAGTATACTCTTGGCCACTGAACAGCCCAGGTAGGGACCAGGATACAAAAGGTTTTCATTTTACAATAAGGGATAGAAGGATCAGGTGCCAAACAATTTCCCAGCAGCAAAAAATGGCAGGCAGAATAGTAAACGTCAACAATAAACAGCAATCTATCAAGTCAATGGCGCTGAAACAGGAGGTTCAGGATGTGGAGGAATATCACGGCCATTTGCGCCTGCAGTCCCCTGCCCTAAGACCCAGAAAACACCACGGAAATTGAGGCACACATGAAAAAGCAGTGATTGACAGCAAAGGAGACCTACCGTGCTGACCCCAGAAAAGAAGACAAAGAAGAATAAGAGAAGAAAAAGGAGGCCATAGAAACAAAGTAAAAAACTAAAGAATCCCCTCCCCCAACCCCCCACCCTGCACCTCTGCAGATGAGTACAGCCCCCCCCCCCAGCAGTGTGCCTGTCGCCCCGGAACCAGACCCGAAATATAGAAGAAACAGAGAAATAGGAGTAAGGAAGGAAACCCCACCAGACGGGGGAGTAGAGAGAGTATTAATAAACTGGAGGAGGGCCTTCAAAACATGCCCCCGGCTTCTCCCTCCCGCACAATATGTTCCTCCCCAAAGCAAACAGTAAACAACACAAAATCGACCATGTCAAAGAAAAATGGGGAGCATTATACACCTCTTACACTATTAGTTATGCCGTGAGAGCACGCAACCCCTGTGCCCGCCCGCCTATTAGATGACAACCTCTGAAGGATCAGCCTTATCCTTGGCCACTCTTTGCGAATCCACCCATGCATACCCATCGACCCAGTGCCATGTCCAATGTTACAAGGAAGAGGAGCGTCCAAAAAAGACCAGGAAGCGACACACACATGTAGGGTGGACGTCTCTGAATACCAACACAGTCAGCATTATGGAGGATCATCTTTCCCAGTACTGCCCCAGGATCTGCACTGCACACAAGGTCCAGGAAGGCGGAATCAGCCAGGGCAGGCGACCGTTGCTGGGATATTGCCTGGGTCGCCGGAGGCTGCGCGCGGGACAAAGCCACCACCCCCCGCTCAAATCCAAAACCTCCGGAACAGACCAGACCCACAGCCAGCCGATCACACGTTGGCACATTGTCCGGAGTTTCCAGCTTTCCCCTATTCACAGGGGCGGCCACGACACTATCCTCCTGTGTGAAGTGTAACAAGTCCCTGTGTGCCTGGGGACAGGCAGATCGCAACTGTTCAGACGCTGACGCAATACTATCAAGCTTTCTCCCCAATACCGAGGCGCCGTGAACCAAGGTGGAATGAAGGGCACCGAGAGCTTCGAGAAGGTCACCATACCCCAGCACAGCTCCCGGCGCCCGCTCCGCTACGCTCCTCTTAGGCACACACTCCCAATCTTGCTGAGACCCAGTGTACAGGATGATAGACTCCATCCTATCAAGATGGCCGCCGGGTAGGTCCACCCCAGATTGGGACCGGGACTCAGGCACAAGCGCATCAAGTTCCATGTCACTGGAAACAGGGTTCCGGGGGCAGGCAAAAATATATATCCAGTGCGTGGTCACAGGTAACAGTCATCCCCACCACGGACCAGTGCCCGCGAAAATCCGGGAGCAGCCCGCGAAAATCGGGACGAGTTACGGGCAGCGTCCGGGCAGCTCACCGGCGAAGGCTCAGGCAATTACCGGAGAATCTTGGAATTGCCACCCCGGGCATGCACTCGTTCCGCTACGCTCAGTGGTAGGAATGACCACGGCGAAATTCAGGCCAATATTCGCACCGCTCCGGTATTCCGACTCCACCCAGTCACCAATGGCCTCTGTTGTTGAACTGCCGCCCGGCCATGTTGTCCACCCGAGGTCCCGGTTCCAGGGTTGCACAGGCCGCAAACTTCAAATGGACATTTCTCCGGCGGTACCGCCGCCAGAAACTTCAGAATCACACGATCGGTTGCCGCTCTCAGCCATCAACACGGGCATATAGCGCAGGCTAAGGATCTCATGCAGGATATCTGTGCGGGATGCGGAGGTTCACGGAGCCGGGAGCCTACGCTGCCGTCCCGATCGCCATCTTGGCTCCTCCCTCTAGCCTGGGGCGAACCTATTTTATATACCCTTCCAATCCCAATCTTGTAAGGTCTGAAATAACCTGTACCTCCTCCCCCCAGAAGCCCACAATCTGTGGGCAGACCTATGTTATGTGTAAAAAATCTTACAGAGGGCTGCTCAAACCTTTCACACTCAGCAGGCCTTTCAGGGTATATCCAAGCCTACTTGGCATGAAGTACGTCATATGTAGAAAAGAAAACTTTAATAGCTTGAACGTGGCATTGAAAAATACCTGCTTAACTTGTTTGCATGCTTTCTTCCATTGTACTGACATCAACTTCATATGTTTGCCATTAACTGAATCAAATAAGTGAATGCCTTGGGAACTGTCTTCCCCATCATGAATGGTTCCGGGAGAGTGCAGGGGTGGTGTTCCCCGACTTCTAGTGATTTTCCCAGTTAAGACCACCTTGGAACCAGATGTGTGTTGTAACTGCAATGCATCATAATATGGGATCAGGTCTGGAAGTCCCAGCCCACACTCCAGGCACGGATATTTCAAGGTATCAATTTTATTCCGCTTCTCTTTCCAGCCCACACCAAGGTGCACAATATTTTATTACGTTGGAGAAACATCAAGGTGAATCTGACACACCGCAATTTGTAAGGCATTCAGGCAACATGGCAAGACATCCACCTTGAATAGAGATATGTGGCCCTTTGTAGAAAGTTGTAATGGTTTTTAAATGTTGTTGGAGTGGTACAACTCTCCACTAGCCTACTTATGTTGAGATTATATTGTGCCACCAGACAATGCATTACCTAGATCTCCTGATATTTAAACATTTCCTTTTTCCACTGTAACCCAAGTTAGAGATATGGGAGATACGTGGCAGTCTTCCCAGGGGGACCAGTTTGCTCTTTTCATATGGAGCTCTGAAACCTCTCCCTGGCAATGGTTTCTGTGTATGATAGCAGCACCAAGGTAATGCACTTAGGGTCAAAGCCCATACACTGGAAGACCAAACACACACGCTGCCATCCAACTCCCTAAAAGACCCATTCTAATTCCTAAGCTGCTAGTGCATATTTCTCTTCTGATATTAAACAGTGTACTTCACATCCATGTTCAACATCAATAATGGTCTATAGGAAAAGGGACGGATTGGGTCTATCCCCTCTGTGGGTATCAGCACCATCACAACTCTCAAATGTCGGTAAGACAGCACCTGGTATAGTTCCACTGGGAGACCATTGGTTCCTAGAGTCCTACCATGTGTCATCTCTTCTAGTACCTTTTTCAATTCCCACAGTCCAAGTGGTCACTATAGGTTCTGCCTCTGCTCTTCAATGAGCACAGGCAAGTCTGCCTTGAATAAATAAGGATCTAGAGCTTCCACAGAGCTCATGTGTGATTGGGCAAACCACCTCTTTAGATACTGTCTACAGGCAACATTGATATGGTTCCTAGCCACTATGTCTGGGCTATCCTTCAGATGTAGTGTCAAAATGTGAGTGTGGTCTTTATCTCTTTAACAACCTAGAAAACATTTTCACAGATATGTCCCCTTTTTAAACAGCTTTTGTCTATGCTGCATGTAGGTATACTTCTTTAGTTTGAGCCAGGTGTCATTGACCTGGTTCTTCATGTCAACAACTTGTCAAGGTCATTGGGTTTCACATCAGTTTTTAGTCCAACTGTGTCTGCTTCTGTTCTAACTCAGATAATGTTCATTCCAGTTGTTTACTCATACCAAACATCTAAACTATATACTCTCCTCTATGCAGAACCTTATATTCCTCCCATTCCACTGCTCTAATGTCTGTAGAGTTGTGATTGTTTTGAAAGGATTATGTTGTGTATTCTATGATGTGGATCAGGTATGTACTGTCCATCAAAAATTCTATCTGCAACGTCTACCACAGAATTTCTAGCCTAACTCATATAGACATTTGTAGGAGAGTAGGATCTGCTTCACATGGGTACCCCCACTTTTTGCTGGTGTTTCACTGTTTTTCAACCTTACTCTGGCTGTGGCCCTGCTAATCAGGACCCCAGCCTAGCTGCTTCCTCTCTAAAATGGTTTCCATGTACATTAGGTACATCTCTAATTGGATTCTGTAGTGCCTTATAAGCCCCTAGTATATGATATACTATGTACCTAGGGCATAGGTACCTCAGAGGCCTACCAGGGGCTGAAGCATGTATTATGCCACCCCTGGGAAGCACTCCAAAATGACACCACAGGTCTGCTACTGCAGCCTGGGTAAGGTGGTGCATGCACCCCTTACTGTGGTATAGGCTACCTATATTACTATCATTGCACACACATTTAAAACCTATAAGTCACTCCTATGGCAGGCCTTTACAATCCTGAAGGCAGAGTGCTTGGTTTTTATGTTAGAGGGTGCCCCTGCATGAGCAGAGCCCCTCTGCAGCGTTCGGAGTACCTCCTCTGATGCTGTTTGAGGTGCAGCCTGACCATAGACTCTTAAGTGCATTATAATCTTGCGGTAAATGCTAACTTTGGACTGGCTGCATGCAAACATATCGTGTTTGGTGTCAAACACTTTGGAATACTACCCCCCCCCACCAGTTCTGGCGGCGGGGGTAGCATTCCACCATTCTGGAGGGAGAGACATGTTCACACTGGTCTACCCGGTAAAGACTTTCTAAAGCCCTGGCATCACAAAATGGATGCCACAGACACAGGTCTGGCCTCCTGCTGCTGAACGAAACTCCGGCAGGGGAGGCCTGGACAAGAGTTTCCTGTCCCAGGGAGGTGTATCCACCTCCCCAGACAGGCAGATGTGTATTGGGGCTGGGCGGGAGCACTCTCTGGTGCTTTGAAGTCCTGCACTGGGGGCACACTTGATGTCCCTGTGCATAGTCCAGTTCAAACCGGCTGCAGGGGCTACCTGCCCTGGCGCAAAACTGGACAAAGGAAATGGGTGTAACCACCCCTTCTTCCAAACCCTCCCATAGGCGGGTACCTAGAGTATGTCCAACCCCCAAACTTCGTATAAGTATGGGAACCCAGTCCTTGAGACTTTAGATTACCCTGGAAGAAACTCTGCAACATATATCCTGGACCTTCGACTTTCTATTTCGACTAGAAGACTGAAGAAATCTCCCTTGGGGTCAAGGAGTGACTCCCCTGCTTGGCAGGCACCAAAGAAGCAACTGTCCGGTCAGCAACTCTGAAGCTCCCGCGGACGCCGAAGTCTTTGCATCACCAGAGGTGGATTTTCAGACTTCCCTGAGGCTACCCTGAGTCCACAGCAAAGCTGAGGCCCGTGGCTATTGTGGGTGACGTAGAACCGTGACCGCTGGACACCGTGAACTTTTGCAGGAACATCATCTTCCTGGTCCTCCTTAATGTTGTGCTTTGGGCTCTGAGTAGCCCCAGCCTTGGGCACCTACTGCTCCGAAGATCTCTGGCCTCCACTCCACGAGTGACCCGTGGGCCAGTTTCCGGTGCGACTGCTTGAGGCTCCTTCGCGATCGCTAGCCCGTTGGCTAGTGGGTCCCCACAAAGGCAACTCCTTTTCTGCTTGGGCTTTCCTGGTTGCTCCAGACGTGCCCTGACTTACCTTCACTGGGTGAGTCCCCCAGACCTTGCTGGTCTGCACCGGCGTCTTTCTTCTATTTCCACTTGACTTGCCGTTACCAAGGCTTATTGGGTCCATTCTGGTCGCCGACACCGCAGCACTCGACAGACTTTGTGGGACAGCTCGAATCCAGCTCCTGGTTGTCGTCGATGCCTCCTGGACCTCATGACTGAAGAGTCAAGACACCAGTCAACTCACCTGAAGCACCCGGCATCTGTGGGTATTGGACTATCAGGCCCCTGGTCTCTGGTAAGTGACCCAGACTCTGTCCCCTCTGCTTTCAGGTTCCTCCCATCCTTGCTCCAGGCTTGGATATATTCGGACACTTCTCCTCTTCACGGCAGCAGCACTTCTTTGCCAGCTTCCATTGAAAACGACGGCACGACCCGACACCATTGGACACCTATGCACCCAGCTTCCCTGGGTGAGTTAACTCGAGTACTCCAGTGCTCCCATGGGTGTTGGCCCTAGACACCTCTAAGTCCAAAAGGGTTTGCTTGTAGTCATCCTTTAAGTGTCCTTAACTTGTAATTTTCCAACCGCGACTTTCCCCATAGAAGTCAACGGCGATTCACGCCTGTGTTCTAACACTGCACGTGTCCCCAGTGGGTCCCCTACGTCACTACCTTGGGTGGTTCCTTGGGGCCCAAACGCTTCTAAAGGCTCTAGACTTTGTGTCTAGTTCAGTCATGGTTCTTATACCACTTTATTGGTATATGGTTTGGTACGCCCCTAGGTCCCAAACGCTTTTACTGTTGAATACTGACTTGTAACTTAAGTACTTCGAACTCCAGCCTCATAAAGAGAGAATAGAGGGGTGTGTTTTATCTTAAATACATATATTTTGAATATATACCAGGTGTGGTTGTCCTTTTATTTGGTCATTCAAGAGATTATAGACTGGTAAAACAAGCTGCTTTACATTCCTTCAAGACTTAGCCTGAAGACTGCTCGCCATAGCTACCACTAGGATAGCTTTCAATAAAGGTTGTCTTTTACCTATCACCATAAGGGGTTGTTTGGACTGGTACAGGGTACCCACTATAACTAGTGGACATCATATATCAGGCCAACTTCTCACAACATTACAGTGATGATCAATGGGGAGTGATCTGAAAGGTACTTATTAAAATACACTGACTCTTCATAAATCTCAATGTCTTCCCTACAGCCCAACACATAATCCAATCCACTGTGCATACCATGTGCATTGGAGTAATAGGAATATGTCTTATCTGCAGGGTGTTGGTGTCTCTAAATCTCTAACAAGTGTAGGCTCTCTCAACATCATCTCCATATTAGACCTAAGACCAGGTCTTGGTGGATGTTTGTCCAACTGCCAATCTAATATGCTATTAAAGTCACCCACCCGTTTAAATATCATATTCATACACAGAGCTACAAGTGTCATACTTTCAGGGATATATAATTTATCACCTACGTTTAGAGCACAGGTGTTCTCCAGGCAGGAGTTCAGTCCATCTAGAGCTCCAAATAGAAACACATATCTACCCAGTGGGCCTGAGATTACTGCCTGTTCCATAAAGATAACCCCAGGTATAATCCTTGTCAGCACTCCTCTTGCATTTTAGGCATATGTGGCTGCAAACAGGTGAGTCTCCTGCAGTATTGCAATCTGAGACTTATACCTATGGAGATTAGAGTATAACCTTATCTCCCGGGGCAGTTATTAAGCCCCTTAACATTCCAGTTTATGAGTGTCCTATGCAATCTGACTCATACCAGCCAAGACCAGCCACTAGCAACAGTCAGTGTACCTGCCATCCTGCCCTCCCTACAGCCTTGCGTCTCATCCATTGTTGTCCACCAGAATAGAGGTGATTTCATCACCCTCACCCAACAGAAGGGAAGTCACTAAATCGTCTCCACCTAGAGGTCAGCCCAGGTGCAACACTGAGTAGTCTAGAATATAGTGTACTGATTCCACCCCAGATCCTCTTACTAAGCATTATTCGTTAACCCCAACTGAAGTCTACAAAAAATGTGGGCAGTGATTCCCATACCAAGTGCCCATCCAAGATAGGGGGCCCCAAACTGGTTTGATTCTCCCAGCCCAGATGCTCCAAATGGGGGTGAAGAGGAGCTCCGAGTGTTTCTCCCTGCACTAAAGAAGGTGGTAAAAGGGTTATAACAGGTTGTTCTCAAATTTAGGCTCTTCCACAGTCCTGGCTGCTTTGGGGGTATAATCCCTGTCACTGCGGCCGAGTATGTAAGCTATGAGGGCCCTAGAGGTGCACCCACTAGGAGGGGGCCACAGCACCAGAGCCCTCGGTGTGCTCTCCATCTCAAACATGTCCTACAGGCCCGCAGGTTTCAGATCCCAGTGAATCCACTCCTCCAGGAAGAATTCTGCATTACCTCTCTCAATTTATTCAGGTAAGCCAATAAAACCTAGATTATTGAGACATGACCAGTTCTCAGTGTCCTACGCTCTGTTGTCTAGAATTTTCATTGGTGTTGTTAATTTCTCCATTTGGTCTTTTAAACCATTTACCTCAGTCTGAGTTGCGATACTGTGCACTCAACTGTGTGGACCCTCTCAGCAAACTTGCACAGATTAGCGCAGGAGGTTGACATCCACCGAGACAGATTCTATTTTTCCCTTCGGAGCAGCTCCTGAGCTGTGGATCGCTGCTAGGAGTTTGGGCCTGGAGGGTTCCAGAATTTGCTCCTGTGTCCTTTGTGACTCTGTCATGTGTGTAGTCATCAGTGGGATTGCCTGCAGTGTGGTGTATTGCATAATGGTTTTGCCTTGTTTCACCGTGGGTGCCTTGTCATTAACCATGGTTACTCTGAGGTTTAGCAATGGCAAGATTCTGTGCAGAGGGTGAGTTGACTGCTGCCTAGCTTCTGTCACTCACCAGTGACACGTGATTGCACCCGCCCCCGCTTTGCTGCACAGTGGTTGCATTCAGCCCCCAACTACCTTCTCTTAGTATATGGGTCCCAAATGTCCTCAGCTATGTTTAGGCCGCACTCTAGAAACATGTGGCCAGTCCCCACTGGGCCAATATGGAACAATCAATGACAGAGAGTTGCACCATGGTACTCACTCATTGCGCACAGGCCTACATTCAGGAACCTTTTGTTGTGTTAATGTTGTGTTGCTGCTGTCATATAGTTTGGGTCCAGGGCTGTGCAGTGTTTTGATAATATCTGCTCCCAAGTGCAGACACATAGCAGGAGGGAAAGGGTAAGGATCAGCACCCCAGCCCTGTGGACAAGATCTTAATGAAGAAGCAGCCCAGATCATCTTGAATAGTCTGGGAATAGTAAAAAAACAGACTTATGAATGCATTGCATGGAAAAATCGTTTTTGTGTGTCCAATGTTTTAGATGAAAGAACCCCTTTCTGGCTGAAAATAGTGCTTTCGTATTGGTCTTAACCTGCTTCTACTTTTAATCTACTTCAATGTCACATTCCCTCTGAAGATCTCCTGCAAATATGTTCTTCTGGCCTAGCCTGTGTTGAAAGGGACCATCCAGTAAATGGTGCCACAATATGTTAAAACCCCAAGATAACATCATCCAACAAATCAGCAGTCTCAAATGGTTGTGGTGGATGATTGTTAGTAAGTATAGAGGACTGTTATTTTGTCTTCACTGATTGGTCTTTTTACCAGCTCCAATAGTGATGAAAAAAGACACGTTTCTAACATGTGGTGCTCTGGGTAAATAGTTCTTGTAAGGAGGCTACCCAAGAGAAATCACGTTGTATGTAATCTTTTAGGACTGTTACATGAGACCATTTCTGTGCTGCAAAAAAAATAGGGGAGGCATCTTCGCATCCATCTATCGAACTGCCTGAATAGAATATTATGCAGAATAAATTAGCACAACAATCTATATTAACAGGGAGCACAAGAGCTTCAACCTACCCCTTCACTATAATGCAAACTGCCTTATTTAACGACATGATTTACTACACTTGGGTAGTATGGAAAATGCTCTGATTTATCCATGAAGTGCTAAATCCAGAGGAGAATCCACCATTTATTGTCCTCCGCCACAGACTGTATGGTGGGGATATTCAATGGATCGATTCATCTTGAGATTTGGCACTTCCTCCAGACATCAGAATCTTTTCCACTTCCACCCAACTCTAAATTAGCACCCATTTTTAGCAACTTCTATATATCTAGTGAGGTGCCCCTCGTCCCACAGGCCCAGCTCCCTCCATAGCTATCCATATACTTACAGGAGCCAAGGTTGATACAGATGTCTGTGGCAGTATACTGGCAGTAACTGCTACAGGTTTGTTCTACTGTACATCCAGTCCTTTGGCTACCCAAGAAGGGCAGGAACAGTGACCACCGAACCTGCCCTCAGCCCTACCACAGCATTTGGTTTGCTCTAATCCAGGACTTCTGCTGCTGGCCAACCAGTAAATGCTAGACCTATGCGTCCTGCACACCAGCTACCACAGGATCCTCTTGCCTGTGGGTCCCCGCTCCAAGCCAATGTCAAAATGGTAACACATCAACACAGGGCAGCCTTAAAGCACCAATAGTTAGTGTCACTCCAGCCCTCAAGAAGCTGCTTTTTGAAGTTGTTTCCATACAACCTGTAGCTCCTGACACAGGCTACAGTGAGGTAGTCTCTGTGCTTACTCAAACCTGACCTCTTGCTAATCACCACCCCTTTTATGCAGGCTGCTGACTTACCTCCAGGAAGGATCAGAGGTGAAGAAGGTAATAAAGAGCTACCATAGGCCAGGAGCTCAGTAAAAGTAAGGTCGGGTATTTTAGAGAGAGGCTCCAAGTAGCAGCAGGAGAAAGAAGAGTCTGCCTTTTGCCTGTAAGCAGAGGACTGAGGAAGTATCCTCAATGGAATTGAGAGGAACATTGCCACATAACAATGAGGAAAGGGGGGAAATACAAAAGAGAGGCCAGCCTTCCTTCTGGGTCAGCCACCTGAAAAGAGCTGGAGGCTTACAACTGAAGGAGACCATTCCACCTTGGAGTAGGGAGGCGTCATCAGGGCAGAGCCAACCTCTAGCGCTGTGAAACGAGTTGGGAGTACTTTGAACTGCCTAAACGAAGCCTTCAAACCTTCAGCAAAAATACATTGGTGTCTGATCCCTTTTCTCGCCAATCTGACCCCACACAGTTCATACCTAGTTCTTCATCTTCAGTAAGTCCCTAAATCTAAAAAAACAATAAGTTCTGAATATAATTGCCCGTCACAGAAGTTAGGATGTCATTTGGTTGGTAGAGACGATGGAAAAGCAGAGATTTTCCTGGAACCTAAAAATAAACCATTGCTTGGATATGATCTTTTACCAGTGCTACTAATTAGAGCAGACTTGTGGGCCTTCTAAAGTTGAAGTATTTGTCACTGCTACCCAGAAACTAGATTTCCAGAGCTGTCTTTATAATGAGCCATTGCGTACCGTGTAAACTACTCTTGTAAACTCGATGCAAACTCTTGCCAAAGTGAGACTTTATCGCAAAGAAAGGTGGCACGATAAATCAGTGTAACAGATTTGAATCTATCGGAAATGGTTCAGATCACTTCAAGGCTAAACGGGTCTTAATCGACTCACCATTCAGGGTCGTTTACAAAAGAAACTGCACAATGCGGCACTCCAGACACTGCATAGATCACGCTGGCATTCATTCAGTAGAGAGCAAATCAATACAGCGTGCTGGACCTTAATCGATTTCGCTTCAGGGCTTTTCCTGTGTGTTTATTTTCCTTCTCTGTGTGTCTGTATGCCACCCTCACAGTGGGCAGTCTCAAGCACTCTGATGCCACGAAGCACAGAAGGCATCTGAGGCTTACTCAGTCTTTCAGAAGGTACAATATTCCAAATGCAGAAATGGAGGTGTTACTAATACACTGCTAATTTCATTTATGAATTATATTTTAGACACAGGCCCCTAGCCAGGGGCAGACGTTTTGGGGGGGCCTGGCCCCAAAGAATAACTGTAGCATAAAAGGGGTGTCGGGTGGAGAGAGATGTGGCTGCCCCTACCACATCTTTAAGAACACAATACCATATACTGAGATTGTAAACAACGCAATATATTTGGCAGTCTGCTTTAAAGTAGTTTCCCTTGACAGCTACATGTCATAAGTAATAGGAAATGATGCCCCTAAAAGCACAGTGAGAAAGTACAGTGTATCAAATGGTGTTTGAAAGCACATCTAGACAATACAATTAAAAACTGAATAGAATATGAAGGCAAGGATATATGGGGTTGAGTATTCGCCATCAAGGCACCTTAGGGGACATGTGTGGCAAATGATGCATTTGCAGGTACATTATAATAACAATAATTGATAACTCAATGGGTTCTAGAGGCAGCTCTAAGCACTTTGGCACACGTGTGAGCACGCAGATATGATGCAAACAAGATGTGAGTCCACTGTCAGCAGTGTGTGCATGATTCGAGGTGGTGGGCACCTGCACTGCTTTGGGGGTCCAGGACTTACTTTTTATTATCAGACTTTGACCATGACCAAAGGATAGGAAAGGATACCGAAGGTGGAAGAGAAATATAGGGAGACAGTGATACCAGTGATTATGGAAGAGGTGTGGCGCCGCGGTCTGACTCTGGAATCTGGGGATCACGGTTCGATCCCCGCGCCCGCGGCAGATCAGCCCAGCACCATGTGACTCTGGGCAATAGCTTGCTTAACCTTCCCGACGGCCCCCAGCGCCTAGAGACCGTTACGGGTGATTGTACGCGCTTTATAAATGTGGATTATTATTATTATAAAATAGTATGGAAAGGATTAAAAAGAACCTGCAAGAGTAAATCAAATGACACGGGAAATGTACGGTGGTAGAAGAGTTACAAGGTGGAATCAAAATTAGGCAGCCTTTGGCAGGAGGGGCATTCAGAAAGTGCTTTAATGGCTTCCAAATAAACACCTGAGTTCCCCGCACTAACACTTTGACGGATTAAGAATTGTTTGGACTCTAAACCGCTAGCAGGGAGTGGCACTGGTATAATTTGGGGTCAGAAACTCACTTCGTAGTGTTCTCTTTCGCTTTCTGTGGATGCCTCCACACTGACTATGCATGTGGCAAGCAGTGCATCTTAAAGGACGAAGAAGGCACAAACAAAA
This sequence comes from Triturus cristatus, assembly GCF_964204655.1. Taxonomy (NCBI): domain Eukaryota; kingdom Metazoa; phylum Chordata; class Amphibia; order Caudata; family Salamandridae; genus Triturus; species Triturus cristatus. The sequence continues at coordinate 1,561,252,119 of NC_140589.1, forward strand.
AAGACAGAGGAGTCTGTAATCTCATTTAAAAGCTGCAGGCGTAGCCTGATTGAAGCCCCTCTTTCTTTATTGTGACAGCAGAAAGCATATGACCTCTTTGCAGTGCTGTAAACTGTAAAGGTTTTGGGGATGTACATGAGGCAGAGCTCTTGTTAGTTTTGGCAGGGCTGAGGAATTCCATTGGTGTTAAAGCTGTTAAAGAACAATGTTGTTTTGTTTGGACTATATATTTGCTTGTTCTTATGCCCCAGATCCAAGTTTCCATGATATCCCAGTCTATCTCACAGGCCTAGTCTTTGAGTCCATTCATTCATGTCTCCGTGCCCTCATGTACGGGTGCCAGAGACCTTGTGTAACTTTCACTGCCCTTCTCAGGGACACTGAGTGTCTGTATCTCCATATCCCAATGTCACAGTCGATTTATGTCTCCCAATATCAGTATCAGTCACAAGGTCCATGTATCAGTGCCCCCACAGCATTGTCCAAATGGCAATGTCCATGTAACAGAGACCATGAAGATATGGTCCATTTGCCAGTTTAAGTCTCCATGTCAGCATCCCAGTGCCAATATGCTCAGCTCAATTCATGCGTCACTGTTTAAAGGTCACTATTCCAATGTTAGTATCCCAAGGCTCCTTCACCACCTCTTAAATGTGCACCTCTTAATGTAAAGTCTTTGGTTGAACGCTGTTCTGAAGACCACTATATCATTAAAGAGTCCAATTTAGACTGTTTTTTGCAACAGAGACATGATTGAAAAATTACTTTGCTCCTGTAGTTTTCCTAGTGTCCCTCTTAAATATTTTGATAGAGCACTAAACAGGGGAGCTGGAGAGGCGTGCTCCTATAAAGAATATCTTAAGGCCTCGGACTATCATATTACTTCAGTTGAGGGAGTAGAAGCACTAACCCTAACTGGTAAAATATCGCCTTAGCTTTCCTTTAAATGCATTCCCCACATGGGCGTATCTTTATGGGCATGTATATACAGGGCCTGTAAATTAAATGCTACTAGTGGGCCTGCTGCACTTATTGTGCCACCCACACAAGTCACACTTTAAACATGGCTCAGTCCTTCCACTAGAGAGCATGTGTGTGCAGTTTACATTGGCACTTCGACTTGGCATTTAAAGCTCATTGCCAAGCCTTAAACTCCCCCTTTATTAAATATAAGTCACCCCTAAGGAAGACCCTAAGTAGCCCACAGCGCTAGGTGCTGTGTAACTAAATGGGAGGACATGTATATTTAAGCTTTATATGTCCTGTTAGTGAAAAACTCACAAACTCGTTTTTCACTACTGAGAAGCCTACCCCATAGGTTAACATTGGGAAATACTCATTTTACTTAATAAGCTGTAATTCAGACAAGATAAAGATGTCCTGTTTAGTACCTCTAGAATGCTAATGACAACATCCTCTTTAATGGATTTGTAGATAGCATTCTAAAAATTCCACTTTTAGTAAGTTGGACATTTTCCTGTTCTTAGCTCTTTGGTGTCTACTGTCGGTTTCTGATCACTGGCTGGGCTGGGTGACAGTTCACTTTGTATATGCCATCTTGACAATCCGACACAAAAGAAGGTTGGGTGTGACTTCATGCATCATTCTGGGAGGAAGGGAGGGAGAGGCTGGGAACAGCCTTACACATACACCTGAATCGGCTGCACACTGATCACACACAAAGATCTGCATAACCCCCTGTAGTGAGTCTGAAGACAGGGCAGGATGAAGGGACCTCTTTGAAGGCACCCCCACTTCAAAGACACAACTGGGTATAAGTACTGGCCCTCTGACCCTGCCAACTCAGTGCGCTCCTGGTCCTAAAACCACTTTGACAAGAAGGACTACTGTGCTAAGGTTTGCTGCTTGCTGGACTGCTGATCTGGAAGACTGCTGCCTTGCTGTGCTCTCTGCAGTCTGCTTACTCCCTCTCTAAGGGCTAGCTGGCTAGCCTCCTGTTCTTCAAAGACTCAGGGACATCAAAGTCTTCAACTCTGCCTATGCCTGGGTCATTGGAAGTGACTCCGGGTGCTTGCTCCAGTGTAACAGAGGCATCCTCTGCTGTGACGAGCAGAATCAATGCAACACTGCTGATGCAGGAACAGAATCAGCACATCGTACTTGGAGTCGGAGCAGCATTACCGGAACCAGTGCATCAACCACAGCAACACCACCACTGCTGAAGGACGATCAACGCATCCCTTCAACACCATGGAGAAACGAGGTGCATCAGCTAGGGAATTAAAGCATCACAGAGGCAATGCTTCATCTTTGGAAACTGGCGCATTGCCATCAATGCGTGGAGAAAATCAATGCATCTCCTCGACTGCGGTACTGACATAGATGCATCCAGCATCCCGTGTTTCCCGCCAAGGTTAAGGTACTTTTGATCAACGGGCTCCACATGGGTCCTGTACCCAGCCTGTGCTCTGTCATGGGCTGCCTGAACTCTTGACTTTGTCCCAATTCAGCACGACCAATTAACTCCTAAAGCGCTATGTTAGTCTAAATGTTATTTTTGCACTCAGTCTTTATAAATCCATATCTCAACTTATACTTATTTGATGTTTGTCGTTTATTCATAAAATCATAATCAATTTTTTTAAACCCGTATGGAGTCTTTTTGTGGTGTTTTTACTGATCTACTATTGTTGTATTGCACAAATACTTTACACATTGCCTCTTAAGTTAAGCCTGACTGTTCTGTGCCAAGCTGCCAGAGGGTGAGCACAGGTTGATTTAAAGTATGTATCTGACTTACCCTGATTAGGATTGTGGTCCTGCTTGGACAGGGTGCATACCAACCAGAAACCCAATTTCTAACAAATACCATCAGCAAATCAGAGCTATCAAATGCACCAAGAAAACCTTAGCCATAGTGCAAAACTTCACCACTCTGGCAGTAAGCTTCACCAGCGTAACCCCCTCTCAGGACATCTGCACCCAGATTTCCCTATTCTTCAGCATCAATAAAAATTTCAAGCCCCAACCGACCCAATCGCAGCCTTACTGCCCATCTCTACCAACACCCAAAGGACCACCCTGACCAATTGGCCCACCATCACCACTCAAGAAACTGCAATGACCATGCAGTCTATAAACTCTGGAGTTCCCTCAGACCTCTGCTCTCACTAAGTCCAAGGACTGGAGCCCATCAGTGCAGCCCTCACCCCAATCCTGAATAACTCAATCATCCTAGCCACGTACCCGGTTGCCTAGAAACATGCCACAGTAATCCCCCTCCTCAAGAAGCCCTCATCAGACCCGAAGAGACTACCCAACTATCAGCCTATCTGCCGGCTACCCTACTGGGCAAAAGTGATAGAAACGAGGATAAACCTTTGGACACCCACCTAAATTGCAACCACCCACTCTACACCACACAATCCGGATTCAGGCCCATCCATAGTACAGAGACTTTCATCCTTGTCATGGATGACATCCTGATGATCATGGACAGAGGTGACACCGAGGCCCTCCTCCTACTGGATCTTTCTGCGGCCTTGAACACTGTCTCCCACCTCATCTATATCCAACAACTGCACGAAGTCAGCACCCAAGGTCCCGAACTTCACTGTATTTGCTCTTTCCTGACAGGCTGTACCCAGTCAGTCAGCCTGGCACCCGTCACCTTGCACGTAGTCAACCTCATCTACGGAGTTCCACAAGGATCCACACTCAGCGCCCCTCTGTTCAACACTTACATGACTTTACTTGCCAGCATCATCCGTGCCCATGGAATAACATCATAGCGTATGCTTTTGACACCCAGCTCATCCTCCTCCTCTCTGAGAAGACGCCAAACACCAGGACAATTTCTCCACCTTCATGACCAAAGTCACCAGTTGGATGAAATTGAAATGTCTCAAGCTCACAATAGATAAGACGGAAGTAGTAATCTTAAGCAAAAACAGTCTACTCGGTCTGCAACTCCACCCGGTGGCCTGCCAAACTCAGGCCAATTCTTCACCTAGCAACCCACGCAAAGAACCTTGGAATAGTAAACAACAACCAACTCAATAGCCAAGTGAACGCAAAATCTGTCTCCTGCTTCTCCCCACCAACACTAACAGAACAGTCACCCAATCCATTATCATTAGCAAGCTGGACTCGAGCATACAAAACATAGCAGCCAGGCTCACCCTAATCCTCCCACATCGCACTCATGTCACCCTTCACCTCAAAGAGCTTCACTGGCTCCCAATCCACAAACCAGTATTCGTTCAACTCCTCACACACATATAGAAGGCTTTATACAACATTGCTACCACGTACCTTAACAAGCGTATAAACCTACCAGACACATCTGTTTACCTGGACTCCTACTCACACCTCCCACACATAACCAGAACCAGATTCAACGGTTGCTCCTTCTTCTACCTCACTCCTACACATCAGAGCCTCCTCCTCAGTTCTTGAAGTCAGCAAGAAACTGAAGACCTGGCCCTTCACCTAGCCCCATCAGTGGCTCGGCCCATACAGCTCCTTCTTCAACGTCCGGCTTATCCTCCTGGCTTAGTTGTACCAATACATATACATATTATCGTACATAGCATAACAGAAAGTAGAAGTAGGCGGGTCACAGAAAGTTCAAGCCACATGCCTGCTCTAGCTCAGTTTGATATCTTCTTGGCCCTTGGAGTTCAAAATGCGACAACATTTAATATGGCTTCTGCCTCCCACCTATGCTTTAGGTTCATTTGCAAAGAATTAAAGTCAGTGCATAACATTTAATGCAAAACAGGAGAGGAAAATAGATTTCCAGCTAGTGGCTAAATTGTGAAAGTACAAAGCATGGGAGCAATCCCGGCTTCTTGACCTGACAAAATTGTGTGATCCTAGGCAAATGTTTTATTTCACCAAACATAACAAGTGGCATCTCCTAGTTAAGAGATGTCCCCTGAGCACAGCTGTAGAGCACATTGAGTGGGTAAAAAACAAGTTAGTCCAATAAAACTTTAATGCAATTTTGATTCTTCCTCTTGGTGAGGTACTCTGTAATTTTATTCACATGGATTTTAGATATTCATTCATATCCAACATCAATTGATACGTTTAACAGAGATTCATAAACATGTAATTAACATCCATCCCGATGCATTTCGGGCAGACCAGTGCCCTTCGTCAGGGTTGAGATCTACAAAGAATAAACAGCGCTGGCATGAGGAAAATACCCCAACAGGAACTGTCAATATCATACAAAGGATACTAAGTGGTGGTATCCAGCCTCGTGTGAAAATAGAAGAACGTGAAAAATGTGCATGAAATGACTGCAAACCAATTCACAACCTTATAACCCAAGGGTGTTTAGCAACTGGTCGTGGCACATGCAACGATGCGCTCAAGGTCTAAAAGAATAGTTCACAGAGTGTGGAACGATGAAAAGAATGGGCTAGAACATAAAAAGAAGAACAGAGCATTGTGTGTGAGCGCGATTTATAAAAATGTGCACGTGAAGGACAAAGCGTGATGAAAAATACGACGAAATATCGAAGGTGAAAGCTCAGCAAATAAAGAAAACAATAATGAAACGTTATGAGAAGAACATGGAAGCGCGTGAACACCATATTGTTGTTTTGTTTCTTACTGCACATGACAACACCTTAAAATATAGGGAAAGTTTAGGATGTAGGCTGTTTTGTTTAAAAGCAAAAGCCTCTCATGTTTTGATGTAATAGGTTATAATGCTGCAGGCCACGTTATCATACATGCCAATATCTCAGAACAGGAAAGCAGGAGATTTTAGAAAAAAAGTCTGGGGAATGTATTATGCCCCACTGACTTCTTTTGAAGTAGATCAAGTTCAGGTGGGCGGCAGGCAAAATTAACTCATTTTTGGCTTAAAAAAACACGAGTCTTCCCCCTGAATTGTGGCTGTTATCATGTATGCATTACATATAGGGGAAAAACTCACATGGAGGGACAGGGGGCTTAATAGGTCCAGCATACGGGCTCCAATCATAAGCTAAAGACAAAGGGTATGCCGTTCCTAGGGGGGGTAGAGGGAGGAAAAGAGGAGTCAAGCTACGTCAGTAAAGGCAGTTGATAGTAGGTGCTAGAGAGAGAGAAAGGAAGTTAGTGCTCGTCCAGGAATAGCTCCAATAGGGAGCAAGGGCCCTCACACACCCTGAGGGGTGTCATGCTTCATCATAGGGCAGCTTCTCGTAGGGCCGGCGCTGTAATGCCCAACGAGCCCCGCAGGGGGGCTCTTTGCGGGAGGTTTTCTCAGTTTTGCCGTCATGAAGTTAAATAGTGTTGTGTGAGGGCGAACCTGTGTAAAGTGAGTAGAGGTGAGACTTGTGAGTGGGATTTAAAAATGGCTCCTGAATTGTCCAAGGGGAATTTATTTGAGGAGTACCTGGGCCGTGAGTAAAAACAGTCTGAAAGAGTTGTGAACTGAGAGGGGAAAATTAAATATGTGTCAGTTCTGGTGAGTTGTGCAAAGGGTCAACATGTTTCTTGCCTATTAAAAAGTCCAACAGGATCTCGGCAATTCATCAGGACCCATAATCCTCGCCTACTCTAAAAGGGAACAGCAAGTCGTGCAAGCCAAAGGTCAAAGTCACTTCCCTTTTATGTCAGGATTCCCTAGGTGTCCTAGTGTGTGTGAAAAAAAACAAATCATAAGTGAGGCACAAAGATACCTTCCGGAAATGGGTGCACAGGAAGAGTATGGTAATAATGCCCCAGTAGGAACAAACCGGTGGACTCGCTCAAGTAACGAGGGGGACTGATTTGGATCCGCGATGTGCCCAGTGCGGGACCTACCCGTAGCCAACTTTCCATGGGCATATACATAAAGGGTACACATCACAATTCACTTACCTCCTAGTCTTAAATGACACTGTCGGCATGGTGGGGGAGTAGCTCAGAAGAGATGTGTTTAAAGACTACCCTTTTCAATATAAATGCCTCACCCTTTTCAATATAAATGCCTCACAAAGCAGTGATATAATCTGATATTTGAAGGTGAAAGGCTCACAGTTTCTAAATATTTGATACATTTTTGTAACCTGAGATTGTTTACATGATGGTTGCTGCATGATTAAACACCCAAAACGTTTCATGGAGCAACTCCTGCATGGGCTCTTTAAAGCCAAGCCAGGCCCTTAGCTCAGCCCTGGCCAGGACTTGTTCATTTGTTGGCTCGCCCACCTCTTAAGGGAAAGGGGTCCTTTTTCGTTACAGGCCTCACTTGCAGCGCAGCAGATGATGACGTGTGTTCACTCCGCTGTCCTGAGGGCTGCTGGTCTCTTGTTCGGGGCGCTCACTGTTCCATGCGTGGTAGCTAGAGCTGCAATACCCGTGCAAGTGCTGTCTGGAGATAGTGTGGGGGATAGTGGCTGATGTGGTAGTAGGGGCACAAGGTACAGGGAAGAGGCAGCTCTGGCAGGCTGATAGCACTGTGGGTGGGTCAGGGAAGCAGCACCCCGCAGGGCCCTGTGTTGCTTGTCACTGTGACAGTCTGCTGAGCAGGAAACGGAATAGAAACTGTTCCCTGACTGAGCTGTGAAGTGCACGTGGATCTCTGCGCAGACTCCGTGGCGCTTCACCATCAGATGATTATTTCATTCATAGAAGCAGTGCAGAGGGAAGAGCTGGCGAGGGAAGGGCACACCCCGCAGCCCCACGTTTGCAGCTTTTCTCAGTTTATTTTATAATTTTCACTGCAAAGGAAAGGTCGTCCTGCAGCATGAAAGCCCCTTTTGCCAATCTCATGCGAGACAAGCCCCCACCTAGACATCATTTTAAGTCAAAATAAGGTGAACAACGAGCAATGGACTAAAACAACTTCAAATAATAAAGCGATCAAAATACACAGCAACGCCTGTATCGTTTAGGGGGGCCACACCAAAATAGCTGGCTGGCCCGGCCCTGCTGCCCCCACCCCCTGCTTAGGCAAATACAAAGATCGCCATTGCGCCTTCAACATTATTATCTGTTATAAAAGCATATAATGTATCATGGGGCTTATTAACAAGCCCCTTGCGCCACCTGGGTGTCACTTTATATATGGGAAAAAGTGATGTATCGGCGATGCAAGAGGCTTGTGCCGTTTATTGACTTGCGCAGCAAGCATCACTTTTTGGATTAGCTGCATAGGCCTGATCCAATATCTCAAAGCTGGTGTGGAATTATCGTTCCTCTAGGTTGAATTTCCACTCCTCATCATCACCTTTCAACAAGAAATCACTTCTGTAAGCATGTGTCAATGGAAGCATTGGAGGAAAGAACAGGTGCAACAGGAAAAAACAAGCATTGGCAAAGCCAGTAGTTCTGGCTTATAAATGAAAGTGCCTGATGAATTTATGTATACATAATTTATCTATCAATTAACTCTTTTGTGCATTCATCCACTCACTCAATAAAACAGACGCTCAAACTGAGAACCCCTTTTGCTGCTCTTACTGGATATGTTCAAGGAGGAAACAGCAATGGGGCACCTGCCTGAGGAACTAGATCTGGTAACCATAGTAGTGCTTCACAAGGACGCGAGAAACCCAGAGCAATGTGCCTCATATTGCCCAATCTTACTGACCAAAAACAAACCTAAGCTTTATGCAAAGATACGGGCTCACAGGCTACTTCAGGTCATGCCCACCCTGATACATGCAGGCCAGTGCAGCTTCATGACTCCAACATAGCACCCAGCCATACATTTGCAGGGTGCAGACTGCAGTAGCATGCAGAGAATGCCTAGCAGAGAAGAACGTATTCCTGTTAATCCTGCTAATATATTTTGAAAGTGTTTGACATTCTGGGTTGTGACTTCTTGTGGGAAGTGCTGAACCGATTGGACTTTGGGAGAGAATTCATATCGTATGTGAAGGTTTTATATAACATCTCTAGGGCACGAGTGTGGGTTATTGCACTTTATCATATACATTCCCTATAGAATGAGGTACTAGGCAGGGATGCTCCCTGTCTTCTCTGTTAGTTACTCTGGCAATGGAGACTCTGGTGACGTGGGTCAGATGCAGAGCTCAAATGGAGGGGTTTCTCTGGGGACATGGGGTGGAAGACTGCATAGCCCAAATGTAGATGAATTGATGTTCTTCATATTCATCCCGGAGTCCACAGGCCCACGAATACTTCAAATGGTAGACCTTTATGGGCAGGCCTCGGGCCTGCAAGTCAGTTGATCCAAATCCTTATTGGTGCCTCTGATGGGCACCACAGAAAGAACAAACTGAGGGGCCCAAACCCCAGTCTGTAGACTGGGTTTCAAATACCTAGGTATACACACGCATTATTACCAGATCTAGCACAGTCCTTAAATCTGACCCCTTTGACGGCCAGAAAGCAGGCGGGCCTTGAGAAGTGAGTTAATCTCTTCCTTATTACCTTCAGCAGAGTCACACTGTTTACAATGCCGGTATTGCAGTGCTTCCTTTACGCCCTTCAAAATTATCCGCATGTGATTCTTTTGAGATGGTCCAGACTACAATATGAACCTATATGTGATAAACAGGTCTCTTACATAGTGTTTTGGAAATGCACTCAATGTACATTTGATGGGGACGGCAGATTTATGGCTATAAACTCATCATACTAAAATAATTGTTTCTGGGAGGGTAGGAGGAAGGGTGGGATGACGCAGCATTCCAGACAGACGAAACAAATGTAGGCATGGACAAAATTATGAATATGCTCTATGGTGTGCCGCTGCACGGCTCCCTCTTTGAGTTGTAGCATAGGGCAGTGCGAGAAGGAGAAACATTAAATGGTAATAACTACCATTTTATGTTTCGGCCTATTGCACTGCGAGAAAGTAAAAGAGTTTAGTTGCGGGGTGCAGGACTGCTCTGTGAGCAGGGCTGGGCAAGGGAGAAGTGTGTTCCCACTCCTGAGTGTGCATGATTGGTTTGGGGCCGACCAAACCAGTCATGCACACTCTGCCCTTCTCCATGCAGGCTGCAATGCAGCCTACATAGAGAACATGGCCGGACCATTAGCCCCTGGCTGGGCGGCGTCCCAACCAATCAAAACGTTGCTTGCAGCGTTGTGATTGGCTTAGGGGTGGGAGACTGGCTGCCTGCTTCCTGTTCCTGCCAGAGGCAGGAGAGTAGCAGAGATGACGCAGGACCCAGCCGACGGGAAAGTAAGTTAAACTTTTTTAATTAATAAATTAAACCCCCCCGTGTGACTCCCCTCCCTGCGCGACCCCCCCGCCTCCCCAGCTACAAGTCATGCCGGCCGCGACTGCACACCCCTGCCTGATTGATCACTGTCTCAGCCTAACTTTGTTGGTAACACAGCTCCACTGTGTCCCTCCTGACCGTTCGTTTACTGATTTTCTCACCACCACTTGGGTGGAATGTTCGTTTAAGAGGTGCACAACTACCAGAGGAGTTGCTCCAAGAAGCTTCCTGAATCCAAGCAAAGGTCTCCAGTTCCTGCCCTCAATAAACCTGCTTATTTATGTACAGCTGGGTTGTCTGCTTATAAATACATTTGAAAGCAAATAGAGAAGAGACTCGAGCCAGGAATGAGGCACTTGTATAGTTTAGGGATCATGTAAGTAATGCTGCTTTAATGGTACGTATGACATAAATAGATCCTGTAGTTTGTTTTGCATTCTGCTGCAGAGTTTTTAATTAGCTGAAAAAAAGTATCAAGTGTTGTTCTTCTGAAAGCGCCAAATGGTATAAATGGGGCCTCCTGCTGACCCCTGCCCCCCGTGGCAGACACCTTAAGGTGCCTGCCACGTGGTGCAGGGATGAACTGCACCTCAGCTCTTTACAACGAGAGCATTCATTCCAGCCGGAATGCATGCTCGCATTGTAAAGAATTGGATTGCGACCAAACAGTCGGTCGCATCCTAATTGCCGTGTTGGGACCAACAAGAGGTCGGTCGGTACCAGTTCCCAAACGATGTAGGATGGACTCAGGTCCATCCGACATCGTAATTGGGTCGTATATAGTAAAATTTTACTCTGACAAGATTTCTTTTAGCCTCATGTGACATCTCTACAAAAATGTTTATGCAACTGCAATATTTAAATCTTGTTTTCTGATGGTGTCAGGCAGAGAATGGATGGATGAGTAGATTAAATATTCATTAACATTTTTGCAAATGAGAATTTTGCGGATGACTTGACCTTTGGCCTTGTATTACTATTATTTACCAGATATGAGCTGTGCAATAATTTGGTTGGCAAACACTTGAACCGAATTGTATGTGTATGCAAAAGCCAACTGACCGATCTGTATAGAGAAGCAAGGTCTCTACATTTCTCTAAAATAATAGGACAATCATCAGTCTCTGTAGTGTTGCGTCTACTGACCTTACTGCAGCGCTGGACTTGCGAGAAAGAAGTTGTGAGCAGGGGTCTCCTATCTAACCCCCTATTACTATACACCATAATGGTAAGACCCTGTAGCCACATGGGGATAATAAATATTGGGAGCAGCTGGGCGTGATTAGAAAAATCCCGTTTGCACTGAATACCACACGAATCATATCTCTACCTCCATTTTTTTTAAAATCTATATAATCACAGACCCATGGTACAAAAAATTAGATATCAAAGGATCAGGAGCAATAAAAAATAGTTACACAGTAATAATTCATTGATATTTTAAAAGACCTTGTCACAGCCATATTCATTATTGCAGGGTAAAAAATTGCAAATAAACAGTTTCCCTATCTTATCTAATTTATTCTGGTTCTCCTAGAAAGTATAATGACCCTGAAGAAAAATTTCTATGGTTGGCTCTTCATCGCTAGTGGTCAGCTTATGTGTTCCTGTTGTTCCCAATACTTGCCTCTATTCTTGGACCATTTATTCTTACCACAGATTTTTATGAATTTATGAGTAGCCCCATCCTAGGGGAATACTTTTCTTCCTTATTTTTGATTTGCCTCAATTTAGCTACCCATTTTTGAAATCTAGGTGGATACGGCATTCTCCAATTTTGTTAAATCAGAGACTTGGCTACCAAAGAAGCAATGAAGATTAACTGTTTTTGACAAACTGTTAAATTTAGATTGTGAATCCTGAATAAGGTAATCAGGGGGTGGGGGACTAGGCTTAGGGTAAGTTTTGTGTTAACCCACTGAAACATCAGATTCCAGTATTCTGTCAACTTTGCGCAAGTAAAACAGATATGAGCCCAGTACCCTTTTTCGGTTGTGGTCTCTAAAACAGTATGATGGGAACATTTCTTGGAGCTTATCAGGGGTGTAATATAACTGCCATTTCGTCAAAAATGCCATACGTTTAAAATTCGCCCCGCGTATGGCCTTATTGGCCCATTTGTTATAGGCTTTCCATAGTGCTGCATTTATCCGACACCCCGTAGTCTCCTGTAATTTTAGTAGGGCGGTGGGGACCATTTGCTTGTAAAATTGTCGCTGCAGGATGTGATCCCAGTTCCCTACCCCCATCATTTCCTTAACAAATAATGCATGACTAATAGCCTCGGGGAGTGGACCATTGGGAAGTTGTAGTTATCTTACTAGGCTGGATATCTGTATATGTGAAAATGATAGGGCCGAAAATTCTTCTGTTCTGCCCCCTTTGACTTCAGCCGCCCCTCGATCACGAGATCCTTTATTCAGTGAACTCCTAGCCTTTCCCAATTTCTTATTGTCTGCAGATCCACCAGTAATCCTAGATTTACGGTGTACCACTCAGGCTTCACAAGGAGGGCGCGTGGTACAGCAGTTCTTATTCACCGTAGAGTTCCACTCCAGATTACACAATATTGGTTTGACCCAGGGGCTGTTTCACGGTCATCTCTGGTACTATAGCTGGGGAACAGATCACAATATGGAGCGTCTACGCCCCCTCAACCGCTTGGCCAGACTTTCATCGACAAAATGACACAGCTATGGAGAGATCTCCCGGGAGGCCTGACGATTCTGGGTGGAGATTGGAATAACATAATGGGTCCCTCAGACAGGTGGCGGGCTAGACCACTGGATGCCCCCCTCTCAGGTCCAAACTGAACATATTGACACATACATTGGGCTGGGCTGATACATGGCGGGCCTTTCATCCCTCGGAAGCCGGGTTCACGTATGGATCATCCGTCCACCCCACCCTTTCACGCCTAGACTATTTGTTCCTCCCTTACAGTTATATACACAGAGTGACACACACCTCCATCCTGCCCGAGGTCTTTCCGATCATTCACCGGTCCAACTCAAGCTCCGCATGCAGACCCGCCATACCCCTTACAGATGACGCATGTCTCTCTGGCTGCTCAAGGGTGCCGGGTATCAGGAAATGCTGCATCGGGCAATTGACGATTACTTTAGTTTCAATGTTGGGACTTCCCCATCCCCGATCATCTTATGTGAAGCCTTTAAGCCCACGATTCGAGGGGCCGATATAAGTTATCATACCAGGGAATAACGGTGCCATCTGGCACAGATACAGGAACTGCAAGATTGACAGGTCACTTTACAATCCCTAATAGTGGAGGGCTCCAACACCGGAGCCCGCCGTAATCTATTACATGTTCAGCAGCAGCTGCATCAGTTGCTCACTGATAGCGCTAAGGAGGCCTGGCTGGCGACCCGATATAGGATTTATCAATGGAGCAACAAGTCCAGCCAGATGCTCCATAGGCTGTGCCAGGCCAGAGCATCCCCAATGCAAGTTCCTCTTTTGAGGTCCCTAGATGGTGGCATATGTGCCTCCCCTGAGGCGGTGGTTCAGGCATTTGCCAACTTCTATGCTGCACTGTACGACAAACGCAAGCTAATAGCCGAACCTCTCATAGATGACTTTTTCTCAAATATCCCCCCTCGACGCCTCTCGTACGAACAGCGCGATGCCCTAGATAAGCCCATCTCCCTGGATGAGCTGCAGGCAGAGCTATCCAATACACACCCAGGAAGTGCGCCTGGCCCAAATGGGTTCCCATGTGATTTTATGCGCTCACATATTGGGACTCTCGGCCCTCATCTACTTAAGGCGCTGCACACGGCCTCAGAGCAGGGTACACGCCGAGAAAGTCGTCTTCCTCAAGCCGGTCCGCCCTCCAGAAGATCCGGGTTGATATTGCTCCATTTCCCTGTTGAATTTCGAGCCTAAATTGCCAGGGAAGGTTCCGGCTCACGGCCTTCGCACGTGTATCCAGGATCTGGTGCATCCAGATCTATCTGGTTTTATGCCACAACGCTCCACCAGGCACAACATTAGATGCGCCCTTAATGCTGTAACAGAGGCCCACCGTCTGGGATGCCCCGCGGCTGTCCTGCTGGCAGACATTGATAAGGAACTTGACTCATTGAGCTGGACCTACCTTTTTAAGCTCTTATAGGCTGTTAACTTGGGGCCTCGTTTTCGAGCCTACGTGAAATGGTTATATACAAACCTTACCGCCAAGGTCCATGTGGCCAGATATTACTCTGCCCCCTTCCCCATTCGCAGGGGAACAAGACAGGGGCGCACCCTTTCCCCGCTCTTATTCGCCTCAGCTATCGAGCTTTGGCAGAGTGGGTGCGCCTAGATGCGGTCTTCTGAGGGTTGGGCTGGTCGCCGGAGTGCTCGGATAGGATCGCGCTATATGCTGATGACGCTTTATTCTTCATAAGCAAAACCAAAGGGGATGATGGACAGAGTGTTGAACATTGCAAGCTCACCCCCAGTCAACTGATCTGGGTTTAATCCATCATCATTCTTTAGCTCACTCGGCCACCCAAGTTCAGACATGGCCATATGCAAATCAGTCTGACCCTGTGCCTTATGGGAACAGTCCAGCCCGAACTGCCAAGCCATGTCTTCCCTGGACCGCGAACAAGCATCCTGGGACCGGTTTCTGGCTAATCAGCTGTCATCAGCCAGGCTAGCTTGAATCCAGTGGCAAAGTGAGCAAGGGACCCATGTCTGGGCATACCCTGCCAACTTAGGGCGAACAAAGCAAAACCAAAGAGGATGATGGACGGAGTGTTGAACATTGTAAGCACTCATCCCAGTCAACTGATCTGGGTTTAATACATCATCATTCTTTAGCTCACTCCACCACCCCAATTCAGACATGGCCATATGCAAATCAGTCTGACCCTGTGCCTCATGGGAACAGTCCAGCCGGAACTGCCAAGCTATGTCTTCCCTGGACTGGAAACAAGCATCCTGGGACCGGTTTCTGGATAATCAGCCGTCATCAGCCAGGCTATCTTGAATCCAGTGGCAAAGTGAGCAAGGGACCCACGTCTGGGCATACCCTGCCAACTTAGGGCGAACAAAGCAAAACCAAAGGGGATGATGGATGGAGTGTTGAACATTGCAAGCACTCACCCTCAGCCAACTGATCTGGGTTTAATCCATCATCATTCTTTAGCTCAGTCCGCCACCACAGTTCAGACATGGCCATATGCTTTGTTTTGCTTTGTGCAATGTGCTGACATTGGCAGTCGCATCTGCGTTGACTCCTATCTGTACCAACGTAACTCAGCTCTCTAGAGTGGCCACTGCCCCCGCCAGTCTCGCACCTGAACAGCCCGGGCTGGAAACAAAATAAAACCGCAGCTCTCCAGGCTCTGAAACGGCAATCGATTTGCTGAGGATTGTGGAGCCATTGAACGCTGAACCGTGTCCGGGCCACGATAACGAGGCAGACCCCAGCCGCAGGTATTTTCCAGTTGAATAGCTAGATTGTGGTTCGCTTGCCATAGTTTCCAGCATTGCTGTCCACACGTCGGCTGTCTTGTACCTCCCCCGGAAGAGTGCTCAACCACGGAGCATGACTGGAGCTCTACGTGGTCTTCTTTCTCAAATTACTCACCTTAACAGATGATTTTCTAAATAAATATTTCAAACCTACTCTATTTGTTGTTCTTTTTCATAATAAACAGATCAGACCTATAACATTTGTCCTAACTTTGTGTCCTTTCCCAAGGAGCACGCACCTCCACACAAAAGTTGTTCCCTTAAGCACCTGGAACTACCATGTCAAATCTGCACCTTGTGAGGTCAAAAACATATTTTGCTTTTAGCAAATGAGATTGACAAGGGCCCTGCAGCTTCCCCAACAATATAGCTTAGCACAAACCATGACAAAACAAAACAAGCATTGACAGCGCCAGACCTAGTGGCTTTGGCAATCCTTGTTCTTGGTTGGGAGGCTGCCATTTCTTGTGTACCACCTCTGAAAACAATTAAGGTCTCATCGAAGAGAGGGATTTCGAGGTATTGTCCTGTAGAATTTAGTGGATATGTTTTCACAGTTGCGAACAATTGCACCCAAGTAATATTTTTTCCACAGTGTTGTTCAGGGCTTCTTTATTGGCGGGCTCTCCAAAGCTGCACAATATGCAAATTCTCATCACCATGTTTCATCTTGTATATTAAAAGACATTGATTTCCTCAGGACTAGAAACGATTGACATAAATTGCAATCAACCTGAATACAGTAAGCTTCCCCATTGTTGCCATAAAGATATTAACACCTAGGTGAAAGATTCCAAATCAACAAGTGAGTGTGAATACAGGACAAAGGATCAAGTCACCCAAATGGGATCATAGTGAAAGAAAAGCGAATACACAATTATCCTAATAGGGTTGTCCAAAAAAAACCATTCTCCCTCATGCAGAGCAGAAGTGTTCATCCTTGAAGACTTAACAATGTAAAGATTGTGGTAGTGTGTCTAGATCTCTATGCAAAAATCAATATCACAACAAGGTGCAGATTAACTACATATGTAATTCACTGAAAAAAACAAAGGTTAGAGGGATGTTATACTTAGGAAGTAAAATGTAAACACCTTTAGAAATTCACTAAAAAACCTAAAGGTTACAGGGACATTAGAGTTATGGTCAGATTTTATACATACAAAACCAAAGAAATTCAGTAGTTATAGTTATCTCAAGTGACTCTAACTCATGTCCTAAGGTAACTATAAATGGGTTGACACCAATTCAGCTTTTCAAGGCATCAAGTTTCCATTTAGAGCTTGAAACATGTTAAAATTGATCTTGCTGGACGGTCATTACTACAACATTCTCAATCTGCCCTAGTCCTAATTGATGTTTATTTCCAATGGCGAGAAATTTAATTCATTTCTGAGCCAAACTCAAAAACAATCATCAATTTCCTAAAATACATTTTTCTATATGAGGGTTTCCTAGAATTCTGAATGTCAGACAATGGAGTCCAATTTGTCATTGAGGAGGTCAAGAACGTCTTGAAATTATGTACATAAAACACTTGAGAAGATCACTTGACAACCCACAGACGCAACCCTTTCCATGAAGTACATAATAGCCAATGGTGTGTGCTCTATGATGTGGCTTTATTGGACAGCTCCTCATTCTTCAACCAAAATATTACTGTTTAAATTATTCAACTGACATAAACCAGCCACCAGGTTGCGTCCAGGATGGATGGCTAAGCGTGTCAAGCAGGGAGTGTTTTTGGATTTACCTGCTTAAACTGCTAGACTTACTGTTGCTGTTTACATGGCAAGCAGAAGTTAGATTAGTAAATCCCTTGTGGAGAAATAGTATGGGCTGAAGGAACTGTAGTCAGGTTCGTAACTTTATCAAGAACATTCAGGACATGAGGACATGGTTTATCATATGGAGCTATAACACAAAATTAACAGGAAATTTTAATAGAAGAGTTCAGGCGCTAAATTGAGAGATCATGCTCATTCCAAAAAAGAAGAAGAGAGAAGGGTGAATGGGCTGACAGTGTTTGTAGACTTGTGATATCTTATGGCAGCAATATAGGTAAATTTAGTAAGATACTGAACCAACATTCGTCCCCCCTAATTTTTGGGGTTGAAGGTCCTGGCAATGGGTCACTACACTACCAAGGAAGACAATTAAAACCCTGAATAGTACCAGTTAGCCAATATCTGTTAGTAATCAAAATTGGCTCGGATGAACAAGAATGGCTTTTTCAAATGTGGGGGATGTAGTAAGTACGGATATGTTATAGATGTAAGCAGTTGTGTAATTAGTTGATACGGATAAAAACCCAATGTATATAATAATCACAGTCCTTAGCAGAGAGAACCAATAACTTCACTAAGTAAACCTGAGCTCAACCCCCTTCTAGCTATGGTACAGATCAGACAGGCCTAACTTTAGGTAATGTGTAAAATATTTAAGAATTATGAAAATAGTAATAAAATTGACAGGCAAAAAATAGAAATCCAAAAATGATTCAGATAATTTGAGTAAAATGTAATGAACAAAATTACCCCAGAATTAAATAAAGTCAATAAGGGGAATCAGTGATATATCTTTTAAAATGTAAATTAAAATAGTGCCAAGAAGCACAAAGTGACAATGATAGTGAATGCTTTTGATTGAACAGGGCCTAGGAGCAATGTAACGCGGCCCCCAATGGAGCACCTATCAGATATACTAACCCGGGTTGTTTTAGTCAAAGACTTTTTCTTCTGACTTTATTTCTTTAAGTTCTAATCCACCACAGGAGTACACGTTTAGAGACCCACAGGATCACATATTAATATTTCAAAGGAAGATTGAGGCTTGTCAAAAGAGTTTATGTTGATAAGTCATAATGACAGTCAAGCCACAGTGTTAGGCCCAGGGATATACTTTGCCCCTTCAATGTAGTGGTTGGCAGAAGGGGTTCTGCAGTCCACTAGTGACATTTAACTTGCAGGCCCTAGATACACTTTGTACCATATACTATGGATTTAAAAGTAAGTTAAATACAACAATCAGGTGTATACCAACATTATCATTTTAAATGGAGGAACCCAAACACTTTAACCACTGGTTAGGAGTGAATGAATGAATGATTACTTTATTGTATGATTACTTAAAATCATCATATAGATAGAAAAGAGAACATACTGTTAAAACAAGTGAATTAATCTTAAATTCAAAGAAGCAATTTTGATTACTTCAATGTCTTGCCTTAGGAGTTCCAGCATAGGACTGTGGATCTAATGTGCAAGTGCCTTGCATAAAATGCCTAGTATTTATTAGCAAGGTGCAGAAATGGATGTTAAGTTGTTTTTGGGAACATTCCTTGAGGCTGTTGTCAATTTGACCAGTGAGGTACATTCTGGTGCTCAAGGAGCAGTATGCATTAGGACGGGCCCTCTTGTTGTAGTCTAGGTAACCTATTGTTTAACAGTGTCTGCACATGTTCTATGTATTAGAGAATTTTGCCAATTGTGACGGGGAGTCCAATGAAGACAAGACATTCAATGCCTCCATCACTGTGAGTGAGCCATACTGTAGGAAAATTGACTTTAAGAGCATGCAGCGAGCATTGAGCAAGACTGGGCAGCAGCATATATGGTGGAATAATGATTCTTTTTTCTAATCACCTAGTCTGCAATGTGTGACCTTGGAGAAACATTTCCATTTGACATTCAGCTCCTTTATAGGTAGGGGGACTAGTCTATCTTACAGTGTTTGTCTTGGGCAGCGTTTTCGTAGTGCTTGGTGTAGGTACGGTTGTATATTGCGTGCTATATAAAACAGAATTAAGAGAGCATATGTGCCTTTCTCTAGTAGAGCCGTGGTGTCCGCTGCCCACTGGTAAGGAGTAGTAAAGTGCACTGAGGTCTACATCCAACAAAATTAGGGTCAAGCTAATTTTTTTTACCTGTGGGTGGCCCTGAGGAAAGGGCAATTTCTACCACTATCTCTTAATTTTCTAATTAATGCTTACATACAAAACTTGAACATATAGATATAGTATCACTTTATAAGCATGTTATCATAGTACACCATTATCTTGGTCAGTAGCGGTCCATGGAGGGAGTTCCGTGGGGCGGTAAGGCGGGGCGGGGGAGGGGCAGGGTGGGGGAATGTAAACACCGGAATATGGATGAACGGAGGTAAGTACACATTTAAATAAGTAAAACAAATTCCTTTGCGCTCGCTGCATCGCAAAATACGATGCAGCGCGCGCAACGAAATTCGTTTTATTTATTTAAATGTGTACTTACCTCCGTTCAACCATATTCCAGTGTTTACATTCCCCTGCCACGCCTCACCGCCCCACGGAACTCCCTCCACGGACCACTACTGATCTTGGTGTTCTTGCACTACAATTGTCCTTTTTAAAAATGTTTTGACCTACCCTTTCTGTCTGCCTGCATGGTAGGAGAAGCTGATTATGTTCAAAATCACATTGTGAATGTATTGAACATTTCAAAAACATAAGTAAAATTCACAATGACAGTAATCGTTTCCTTACTGATTTTATTTGGTTTTGAAATAAGACTGGCACAATTCAACAACAAAATCATAAATACTCTCAAAACAAAATACATTTGTATTTTTAAATATTTATATTAATTTATTTAACAAAATAAATATCTTAAATATTTATTTATTTAAATATACATTTGAAGCAAAGGAACTTACCATATATCTTAGATGGGTATTGTTTGGAAAAAACATTTCAAATATGTGCATTATATTACAAATTTTAATAATGTCAGCCATTTTGATTGCTTCATTTGGACTTTAACCTTTTTTTACTCCTCACTGGCATGGTCTCCATTCAGGAGCTGATATTTCCCCAGTACCTTACTTATCGGGTTTAGGGATGAGGCTAATTAATTTTATTGGGGTCAGGTAAGGATCATTCTGTGTGGTAATGTGATGGGTAGGTGCGGGTGTGTGGTTAATTGTAGGAATTAGTGAGGTGTGTTTTGTGTGTGTGTGTGTTTGTAATTGTTGTGTTTGTGTTGAGTGTATTTATTTTTGTTTGCATTTTTGTGCCTGTTTCTGAATGTTTTGTACTGTGTGTTTCAGTTGTATGTGGTAATGTTTTGGAGTGTGTTTCTGTTTGTTTAAGTATATGTGCCAGTTTCTTTGTGTGTGTTTGTTTAAAAGCTGATTTGGTAGTGTGTTTGGGTGCTTGCTGGTTAGTTATTTTAGGTGGGTCTGCGGCTGTTAGTTTTTTGAAGTCTACAGTACTTTATGATATGCTTGCAACAGTGGTGTAGTTATGTGTAAGGATAGGTTTGGACAGTGGGTTTTGGGGTTAAGGTAGTTTTAAGGACAGCTAGGGGTTTCGTGGTATGGGAGGAACCAAGATGGGTCATGGGTTTAAGAGTAAGGGCAGATTTAGGATCAGGGTATGTTTTTGGGGTATGGGAGGAAGTAGGCTGGATGGTGGGGCTAGGGGCAAGTGTATGAGTGATAGAAAAGCTTTACTACCATGTGTGAGTATTTGTCCTGATGTTGATTGCTGTTTAGAAGTCTGAGTTTGGTGTTTGTTTATGTTTACTTGAATGCTCTTTGGTGGTTCTCTTTGATTTAGAATGTGTGTGTGTTATGATTGTTGTCATGTTTGTTGGTGCTTGTGTCTATGTAAGTGAGGATGCATGTGAAAAGGTTTAAGGATGGTGCACTGCAGTATGAATTGGAATGAGAACAGATATAGTGTGATGATAGGAATCAGGCGGTGTGGGATTTACAGTGATGCCAGAAGATGCAATTGCTGGAGAAAAGCCTCTCTGTGGCAGACATGGCAGAGGGAGTGTCATCCAGGATGTTGATTACTTATATTGGTTGATGTCCAACTCCCTAAATGGTACTCCAGTCTGACCAATAGAGAGACTTTCTAAAAGAGAAAGTGTCTCTTATAACACCAGTGCATCGAGCAATGGTGTAGGAAGAGAGGTGCCTCGGGAAAAACATATCTACTGGGGATATAGTACTGAGGGAGATGTAACAGGAGGTGGCGGCAGAGCCTGTGATAGGTAATGGTTCTGTTAGGTTCTGCTCTGCCACCACTAGGGTCTGTTCTTTGTTGGAAGAGTCATAGTCTGTTGGGGTGCTGGCCTCCTTTGCCAGCCCTCTCACTTTCTGTGCCGCTAGGTCCTTTAGTATCCTTGATATTGTGTTTGGCTTCCAGCAACTGTCCTGTTCTAACCCAGATGGTTGCCCACTATCTCCTTTGCATGCTCCTGCGTTTTCTGAAAGAAAACATATCCTTTTTATTAAAATATACCTTGAATAAAAATGTTGCATTCGACTTTTGACTTTGTTTAAAATAGACAAATCATAGTTTTAATAAGAAACAACATGCATTTTTATGTTGCTTTTTATTATAACAAATTTTGACATATAATACTCATTGTGGTATTTAATTTGGGCCATCTAAGTTGTTAGCATCAATTCGAAATCAAAAATGCATCATTTTTAAATTTGATTTCCATAAAGGTGCTTAATAGTTTATATTAAATAAATTTCTATATTTCACTATCACACCAGCACCTCATGTAGTGATATTTCTTTTATGCCATCAATTATTATGTCAATAATTTAGTTAGCATTTTCATTAATAAGCAACAGCACAGATTTTTGTAAAAAAATTATATTTCAAATCCAAATCCAAATTTGATCACATATTCACTAACTTTCTTGGTATTTTGTTATTTTCCATCATAAATATCTCTTTCAAAAGGTTTTTTGAATTCAGTGGCCTTCCTATGTTTTGCTAAACTGTAGGCCTATCCTGAACAGCATTTTTATAATATAATTTACTCACTTCTACATTATAATACACAGAAAAAAATATGTGTAATGATCATTATGCAGTCTCCCTATGGCCTACTGATTAATCAGACCCTTCTGTATTACTCCAGGTACCTGCAAAGTAAGAAACATTTACTTTGTTAAATGAATAAACAGTTCTTACAATAGTTAAAAAATAAAATTATAAAAATGTTTTCAGTTGACCTATGGTTGGATTCCATGATAATTTGAAAGTTATACAATCAAGCATGCTTTAGATAAATTATCATCATGTAAACGGGGGGATTATCAATTTATGTGAATCTCAATTTGAAATTAACAGTAATAGAAACACCAAATCAAGACGAGATGCTCCAAGTGATTGCACTGGAAAGAACTATCACAACATCCCGTCAAATCAGAATTTTCCTGAACAACATCTATTTCCATACCCCTGGCATTACACGAGCAAAAAGGCCACATCAGCTAACCGAAAACTTGGATCAAATTCTTTTGAATCATGTTAACCACGATATAATACTCTGCAGGGACTTAAACCTGTGAGAACTGGGATGGAATCACACTGGACACTCATAAACAAATTACTTAAGTAAACAACTGGATAAAATACTAGAAAAACATGGTCTTAGGTCCATACAGACAATAATTGAAACCTCTAACCCATTCCTTCAGGTTCAGGTTCTGAAAACCTATATGGGAATAAGTATCATTGATTACGTGTTTGCCCTAGGAAAACTCATGGAACACCTTGAGAGCTTTGCCATACTCCCCCTACAAGTAAACCACCACCTACCACTCCTCACAACATTCAACCTTAGATTGGGCAAACAAGAAAGCCACAAGACACTGAGCCACTCCCTTAATGACGAAGATACACTATTCATTTGGTGAATAAAGTGGAGCCCTGTCTGTCTGCAGAAAATAAAACTATGGAAATCCAAAATAGGGCATTCTCTTCACTACCAAATGTGCAAAAATCTAGTAGCCCATTGGGAACCAATAACCAGGGGCATCCACAAATCATTCATCAACTCTTAATGGTATGGGTGCCCTCGGCAAACATTTTTCAACAATAACCAAATCATTCAGATCAGTGCACTGGAAATTCGCAAAATGAAAAAAGCATGCCATAAAACCCAAAATCAAAATACCAAACTCGCTCCATTACAAGCGCTGATGGGTGCAAGAAAACAACATAAGCAGTTGGTATGGTCAATAAAAATGAGTAGAGGGAAAAGGAGTGGCAGTATGCCTACTCACTTATGAATAAATGCAATGAGGCTGACCTATGGAGGCAGTAAAAACCAAACTCCCAGTATACCATCAGAATCAATGTCATTGATGAGCCCATATGGGCTCAGTACGTAAAAAACTGTATATAACAGAGTCATTGAGTGCCCTCTTATTTTCACCAGAAAACTTAAAACCCACGGAAGATCGAAAAGAAAGTGACAACGAGCAAACAAGTCATACATAAAATGAGAGCATCAGGTGCACCAGGTCCAAATGGGCTTCCAGCCCATTTGTTCAAAGACGTCCAAAAATTGTGGTTTTCGATACTTTCTCCACTGTTTCGCTCATGTCTGACACTTTGTCAAGTCTCCAACAGCTGGAGATGTTCAATATTGCACCCAATTCTCAAAAAGGGCGATATACAAAACCCTGCCAACTATTGCCTGGTCGCTCTATCGGACATAGAGGCCAAGATATATGCCTCAGTCATCTTAAAACACCTGGAGTCATGGGCAACCACAAATACAATAATGCTGTTTTGCCACACGGGATTCAGAGCAAACTCTTCCACACTGGACAATATAATTACCCTTTCATACCTCATCCACCAAGCAAACACTCAGAAAACACAAACTCTTTATGCATGTTTTGTTGACTATTCGTTGGCATTTAACCTGATGGACAGGGGCATTCTATGGAGTAAACTTCAGGCGTGGGGCATTCCAAGTAACCTGCTTAAAGCAAACATTGCACTTTATTCCTCAACCTGGGTGAGGGTCAAGTTGTCTGCCACTGCTCTATCAAAAAAGCTCACAACAATCAAGGCCTAAAACATGGATGTGTTCTAGCCCCAATGCTCTTCAATCTATATACAGTGGATATGTCCAGATCACTGAATCATGGAAAACTAATTCCCCCAAAAAGAGGAACAACCAAGATCACGATATTACAATAGGTCAAAAGTGGTTTCGTTTGGAAGGATGCGTAAGCAAATCAATCATCAGTGGTCACTTGGTCCTTGAAAAACAACAGGAGCATAATCCTATAATTAGTTGGGCACTCAGTTGACTGCAAATGGGGGACCTAAAATCCATCTGAATCATCTTGAAAACAAGGCTGCACTAATTATCAAAAGACTGTGCCAATTGAATGCCTCCCTTGATAGCCCTTCTTCAGCACCAATTCGAAAAGTGCTCAGGGCAACATTACCATTCACCATCACCTATGGCAGTGAGGCTTTCCTGAGACTTTTCATTAAAAGCATGGAAAAACTGAATCTAAAAGCCTACAAAAGAGTGTTTAGGCTACTATATTACACCACGGGATTGTTAGTGAGAGTGGAATTTGGCCTAGAGGCCCTATTTAGACTAGCATAGGCTCTATCATGAAATACTATCATAGATGTATCTTGGCCATGCCTGGCACCTTGAAGTTTATCCTTCAAAATATATTCAAAACCAAAAATAGCCCCTGGAGAACATATCTAATGGCATTAGCAGATGCCCTCCAAATTAACTCCAGCGTATTAGAATCTCCAACGCTTCCTCACACAGCAGTAAAAAACATACTGAAGAATCATAAGATTCCTTTTGAAACTTGCTGATGTGGAAAACATCAAGACTATTTCATTCTCCCAAGCCTTGGTAGCCTCATATGACAATGAACACCAGGTTGGCCTAAAGCCACAGTCATAACTTAGTTGTTCAAGCCTGCGCCACTCAAATTTTGGCTCCGAGGAAGATGAAACTACAAGTTAAAGCCTTTAATCCAAATTAGTCGATCATCTCCAATATTGTGAAGTGCAGGCTGTGTGGTTACAAACTTGAATCTTTCCCCCATCTGCTGCTGCCCCTCGCTACTCCACTCCAGGCGGACGTTGTTAATGCCACTCTTTCTAACCATTGGCTTAACCAAATTATACTTTATGTTGATTTTTGTACATGTGACTTCAACATTTAGCTTTATCTTGTGTGCCATATATCTCACATTTGAGACTAAATATATTCTCCATATAGCTAAAAAATGTAGGCCGACACAAGCAAACAAGCAAACCAAACCTTTCTACTTTCTAAAAAATCAGAGGCTAATCATAACATTATAAGGCCTAATGTCAAACACAAAATGCATTAAAATATTTTTCTAATGGGATAACTGAAATGAATAGCAGTATTCCTTGTTAATTATTTATATACATACCTCCTGAAATAAAAACAAACTTATTTTCCAAATTAGACTAATTCATACATATATCATGTTGAAAAGTTTATACTTACTCTCTTGTTACTACTTCATTGCTCTCAGAGCAGTAGCCACATCAGGGTAGGCAACCCCCAGAACAGCAAGTATCAAGGGATCAGGGGGCACCGCACTTTCCATGTTTTTTTGAGGGACCTTTTCAGCTTTTGGAGACCCGTGATTTCATTCCAACAACGAAGGTAATCCCACTTTTTTCTGAAATGCACACTGCAGCGCTTATAGACTCCCAGCTGTCAAATGTATCTGGCAATGGCCCAGCAGATTTGTCTCTTGTGATGATGGTTCTTCTAATAAATACAAAAATAAAAACGGCAAACAAAAATTAGAAAATAATTAATACAAATATGTTAGAACTGGGGTTTCTATTTGTCAAAGTCTGCCCCTATACAAGCTGGAATCACCACTTTAATCAGGGTAAGCTAGATACACACTAAAAGATAACTTGTGCTCACCATCTGGTAGCTTAGCACAAAGCAGTCAGGCTTATCTAAAGAGGCAATGTGTAAATTATTTGTGCAACACAGACACACAGTAACATAATGAAAACCCTCCAAAAATACTCTAAATAGGGTTAGAAAAATGGACAAAATCCAAAAAGCAGAACCGGAGTTATGAATTTTTTAAAGAATAAATAAAATGTAGCTTAGAAATAACTAGTGCTGTGGGGGTTACTTGAGGTTATGCTGGACTGGGGTAAATACAAAGTTCAGGCTGTCCACAATGGAGGGCATGCCATCTACAAGACTCATGCAGGCCCCGCTGATAAAGTTTCTTGGATGGAGCAAGTGTTGACGTCGAATACTCGATGTATTGGTTCCAATCCGCACAGGCAATGAATGCATCATCGACGAACCCCTTTGCGATGCAGGCGTTTCGTCATCATTGAGCTATGCTGTCGGTCCTCATCAAGCCACGCAGTCTGTTGATGCAATGTCACCAATCGGCTCCTGCGTCGAAGGACAATATATTGGTTCTGATTGGTGCAAAGTCATCAATGTGTCGGCTTTGATGGTGCTAACCACAGAAGTCACCTTTCACGGGCCCAGGACTGGATTGTCCCCACTTGTCAGGGCAGAACTCACAGATGGCAGAGTGCAAGGGCTGTTGTTTGGTTGAAGGAAGTTTTTGATGGCTATGAGACTTCTGAACAGGGGGCAAGCCAGCAAGTCCTTGGGCTCAAGTTAAATAGGTTCATTCCTTGTCCTCAGTAGGGCAAAGATCAGCAGGCAGCCAGGCAGCATAGCAAAGCAGAAACACAGTTCCAGAGCGGCAGTCAAGCAGAGTTGCAAATCTTGTGGCACAGCATTCTTTATTCCTGACAGAGTTCTTCACAGATCCAGTTGTGTACTGTCTTGGTAAGTCAGAGGTCCACTACGTGTACCCAGTTGTGATTTTGAAGTGAGGGGGACTTCAAAATAGACACTTGAAGGGGACAGGTCCCTCTTTCTTCCCAGCCCTGGCTCCATGCTATCAGGAGGAGTGTAATCAGTCCTATGTGTGGGACAGGACACTGCCTAATCAGGTGCAAATGTCAGCTCACCATCTCTCTTCCTGTCCAGGAAAAGCCAGCAGAGTGCAGATGAATATAGATGAGTTCTCAGTAACACCCACCCTTCCTGTGTTTGTGGCTGTCTAGATGAAATGCACAAAGTGTAGCTGTCACCCACCCGGGAGAGGATGTAGCCTTACGGCTAGAGCGGTCGAACCGGGTTCGAGTCTCAGCAACGACGCTCAGCATCCTGTGATTCTGGGCAAATCACTTAATCTCCCCGTGCCTAACAAAAATGAATGTGTCCTTGTGTAACGAAACTGGTGCTATGTAAAGCGCTCTGATACCCGATATCTTCGGGTCTAGTTCGCGCTATTTAAAACTCTAAAAAAAGAAAAAATTATTGGAGACAGTCTGCAGGCACACAGAGCAGTAAGAGCAGGGAAATACCCACATTCTTAAAGTGGTATTTCTAAAATAGCAATGTTAAATCCAAAAAGAGTATCTATCATTACCATTCCATAGATAAAAAACATGATGTAGCACTCCTTTCTTGTCAGGAAATACAGCTTAAACGTTTTTTTAAGGAATTCCCAATTCTAACCTATGAGAGAAGTAGGCCTCACAGTAGTGAAAAATTAATGTGGGTGTTTGTCACTACTAGGACATTCAAAACTTAACAGTACATGTCCTACCTTTTACTTACACAGCTCCCTGTCCTATGGGCTACCTAGGGCCTACCTTAGAGGGGACTTATGTGTAATAAAAGGGGGGTGTAAGGCTTGACAAGTATTTTTAAAGGCCAGGTCAAAGTTGCAGTACACTGCACTCACGGGCCCTGCAATGGCAGGCCTGAGACAGGTTTGAAAGGTAACTTGTGTGGGTGGCACAATCAGTTCTGCAAGCCCACTAGTAGCATTTAGGTTACAGGCCCTAGGTATATTGTATACCACTTTACAAGGGACTTACAAGTAAACTAAATATGCCAATTGTACGATACGTATACACCAATGTCACCATGTTTAGGGGAGAAGCACATGCACTTTAGCACTAGTCAGCAGCAGTAAAGCGCTCATAGTTCAAAGGCCAACATACAGAAAAAAGAGGAGGTAAGCAGGCAAAAGGTTTGAGGGAAGACCACCCTAAGTATGACAGGTCTTACAAAATTTAATTGGCTATAATCTCTTTGTACAATTTAATACTGCATTCAGATTGTATATTTAAAATGTTATGGGCCTTATTTACAAGTGGTCTGTGCTGCCATTGCATTAAACACTTTTACGCTACGGCGGCCCAGGCTATGCACTATATTTACATGGTGACGCATGTGTGCACATTTGTCACTTATAGTAGCCCTGTTTCTGAACGAAGCAGTGTCACAACCGGCTGTGAAACACCCAAAATGAAATATGCAAAGTAGGCATTCCCAGGCTAAAACTAACGTAAAACTGACACTGTCATAATAATGTTTTTTTGAGAAAATTACGCATTGTCGGTAAAGGGCCGCTAAGGCTGAAATGCATCAAAATTCTTGTGCGTCGGTAACCCAGGCGCAGGAAATGACGCATTGTCTATGGTATATAAAGAAAAGCCATACAGAACAGTGTGACAAGCTCAATTATGCCATGAAGGTGCTCATTTTGCAGCTGGCAGTTGCTATGAGATGATCACCTCCCCCCGCTCCACCCCCACTCACGACCACAAAGGCACCGTAGGATAAGGGAGGATGTTGTTTGGCACTGGACTACCCAAATTGATCTCAGGGAGAATGAGTTAAACACCTACAACTGGCTCAGGAGGAAGTCCATTCTCCAACTGCTACACCAGATAGAGCCAAGGCTCCTGCCACCAAATTCCAGATTCACCAACCTCCCTCCTCAGGTCAAGCTCATGGCTGTCCTCCACAGTTGGCATCTGGCTCATTCCAGATTATGACAGCCAGAGTAGCTGGAGTCTCCCAGCCATATTTCTCCACCTTCCTACCCTCTGTCCTGGATGCCATCATATGCCTAACACCCCCAGCACCTTCTCTTCCTCAACACACAACAACTGCAGCTGAAGACGAAGCAAGTGTTCTATGTCATCCCTGGTTTCCTACATGTGTTGGGTGCCTTGGATTGCACACATGTGCAACCGGCTCCCCCTGCAGCAACTTCCCATCTCTACGGGAACCAGAAGCATACATACTCCATGTCCAGGATATCGTGAACCATCGTGGGATGTTCACCAACCTGCTGGCCAAATACCCTGGGAGTGTGCATGACGCAGACATACTCAGGCACTCCATCATAAATGGACACTTTCAGAATGCCAATATGGGAATGGCCTACTTGTAGGCAAGCAAAACTCAAGTACCTAATATACCCACCAACAGTCAGAAATGGTTGACATAAGACCCACCTCTGTGTCTGTCGAAGCAGATTGGGCCTTTAGCCTCTTCGCTGCGGCGCAAATTCCGATCGCGGGCATGGTCATGACGTCTCCCATCGTGACTCATGACGGCCGGGAGACGTCATGAGCACGCAAGAGGTTAGTATGAGGGGTGTGCTCCATAAATGCACCATGCATCATGCCACATGTGTCAAGCAAACCTCCAACTCACACACGTCAAGACACCTAAAGTCATCAACACAGAATATTATTGTTAGAATTGGGGGTCTCTAATTGGCAGAAGGAGGTACCTTTGTCCAAATAGGGAACATTGCTTCTAGTCAGGGTAAGGGTGATACATACTTTAGATAACCCCTGCTCACTTCCTGGGTAGCTTGGCACGAGCTGACAGACTTATCCCAAAGGTAATTTGTAAAATATTTGTACCTAAAACACACAGTAATACAGTGCTAACACCACAAATGGACACCACACCAGTTTAGAAAAATAAAGTATCTTTATCTAACTTCAATAAGACCAAAACTACACAAATCCATTATACATGTAACAAGAATATGACTTTAAAAAAGTTTCAAACAACTGTGTCCATAGAAAACTATGGATGTGTGATTTCTCACAAAGTACCTGTATATGCGTCAAAATTCATAAGGCCAAACAGCCGCAGAGATGGGAAGCATCGAGAAACAAAGTGATTCATCAGTTCCTGAGACCATGGGGAGGAGGTGTGACAGTTCTGTGGCACGCAGGAGAAGTGATGCATCGAATCGGGTCTGTAGGGGGTAGTGATGCGTCGACTCCAAGACAGTCCTGGTCTACGGGTGATGCAGTGGGAAAACATACAGCACAGGTGCCATGTGTGGGAATCCGGGATGCGTCTGCGCTCGATACCACAGAGTCGAGCGGTGCTGCATCGGTTCCTTCAGCCGCAATCCCTTGATGCATCGGTTCCTGCAGCAGCGATAGGCGCTGCGTTGGTTCGGCAGCGGTGCGGCGATGCATGGAGATTCTTCTCGCACAGTGGTGCTGCATCGGAAAAACAGAGGTAAGAAGAGCGTTGAATCAATTTCTTCAGTTTTTTGGTTTTTTCTAGCTCCCAGCAGCAAGGACAACCTCCAGAGGCCGAGAACTGGAACAGGCACCTATTGGCAGGTCAGAACTCTCAGCAGCAGAGTTCAGGGGAGCTGGGGGTGAAGTATTTGTGTCGCTGAGCCAAACACGTAGACCTTGACTTTGGTCAGGTTCAGTTTGGGTGGTTCGGGTTGTTTTTGGTAGATGTTGGCAGTCATGAGATTGATAAAAGCTCTTGTATCAATCATAGCAGTTATCGCTTGCCATTGTATGCTGATGCTACACTTGGGGGAGGTCTGCGCTACAATCCTACAAGTCTCTATTGTGTACACCACATGGACTGTCCCTTGTCCATTAACATCGATGTCACTCCCCTCTGCAGCTTCGGAGTGGGTTTTCTATGGCGTGCACCATTCTCGTGGCTCTGGAATTTAATGGTTTTGGAGTCGACAGGATGTTTTTGATAAAGTGACTCAGCTTGCAACAGGCGCTACACTTTTTACCTCTTGCACGGCAGTCACCATGATGAGGTGATGGACCTCTGCACCACCTGCATGGTTGACCAGGTGGCTTAGGCGCCTCGGTCTTCATGTTGTGAGGCTCCTTGCTGATCACATTGGAAAAGTGTAGTATTGATCCCATTTGAGGTACCATAGGAGTGCATCATAATCATGAGTAGTCAGCACTCCCAATATATTCTGTGGGATTAATGTTACAAAGTAGAGTGGAGTATTGCATATTTAAAGCACTCCATATGATGAGTTTTTATATAGAACCGGATTAATAATGATCTCTGTAACATTTATATATTAATCTGACAGAGAAGTTAACAAAATGAGTGCCATTGTGAGTTTAATAAATTAGAATGTGAATGTGTAAAAAAAGGTTTAACTTTTATACGCGTAACAAGAATTATTCTCATGCAGGTGTATTTAGAATGGCATCTTCGTAATTCTATGCAATGTATAAATGTATTAAAAAGCTGCATTTATTGTGCGCATAGAAATCTTCACTTATTCTTAACCCGGTGCACTGCTAAAGATGAGTAGAGTGGTCCTCGAGAAACAGTATAGTTCAATCAATCAGGGTTTTATAAAGTGCACTACTCACCCGTGAGGGTCTCAAGGCGCGGGGGGTAGGTGCCGCTCCGGTTCAGTTGAAGAGCCAGGTCTTGATGTTCTTCCTGAAGGTGTGCAGGGTAGGGGAGCTTCTGATGTTGACTGGGAGCTCATTCCAGGCCTTGGGGGGACGTAGGAGAAGGCTCTTCTACCTGCTCTGTTTCTGCAGATGCGTGGGGTTTCTGCCAGGGCGAGGTCGGTGCAGCGAAGGTTCCTTTTGGGTACATGGAAGGAGACTTTCTCGTTGAGGTATTTGGATCCGATGTTGTGGAGGGATTTGTAGGCATGGGTGAGTAGCTTGAAGGTTACTCTCTTCTCGGCGGGGAGGCAATGGAGTTCTCGCAGGTGTTGAGTCATGTGTTCGTGCTGCTGGGTTCCGAGGACTAGTCTAGCTGTGGTGGTTTGGAGCTTGTGCATGAGAGTTCTGTTGATTCCGGCATAGAGGGCGTTGCTGTAGTCCAGTCTGATGGTAATAAGTGCGTGGGTGACGGTCTTTCTTTATTCGGGGGGGATCCCTTTGAAGGTCTTGCGGAGGATACGGAGGCAGTTAAAGCTGGTGGAGGTGACGGAGATGATCTGGCGGGTCATGGTGAGGGAGGAGTAAAAGATGTTGCTGAGGTTCCGTGCGTGGTCTGGGTGGACTTCCGAGGGCGGAGGGCCACCAGGTGTTGTCCCAAGCGGTGGTGGAGGGTCCGAGGACCTCTGTCTTTTCTGAGTTCAGCTTCAGATAGCTGTTGTTCATACAGGCTGCAGCATCCTTCATTCCTTCCTGGAAGCAGAGTCTGGTGTCTTCGGGGTTCTTCGTGAGGGAGAGGATGAGCTGGGTGTCGTCGGCGTATGATACTATGCTGAGCCTGTGCTTTCTGACAATGGCAGCGAGGGGGGCCTTGTAGATGTTGAAGAGCGTGGGGCTGAGCGAGTATCCTTGGGCAGTGGCGGACGGTGACATTTGAAAGTGGTGAGGCGTAAAATGATTGTCATACTTCAGCGTAGCGAGCGAGCGAGCCCGAACAACCTAAGGGGGTTTCGGGGGGGTTCTCATTCCCCGAGAAAAATTTGAAAAAAGAGTGGAAAAATGGTGCATTTTCAAGCAAATTTGAGAAAGCAGGAAGGTTAATAAAGCAATTAAGAAAGTGCAGTTGTTGGCCAATCGGCTGGTCGGCGTAGTGTGTGACTTGATTCACCAGGATCAGTCCGGCTTTATCCCTCATCGCAATACAGCGCTTAACCTGTGGCGTTTGCATGGGGTGCTCGCACGTGTCCCGTTCATACGAGAGCCGGCCATTTTGGCGTCCTTGGACGCCACTATGGCGTTTGACACGCTTGAATGGCCTTATATTTGGGCGACGCTCGCGAAGTTTGGGTTTGGCCCAGGATTCATCAGTTGGGTAAAATTGTTGTACTCTGGCCCGCTGGCGCAGGTGGTGGTGAACGGTAGAGTGTCGGCTCCGTTCGAGCTGGGCAGGGGCACGCGGCAGGGCTGCCCGTTATCGCCGCTCCTTTTCGCGCTCGCCTTGGAGCCCCTGGCGGAGTGGCTGCGGTGGGAACCGTCTCCGCTGGACCCCCGAGTATGAGGACCGCGTATCTCTATACGCTGACGATATTCTCCTGTACCTGGCTTCTCCACGTAAATCACTGATAGTACTGGTTGATGTATTGCATTCATTTGGTCTTAACTCCGGCCTTGTCATCAACTGGGCTAAATCGTGCGTCTATGTTCTATCTGGGGAGGATCCTATCCTTCCGTGGGGCTGTCCTATCCAGATCGCCCCGCGGGGATTTCGGTACCTGGGTGTCTTCATTACCCTGAGGCCCGATATAGTCAGAACTTGCTTCCCCCCCTCCAGCGCCTGAAGGAGGATGTTGCGCGTTGGAGGCGCTTGCCGCTCTCGCCGCTCGGCCGGGCGGCATTGTTTAAGATGATGTCGTTGCCGCGTTTCCTGTACGCTCTGCAGAACACAATGGACGCCGTCCCGGCGCGCTACTTTCGCGAGGTGGAGAGTTTGCAGCGCCGACTGTTCTGGGAAGGTAGACCGCGTATCGCCCTGGCGAAGCTGACGCTCCCGTGGTATGACGGGGGGATCGCCCTCCCGGATATCAAACGGTATTATTGGGCCTCCCAGCTGGCTGCGATTAATCACGGCCTGTACGGGCCCGCTCTAAACCCGGCCTTTGAAATGGATAAGATGTTACTGCCGGGTGGTGATTATAACCGAGCGCTTTATTCCAGCTCGCTTGACGCACGTCTGACGGGCCCCACGCGTGTCATGGTACGAGTGTGGCACGCGGCTAATGTGGCGATGGGGTGGAAAGATCGTTTGACCCGGGCGTCGCCACTATACGCATCTGAGCAGTTGGGCTCCCTGTGGACCTCGAAGGGCTTTGAAAAGTGGGACATGATAGGCATCAGCAGGGTGGGTGATCTCTGGATGAGGGGGGGATTCAAAACGTTCGTGATGCTACAGACAGAATTCCAGTTGCAGGACAGGGAGTACTTTCGGTATATGAGATCCGTCATGCGCTATGCTCCGTATTCCCGGACGTTGCCTCCATCCCGGAGTATTCCCCTCTGGAGGATAGAGTGCTAGATGGACATGTACCGGACAGCACGATTTCATTAATCTATAAAAAACTTATCAATGACCGCTCGGGATTACTGACTAACCTTCGTGAGGCATGGGTGGCCGATGGATTGGAGCTGGATGACGAGGACTGGGTATCGGCGGTGGCCTCCCCGAAAGAGGTGGCCATACCGGCCCGCCTTCGCTTCGTCCAGCTCAAGATACTCCATAGGGTCTATGTTACGGGGCCAAGGCTACTGCGTATGGGCTATGCTGTGGACGGATTGTGTAAGCGTGGGTGTGGTTCTTTGGGGACCTTTCTCCATATTTTGTGGGAATGCCCGGAGGTGGAGCGATTCTGGCGTGGTGTGCATGAGGTCCTGCGGGCGGTTACGCGTGTGTCGCTGCTGCCCAAAGCGAGGAGATGCCTGTTGAATGTGTGGGAGCCAACCGACTACTCGGTGCCGCAGACGCGGTGGGTGACTCTGGGATATATGGTGGCCAAACGCGACATTGCTCAACTGTGGGGTTCCCAGA
Organism: Triturus cristatus; assembly: GCF_964204655.1. Lineage (NCBI taxonomy): Eukaryota > Metazoa > Chordata > Amphibia > Caudata > Salamandridae > Triturus > Triturus cristatus. Next base: position 1,561,287,214 of record NC_140589.1, read on the forward strand.
GGTCGCCGACTGTCTCGGCATGGAAGGATAACATGGATTGGTGTATGTTTCGGGAAAAGGTGGTGTATGTTGCGAGAGGTAAGCCTGGGACATGGGTGAACGTATGGGGCCCCTGGAACGCCTACCGCGGGGGAATCTGTACCCCGCCGTTATTGCCCGATCCGTCACCGGCCCCGTCCCCTTAGCCAGTTTATCTCCCCGGTTCCGGGCACTGAGTCCACCTAATCCCAGTCTTGACCTTTTTCCCCCCCTTGAAACTCCTATGGATTGGTAGGGTCCCCCCGCTAGGGGAGCACATGCTGCTGTTTCCGATTGTGGGTTGCCTTGTGGATTTGTTTTCTTGTTGTTATTTATATTAAAATGAAACCGTTATGTGGGCCCGGATGGTGTGGCTACCACCGCCTCTAACTCCTGTGCATTTCCCTTTGCCGCGGCATGCGCGCTATTGTTTGTATCACATGCTCCTCTGCTTGCTAGCGGCCGGCCTGAAGGTTGTAGGCCCATCGTTGTATATTTTTTTAATTTTGTAATAAACGGTTTCAAAAAAAAAAAAAAAAAAAAGAAAGTGCAGTTATTACAGTAATAAAGAGATCATGTCATATAACATAGGTAGCTGCTTATTCAGTATAACCACAGAGCTTCATAACAGACTTTGAGATATAATGCATTTCTGAGTACCTCACAGATGTTTTTTATTTAACAAACAACTAAACTGGTCTCAAACTAGCAGCATTCAACATATGCTTACTTTTTTAATCTAAAATCAGCACGTCTGTCTTTAAGAGCAGCAAACTTTTCAATAACTTGAAGGTTAAAGTCTAAGATATTTTGAACTAGCTTGCTCTCTATAGAGAGCATTGCCAAAGCATTTAGTCTTTCCTCAAGCATGGTGTTCCTCAGGAATGTCTTAATCCTCTTTAAGGCGGAAAAAGATCGTTCTGCCTCCGCTGTTGTCATAAGAGTGGTAATGACAATTTTTAGTAAAGCCACTGTCTCTGTAAATGTCTTTTCCATATTAAGTTTATGAATTAAAGCCAGCAAAGACTTGGCATCTTTAGCCTTCCGGTACACATGCATTGAGTACAGTACAGTCAACTCAGTTTTCAAGTCCTCTTGGTTGAGCATAGGATAAGCTTCAATAGCCTCATGCAGAGCATGCTCAGGGAAGGAATTATCATATTTTGCAAAGTATTCACTTTCCAATAATGCGGCACTCACCAAATGTTTTGTGAAAGAAAAACGTTCTTGTGCATGCACAATTACAATGTCACATATATCCTTTGCATTTCGGACCAGAGTGGTGATGTTTTTCCTGTGGTTTGAAAAAGTAGAAGCCTCTGGCAGTTTGCTGTCTAAATTGTCAACCTCATCTCTCACTTTGCTTATGCGTTCGACAAACATAGCGGTATTTCTTTTCACAGAGACAGTATCTATCTCTTGTGCTTGTAACTGATTGTATAAATTCTCGACAGCTGACATTATGTCTTGAAATAAAAACAGAAAGAACTGAAACTCTCTATCTTTTAGTGTTCTAGCAAAGCCACGGGCTTCACTCTGAGTTTTGAAATCAAAGGTTTCATTGGCTTCTATGGCTTCAAAACATTTCACAAGGTCCTCCCTATATTGATAAAGTAGTTGGACTGTACATATGTTAAAGTTCCAACGAGTGGAGGATCCCCTTGGAACCCTTTTGTCCACAATCTCCTGAAGTGCTTCCGTTCTTTTTGGGGAACGTGAGAAGAATGCTGCCATGCCTCCTACATCCCAAAAGAAAATTTGTGTCTCGGAGATCTTTGATACTGCCTGTTGCATTATAAGATTAAGTTGGTGGGCGTGGGCGTAACAGTGCACATAATGAGCATAAGGGTACACATCTCTAATTCTTTTCTGTACTCCACCAAGGCTTCCACTCATTACGGATGCACAATCATAGCTTTGTGCAATACGTTTTTTTTTATGCACCTCTGGAAAAATGAAGTTCAGTTGACGCAGTATAGCTGCAGTAATGGTTTCTGCAGTAGAGTCTCTTAAATGAGTGAAACCATAGAACCTCTCCACAACATTATTGTCATTGTCCAGGTACCGAAATACTAATACGGACTGTGTTTGTGTGGCCACATCAGTGGTGTCATCAGCCTGAATAGCCACAAAGTCTGTGTTTTGCAGCTCTTGGACAATATGGCTTCTCATAATTTCTAGCATACACTCAAGGAGTTCATTTTGTATAGTTTTAGAGGTGCCCTTAAAGACTGTAGCACTTGCTAAATGTGCTTCCATTTCCTTGTCTATGCTTGCTAATAAATCCACAAGGCCTTTGAATATTCCAGGATTTGGGGAACCTTCTGATTGATCATTGCCTCGCAATGCCAGTTCGAAAGCACCACAGAAACAAATGCAATAAATTATTTTTGATAGTATGTGTCTATTCCTATCAACTGATTCATTGTGTTTCTGTATTGTGTGGCGGTATGCATTGTTTATGTGCCGCTCAATCCGTGTGTCTCCCAACATTCCCAGTCTCGTCAGGTTTTCCATATGCTTTCTTGTGTGTGCATGCTTCTTTATTTTTTCAGACAGATGCTTCAAGTCTATCACTCCTTCTCTTGTCCAAGGAAAATCACCATTCAACAGCAAGCAGGGGAAGCAGAACAGTTTGTAAGCCAATCAGCTTTTGTGTACCAGGTGTGTGAGAATGTATGTTTGTAAGATTTTCCTCTGTCCTTGGTAACTTGTTGTAGTTGTAGGTCAGGCCGATCAGGTCCTAATCTCTTTATATGTAGTTTCTCTTCTAGAGGCCGTGCATGGAATGACCGTGTAATTAATTGTTCTACGGTATTCATCATGCCGATGCTGTCCTTACCAATATGAAAGAAGCCTGTCAATAGTCAAAGTACAACGTATAAGATTTGGTGCAATAATATCAAATTTCAGTATAAATACATATATCTTGTGCATTATCGCAATATATCTCCAACAGCTCCCCTTTGGACAACAGGACTGCTAAAAATACAGCCTTACTGCTGCTCGCTGCCTCTGTGCGCCATAGTGGTTGCTGAAGGCACTGAAACAGACACTGTTTGAGGGCCTTGAAGAAGGCAAGGAATAGATAGTGCCTTTCACAACCGTTATTGCCCAAAGCACAGGGCTAAGGCTCAGTATTAGTAAATTCCATCCACTGAGGGAGGGTACAATGTTCAGAATGTGCACCCACCCCAACCACCATGTAGAGTGACCACAAACATAGCCCTAACTCCAATCTAAAAAAAAATATCATCAGTTTCCTTACCTTTAACACTGTTGTTTGCTGGGTCATAGCTGGGATGAAAGAGCAGCAAATGATGTTGGGGCCTCTTGTTCTTCGTCCAAAAATTGGCCAAAAATTAGGTAACGGTTCCGGTTGCAGCTTGTCAGGCTTTACCAGGTGCTGAAAATAAAAATATAACAATTTATTTTTGAAAGATTAGGGTAATCAAACAAAGACTGGGGGGAAAAAAACATAACGCTACAATTGTTACCTTACAGTTTGCATGCAGCTCTTAGATGACAGTTAATAGATCACTGTTGTATGTTAGGATTTTAACTTACAAACTGCAAGTAACAAAATTATCTCTTTGACAAATGCAGTGACTCACTGACCTCATGTGCATTTTTTGATCTGCATCAGGTACATGTTCCGGCTGGGGTACTGAACTCTCCTGAAGCCCAATGCTAACACTGGGGGTTTACAGCTCAGAGGAAATTAAAAAGCATTGGTTCATTCTGTCCACAGGGCAAAATGAAGTTTTCAGACATACACCAATATCAGCTATCCAGCATCTTCTCTTCTACTACAGAAATTGTTGAGATGCGTGGGTAAACACGTTACAGAAGCTGTACGTATATGTGGTAAGTATAAAAACTGCGCAGCAACTCCACTCCTGTTACAGAGTTGTGTAAGGGGACGTGGCGCACGTTACAACTGCCATGCTTGCCTTGGCAGCAACTTCACTCCTGCTAGAGACACAACAAATGCCGTACTTTGTACCTAGCACCATTGATAGCAAGGGCATAAACTAGGTTCATTGTGGCTGCTCCTAGTCAACTTTGGGAGTTGAGCATTACTCTCAGTGAATTGATGCCCTCTACATTGTGCCCATGGTCCTAGGGCTCAGTAAGCAGAACCATCAGCAATGCCCGGGGGCCCAGTCCTCGATGTTCTCGTATCCATGGAGCATGAACTTTGACCATACCCAGCAAAGTCTGTGCACCCAAACAGAGCTTTGAACCAATAGCTCATTAGATATGGCCTTCATCTGAATCTGTAACTCTCTAAGCATAAAGCATTGATTTCATTTGACCATGCCCTGCACACAGCTCAATGGCACTATCGCCCGCTTGTCAATGTCATGACACCGGGGGGTCATGCACAGTTAGTTCTAGATGCAGGGTGTGAGTTTCTACTACCCCTTGTTTTCAGTCCTCCTAGCAGTGCTTAATTTGTAAATGAAATGGCGCTCAAAGCTCTGGTCTGAAACTTGTGGATTTTGCAATGCACGGAAATCCAAGTTTGTTATTCTTAAATCGACCTCATTCACTAACAAACACCCCATTTGCCTTTATCTCACTTCTGCATGTGTCTGCTTTCTCCCTTTGTGACGGTGTTTATGTCTATCTCTTCCTCCATCTTTCCGCTTTTAAAAATGTTTCCTCTATGCTCTATTGCTCTATGTAAACGTCTAATGCAGTCAGTTAAGTAAGTGCTGGCCCCCAAAAATAAGTGCCGGTGCCCCCCACCGGAAACCACCTGCCCAAATTAAGCACATATGGTATGCGTGCAGCTTGCGTGTATACTAGTATTTACAGCTTTATCCCCTGAATGAAAGCACTACATAATCTAGGTTGAAAAACACAGGACTGGCATTACTAGTTGCTGCACTTGACATTTTTCTTGTTGTTTTTTTTTTTGTATATTTATATAAACCGCTGCGCGCGAACTCGACCCAAAGGTATTGGAGCGCTTTACATGATGAGCACCGTATTTAATTACATTAGACATTCAGGCACGGGGAGATTATTGCCCAGAATCACTCACAGGATGTGGACGTGACCTCGAGGCTCGAACTCTGGAAACCGCACCAAAGTCGCTGAACAAAGTAGTATAAGCCTGCACTGCACACCATACTGTGGCATAAAGGGATTCCAAAGAGAGCTCCAAATAAAATACAAAGGACAGGGAAAAAGTCTATCGCACGTATGTTTGATTTTTTACCGCCATACTTGCAACTCCATAAATGGGAATAAAAGCTACATCATTCTCCCATCGTTGTCTACTCTGACAAAGACATGAAACACCCCCAAATGTCTCATGCCAACAATTCAAACAAAGAGCAAACACCTTACTTGGAAACGGAGAAAGCATTTAAAAGTCACCAGCCATCACATTTATTTTTAGGTCTCGCCTTGCTATCGCATAAGCGATCGCGAGGCGAGACTATTGTAAGGGGCTCCCAAAAGTGCTCCCAAAAAAAGGATTGCATGGCTAGCACACGCACAATCACGTGCATCGTGCCGCCATGCAATCCGCTTTTTGGGAGCACTTCAAAGGGTCCGCTCCCCCGCCTGGAATGCGCTCCCCCGCCCCCAAGAGCGCGCGCGCCACGCTCCGCCGGGCTTGTTACAGGCGCGGTTCACACAATTGACTTTGGACACATACGGCCAGGCGTGGGAATTCGGAAAACGTGTTTCTTTGTTTCCCGAAGACAATGAGTCTACCAACATTTTGGTTTAGACGAAATGCCGTTTTTTTTCTACAAAGGCCGGGCAGAGACCAGCTCTTTCATAGCATCCCCTTTGTTCAACTTCAAAGACTCGCTGCTTATTTCTGTTGCAAGCACGCAAACCGGGTAGTTACAAAGTACTGAAATCTGCACAAGGATCCAGCTTTGCACTGCCCTTTATTTATTTCCGTTTATCGCGCATTCATGTAGCACTAACTAGGGAGAGGTTGTGGCCTTAGGGCCACAGCTTATTTTTTATTTTTTAATTTTGCCTACATACTTAACAACGAATGAATGTGTCCTTGTGTTACATAACTGGTGCTCATATAAAGCGCTCCAATACGTTCGGGTTTAGTTTGCGCTATATTAATCTGCAAAAAAAAACCACTCTCCACGAAGGGCCTGAAGTGCTTTGCATGAGCACCACTTCCATTACACAGGGACACATAGCCCAGTGCATCTGCAGCTGTCTTAACTAACCCCCCACCCTTTCTGTAGTTGCTGTTTTGAACTAACCAATGCTTTTGACACCACCCCCCTCCCCACGTCCCCCGCGTGACCCACCCCGTCCTGCTCCCTGCCTCCTTTCCCATTGCTTGGCCATAAAAGGCAAGTTTATGGCCTCGTAGCCATGTGGTGATCTCTCGACCTCTCTGAAAGTGGTGTGGCCTGCATTGATGTGTGTGCCACTGATCGAGATTTCTGTAAACCGAGCATTGCTTTTTCTTCCTCCTACTTAACATTTCTTCTACTTCAATGCAAGTTAATCTGTGAATTCAATGCACGCTGCGTTTGTTCTCAATCTTACTCTTATCTGAGCCCAAATGTTGGCATGTGTCCCCGAATCCTTTCATTGCTCGCCAGAAGACGACTTCGAGTGGTTGGCTTGGTTTTGTTTGGGGCGCTTATGAGTCAGAGTGAGTAATGTCATCAATGTGTGCACACAACCGTGACACATGGTTTAGTGCTGCAGTGTCTGCTTCCGACCTTCATGCCTCACCACAGACCCACAGACCCCCAACACCCCCTGACGCTGCCGCCACCCCCGGACATAGAGAACCCTCGGTGCTTTAACCACAAGGGCTGCCCTGCACTAGCCCTGGGCACATTCCAGTGCTACACCCAAGCAAGCCACAGAAGTGAATTCAGAGAACTGCATTTGTCAATAGAACAAAGATCACGCTGGTATGTTATTAGCTGAACCATTTTAATGTGTTCACCAATGACACTCAGGTTAAACAAGCATTTGCAATGCAATAGGTCTCGCAGTTACTTGAGTTTAAGCTATTGGTATTGTAAATGACAATGCCCTTTATTTAAGTTTTTAAAACAAAAATAAAAGGCATTGTTATTTGTAATAGCTCAAGCTTGCGTAAATGCGAGACCTATTGCATTGCAAATGCTTGTTATTAGTTTCAAGAGAGTAAGCGGAGACACAAGAGCAATTTAGCATCACACAGCATGCGCAGCCTAGCCGACAGACCACATCCTCTCCCCATTCACATTTATTCGATGGCACGGACGCCTTGGATGTCGCAGGTCTGTCGTGCAGTAAAAAAAAACAAGTTAATGAAAAGTACTACTAAGTGATGTCACCTTGGAGCACCACGTCGAGGAGCTCCACTGAGTGATGGATGCTCGCGTTTCCAGAAAAAGGCACTTCTGCGCAGCCTCTGAATGCTCATCACTTGTGAGGCCGGCACTCGTTAGTCATTACATGGTGAATGGATGTGGATCAGGAATTGAACATCTGGGCAGGGGAGCTTGGCGGTGCGAAAGCTGTACGTCATCCTGGCCATTATTGTCGCATGCAGGGCAGGCACCATGTGAGCATCCATTAGATGACATTATGCAGAGGAGAGTGTTCCGTGATATCAGAGCCTCGCAGGCCCGGTTCTAGCGGGTGGGCCGGGTGGGCCAGGCCCACCCAAACATGAGCCTGGCCCACCCAAACAGGAGCCTTGGCCATCGCAGTGAGGGCTTGAAGGCAGGGGCGCAGAGCACACGTTGTGTGTGTCAGACCGGGCCGAGACAGCTCCCGGGCACACACGCAGAGACAGACAGTTTTCGAGCTCATCGCAGCCGCACCCAAGTACTTCACAGGTCTTTAAAAGACCATTTACATGTTAACGAGGCTTGGTTTATTTTTTCATCCCTTCATCTCCACCAGGGGCATGGCGAACGGGACAAATCCTTTCTTTGGCACCAGTAACCTTTGCCGACTGTCCTGCTGCGTGGATATTTCTTTTTCTATGGAGCGCAGGAGAAAAGAAGTTTGTTTATTTTGACTCACCTTTCCTGACCCCTGCAGCGGCTTATCACATCAGCCTGTGGCACAAAGTTTGACTAATGGAGTAGGTAAGAGAATGTGTTACTAGTTGTTAGGTCTCGTCTGAGACAGCGCTTTAGCGCTGCTCTCGCGAGAGCTTTTGTAAATGGGGGATCTGGAAGTGCAAACGAGTGCTTTCAGGCCTCCAAATACAGTGCATGTGCGCCGGGCGCGCGCACCATTTGGCAGCCTGCACAACGTTTGCTTTCACTTTGCTTTGATGTGATCGCGATCGCGATCACTTTCACACAGTGCATGTGCGCCAGGCGCACGCACCATTTGGCACCATTTGGCAGCCTGCGTGTACATTTCGCGGGCCCTTTGATGTTCTCAGTGAGCCGCGCGGCCACTGCGAACTTCAAAGCGCCATTTGCCACCCCCTTCGGCTTTAGAATGACAATCTTAAACTGAAAGCCCTCTTCCCCTCCCCGCTCAGCCCCGCGCTCCTAGCGCCCGGAACAGCAGAATAACACAGGCCCTGGCGTGGAGCCCATCGGGGCTTTCACTATATGCGCTGCAGTTACATCAACGGGTGCCTAGATCGGGCGTCCGTGACTGTAGGCACACATATGCATTTTATGTCCTCTCCAATTGTGTAGGCTAAACGCCTGCTCCTGTTCAGGGCGGACAAAGGTGTGTAAATAGCTAAACGTGTGTGCGTATATATTATTCATAGCAAGTGATCGTGTACTGTCAGTTTATTGTGCCACCAGCGTTTGCAAAATGTCAGTAAAACCCTGATGTGGTGTAACAGTAGGAACGTAACAAACACTACCAGTTTATTTTTATATTTAATGTTTTTACAGGTCGTATGCTTGAATGCCTTTTATTTATGTGTTGTTTTCAAAACACATAAATAAAAGGCATTGTCGTTTACAATGCCAATAGCTTAAACACTCGGAATATACTGTCTTCATGAGGTTGAACACCAAGGGCACAGTGCACAGTGTCATCTTAAGTGTCACCTGATCTCTGTTGGAATACTTTCCGACTATGACGTGGCTGCTGCCCACCAACACATATACATTGAAAATCAGAATGCTTCCCAATATCAGTACAATTCATATACAGCTGGGTTCCGAGTACTATGGGGAAGACAAATGGCCCATGAAATAGACAGTTTCATGGGACGTAGGTGACGTGACACCCAGATCTGCCCATTGTGTGACAGGCTGGCCTGCAATGTCCTGAAATAGCTAGCCATGTGCTGGCTGTCACCTGAGTTAAAGACACAGTGTACTGACAATCTCCGTGATATTTCTGCAGAAAACACGGTGCACAGAATCTTTTACTCGATCTGATTATTGCCTCTAATCCAGCACTGCAACAACATTTAGTATTAGGGAAGCTCGTGAGGATTGCTCGTAGCAATGGATGTAGATAATTGGGTGGTACGAGGGCTTTAAGTGGGGTGAAAAAACTGGAGGGTCTCTCAAAGGGGCGTCCCCAATGTAATTAAGGGCGTGGCTTAAAATATGTAAGCTATAAATCTGTGCTTAGCATAGTGTGCCACCCGAGTGGTATTTTGCTGTTTCTGTCATTGCATCCAGATATATGATACAACGAGTAACCTCAAACCTACAACAAGTCAGGACTATTGGCTTTGTCAATGGTTGTTAGTTGCAGTAGATACATAAACAGCAACTATGGCTTGCATATAATATTGAAAAAGCTGCCACTTAAAGCCCTGGTGACTCCACGACAATGTTGCTGCTCCTGAGTTTAAAAAAAGAGAAGGGAAATCCAGAGAAAACATGAGTCTCTTTAAAGGATTTTCCCGCCCCTACAACGCTCACCTGTCATGCCGTAACTCCTCTAGTGAGAAGTGAACAGTGTGAGCACGCGCACATGATGTGCCTAATGTCACTGTAGTCTGGAAAAAAAACAAGCATTGGCATAGCCAATAGGTCTCGCATTTGGGACCTTATAAGTGTTTAGCCATGCAACAGTTGGTGTTGTTGCACCAAGGATATTCTGCTGCATAACTAAATACTTATACTGTCCAAAAAGCGAGACCTATTGACTATGCCAATGCTTGTTTTTCTTTTTAAAATCTGCACAGGCCCAGCAGGACACATACTTCGTGTGTGCTTCATTTGAACAGTTTTTATCGTTATCATGGCTGATGCAGGACAACAATAAAACAATAAAAAATGCCCCAATAACGCTAGTGATTAATGATCCTGCTGGAGAGCAATCATTTGTCTGTTAGTAGTTTTTAAATGCAGATGAACTGTGTTTTATGTGGAAGCTCAGTGGGTTACTGCCTGTGTCACAGAGATCCTTGTGCTACTTGCAGTTCAGAAGTTACAATCCTAACATAGGACAGTGACCAATGAACTGTCATCAAAAAGCTCCATACATACATGAATAGTATAGTGAGAACTTCGCTTTTTTTTTTGTTTTGTGATATAGTTAGAACTTCCCCAGTCTTTCATTATTCTAATGCTGCTAAAATGAGTATGTTTGGGCAGATATATATTTTTATCAGTAAAGCTGACCCCATGGAATACTCTTTAAATCCTAAGGTTGTGTTTCCCCAGACCAAACCCTTTTAAAATATACTGCCCACCAGTATGGATGACATGTGATTCATACACCTTGTAATCTTCATTGGTTTATGTGACATTCCCTGTAGACTGATTTACATACTTGTATGATTCATTGTCTCTGTATAATGTGTGCGTGGTGTAAAGTACTGACACACACTACGCTGATATGAGTAGCGCTATACAACAAATGAAATGCATATGAGAAAGGGGCTACGTAAAGATGAGGGGCACTGTTGGAGGGTGGCAGTGAGGGAATCCGAGGAGGAGGTAGTGGGAGGGGCTATGGAGCAATGAGGGTCACTATTGGAGGGTGACAATGAGGGAATCTAAGGAAGAGGTCATGGGGTGGAGGGTGAGCTAGGGAGGGATGAGGGGCACTGGTGGAGGGTGGTAGTGAGGGAGTCTGAGGAGGAGGTCATGAGGGGGATGGGCTACAGAGAGATGAGGGGCACTGGTGGAGGGTGGCAGTGAGGGAATCTGAGGAGGAGGTCATGGGGGGGGGCTATGGTTAGATGAGGGACACTTGTGTGTGGCAGCGAGGGAATCCGAGGAGGAGGTCAATAGGGGGGCCATGGAGGGATGAGGGGCCCTGTTGGAAGGTGGTAGTAAAGGTTATTGGTGTGGCACCAAAAAAGACTTTCGCATCAGCGTTGAAGCCGGCCTTGTCATGGCCTTTCTGTTTTTGTTTATTTAATTAGCAGTCGGGTCATAAGGGCTACTGTGGAACATACTTTACAGTGCGTGCTAATTATATGTACTGCTATATTCAATGTTTTAAGTTTTGTTTAAAAACTATTTTTATTGAAAATAAAAACCACAACTCAGCAGCAGTAATGACACTTACACAGTGACCTCAGCAGGAGAAATATACATTTGGGCGTTGGAAATAAGAGGCAATATATTAAGGGCACCAAAAAATAACTCGGAGCAATTAGTAAAGCAGTACAGAACAAAGTTTTAAGTTTGAAGGTGATTTTACTAATGTTTTTACCGGGAAAATGAAAGTGGAGCCCGATGGTGCCTGATATGGGGTAGGGGCCCAAGGTCAGCTGTGAGATAAGGTGCACTGGAGAGGAGTAGTGGACAATCAAGCCTCTAAGGGAGTGCGTTGCAGAGTCTATGGTCAGGCGGAGGTAGTAATGAAGAGGGATTCTCACTGAAGGCTCGCAGAAAGGGAGCCTGAGAAGTGTCACTTGCCTGATACTCCCACCTCAGAAACCTCCTCTTCCCATCAAAGGGACATTACATGGAAAAAACACTTTTTGAGAGTGATAACACTGAGAAAGAGACTTGGAAAAGAGTGCGTTTTACTGGGCCTTGCAGGACTAAGAAGAGATAAAGAAGGGCCCTGAAGCAGGCCTGCCCAGACATATATGCGACAAATCGAGCCTACAGTGGCCCACCCAAATGCACCCTTGGCCCACTCAAATAAAAATTCCTGGAGCCGGGCCTGGAGCCTCGTAGAAGAGGCGCTTTCAGCTCCCCCCATCCGGAAGCGTGACAGATAGGCAGCGAGGCAGTGACTGGATATTTATTTACCCAGCAGAAATGGCGGCCTTGGAGCTTATTAGTATTGCTTGCTGCCCGGGCCATACTTTGAGAACCCCTGGACTTTAAACAGAAGTTTCATTCAAATGGGACATTTAGTTTTGTAAGATTGATTGTGATAATCAAGCAGCGGGGAAGGAAGGCATTTTTCTGAAAATGAGGGGGCACATATTAATGTGACAGAGGGAAGCTGGCCAAGCGAGCGTGGCACGAGGCTGCGGGACATTTAATGACGGAGTAGGCTGTTTCTTTAGTTTACGTGTTGCAAAGTTGAAAGTGCCTCCAACGTTTACACAATTAAAGCTGGAATGGACCCATAATTATATATTCAAGGAGATATTGAAATACACACTCAAATTTTCTCTATTATTATCTCGTTTTACATTGCAAATAATTTGCTTTTTGCCCATTGCTTAATGTATCAAGGCAGAATGGCACAAAAGCTGACCACCAGTATTATCGTCACGTCACCTACAAATGCTTTTTGTCTCTTTGAGTCACTGTTACAGCAGCCAATCAGGTTGTAACACGCCACACAATGTAAGGGAAAAGCTCACGTACTTCACATCATACAAGCAAAGATATTTGTAGCTAGAATATACATTTGGGACCTGAACCTGTTCGTCCCGACCTGAACAATTTTAATGTAAAGTTCACCTAGCTGGAATTGCATTGAGGCCCGAGTCACAATGCAATATTGTAAATCTATGCACCCAGATCATGCCAGATACTTATGCCGTCGCCTACATAAGTTTATCAGGATCAGCCATCATGATTGTGGACGCGAACTCGAGGCTCGAACTCTGGAAAGTGAAACCGCACCAAAGTCGTCAGCGTAGCCGACGGACCACATCCTCTCCCCATTTACATTCGGCCACTTACCACTAGCACTAGACAATATAGACACACCGGCAGCACGAGGTTTACCGTGGTATGACGACTCTGTGAGTGACTCGTGTGGCAGCATGGCGCGGTGACGACATGTGCCGACAGCAAGCGTATCAGCGTAGAGGTCAGGAAATCAATGGCCAATCACTACTGCATGGCTTGGCTTCACATAAGCCAGCCACAGTGTGATTGGCCATACAAGTGCGGCACTGGGCAGTTGCCACCGCCCACGCGCGGCACCATGCAGGCTGCGGTGTCTTAGCCAATCCTGGTGCTGCATTACCAGCGCCACTGCAACAGGATTGGCTAAGAGCAGGGTTACTCCCTGCCCATAATGAGACCCGGGGGCTGCGGTATGAAGAAGCACCCTTGGGTCCCTCGCCACGCCACTGTCTGAGTCGTTAGGGGAGGAGGGAAGGTCAAGGTATTGTGTGCGTGTGCACATGTTCGGGCCAGTCATAAAAATGACTAGCCAAAAAAATGACATGCGCACACTGCTGCTGCTGGCCTGCTGCGCTATTTCCGCGCTGTGTCACTCACTGCAGCAGCCCCGCCCCCACACCCTCAGTGCCATCCAGATTGAGTCGGGCTTGTCCCGGGAGCTCAGCTACAGCGTGCCGTTGACACCAGTCTAGACTATAGAGTGCGAGTCAGTGCACTCAGTGCGATTGGTTTTCAAAATATTGTTTTGCAAAATGTAATGTTAGCGTGACTGTGACGGTCGTCCATGTGCTTAGTGGGGCAACGCCCCAACTCCCCCAATGGACGCACCACCACTGTCCTTGGGGTACTCCGTAGTTGATCTCTGTGGGTTCAGAGAGGAAGGGTGGGAGTCTGATTCTCTGGGTTCTGCCGGAGAGAAAGGATTGGATCCAGTTGAGGGCAGTTCCTCGTATCCTGGCGTCGTGGAGTCTGGCTGCGAGAGGGCAATGTGAGATGGTGTCAAATGCTGCGGAGAGGTCAAGTAGGATGAGGGCCACAGTGTGGCCCTGGTCGAGTAGCATGCGGATGTCATCAGTGGCGGCGAGGTGTTGTGGTTGCTGTGGAATCCGGACTGTGAGGGGTCAAGGATGGCGTTCTCTTCGATGAAGGCAGTCAGCTGGACATTTACGACTCCCTCTGTGACTTTGGCAGCGAAGGGGAGGAGAGAGATGGGCCGGTAGTTTTTCAGGTCTGTCGGGTTGGCCGAGGGCTTCTTGAGGAGGGGTTTGACTTCTGTCCGCTTCCAGTCATCGGTGAAGATTCCGGAATTGAAGGTGGCGTTAATGGTTTGGCCTAGTTCGGGTGCTATGGCGGTGGCAGGCTCTGCAGTAGAAGTGCGGTGAGCAGGGGTCCGTGGGGGCTCCTGAGTGGGTGGTCTTCATGTTCGTGCCGGTGTCTTCTGTGGTGGCAGGATTCCAGGTTGTGTTGATCGGCCAGTTGTCGGTGGTGGGTCGGGGGTGGTGTCCAGAGTCTGTTCGCTGAAGTTGTCGTAGAGGGCCTTGATTTTCAGGTGAAAGTAGGAGCTGAGCTTGTTGAAGAGGTCCTGGGATGGTGTGACGTCCGTGGCTTCTCTGGGTGGGTTGGTGAACTGCTGTATGACGTTGAAGAGCTCCTTAGCGTTAGTTGCGTTGGTGTGGATTTTGTTCTTGATGAAAGTCCGCTTTGTGGCTCTTATGTGCTGGTGGTATTCCTTCAGGACGTTCCTGTAGTTTTTCTGGTCTTCAGTGGTTTTTGTTCCGCCAGATTTTCTAGTTCATGCTCATGTTAAAATCTAACTTATTTCGTCTTTAACCTTCAATGTAGAATGCATTTTCTTGTATTTTGTTTCCACTGCAGGTATGGATAAAGCTAGTTAGCATAGAAGGGTTTTGTTTTCATTTGATAGCAAGGTATGAGAAGACAAAGTTGGCAAGGAGAAGCGAGGTAACAAGCAAGGAGGCAAATTCTCATGGGTCATGTGGGATTATCTACCTTGAATGCAATTGATATTTTATGCTTAACATAGTGAGGGACAGGGGAGTCACTTTTGGATTTCACATCTGTGCTTCTGCTTATGTAGCTTCATGCTACCTGACCCATTGTTGGAATACCTTCTACTGAAGACTCCGACAGCTGATACCTTTCTGATTCCACTTTTACAAAATACCAAACTTAGCTTAGAGTTGCCCTTTTTAAGGTAGTGTAGGGAGAAATAGCTTGCTCATGCTTACTTTGGAAGATCATCTGAAGCATTGTAATCCTCATTTTTTTTTTCTGATCATCTGTATTGTCATTATAGTGTTAGTAGTCTGCTTTGTATTATTTAGGGTAAATTTCTTCAGGAGATTTGGACTTATCTTGGTCTTTCTGTATTTCTATATGATCATGTTGCGATTGGTCTATATTGATTTGTTTCTAAATGTGAGATTAGGTTGTCAAGTGGGGTATTGTGTGGCCACATTGGTTACAGGGTATTAAGACATTAACAAGTGATAGTTTTCTCCCTTTACCTCTCTTGCTGCTGTAAAGGTCGTCATTCTGGAGATAAATATTTGAGTGGGCCCGAGCTCCATCAGCTGGTAGCATTATCAGATGGTTAGCTCTTGAAGTACGAGATAGAACCTAATCTAGAATATTCGAGGCCCCAAACCTAGTGGCTCTAGTCCAGAATCCAGGATCGAAACATGGAAGATAGACGGAGCTCCAGAGGTGTGTGTTGAAACAGCAGCAGCGGAGGAGTGAGTATCAGTATGGATATGTGTATGAGGATTATGTGTCCTCCCCGTTCCCGCCTCCCAGCTGCTCCTCCCTCCCACTTAGCCTTAAATGGCGACCGCGCGGACGCGCAGCGGGCGCGCCGATTGTGCGCCGAAGGCGCGCCAAAGGCAACCCCGTCTGCGCCCGTCCGCGCCTGGACCGTGCCCAGTGCCAGGACCCCTGGCCCCCACCGATGCAAGACGACCCGACAGACCTACGACGCCGCTGCCCTCAATGCACTCAATGCCGGCCGGAACTCCACCTGCTGCCGGGCCGCCCCGAAATGCATTCAAGGACCCTTCACCTGCAGAACCTGCAAGTTCACCTGCCTCCGAACCTGCACCGCGCCCGCCAAGCCAAGCACCAGCAGCGACCTCAGGTGCATCCTGCTCAACACCCGCTCCTCCCACAGACACGCCGTGGAACTCTGGAACCTCCTCGACACAACATCACCAGACATCGCCTTCCTCACGGAAACATGGATGAACTCCTCCTCAGCCCCCGACATCGCCATCCCGGACGGGTACAAGATCATCAGGAGGGACCGCGCCAACCAGACCAGAGGAGGCATCGCCATCGTCCACAAGAACACCATCCGCATCACGACCGACTCCAACGACACCTTCGCCGCCGCCGAGCACCTCAACTTCCAGATTCACACCGACGCAAAGACGACCCTCAGAGGCACCTTCATCCACAGACCCCCGGGACCACGCACACAATTCAGCGAAGACATCACAGACTTCATCAGCCCACACGCCCTCCCCTCTGCCGACTACATCCTCCTAGGGGACCTCAACTTCCACCTGGAGAACAACAAGGACCGCAACACCGTCACCCTGCTGGACAACCTCGCCAACCTCGGACTCAAGCAACTGGTCAATACCCCCACCCACTACGCCGGCCACACGCTTGATCCCGTCTTCTCATCCAGCAAGCACATCACCTTCAGCCACTCCACCGGACTCCACTGGACCGACCACAGCTGCGTCCACTTCAGCTTCAGAAAAACCACAACCCACCACCCCCCGCAACAGGTTCCTCACAGGAGCTGGAGCAAGATCACCGCCGACCAGCTCACCACCTCCCTCAGCCAGAACCCACCTGCCAGCACAACGGACCCCAACGAAGCAGCCCGCAACTTCACGCAGTGGCTGACCGCCTGCGCCGACGACCTCGCACCACTGAAGAACCCTCCCAGCAGACCCAGAAGCAAGAAGGCCCCCTGGTTCACCGACGAACTCAAGGACTCCAAGATGACCTGCCGCACCCTCGAGAAAGCCTGGCTCCTCGACCAGACCACTGACAACATGACCGCCCTCAAACACGCCACCCGCAGGCTCCACCAGCTTATCCGCACTACCAAGAAGAAATCACTGAAGGAGCGACTGGACAACAACGCCCACGACAGCAAGGAACTCTTCAGCATCCTCAAGGAGTTCTCCAACCCCAGTACCGGCAACAACGACATCACCCCTTCACAAGATCTCTGCGACTCCCTCGCCTCGTTCTTCCACCGCAAGATTGCCGACATCAACAACAGTTTCAGCACACCATCCACGCACCCAACCGTCGAACCAACGCACCCCACCGCCACCCTCCGCACCTGGACCACGGTGACCACTGAAGACACAGCCCGCATGATGAACACCATCCACTCCGGATCTCCAACCGACCCCTGCCCCCACCATGTCTTCAACAAGGCCGACTCCACCATCGCTCCCCATCTCCGGGACGTCATCAACACCTCCTTCAACACTGCCACCTTCCCGGAGAGCTGGAAGCATGCTGAGCTCAGCGCCCTACTGAAGAAACCAACAGCGGACCCCACCGACCTCAAGAACTTCCGACCCATCTCGCTCCTCCCTTTTCCTGCCAAAGTCATCGAGAAGATCACCAACAGTCAGCTTGCCGCCTTCCTCGAGACGAACGGTTCCCTCGAGCCCTCGCAGTCCGTTTTCAGAGCAAACCACAGCACTGAGACCGCCCTCATCGCAGCCACCGACGACATCCGAGCCCTGCTCGACAACGGGGAAACAGCGGCACTCATCCTCCTGGACCTCTCCGCAGCGTTCGACACTGTCTGCCACCGCACCCTAGTCCAACCCCTCAGCAACACCGGCATCCAAGAGAAGGCACTGTAGTGGATCATCTCGTTCCTCGCCGGAAGAACACAGAGAGTCCGCCACCCCCCGTTTCGATCCGAGGCCACCAAAGTCATCTGCGGCATCCAGCAAGGATCATCACTCAGCCCCACCCTCTTCAACGTCTACATGAGACCTCTTGCTGCCATCGCACGCCAACACAACCTCAACATCATCTCCTACGCCGACGACACCCAGCTGATCCTCTCCTTCACCAGAGACGCCGACACCGCCAGAACCAGCCTACACGAAGGGATGAAAGACGTCGCCGAGTGGATGAAGAACAGCCGCCTGAAACTGAACTCAGACAAGACGGAAGTCCTCATCCTGGCACCATCACCCTCCGCCTGGGACGACTCCTGGTGGCCCCCAGCCCTGGGCACCGCCCCCAAGCCAACAGACCACGCACGCAACCTGGGCTTCATCCTGGACTCCTCCCTCTCGATGACCAGACAAGTCTCCTCATAATGCTTTCACACCCTTCGCATGCTTCGCAAGATCTTCCGATGGATCCCGACCGAAACCAGGAAGACGGTCACCCAGGCCCTCGTCACCAGCCGACTGGACTACGGAAACACCCTCTACGCCGGAACCACAGCCAAGCTACAGAAAAGACTCCAACGCATCCAGAACGCCTCCGCCCGACTCATCCTGGACATCCCTCGACGCAGCCACATCTCTGGCCACCTGAGGGACCTGCACTGGCTCCCCGTCAACAAGAGGATCACGTTCACGCTCCTCACCCACGCACACAAGTCTCTCCACGACCTGGGCCCCAAGTACCTCAACGACCGCCTGACCTTCTACACGCCCACCCGCCAGCTACGGTCTACTGGCCTCGCCCTCACCGCCGTACCACGCATCCGAAGAGCCACCGCCGGAGGCAGATCCTTACCCTACCTGGCGGCCAAGACATGGAACTCCCTCCCCATCCACCTTCGGCTGACCCAGGACCACCTCACCTTCAGGAGACAACTCAAGACCTGGCTGTTCGAGCAGTAGCGGACCCCTTTCCCCAAGCGCCTTGAGACCCTTCCGGGTGAGTATCGCGCTATACAAGTGGTATGATTGATTGATTGATTGCTTAGCTTGAGGTACAATATTGATTGTGTGATGTCTGGCGGAGCTGTTGTGAGAGTCATGTGAATGAGGTGTTAACTTGTCAAAGTTGAAGAAGTTGTTATCGAGTCCGACGTGACCTAAGATCCCGGGCTATATAATAAAGGAGCAGAATACAGTGTGTTTATAGCGGTCGACCTTTTAGCTGGGGAATCAGGTTTGAGTCTGGGCAGGGACACTCCACATCCTGTGATTATGGGCAAATCACTTAATCTCCCCTTGCTTAACAAAAAATGAATGTGTCCGTCTGCAACGCAACTGGTGCTCATGCAAAGCATTCTGATACCTTCAGGTCTAGTTCACGCGATAAAAAACTCCAAATAAAAATCAACATTGTCTGCAAAGGTTTTGTGGGGGTTGGCATGAGCCATCGTTGATGGCCCAAGTGAGATAGGGAAATTTTGTAAGCAAGACAGAGTTCTAATTAGTGTGGTGAACCTTTCTGCCAGAAGGGAAACTATGCTGATTTAACTGCTTCCCCGCTGGTCACGGTTTCATTTGTGAATATGTGTTCTTTGGGTTATTGAATCTATCAAATTCTTTTAGTGGAACAGGCATTTGTTAGTTGATTTTTAGTATAAACAGAAGGGAATGAGAGAAAGAGAGTGTGAGAAAGACTGTGAAGGAGGGTGAACTGCTGTGAGGAGAGAAAGTGAGGTCAGAGTGTGTGCCGCTGCACTGGGATTGATTGAAATTGTCCTTAGTATGCTGAGCTGCAATTGGTGTTCGTATTGCCGCGGAACTTGAAACTTCTTTAATTAGAATTGAAAGTATTGAAATAAAAGATTGACAAATTAGTAGGCCTGGGCAAAATTTCCGTTCCGTTCGCGGAATTTGCGATAATTTGGCATTTCCGCGTTCCGCGGAGAGCGCGGAAATGTCAAAATTTCCGCATTCCGCAGCTTTGCGATAATTTGGTTCTTGCTCGCGCTGTAAAATAATACATTCTCGCGCGCGCGCGATCGCCTTACCTGAATCCCCGCGTTCGCCGACAAGTTTTCCCGATCCGGTCACGTTCTCCATGAGATGTTGTATTGTTTTAGCCATTTGCGCTGTCTCACGACAGTTCGCGTCCGCAGTGACGTCATGCGTCACGCGATCACGTCTTTTTTCTCGCGATCATGCACCGCGAGACAACTGAAAACAAGAAAGCCGCGCCCACAAGCAACCACATGGGTAAGTTGGCGACCCGCAACCATGCAGAAAATCTCGCGAACATGCCGGAAAAAAACTTCCGCATCTTCGCGATATTTCCGCTTGTTTGCGGAGATTTTTAACATTTTCGCGATAATTTGCGAAAGTCGCTTTCGCAAATTCCGCCCACCCCTACAAATTAGATGTTTTAAAGCAATAAGATATATGATAGGAAGAAATGTAGATGTGCCTACTAGAACTAGCGAGGAAGTGCCATTGGAGGGTACACCAGCTCATTATATGGTGACGAAAGTAGGGCTCCATACTACTATTTGGCTTAAGAATCGGTTAAGGTCACTGAGAAAGAAGGTGCATTGATGTTTCCACGCTACAGTATTTTTCATTTGAGAATAATTGACCCTTTGAGAGGGATATTGGTTAGAATGAAACAATTACCTAGACCTACACCGTTTGAAGCGCCTAGTGCATGGGAATGTGCAGCACATGTAAAACAAAGAGGCCAATATCAAGGGAGGATGAAGAAAACGATGCATGCATACACAGATGTGAGATGGGATGACCAACAGAAGATGTGGAGAGTAGACATAATTGAGGAAGAAAGATTATACCCTCCCATAACAAGTGAGGGAAATGATGCTAAAAGAAGGAGAAAGGAAAAGAAAAAGGAGGGAGAAGGACAAGCAGACAGTGACAATGATGCAAGTGACAGCCTTTTGGATGGACTGTTAGCTGAACTTCCACCCCCTATAATCAGATGTACGTGGGAAGTGGGGGAAATACGAGTGTTACTGGTAGTTCTGGAAGTGCTTCAGCACCGGTTGCTTCTAGTCCTGGTATTTTTGGGGTTATATCACCTGGCACTACACAGACTATAGAAGGAGGAAATATGGGAGTGTGTGTCCTGTGTTCTTTGGAAAATTGTATCACTAATTTGGTTTCAAAACTTCCAGATGCCCTTACAATACAGGTTACTATTGAACTTATAGTCCCTATGTTCGATCCTACTCTTGTTGGGAAGGAAAGTCAGAAAGTGCCTGCTTTTACAGAAGCAAGGGTGTCAGAAAGAGGAGAAGATAACCAGAGGATGCAATTTGTTCTGTTGGTTTTAATGAATGAGAGCACACCGTGTGCAGCGAGTGCAGACCCTTCTGTAGTACAGAATGGGCTCAGACCTATAAGGTCTTTTTCTCGACCGGCAGGTATGCATTTCCCTGAAACACTCAAAGTGCAACATAGTATGCCTCAAGACTGCACTACACAAAAAAGGACTTCTGGGAGTCAACATCTATTTGATGTCCATGATTTAGAGCATAATAATAATGAGTCAAATGAAAAGTGCATGGTTGAGCCAGGGGACTATAAAATCAGCTGTAAAGGTAGATTTGATAGATGAAGTTAAATTGAAACTGAACTGGAAGAAATGCTAACTGGGAGTTTTGAGCTTAATCAAATAGAAACCTGTTAAACTTGGGGGTCTCTAGTTGGCACAGGTATGCACTTGTGACAAATAGGGACCCTCGCCTCTAGTCAGGGTAAGGGGGTACTCTCCTAAAATAACCCCTGCTCACCCCCTTGGTAGCTTGGCACGAGCAGACAGGCTTATCTCAGAGGCAGTGTGTAAAGCATTTGTGAACACATACAGTAATCAGGTGACACACTACAGATGGACACCACACAGGTTTTATATAAAAAAATAAGTATTCTTTATATAGATTTACCACAAGACCATAAACGACAAAAATCCACAATACGGTTACTTTAAGGTGGTATAATTTAGCTTAGTTCTCTTTAGTTCTTAAATGCGACACTTTAAGTCAATGTACCTTTTAGATGCGACACGCAGGGCAACGAAAGTGTTGCAACGATGTTGATGCGATGAAAGATTGGTGCAAAGAAATAAAGACATGAAGATCTTCCAGATGCGGCACGCTTCTCCGATGTTGCACGAAGACTCGATTCGATGCATCAGCTGCAGCGGCGACACCCCTTTACGCGATGCGATGACAGCGGCTTTGGCGGCGACACTCTTCTCTGACGTTGCGAGACACTTCCGCTTGATGCGACAACTGCAGCGGCGACACCCTTTACGGGATGCGACAACAGCTCAGACAGTGGCATGCTTCTCCGTGGATGCGAGGTGCTTTACTTGATGCGGTGCAATGCGACAACTACAGCGGCGTCATCCAAGATGCGATGGCAGCGGCTGAAACGGCGACACGCTTCTTCCTCAATGCAAGACTCTTCTCTTGATGCAGTGCAATGCATCAGCTACGATGGCTGCGATGGCGACACGCTTCTTCATCAATGCAAGACTCTTCTCTTGATGCAGTGCAATGCATCAGCTACGATGGCTGCGATGGCGACACACTTCTTCGGCGTTGCGTGACACTTCTTCGAAGATGCGAGACGCTTCCGCTCGATGCGACAACTGCAGCGGCGACACCCTTTACGTGATGCGACGACAACAGCTCCGACGGCGGCACGCTTCTCCTTCTTGAGCCGCGCTTCCAGCTCCTTGCAACACGCAGTCCCTCAGAAGGCCCCAAAACAGCAGCAGGCACTTCCAAAGAACTCTGGAGAGCTGGTGGTTGAAGTCTGTTGTCCCTGAGACTTCAGCAGGAGGCAAGCTCTTTCCCAAACCCTTGGAGATCCTTCACAAGTTGAGCAGAAGTGCACACAAAGTTCCTTTCTCCTCTCTTTGGCAGTAGGCAACTCTTGCAGGCCAATCCCCCAGTTTCAGGGATAGTCTCTCCTCAGTTTCTTCTTGGTTCCTCTCCTCAGCAGAGGTTTCTTCTTGTTTTCCCAAAGTGATCTAAATTCTTGGGATCAGGGTCCTAATACTTATACCCCAAAATCCTTTGTCCTCTGAGGGCAGAGGGGCCTTTGCCTTGTTCCAACCGGTTCTGGTCAGTCCTGGAGCACTTTGTTTACCTGACTCCTTCTTTCCTTTCAGAGTGCAGGGCAGAGACATCCGACGCACCACAGGAGGTGGAGCCAGCATTGTGGAGGGAAGGCACAGCCCTATTCAGGTCCCAGGTGCAACTCCTCCCACCTATCTAGATGCAGATCTCTCTATTCACCACTGGGCTACCTCACCCTGTCTCCTGGAATTCCCCAGCCCTGTCACTCAAACTCCAGACAAGGAATACACAGCCTAGCAGAGGCAGGTTTGAATGGTTAGAGAAGAAAATACCTACTTTGTAAAAGTTATATTTTCAAACACAGAATGTTAAAACCAACTTCACTAAAAGATGTATTTTATCATTCTGAGTTCAGGCATACTAAATTCGAATTTCTTCCATGTTCCCTGAGTCAGTTAGGATTATAAGATGTAATAATCAAACTGCCCATTCAGTAGTTAAAAACGAAAATGGTTGTAATTCACTATTCGAACATGACATACATACCCAGGCATGTCCTACCTTATCCTTACAATGCACCCTGCCCTTGGGCCTACCATAGGGGTATCTGATATGAAGAAAAGGGAAGGTTTATGGACTGGCAAGTGGGTGCACTTGCCCAGTCAGCATGACAGTACCAGACTGCACGCAGGCTCTGCAATGGCAGACCTTAGACACACTTTTACAGGCTGCTTCTGTGGGTGGCAAAACCAGTGCTGCAAGCCCATCAGCAGCATTTGGATTTACAAGACCTGGGCACTCCTGGTGCACTGTACTAGGGTCTGACAGGTAAACCAAACCAACCAATCATGGAATCACGAATTCATACATCAATTTACAATAGGGAGCACTTGCACTGTGGTACTGGACAGCAGTGGCACAGTGCCCTGAGCATCTAATACCAGCAAAAACACATGAGGCAACAGCAAAAATGGAAGGGAGACCCACGCCAAGGTGCCAGGTCTAACAAAACAGAATGAATTGTTATACTTGGGAAAATATCTCACTAGGAGAGCGAGATAGGCTCACGAGAAATTATCTGATTTGGCTCAGAGAAATGATGTTGATATAGAATGACAAAGGCTTTACAGAAAAATCATAGACTTGCATTTAGCAATCAGGACAGGACATCGAGAAGCTGAGCCTATCAGGATTGAAGACCCAATTTGAGTGTTAACTCTTAGCAATCAGATTTGGAACACAGACAAATGGGAAAAAGACGGGCAACAAGAAAGGGTTTTTTAAAGAACACCAAGAGAACCTCCTCCTTTGGGAGAGATGGGAATGAGCATCAAGGCTTTCCCCATGTAGGAAGTACCCAGTGGAGGTTAAGTGCATGTACCTTGGAGTATAGCTAATCTTGCTTCTTCTACTAATGAGTTCCTGAGGTTGAGAGAAAAGACTATAGAGTGGTGCAAACAGATTGATAGATTTGTGAAGATTTCGAAGGTGTTGTAGATCGATCTGATTACGTTGTTTGAAATTGTAGTCCCCGGTGATTTGTGGTCAGCATGTCAAATAGCTATAGAATGGCCCAAACGTGAACCTGCGAGAGATCAAATGACACATGGTCCGTAACCTGTAGTGATGAAGAAATACAAGTAGGTGATTGCTTGGGTGAAAGCTAAAGTGCCACCGCAGGATATTAATTGGATAAAGATTGACAGGACGACTCAAGAACCTAAGGAGATGAGTCATACATTTTATGAAAGGTTGTGGCAGGATTTCAAGCAGTATAGTGGGATGTACATACTAGAACCCAAGCATATGGGACAGTATGTGTCCCAATTTGTGACTGGGCTGAGTCCTGAAATGAATATGATGATACAACATTTGATCTGTTGGCAGAAAAAGTCTGTCGATGACATTTTGTGTTACGCAAAATATTGCTGTGATGAAATTGAGATGAAGAACAAAAGGTTGAGGAGAAGTTCTTGGTAGTACAGATGAAGGCAGCTCAAAGGGGTCATGGACAGCCTCATGTCCCTATACAAAGAGTCCATCTGTCTGGGACTTCGATGGAACAAGGTAGAAGATTTTAAGGACAAGGAAGGGGAATATGTGATCCTAAAGATCGCAAGACTGGAGTTGATGTTGCCACTTTAAAGATGTCAAACCTATGTCACTTTTGTAACAAGTTAGGGCATTGGAAGCACAAATGTCGCTATAATTCTGCAAATCAGGAACAGAATACAGGGTTAAATGGTATACAATCCCAGAATGTGCACAGATTGAGATTCCAAAATTCACTGGTTCCCACGGTCCTATGATGTAAGTACAACATTGCCCTATGCGACAGCAAGCTGTGAAAAGTGCCCAATTTAATCAGAACACAGACATGAACGGAAATCAGCGAACGTCCCATCATAATGGCCCTTACCAACAGTTTCCCATATTCGACATATCAAATGAGTACGGATGCAATCAGTCCTTATATGGTGCCTAAGGGGGGGAGGAAGACTGTACACTTGGTGCAGTCTTAGAGGTAGATCAGAGTGGATCATACGTTGATGCTGATGTAGATGGCCACAATGTCACTTTCATGAGTGCTACCCACTCTACTGTAAGAAAAACAATCCAAGTTGTAGAAGTTGCAAATAAATGATTGCCAAACCCCTTACTGAAAAAGTGCCTGTGAAGATAGGGTTATTCGAAGATAATCATCAATGTGTGGTGTGCAATTCAAGTCTTGTGTGCCCTTTGGACCGATTTGCTGTGCAAGTTAAATTGCTCCATCTATTGCACACCAAAGGGTATTGAGCTTCAGAGAAATGAGGACAATGCCTTTAAACTTGCAAGCCAGAACTTGGGGGTCTCACTGTTCCCCATGTTGACAGTGGAAGACTTACTGTTAGACTTCAGAGATACAGTAAGAGATCTAATTTGGGATTTTTCTACAAAGGACATAGGACTCATATAGAGGGGTTGAGCCGGTTTGTATGCAAGTTAAGCCAAATGCCTAATACCTGAAAACACCAAAGTATAACCTGATGCCCGAAACAGTTGCTGGAATTACCCCTTTAATTGAGATTATGATTGAGCAAGACATTTTTGAAAGAGATGTTGGGAAGTCCATTTAACTCATCCATTATGTACTTACAGAAAGCGAGCAGTAAGTACAGCATAGTACAAGATCTCAGGAAAATATACGGAGAGTCCTTCCATTTTCAACCAGATATTGAAGAAGAATGTGAAATCTCTGGTCATATCCTGTAATTCTGTCCTGGTTCTGTACAACAATATCCTTCTGGTTGCATCAAACACTTGAGAAGCCTGTAAACCTAATACAATTGCCCTACTGAACAATTTCGCTGAGATTGGACATAAAGTTTCCCCAAGCAAGTTGCAGTACTGTCTGACTGAGATCCTCTACTTAGGAAATCACATTGTGAAGGTTGCGAGGAAAAGGTGTCACAAGAAAGAATCTTGGTGTGAGAAGCTGGCCTGGTATAGTGGGAACCTTGCACCAGTCCAGACAACCCTTATGGTGATTTAAGAGGTCTTAGACAACCTTAGAAAGTCCTCTAAGTGGTATCTGTGGAGTGCTACCTTCAGGCTTAGTCCAGTAGGGGTGTAAAGAAGCTTTTTTACCAGAATGCAATCTTATCGTATAGATTAAGTGAAAAGAACCACACTAAGTATTTATAAAAAATATGTATTTATTATATAATACTCTCTAGTACATTCCAGTATCTCCTACATGGAGATAAACACAATACTTTAGCAAAGAAACACAATAAATAGCACGAAATAGACAGTGGACCCGGGGGAGACCATACCATATACTAAGAAAGTGGTATAAGAACCACGACTCGGATCAATACGGGGTTGAGAGGATGTAGAGGTGCTGGGGGCCCAAGCAACCAGCCAAGGTGAATAAATAGGGACTCTACGGAGAGCGTATGCAGTGTGGAAACACGACCGCATGCTCCGTACAACTCTATGTGCAAGCCATGGTTCGATTTTTAAAGATTAAGGACCCTTCCCAGGGAACCCTGAAGAAACCCGGTGGGAGACAGAAGGTTGGAGAGCCACCCCACCCGTGCATACCTTAGTACCCATGTTTCCCACACCAGGGAAGCCGTCAAACCCATTGGAGGACTTCAGGAAAGTGCCGCTGTGGAAGAAGGAAGAAGTGTCTGGTGGAATCCGAGGATGGATTCTTGATGAGAGGTACCTGCAAGCAGAGGGGACAGAGTCTATGTCACTCAGTAGTGAACAGGAGACTTTTAACACAAATGCCCTCCAATGTCGGGTGTTGCAGGATGGGTGACGAGGATCTTGACTCTGCAGCTGTGAGGTCTGGCAGTGCTGAGGAGGACCAGAAGCCATGCACGAGCTGTCCCACGAAGGGTGTCGAGTGCTGAGGGGTCAGCGTCCGGTGGCAGCACCAACAAGCCTTGGAAAATGCAACCAATGCAGGAATCAAAAAAGGAACAACGTTGGAACCAGCAAAGGCCAGGGGACTCAG
Organism: Triturus cristatus; assembly: GCF_964204655.1. Lineage (NCBI taxonomy): Eukaryota > Metazoa > Chordata > Amphibia > Caudata > Salamandridae > Triturus > Triturus cristatus. The sequence continues at coordinate 1,561,314,794 of NC_140589.1, forward strand.
CAAAAATCAGGGAAGTCAGGGCAGGCAACGAGCAATAAGGGGAGCCCAAAAGAAACAAGTGTGACCCTCAAGTGGACCCACAGGCCAGAGGCACTAGAGTCACAAGAGAACCTCAAGCAGCTCACCAAAAGATGCAGACCATGATGCACACGATATGGTGTGGCTGAAGATTCTGGTCATTGGAGGTGTTTGAGGTTGGGGCTGCTTGGAACCTGAAGATCTCCTTAGTAAGAAGTGAGCAACCCTTTGCAACTGCAAGTTGACACGATGCACAGGGGTTCAGTTTTTGCAACCCCCACGAAGGATACTGGCCTCAAACTTGGTGAGAGGGCATGGCAGGCTTTGGGAGCTGTGGAAAACCACCATGAGTGTTGCAGAGCCTTTGGAGTTTGGGGGAGCTCAGGTTCAGCAGACCGGTCGACTTAGTTGAGGTGCCTGCAAATACAGGGTAGTAGCCCCTTCACTCCAAGGGAGATTCCTTCTTGTGTTTTTGATGCTTCACAGGCCTTGGAAGATTCCTGTATGATGCACAGGCACATAGGATGCAGCAGACTGGAAGGGAGACGAAGTCTGGCCCAAATGAAGTCCAGCAAAGTCCAGGGTGCCCAGACAGTGGAAGTATAAGTGGTGTCTGATCTGAATCTTATCCCACGATGAATCTAGGGACCTATACCCAGGTAAGCCCTTAAGTACCCTAGGAAAAGGGTTGGGGAGATTCAGGGGACCCTCCCAGAGAGTCTGGACAGGAGGGAGGTTACCCCCATGTCCTTTGTCCAGTTTCATGGCAGAGTGGGAGCCAACGGCTCCCAGAACTGTTTTGAACTGGACTATGCATGGGGACACCAAGTTTGTCCCTCATGTAGACTTTCTGGCACTGACAAGCACACCCACCCGGTCCCAATACACTAAATCCTGTCTGGGACGTGGTCACACCATCCAACTTCCTCTGCTAGAGCTTGGCTCAGCAACAGGAGTGTAAAAATGTGTCTCTGGTCGGCAGCAACCATTTTGTGCTGTCCGGGTCTAGAAGGATGGCACTGAGAAAACTGAGACCCTAACAAAGGGCTCGTCCAGTGCTTGGAATCATACCTCCCACACCGTTTACGGTGTGGGGGTATGGTTTCAGCATGTTTGATACCAAACATTATAGGATTCGTTGCAGCCATTTTAGAGATGGTCATCACGTAATTACATGGTGCCCCTCCATATAGTATATGGCTGCTTCACTGACAACCCAGGAGAATGGATTCTGTCAGCTGCAGGGGTGTCCTGCTCATGCAGGGGCACCCTCTCACTTAGAACCAAGCACTCTGGCTTCAGGATTGCAAAGTCCTGCTATAGGGGTGACTTATAGGTTTTAAGTGCAGTTTAGGGGTGGGCGGAATTTGCGAAATTCACTTTCGCAAATTATTGCGAAAATGTTAAAAACCTCAGCAAACACGCGGAAATATCGCGAAGATGCGGAAGTTTTTTTCCCACCCGTTCGCGGTATTTTCTGCGTGGTCGCGGCTCGCCAACATACCCATGCGGTGGCTCGTGGGCGCGGCCATCTTGTTTTCAATTGTCTCGCGGTGCATGATCGCGAGAAGGAAGACGTGATCGCACGACGCATGACATTACTGCGGGCGCGATCTGTCGCGAGACAGCGCAAATGGCTACCAACAATCCAACATCTCGTGGAGAACGCGACTGGATCGGGAAAACTTGTCGGCGAACGTGGGGATTCAGGTAAGGCGATCGCGCGCACGAAGAATGTATTATTTTACGGCGTGAGCAAGAAACAAATTATCGCTAAGCTGCGGAATGCGGAAATTTTGACATTTTCGCGCTTTCCGCGGAACGCGAAAATGCCAAAGTATCACAATTTCCGCGAACAGAACAGAATTTTGGCTCAGGCCTAGTGCAGTGACCCTTCGATATAGGAAACCTATATCTTATGTCAGTGGTGCAAGCACCAACTTACGCAGGCTGCAATGGCAGGCCTGTAGGTCCATTTTGAATGGTCACCCATGGGTGGCATAATGCATGCTTCATCCCATGGGAGACCTCTGGGATACCTATGCCTTGGGTACCTTAGTACAATATACTAGGGTCTGATAAGGGTACCCCAGTATCCAATCTGGGATGTACCTAGGTACTAAACACAACAATTTAAGGAGAAAGCAGATAGACTGGGGTCCTAATTAGCAGTCAAAAACACCATCACATCAAGCAAAAAGTGGGAGTAACCATAGAAGCCGATCCTACTTTCTTACACTTGGTGATCATGCAAATGAATCCGACTCGCACACAGAAGGAAGTCAGGATGTTTCTGTGAATGGTGGGCTACTATCGCCAGTGTATGCCGAACGCTTCCCAAATGGCCATGCCCCTACAAAGATTGACAAACAATGATTGTTTGAATACATTACTGGAGCAGAGAGAAAGCCTTTGTTGCATTCACACGTTAGAAATGCTAGATTACAACAAAGCGTTTATGCTCTTTTGTAATGAACAAAAGGGTTCTGTGTTCTTAGTATTGACACAGAATCATGGAAGTGCACAAAGACCAGTTGCCTGTTCTTCAGCTACTCTTGGTCCAGTAGCATCAGTGTTGCCCGGATGTCCCAAACCTGTTGCTGCAACAGGTGTCAGCATAGAGAGATGCAAAAGCATCGTAATAGGTCAGCCTTTGACTGTCTACGTACCCCACTCTGTTGAGATATTGTTGACTCAAACTCGTACTCAGCACCTAAACAATAGTAGGCTCACGAGGTATGAACAGACAATTTTGGCAGCTGAGAAGGTTACCCGGAAAAGAGGTTTGGTCCTTAACCCTGCTACGTTGCTTCCTTTCCCTGATTGTGATGTGGATGAGATCAATGTAAAGCATGACTGTCTCAATGTCACTGAACTATGCATCAAGGCCTGTCCCGACATTTCTGATGAGCCATTCCCTGAATCTGATTACACCTGGTTTGTGGATGGCTCTTGTCTCAGGGACAATGAGGGAAACATGAGGGCTGCTTATGCTTTCTGTACTGTTACAGGAGTGGTAGAAGCTGCCTGACTTCAGGGAGTATTCTCCGCGGAGATGGCAGAATTGATTGCCCGTACCAGACCATGCTGTGCATCAGACCAGCTAAAATGGACAATATTCACCGATAGCCAGAATGGGTTCAGTGTGGTTCACAATTTCGGACAGTTATGGTCTCAGGGGGTGATTTATGACCTCGTCAGTGTCCCCGATCCGCAACAGAGAAAATATGAGAAAACTGTTAGAAGCCCTGAAGATGCAAGCACAAGTTTCTGTCGTTAAGTGCTCTGCTCAATGTAAAGGAAACAATTTTGTGACAATTGGTAATCGCTATGCTACAAAGTTGCACGTTACTACGCACTAAACGTTTGCACTTTCAACAATGAAGACACAAATGGGAGAACAGGTTAAACCAATTTCTGCCTTTTGATGGCAGTTGCTGCCACATGGGAGGTAGTGATGATGTTGCAAGAGGAAGTTACTGAGGAAGAACAGCAAGGTTTGATCAGATCAGGATGTGTGAATAGAGATGGTGACATTTGGGTTTCAGGAGATGGGAGACCAGTATTGCCTAATAGTTTGTTGCGACTGATGAAGAGGTACTATCATGGGTCGATGCATGTAAAAAGGGATGCCATCGTGAGGTTGTTTAGGCAGACTTGTTATAACCCAAAATTTTGAGCGATGGCTGAGGAATTGTGTTACTGATATGTGATTTGTCACCGAATGAATGTGGGAAAGTGAATTGCTGTTACACTGAGTCACATAGGGAGAGCTGGAGGTTCTTTGTTAGGCCTGGCATCTTTTGGTGTGTTTCCCCTGTCTTTTTGCTTTCTGACCTCCTGGTTATGACTCTGTTTTTGTTGGTTTAGTGTCTCTGTGCACTTTCTCACTGCTGTTCAGTGTTAAAGTGCATGTGCTCCGATTGTAAATTGTATTATGGATTGGTGTTTCCATGATTGGCATATTTGATTTACTGGTAAGTCCCTAGTGAAGAGCACTGAGAGTGCCAGGGCCTGTGAATCCAATGCTGCTAGTGGGACGCCTTTCAAAGGGTTCTCAGACCTGCCACTGCAGTGTCTGCACGCAGTTTTCACTGCCTTGTCAACTTGGCAAGTGAACCCACTTCCCAAGCCCTAGCCTTACTGTTTATTACATGTGAGTCACCCCTAAGATAGGCCCAAGGTACCCCTATGGGCAGGGTACAGTGTATGTGAAGGGTGGGACATGTCCTGGTGTGTAGAACATGTCCTGATAGTGAACTACAGTGTAATTCGTTTTTCACGGTTGAAAGGCCATCTGTCCCATAGGATAGAATGGGGAATACTCTGTAACATTTTACGAGTATATCTTCCCCTTGGGACAAGATAGAAAAATGGAGTTTAGCATGCCTGAACATAGAACGAAAAATACCTGTTTTAGTAAAGATGATTTTTAGGTTCTGTGTTTGAAAATACCACTTTTAGAAAGTAGGTATTTTCTTGCTTAGATATCTTTTGTGCCTCTGCTGGGTTGTGGATTAACGTTCTGGCTTTAGAGTGACGGGCTGGGGATATGTATTTTCTGCAGACAGCCAATGGGGCATCAAGGTTTGCCCTGCATATCTTGGATGAGTCAGGGCTGGGCTGAATCGACCTGGGCTGCATTCAGAGTAGTGGGAGGAGACTTCCTTGAACCTGAATGGGCCTAGTCTGTCTTAGACAATGCTTTCTCCACCTCCTGCCAAGAAGCTGGGCCAGAGAGGGCCAAGCTGGTTTGGACTGAGCACAGACACCCTCGGCACAAGACAAGAAAGAGAAATGCAGTATAAATATTGGGGCCAGACCCCAAAATGTTAGAACTCGCTTGGATCAACGAACCTGCCAAGAAGAAGAGCTGGAAGAACTGCCAGAAGGGGTACTGCCCCTTTGCTGTGTTGTTGCTTTGCTGGGTTGGCCTTTAGTTGCTGCTTCTGCCTTGGGCAGTGAAAGGACTGGACTGAACTTTCTTTACTTGTTGCTGAGTAGCTCCAAGGGCTTGTGCTTCTTGTTCACAAAGTCTCAGGGACAGCAAAGACTCCACTTACCTCTGGGTACATCCTCTGGAACCGTGGATTTCAGTTGCCACAGAAGGGGAAAGTAGCCAACACCGCTGCAGCCTCCATGTCCTTAAGGCACCGCAGAGGGCAGAGCTGCACTTTGCACCGCAACCCTGGTCTCACCAATGACGATGACTCTACCGCCACCAAGCCACTGCTTACACCGCGACCTGTGGGTACCGCACTGAGCACCGTCTCGCTTCACTCTGCCGTCCTATTCTTATCAACGATGTTGTTGCCCACTGACCGCGACACACGTGACCGCACTGCACCGTGGTTTGGGGGCACCTCTCTTAAGTTACACAAAGCACTGCTGTGTCCCACACTGCAGTCTGGGCCGACTGACCCCAGCTCCCATCAACCGGCTCTGTCACTTGCACCATGACCTGTCAGCACTGCCACGAGCAGCGCCTCACCCGGCACCACAGCCCTGATCTCACCGACGCCACTGGACGACCGTCACTGAGCCACTGCCTGCACTGCGACTTGAAGGTACCGCACCGCTACGCTTCACATCAACGATCTGTTGAGCTCAGCTAATGAAGCATCACTGAACAGACTACAAGTGGCCCAAAATACTGCAGGCCGGCTGGTCTCCAATGCTTCTCCCCACACCTGTTCCCTTCCCCTCCTGCAGAAATTGCATTGGCTCCCAGTGCGGAAGCGGATACGTTTTAAGATCTGCTGCATTGTACACAAATCCCTTAACGGCAATGGCCCCAGCTATCTGGCAGAAAAATGCACGAAACACCAGCCTCCCAGGGCATTATGATCTGGGACCAAATCTCTACTCCTGGATCTACGTTGTAAAAAATCTCGGCAGGGTGGTAAAGCATTCTTTCATTTAGCCCCTACCTATTGGAACCAATTACCCATCAATCTGCGGGAGTGTTCCGATCACCTGCAGTTCCGTAGGCTTCTTAAGACTGCATTGTTCTAATCTGTTCCTTTCTCTGGCCGACGAAAACAGGTCCGTAGCGCGGAGAGACCCCTTAGGGGTGATTCAGGTGCTTTATACAAATCAAATCAAATCACAATCGCGGCGGTTGCCACGACCGGCCTGCACGACACAGTCGGCCGGAAGCATAGGTACTGTTTACGAGTCTGCTGACACTAACGCCGGTCCACGCTGACGAAGCCGGCCGAAACTGTTGGATTCTGTTGTTTTCAGCACCGTGGTAGCACCAGACAGAGCTACCAACTCCAATAAACTGCATTTTTAAGTCATTTTTTAAAAGGGCCTATTTTTGATTATTATATGTTGATCTTTTTATCGTTTTAGTCTTGATTTGCACAGATAAATATTGGTTATTTTTCAAAAACTGGTGTGGTGTCCTTTTGCAGTGTTTTCACTGTATTACTGTTGGTTATGTGTAAATGCTTTACACACTGCCTCTGAGATAAGCCTGACTGCTCATCCCAAGCTACCAAGGGGGTGAGCAGTGCATCCCCCTTATCTGACTAGAAGGAAGCGGCCCTATTTGGACAAAGGTGCAAACCATTGCCAACTAGAGAACCCATTTCTAACATCCGTTCAACAGAATGCAGCTGGATTTCATTGAGATGCCAGTGTGCAATTGATAGAGGTACATTTAAGTAGTGGCTTGCATCTTTTCACATTGGGTAGTAACCTACCCGAATAGGAGATGCCATAGCCCCACTGTAGCTAAGCTTTTATTGAGGGAACTCATTCCAAGAGTCGTATTTTCAATCTCTTCAGAGTTAGACTGAGGAAGTAATTTTAAAAATAAGGTCGAGAATGCTATGTGCAGCGTTACAAGTGAAGCAAAGATTACATTGCAGTTATTGGCCAGAAGTTTCAGGTATCGTTGAACAAATCAACAGCACTTTGAAATCCGGACTTGCTAAAGTGTGTGCTTCAACATCTTTGGAGTGGCCTGATGCTTTGCCTTTGGTGCTGATGAGTCTTCGCAGTGTCACAGTTTGAAGAACAGGACTATTTCCTCATGAGATGATCATGGGGAGGGATATGCGATTGCCTGCTGTGTCTGCAAATATGCTTGTAAATATCACAGACAAATTGGTGCTTGATTACTGTAAAGGATTGGCTGACCTGGTTCATTCTGTATCCCCCCAGGTTGAAGCAGTAACAGCACGGCCACATTAGAAGCAGTGCCACAACCTTAGCCCCGGTGACTGGGTCGTAATGAAGAAACATGTGACGAAGAACTGTTTTGAGCCTTGTTGGCGTGGTCCATACCAGGTGATCTTAGACACTACGACTACTGTGAAGTTTGGTGGTCTTCCTAATTGGGTGGATGCATCCCAAACTGATAGAGTCCGCTGTCCCCTTGAACGAGAAGCAGAAGCTCTCTTCTGACCCCAAAGAAGAAATTAGTGCTGTGGAATCACAAGTGGTTCTGAAGAAAGCTGGCCAAAATATACAGAGAGGATAAGGTTGAAGTTAACCTCCGAGAGAGCTCTTGCATCCACATCGGAGGCATCTTCTAAAACAGTGCTGGGTGGAAGTGCAAGTGAAGGATCAAATCTCAGAAGATCTAAAAGATCGAGGGTGCCGTGTCAAAAGTACTCTTCTTCTGAGTTGACTTATCTCGCTACTAATCACAGTGAGACTGACTTTTGGTCTTACTGGAATAATAGTGGAAATTCTTCTGATACTTTTGGAATGTGATTTGAACTATCTCCTTATTTTTGCACTTCCTTACCCGACAAGACTGAGTACTTTGAGGAATTTAGTGCTGAATGAGACAGAATTTTCCTATCTGAGTCCAGAAGAGTCTCCTGTGCTTATTGACGGACTAAGAATAATGATCTTGTTGATGCATATTAATTAACTTGGCCCTCACATTTTTAGAGATGATGAATGAACTTTGTTAAGTGCTTAAAGAGGAATACCTAGGTCCGAGTGAAAGAAGAATAAATTTAGGGCTGACATTTAGAAGAACACAGAGTAGGGTTAGGGAAGCCTCATTAAGATTGTATATATCTTGTGAATAAAGTTGAGCACAAATAAAGACTGTTTTGCCATTTGCACGGGTGGAGACGGACAGAGAAGATTCTGTTGCTGCTATTTCTCTGCCCACTTGGTCTGAATCTAAATAGTATGGAAACAAATAATGCTAGTCGCAGATGTAGGTACATAATAGACACAATTGTAAAATTTTTAGTGTTAGACTTGATAGTGCTTTTTGTAGGATTGAGTGTGAGTTCAACAAAGGTCAACTAAGAGAAACATACGTCTGCACAGAAACCATCGCACTTACAAAGTAGGTGGAGGGTTATATTCAAAAGAAAGGTAGATTCTACGTACTGATTTATTTAGAAGAGATTACACATTAAACGCTTAAACTAAACTTATTTATGAGTACATTAATTCAATGGAAGCAAGGTACTGTTATATTTATATGCAGTTACTTTCTTCAGTGGCTGAGGGTGTTACATACCATCACATATTATTAACATATGGCATTATATGTAGCTTACTGTTGAGTATTTTCCATGGTCAGGGTCATTTTCAATATTATTATTCTAATTATGATTTGGTCTTTTCAAAAGTCCCGCTATTCAAATATTTGAACTAACATTCCTATTCTCATGTTGCAGAAACTGTTAGTAGATATTTTTCCCTGATTAAAACGTTAGACATGGCTTATCCACATAGGGATAACTTGACATGTGTCTTTACTGACATTGAAAAGAAATTCCTGGAGCAGATAGAGGATAGATATGGAGCAGTAAAGATTAATGCAGCTAAAGGAGTTTGTGTTACAAGTTGGTCACAGGAAGAGGTAGGCTATCAATCTGCAAGGAACACTGCAGCATTGACACTAGATTGGCAACATCAAGGGAAATTGTGCATACACAATTATAAGAATCATTACAATACTATTCCTGTAGGGGAAAGTGAGTGTGATCATACTTTTGAGGTACAAGGATCTTCAAAGTTGTTTCTGGATGGAACAGTCCCTGTGATTCCTGGAGTCTATTTTATTTGTGTCAAGAACGCTTATTTTAATTAGCCGAGCAAATGGCATGGCACATGTTATGTAGAAGTAGTGTTTACAAAGATCTATCATGTGGAGAATATTGATCATCCTGTTTGGGAGGCAAAATCTAGGTCCAAACGAGGTGCCATTGCTGGAGAGATCGTGGGAGATATCTTTGGCACTATAATTCCAAATGTAAGATTGATATTGAATGACATTAAGATTAGAAAACTTACCACTGCAGTTGATGAGTTGTCTACTAATACAGCTGGAGCTTTATTTCTTGTAAAAACTGAAATGGTTGTTATTGGGCTATGGTTTTGCAGATTCATCTTGTGATAAACATTCTGCTTGCGAAAGAGGATGGAGTCTTCCAAAGTTGAAAGTCTAACAGTGGTGCACTTAAGTCCCAGACAAAAGTAAGGACCTACAGAAGTTCATAAAGATTATTAGTGACTTACATAATAAAGTGAGTGAATTGACAGCAGAAGGTGTTTGGATTTCTGTTTAACATGGATTCAGTGCTTGGTCTTTCTGTATTTTTATCTGACCGTGTTGAGATTGGTCTATATTGATTTGTTTCTAAAGTTATAATTAAAGCAAGCTAAACTCAGATTAAGTTGTCAAGTGGGTTATTGTCTGGCCATATTGGTTACACTTTATCGAGACGTTAACACGTGATATTTCTCCCTTTACCTCTCATGCTGCTATGAACGTTGTTGATCTAGAGATAAATGTTTGAGTAGGCTCGAGCTCCATCAACATTAATAGGCTGTGCCTTGATTGGATGCTGTAAAGCTGCATCCCTATGTGCTAGCCATACTTTGGATCGCACTAAGGAAGAGCATGTCTCTCATTGACAAGTTGGCCACTTTCAAGATCTGCTCCCACAGCTTTACTGAAGTTCAGCCCTGTATGAATAGGGGTGCTTCCACTTTGATTTTAGAGATGTTTTGTCTGTCCGCCCCTCCTTCGTGAAGAAGGAGCAGCCTTTTCCTCTCAGCGGCAGTGCCTATTGCTAGAAAGTAGGTCTCCAGGCTTTCAATCCACGCTTTCCACCTAGCAGTCTGCGTCAGTTGGGGGGTCTGTTATTGCAAAGGCCTCCAAAGCTGGGATGGATGCCATGGTCAGTAAACTGCTGGAGCTTGCTGAGACTGTAAAGAGGCTGTGACCAACTTTGTTGGTAGGGTGAGCTGTCGCAGGATAGCCCCGTAGCTGTTCACCTGTGTGCTACGGAGGGGTGCAGTCTAATGTAGGCACTTTCCTTCTTCCCCTGCCAATGGGGTTATTAGGGAGCAGTCTTTTGCAGCATGAACCTGGTTGCCACTCCTGGTCTTCATTGCCAGGCAGAGACCTCAGGTTGAAGCCCCTCTTCAAGGCGGTGTGCTGCTCTCACCTGGTGGGCGGGCCTACTGCTGGAGGTTGCCTGGGGCTATTCAGCAGCGCCTCTGCAATTGAGGCAGAGGCGCTGTATGCTGCTGGACTGCTGCTGGACTCGGCCCGCATCTTTTGCCTGCTTATGCCGGTAGGCCAGGTGGGCACGGCATGCTGTGCTGTGTGGGCTGCTGACCACCTCCGTAGCAGCTCACACCCTTGGGCCCATTACAGCCGGTAAAGGCCGGGCCGCCCTGGGAGGAGGAGTTGTGGCTCTCTGGGGGGCTGCCATCCCTCAGATCAGCTGGGCGTGAGGGAGTTGACGATGGGCCTCCTGTGGGGGGGAGAGGGGCAGCAGCTGGACACGTGGAGACACTTGTCCTCATCGCCAATGTAATAGTGGGTCCAGCAGGGAAACGCTAAACACAAATAAGACTGATACCAGGTTTGTAGGTTAATAGACTGACCCAGGGGCGCAACTAGACCCGAACTTTGGGGGGGGGCTAACAGGGGTGCCCGACATGGCTCACGGGTGGAGTTGCGGGGGCATGCGCGGGGTGTTACCGGGGAGTTGTGTGGGTGTGGGAGGTCACACGAGGGGGAAAAAAATAAAAACGTACCTTTCCTCCAGCCAAGTCCCGCATCTCCGGTCCTGCTTCTGCTCTCCTGCTTCCAATTTCAAGAACAGGAAGCAGACAGCCACGCTCCCTCCTCTAAGCCAATCCCAATGCTGCAATGCAGCGTTGTGATTGGTCTGAGTGCCGTGACATGGCACTCAGCCAGGAGCTGTAGGGGTGGGCATGTTACACATGCAGGCTGTAATGCAGCTGCATGGAGAAGGGGAGAGCTTGCATGTCTGTGCGGCCCGAGAGAGCAGACTAAACAGTCATTGCGCACTTGGGAGTTGGCATATCACTCCTCCCCTGCCCTGCTCCGAGAGCAGAGCAGCCCCGCCTGCCCACAAAAGAAACATAAATGATAATAACAAAGTTATTATCATTTTATATTTCCTTTTCACTGCTCGAAAGCAGTGGGGTGACGCTCCTCCACCAAAGCAGAGGAGACGCCACTTGGCACTAACACTCCCAGCCAGTGCTGGTTGCACACGGTGTGACAGTCTTATTTGGCGTCCCCTCCCCCATTTCCTCCTTCTCCATAAATTCCCTCACTACCACTCACCAACAATGCACCTCATCTCTCTATAACACCTTTCTGACAAACATTTCATTTTTTTATAGAGCTACTCATAGTTTACTCACACTCAGTTCTGTGATCTGAATGGTACACATTCTTTGTAGCAGGCACATTAAACCTCTGCGCCAGCCGCGGTCGGTAGTAAGAGTAACTGCAGGGCGGTGACGTGGGGAGGGGGAGGGGCAGGGTGGGGGGTAGTAAACTATGGATTATGGAGGTTTACAGGTAAGTTAACATATAAATTAATAAAACGAATTTCGTTGCGTGCACTGCATCGCATTTGGGTGCAGTACACGCAACGAAATTCGTTTTATTAATTTATATGTTAACTTACCTGTAAACCTCCGTAATCCATAGTTTACTACCCCCCACCCTGCCCCTCCCCCTCCCCACGTCACCGCCCTGCAGTTACTCCTACTACCGACCACGGCTGCTCTGCGCCATGGGTGGCAGGAGTGCCTATGCGAGTGGAGGGTGAGCGCTGCGATAGTGTGAGTAGGGTAAGAGTAGTGATTGCAGGGTAAGTGAGGTGACCATAAGAATTTGGGTGTGGATGTAAGTGCAGAGTGGGACGAATTAATGCATGGTTAGTGATGGGCTTGTTTGAGTGAGGTTGCAGATTGAGCAGTGACGGGGACAGGTGAGTGAAGTGTCACATGAGTGCAGCGTGAGTAGGGTACTTGTGTGACTACAGGGTGAGGTACAGGGTGAACAGCGCAAGTGCATTGTGACTGAAGAGTGATCACTGTGAGTGCAGGGTGAGCGGGTGAATGGTGTGAGTGCATGGTGAACATTCTGAGTGCAGGGTGAGTGTGAAAGTGAAGGGCGAGAATGAGGAGTGTGTCTGGGAATGCACCCTGCATTGAGACAACATTTGGAGTAATTCAGCTTGTTATTGACGGCGGCATAGGGTTTAAGATACAAGTTAAACTATTGCTATTATGCCATTAATCAGGGATCGAGGGTGGAGGAAATAAATAATATGCTGTTCCTGCAACAAACTTCCAGTCTTATGATTAGGGTTAGCAGCTCATTATTTGGATGTCCCAGACGCTACAAAAATAAACAGTCTCCTAAAGCTGTTTTTTCAGCACTTTTCTGTGGATACTTCGAACAGTAAATATGAATAAAAAGCACGTTTAATTGTGTTATAGGGCTGCCTGAATGATCCATGACTGATAATTAAAGGGGACAAAGACAGAAAAGTCACATTACAAATGAAAACATACTTTTTTTTATTGAAAACGGTATTTAGTCAAGACGAGGTCTTTGCAGGCTCTTTAAACAACACTTGGCTGGCATTTTTCTTTTGGTAACCCTACTTTATATTCCTTTTCATGTAATGCATTCTCACACTACAGCAAAGGAACAGGCAGGGTGGGGGCCCAGGGGGTACTGGAACCGGAAAAAACGAACCCTTGGTAACCAGTTTACCAAGGTATGTAAATATACAAATGGTCTTTAAAGACATGTGAAAAACTCGGGCTTGCGGCAGATAAGACTCCAGACACTGCCCAGCCGAGCCCCCAGCAGCCCGGGCCGAGACAGGACGTAAAGGTGCTGAAGCCCTTTCAGCCCAATGGGCGTTGCACGCCTGGACTGACCACGCGTAGAGCGTCAAATGCCTATTTATTCATCTCCAAAAGTGGGGACGCCAGATGATACTAAGGTTTGCGAGCCCACAAGGTGTAACACCCCTACATGGCTTGTCCCACATGGACACACCCACGTAATCCCGGGATCACTACACCGGGTGACACTTCATTAAGTTGCTTTGAAATATTAATATGGAATAACATAGCAGGCATATGCAATTTTATTTTCACTGCATACTACTCTAAAAACAACGACAGTATATATCACCAGGAGGCTAAAGCTATGAATATTTACTCTGACACATAGTGGAAGGCAGCTTTGATATTGCATAGTTGAGTGCGACAAACGGAGAACACCTCAAGAGGTTCTCGTGGTGAGTAAACCGTGACGGGGAGGGTATATTCCCTTTTGTTGATCTTTTAGCACAGAGTCGCATATTAATGGAATGCAGCCTAAAAAAATCTATTGATGCTTTTCGTGAATAACGCGACTGCACAATTGAAACATGGATCTATACTATGTGTTTAGTCTACATGGAGAATGAATTATGTGTTGGGTGTGTCTTCGTTTATTTTCTAAATGTACTGGGGAATGTAGGATCCTTCTGAATCTTTAAAAGTGTCGGTATTATTTCCACTGAAAAAAGATTAAATTGTGCTCACAAAATCCTTGCAGTTTTTTTCAACACAGCTGTACGGACTGCTAGGACGTATTACTTGCAGTTCTCAAATTAGACGACAGGTGGCGATAGTCCTCTCGAAGCACTGAAAAATGCTGACGGCGACCTGACGAATGGACACAATTTGCTATAGGTAATTGTAGAGATTAACAGGAGGCAGGAGCAAGAACAGGAACCGAGAGAACACCGAATACAATCCGCACGACAGGGCAGCACACGATAGCAGCCCATTCCAGCTGCCGATAAAAGGGAAGAACAGAGAATCGTCCTATTGTGCAGCTCTACCGGTAAGTTCACTTAAGAACAAGTGCATGTATTTCCATAAATATCTCTTTCTAGTGACGGACAGTTCTTGTTGGTTACTTTTTTGGGTGGTATTTTTTTAAAAACTTATTGCTTCTCTAATCTTAAATGTTTGCTGTTGTTTTATGGAGTTCAGAGTCTACCTAGGAAGGGCAGAAATGAGGTATGAAGCGCTTTATAATTAGGTATGACGATGGTGGGGATGTTATGTTATGTTATTCGAGCTGATATAGCGCACAGCTGCCCCAGCAAAGGGGTGTCCCGGCGCTAACCAGCATCAAAAAACGAGCCTAAGCACCCGATCTGAATGATGATGATGATAAATATGCTATGTGCATTATTTAGTACATGGACTTCCCTTGCTGTTAAGCCAGACTCTATTGGCTTCACCGTGCGCTGTGATACTTGATTCCGAGGTAGAGGGTCAATGATGTGTTCTGTGGAGATATTGTTCACTTTTGGCACCAGCGCTCTCCTTGTCTCTTACAGTTTGTTCACTTTCAAAGACAGATTTGCGCGCAATATTCCTTAAATTTCCGAGTGTTCTGTGACCCCCTAATCGGCTTGCTGTCGGCTGCAATTATTCTGACCAGGGACGTGGTATATGTCTGCTTGAAAAAACACTACTTCCGTTCCAAACAATTTCCAACTGACACGCCTTGTTGTCACCCAGCGAAAGTGCACATTTTGGACAGATTTAGCTCCAAGCGTCTGTGAAGCACTTTCTTCTCAAGTGTGCCAGTTTGACGCAGGAGGAACTTTATTCTCGCGCATTAGTGCAAACCCCGTCTCACTCATCAACATCTCTGCGCTGCAAGCACGCGTATTCAGGGGAGACTAGCGCAGATTTCGTGGGCTTCAATCATCCTTTTACGAGAAAAAACAGCATTTGTAACCCTGGTAAACCCAGCTCTCTGGAGTTGTAGTGTTAAGTAGCTGTGTCTCAGACTGACACTTGACCAGTGGAAGGTGCAACACGCAAACCTTGGGTCACAGACGACATATGCAGATGGCTGGATGACCCTCCCAACCCAGATCGCCAGGGACGTAGCTTAATCAATCACAGAGATTTTTGGGAGGAGGAGATTGGTTGAATCTTAAATATCCAAACTAAAAAAGCAAGTGTCTGCAGGGTGGAAGGGTAATATGACCAAGGGTTGGGAGGGACTGTTTCCATAGGGAACAGGGTCAGTACTGATTTGCAATAGGTGGACCTCTGTCTAGAGTGGCGCGGTGGGCGAAAAACAATGTCTTGGAATGCTACTCCGAGTGATTGCCACTAGCTGTACTATTTGCATGCATTCATGCAATCACCTATTGCACTCTATATATATTTAAGATCATGATCTAAAAAATGAACAAGGTAAAACCTCTTAGTGAAATAAGAATGTTGAGAAATACTGACACAGACATAGCAGTCCTGAATCAGGGCCCCTTGACCCAACTACCAAACCAAGAATGCATTGGAGGGATGTCACAACCCAAACATGCCCGCTGAAGTTACAGCCCTGCCCTTCCCACCTGGGCCTCTTAGTTCTCCGCGGGAACTCATGACTACGGTCACATGCAATACAATGTCTGGAGGTCCTTCCCTGGGATCACTTATTTTAAATGTATTTTCACTGCACACACTCTTTTTTGTCTTTGGTACAAGAAGCCTTGTTGGTAGAGTTGTCAAAGCGGTCCATCTGGGCAAGGCTCCAAGTTTCTAGTCCTCGTCTTTTGAATATCAATTTATCAAGTGCCTTACGGCCCTATGAACTAGGCCCATGTAACAAACAGAGGCGGGCGGCAGGCAAATTAATAGGCCGGGCCTAGCCAAAACTGAGCCAAATGTCTGGATTGGCTCCAAGAGTATGTACACAACCCGAGCCATGAAAACATTTGGCATGCATATTGTGAAACAAACATAATGTAAAATATGATACACTCTCTTCAGAATTCGAAAAGTGAATTTCTTTAACATGAACTAAGCATTTCACCTTAGAACATCCGATTATGTAACTGTATAGGCAGACATAAAAAAGTGAGAAACATTCATGGCTCACCTCTCTATGACAATGCCATCAGTGAACTAAGAGGCAAGTCAGTAGTCATGTAAACCCTAAAAGTGGTCTAGATTGTTAATGTAAATGCAGCTACATTATTGTCTATTAAATCAAATATACGAACTGCTTGTACAGTGCACATCTCTCTCTCTCTCATCTCCGTCCCCCCCCTTCTCTCTCTCTCTCCCCCCTTCTCTCTCTCTCCCTCCCTCCCAGACACAAATACCAAACATA
This sequence comes from Triturus cristatus, assembly GCF_964204655.1. NCBI lineage: Eukaryota > Metazoa > Chordata > Amphibia > Caudata > Salamandridae > Triturus > Triturus cristatus. The sequence goes on from NC_140589.1 coordinate 1,561,331,283, forward strand.
GAATGCACTTATTTAGGGCATGCCACGCCCCAAGCATCTCCCTTTAAGCTCCTGTATGTTGCAAGTTAAAGTAAGTTGGGTGATGCAATAACGGGAGAAAGGGAGGGACGAAGAGGCTTCTGATTTGTGGTAATGAAAATTACCAGTAAGTAATGATTTCATTACTTGCTCAGAGGGCAGGAACGGGGATCTTTCCTCTATAAAGAATGTGATTCATAAGATGTACTGTGGGTGTGGAGATTTCTGGACCTCAGGTCTTCACCCTGGGCCGGGTATAGCGCTGGTGGCACGCGGTGCACCAAACTTTTTTTGCACCGCCCCTCATCCTCCCCCCAATGAGCTCCTCCTCGGATTCCCTCCCTACCACCTGGCAAAAATGCCCCTCATCTCTCAATAGCCCATCTCTCACATACATTTCATGAGTTTTAAAGCGCTGGTAAAGTCTGGCTTTACTAATCCACTCAGCTATCCAAGTAAAATACAGATCTGTTCTTTGCAGCAGGCATATTAACCATCTGCGCTAATTTATGGCGAGTCAAAAGTGCCAGTAGACAAAACTCTGATCTCTCTCTCCCTCGCTCTAGGAAGAACATTTATTACAAAAGTTATCTTGCCATTTTTATTTCAGCCTGAAAGCTGGCGGCACAAGGAACTCTGCAGCAGGTGCTTTTGAATCTTAAGATATTGCAAAAAAACAGTGCTTCCCCTGAGGTCAGTGCCCCCCTTCAGGTCAGCGCCCTGTGGGGCCGCATCACTCGCACTGCCCTAAAGCCAGCTCTATCTTCACCTATGCATTGTCCTCACACTGGACTTTCACTGTAAATCTGATCACCTTTAATTTCGCAAGGCACGAGGACTTAACTATTTTGTTAAATGCTGTCTGTGACTTTTGTTGCTTTGATCAGTTTCCCTGATACCCCAAGGATGACTTCAAGCTCTGTAAATGAATACATAGATACATACATTTCCTTTTTTAAAGCGAAAATATTTTTTAAATTCAGTTTTACAAAATCATCTCACTCATTGAATGCAATGCTGCACAGAAATCTCAGTTTCATTGCTCATAGGGCCAAAATGTTTGCCGCAATGAATTCACTAATCACGGCACGCTAATGTTCTCATTAGCCAAACAACACTAAAAATACTGTATTCTTGTGACGCTAAACACAATGTTGATTCTTTACATAGGCAAAGACAGAACAAGAGTACAAGTCGTCTCACAGACCACCGCCACGTGATACTTGTGCACTGTGTGTCTTTTTTCTGAATCTTCCTTGATTTACGGGTGGAAATATCACACAATTTCCATTTGCCAATTCTTTGCACCTGTTTCCGTTTGAGGCTTGTATCCTTCCCTAACCCACGTCGTGCTACTTTGCATCACTTTAGTTGATATGGTTTTGTATTTGATCTTAGGGCTCTTTGCGCTATTGTCACCCTGTTACTCAGACTTTGCATGAATGATATGAAGTGTCACGCTAGTCACAGCAATGCTGTTTAGCACTGTGCTCACATCATCTTTCTCTTGTGTACAAAAGGACTGACAGCAATCATTTGCATACTTTATCGTCACCTAGCATTGGTTTGCATCGCACAACATTAGAGTACAAGGGGGGCTATCTTCTGCCACGTTCCCTTCATTTCTTTCTTGGTGCTATTGCTTAGAACAATGGATTCATTTTGGATAAACAGCGTGGTCCACACGCGATCATTTCAAAATAGTTTGTTTTGAAAGGACAGGCCATCATTTATTTGTCACGTCACCCAGTATAGATTTAGCCAATACCCTTTCTGATCCCCTGAAAATCTGACCTAAGCAAGTATGCCATTATAAACAGTTCTGCTCACAGCTTGGTTGTAAGTAAAATCTGTTGTGAGATCCATAATGGTAAAATGTGCTTTCTTTCCACTGTTTGCAGATCACAGAGAAGTGTTGGTGGATAGAGCACTGGGTTCCACGCACAGCCTGCGTGATGCACAGGGCTGACATGTCTCCTTTGCTGCCTTCCTTCGAAACACCAGCCCCAGGATCTCCTCTGTGATATCGGGGAGACCACAGTCAATCCTCCAGGTAGAGCCATTCTGAGGACTGCTGCTTCACTACCTCAGCCATGGAAGGGAACAGCTCCGACTACACTACGCTTTACAACCTGCATGAAGGTCTCTACTCCCGCAACCTCTCCTACCCTTTTAACTTCAGCTACAGTGACTACGACCTGCCCTTCGACTACGAAGACGACGTTACCAAGACCAGGACCTTTTACGCTGCAAAGATTGTGATTGGGATATCGCTCATCTGCATTATGCTAATTTGCGGCATTGGCAATTTTATTTTCATAGCAGCCCTGGCCAGATACAAGAAGTTAAGAAACTTGACCAATTTGCTCATTGCCAATCTTGCTATTTCTGATTTCATTGTGGCAATAGTGTGCTGCCCTTTTGAGATGGACTATTATGTTGTGAAACAGCTCTCGTGGGAGCACGGCCATGTACTGTGTGCATCAGTAAATTATCTCAGAACGGTGTCTCTGTACGTGTCGACCAATGCCCTTCTGGCCATAGCTGTTGACAGGTAAGTCTTTGCTGTTCTGATGTTGAACTATTTGCATATCAGTGTTCATATCCATCCATCCATCCATCCATCCATCCATCCATCCATCCATCCATCCATCCATCCATCCATCCATCCATCCATCCATCCATCCATCCATCCATCCATCCATCCATCCACCCATCCATCCATCCATCCATCCATCCATCCATCCATCCATCCATCCATCCATCCATCCATCCACCCACCCACCCACCCATCCATCCATCCACCCACCCACCCACCCATCCATCCATCCACCCACCCACCCACCCATCCATCCATCCTTCCTATGAAAAACAATGCTATGTGATTACCTTAGTGCACGCATGCTGCTGAGTGCAAGGAAGTGTGTAGGATGCTGACAGAGAGATGATCTGTGACTGTGTCCTTCTGTCCTCATAGGCGCTTGGAGGGGCCTTGTCCGTATGTCCATTCCTAGACTACACTCACATTTGTGTGTACATTCCGACTCCCCCTCCAGGGGCATGGGTGAACATTATATATGTGATTCTCCTGTTACTGAAGCCCCTGTCACACTACCAGAGTGTGTGCATGTGCAAATGTGACTTCTATGTGAAAAGTGGTGCAGGCTTTGGCTGTGTCTCACAATGGATGAATGCACCAAGGGTCCCTCTGATCTTCTCTCATTAACGCGCCCCTACCCACCCTCAGGGTGCGATAAACACTGTGCACTATGTGGGTGGATTACATTTCCATCATTGCCAAAGACCACATGCTTTGCTTCTGTATTTGAAGCATGTCCAAGGGTAAAGGAATTGCCACACTTTAAAGGGCACATGCACGTAGATAGATGGAGAAAGGTAGCTTTTGAATGTCATCCACATAAGGAATGAGTGTGCACTAAATATTCCAGATGGGGAGCAGCTGTCATTTTCTGTAATGTACATTTTCACTCTCTGCAGTGTAACCAAACCGATGGCTGTTTCCGGAGGGGGTGCGAATTATATAAAATGCTCGCACTTTGTTCTCTTTCCATCCGTCCACTAATGTGCTACTCTGCTGTCTAGGTTTTCATACCACAGATATCAATCACTGTGCTCATTTGTCCAGTTTTCAAGTATTTTTTAAATATTATGTGATATCCGCGCTGCCATCTTTATCAACATCCCAATGTTTTCATTTAATGAAAAGGAGGCAAAGGGAGTCAAACAACTGCGCTGTGGATCATGGGCATTTTGGCAGCTGGGGAAACGACAATTTCAGAATTGCTTCTTTTCACCAGCTAGGCACAATACAACACCTCAATCATTTTACAAATTGCCAAGTGCAACTTGTGTATCTACTTCAGGCAGATGTATGACCACTTCTACCAGAGTTGTGCTTCCCCCTTCTCCAGATGATTCCCACCACTCAAGTCCTTCCCACTTATGGGGCCTCATTTATGGGGTTCTGAAATAGGGCAGTGCAGCCAGTCAGCTTGCTCCTCTGACTTACGTCAAAGGGAAAGGGCAGGAATGCACTGTATTTATCTAATACAGTGCATTCCAGTCCTTTCCTCCAACGCTAGCGCTGTTTTGGCAGCCTTGTGCCAAAGCAGGCACGCTTGCACCATGATGCAGTGTTGTCAGCAGGATGGTTTTGTACATGAAGGGGCACCTTCCGGCACAAAAACAATCCTGAGAGGCATTTTCCTATTTCTGTGTGTGCTGAATGCAGCACACATGGAGAAAGGAATAAACAAGGAGAAATACAATTATTTCTTCTCGTTATGCCTCACCTCGGGGGGGCATAAGGCTTTGGCACTTTCCCAGGTGTACATAGTGTTGTAAAACTGGGGAATCATCAAAATCCATGGGTGTTGCGTGGGAACAAAATGGGTGTTGCGTGGGAACACCCACGGCAATGCACGTGGAATGCCTCCCGAGTGCAGAGCAAGGCGAGCACAACTCGAGGCCGTTTAGGGCCACTCAAAGTGGCTTTGTGTGACCTCATAGATATGATTTTGTGGTTTGCACTGTCGGAGAATCACAAAAAGTGATGCTCTGGCAGAACAAGGGGCTCGTAAATATGCCCCATGGTTTCCAAATCTCCCTAAATTATGACTTAGTGTACTTGTCAAAAATAGCCTCCTCGCTCTTAAACTTGGGTCTACATCTGTCTCGTTTCCATGATGCACCCTTGGAAAGGAGTTAAAGAGTGTGCCAAATATCCACAAATAAACAGTGCTTCCTTGAGGTGTTGAAAGACCAATTCCTCAGAGGTGGAGGACTCTGAACTGAAAGCCTTTTTAGGTCTCGCCTTGGCAGCGCATGCGCTGCATGCGCTGTCTCAGCGACACATAAAGTAATTTGTATGTTGGGTGAAACTCCGTGTAATTTGTCATACCGCTGGCGATTCGTTTAACTATTTCATTGCTGTTCTTATCTTGCTTTCTGTTGGCTGTTGATCCGATACTAACTTGCTTGTAGTCCGGAAGCAGCATCGACCAACTACAGTAAACTTACACTGCAGGGCGGTATCTCTCAATGTAAGCACTACTTTGTTGTTTTTTGAGTCTCGCATAGGCAGCGCATGCGCGCACCGCTGAATGTCCTCTGTGCCTTGAACCGCAGCCCCCGGGCCCTCCGTTACTGCCCTGTCCGCACCGCTTGCAATGCTTTTCCCATCCCGCTGTCCGTGCTCTCTCACCCCTCTCTCCCCTGCACTCCCGCTGTCGGTGCCTTCTTCAAAATGGCGGGCATCGCGCTTCCGCAAATTTCACGGGAATATCCCTCTCTCCACTGCCCTCTCGCTGTTGTTGCTTTCTTCAAATAGCGGGCCTTGCGCTTCCGCAAATTTCATGGGAATCCCCTCTCTCCCCTGCACTCCCGCTGTCGGTGCCTTCTTCAAAATAGCGGGCATCGCGCTTCCGCAAATTTCACGGAATATCGTGATTCCTAAAATCGGGAAAAGCTGGAGGTGTCTGGTTATTGCGGACCCACCACTGTCTAACATTTTCAGTTACCTGCTGTTACCCCCTCACCTCCTCGCAGCGATCTATACCGCTGAATTCATTGGCGTGACAAGATGAAATCTGTCAGCTGTATTCCTGTTGTGTGCTAGTCACATACGCTGCTAGGGATGGCGGAAACTCTTCTAAAACAAAAAAACACACAAAGAGAAATTAAAGTAGAGGAGACAATCAGAATCCTGCCAGCAGCGAAAATAAAACGGGTCTAGGAAACACACTGTGACGGATGGACACCATTTCCTCCCCCGAGGCTTAATGGAGAGGAAGGTTGGGGAAGCCGGGGTCAGATTATATTCCGCTGCCATGAAGTTTGTACCATAACGGATTATTTTTTACACTCTTTCAGTGTTTCCAAAATACATTGTTTATGCTGTGTGTTTAATTTATGTTCTTTGTTCTACAGCTAACGAGAGTTGTGGGCTTACACTCCCTTAAACCTAATCTAGTGCTACATTGGTTTTTTTGACAACTCACTCATAGAATGGCTTTATTCTACAAGCTTGAGAGCCAAAATTAATCTGCTGGAAAACTGAAGTTCCCTTCCACAGGGAGGCCAGACATGAGCACATCTCGATCCACGTTCACCCCCACCCGCAGCAGCTGGAGGACCGCCATGTGGGTTCACTAATTATTGCAAATGCTTGTTTTTCTTGTTTTCGTTTCGGGTCCCCACCTTGCCTTCCCGAACCAGTGATTCTGCGCACTGAAGATTTGCCCCAATCACGGTTTCACTCTCCTACTCATCTCTACCCTTTTCCGCTCCTCAAGCATGAAAATTCAGGCAGGCATTGAATGCGTGCAACTACGTTCTTGCCTTTCCATTTTACATGGGCTTGTTTAATAACTCTTTAACGAGTCTGTGTGCATGTCTGCCTGTGTGTGTGTCTGTTTGTATGCTTGTGTGTGTGCCTGTGTCTGCTTGTGTGTGTGATATTTGCAATGCAATAGGTCTTGCAAATGACAATGCCTTTTATTTATGTGTTGGGTTTTAAAACATAAATAAAAGACATTGTCATTTACAACGCCAATAGCTTAAACTCTCGCAAATGCGAGACCTATTGCATTGCAAATGCTTGTTTAGGTTTTCCTGCACAGCATTTGTGCAGTCTTTGTGAAATCTATTGTTTTTCCTAAATATGAAAAGGGGCTTCTCTTATCCGTTCCCAAGGCCAAAGTACTCATTCCAATCCACTTTAGTGGTTAGAATATTTTTTCTTACATGAAGGCTGCACAGCATTTACTGTTTACAGATACTATCTTCCCCACGCTGCACGCATTTACAATACTTTCTTCTACTAAAGCTGTTCACTTTGTTTAAGCCCCATTCACTGTCAAGAATTCAGAGACTTTTAAACTATAAGATAAGATCTCCTTCCAAGGAAAAGGCAAACAGCTTTAAATAGTATGCGGGGATGCTTGCTTTTTATTACTTTGTTGTGTAAAGCAGATGCCTTAGCCGTAGAACGTTTGTGGCATTTCCTATTCAAGCATCAGTACCTTTATTTGCGATTTGTTGGCATTATCTGATTGATTTTACTATTATACAGGCAGTCACAATAGCAGTTAAAAGGGCCTTGATTAAAATGGTGCGGAAAGCAAAAGACACACAATTGATGGACGGAATGCAGAACAAATCAACACATTCACCCCCAGTCAAGAGATCTGGGTTAAATCCATCATTCTTTTGTTCACCATGACACTCCAGTTTAGACCTGGCCATATGCAAATCAGTCTTGACCCTGTGCCTCATGGGAACAGTCCAGCCCTAACTGCCAAGCCAGGTCCTCCCTGGACCGGAAACAAGCATCCTAGGACCGGTTTCAGGGTTTCACCCCTCTTCAGCCAGGATAGCTTGATTCCAGTGGCACAGTGAGCCCAGGACCCACGTCTGGGCATACCTGGCGCACTTAGGGCGAGAAAGCAAAAGACACACAATTGATGGACGGAATGCAGAACAAATCAACACATTCACCCTCAGTCAAGAGATGTGGGTTAAATCCATCATTCTTTTGCTCACCATGCCATCCCATTTTAGACCTGGCCATATGCAAATCAGTCTTGACCTTGTGCCTCATGGGAACAGTCCAGCCCGAACTGCCAAGCCAGGTCCTCCCCGGACCGGAAACAACCATCCGAGGACCGGTTTGGGGGTTTCACCCCTCTTCAGCCAGGATAGCTTGATTCCAGTGTCACAGTGAGCCCAGGACACACGTTTGGGCATACCTTGCGCACTTAGGGGGAAAAAGCAAAAGACACACAATTGATGGACGGAATGCAAAACAAATCAACACATTCACCCCCAGTCAAGAGATCTGGGTTAAATCCATCATTCTTTTGCTCACCATGCCACCCCAGTTTAGACCTGGCCATATGCAAATCAGTCTTGAGCCTGTGCCTCATGGGAACAGTCCAGCCTGAACTGCCAAGCCAGGTCCTCCCTGGACCGGAAACAAGCATCCTAGGACGGTTTCGGGGTTTCACCCCTCTTTAGCCAGGATAGCTTGATTCCAGTGGCACAGTGAGCCCAGGACCCACGTCCGGGCATACCTGGTGCACTTAGGGCGAGAAAGCAAAAGACACACAATTGATGGACGGAATGCAGAACAAATCAACACATTCACCCCCAGTCAAGAGATCTGGGCTAAATCCATCATTCTTTTGTTCACCATGCCACCCCAGTTTAGACCTGGACGTATGCAAATCAGTCTTGACCCTGTGCCTCATGGGAACAGTCCAGCCCGAACTGCCAAGCTAGGTCCTCCCTGGACTGGAAACAAGCATCCTAGGACCGGTTTCGGGGTTTCACCCCTCTTCAGCCAGGATAGCTTGATTCCAGTGGCACAGTGAGCCCAAGACCCACGTCTGGACATACCTGGCGCACTTAGGGCGAGAAAGCAAAAGACACACAATTGATGGACGGAATGCAGAACAAATCAACACATTCACCCCAAGTCAAGAGATCTGGGTTAAATTCATCAGTTTTTTTGCTCGCCATGCCACCCCAGTTTAGACCTGGCCATATGCAAATCAGTCTTGGCTATTGTTAGAACCGGCGGTCTCTAGTTGGCAGAGGTATACACTTCTGACAAATAGAGACCTACCAACTCTAGTCAGGGCAAGGGGATTACACACTCAGATAACCCCTGCTACCCCCTTGGTAGCTTGGCAGAGCAGACAGGCTTATCCCAGAGGCAGTGTGTTAAGCATTTATGACCACATACAGTAATAAAGTGAATACACTACAGATGGACACGACACAGAAGTTATTATAAAAATAGGATTTTTATATAAGGCTTAGCACAAGACCAAATAACGACAAAAATATACCACAGTCTTAATAAATACTCTTTGGAAGGAAAAATAATAGTTCAAGTAAGGTTTCTTATTGGCAAATAGTTCTTTAGCAACAAAGTTAGTATTCCTCTGAAACACAGTTCTTTGGCAACAATGTAACCCCCACAGGAGTCACACGACGTCAAGTCTACGACCTGCTACCATGCTCCCTGAGTCAGATAGATTATAATGGAGTTAATAATCCGTCTGCCCATTCTGGCCTATGGGAGGCAGGTAGCCCTTCAATAGTGAAAACGAAAATGGCTGTAATTCACTATTAGGTCATGCCACACACATCAGGGCATGACCTACCTTTTACCAACAATGCACCCTGCCCTAGGGCCTACCATAGAGGTGTCTGAAATGTGGCAAAGTGAAGGTTTAGAGACTGGCAAGTAGGTTTCCTTGCCAAGTCGACATGGCAGTCAGGGACTGCACGCAGGCCCTGAGGTGGCAGGCCTGAGACACATTTTACACGCTGCTTCTGTGGGTGGCACAACCAGTGCTGCAAGCCCACCAGCAGCAGTTAACTTACACGCCCTTGGCACACGCAGTGCACTAGACTAGGGTCTGAACAGTAAGTCAACCAAGCCAATCATGGTAACACCAATCAATGTAACAATTTAACATAGGGAGCACTTGCACTGTGGCACTGATCAGCAGTGGCACAGTGCCCAAAGCAATAATCCAGCAAAAACATCGTAACCAGAGGAGGCAACCAGAAAAAAATGGAGGAGAGACTCATGCCAATGATGCCAGGTCTAACAGCTATCCTGGCTGAAGAGGGGTGAAACCCCGAAACCGGTTCTAGGATGCTTGGTTCCAGTCCAGGGAGGACCTGGCTTGGCAGTTCGGGCTGGACTGTTCCCATGAGGCACAGGGTCAAGACTGATTTGCATATGGCTGGGTTCAAACTGAAATGGCATGATGAGCAAAAAAAGGATGGATTTAGGCCCAGATCTCTGTACTGGGGTGAATGTATGACATTGTCCTGCATTCTGTCCATCAACTTTTGTTTTTGCATTTGTCACCCCGAGTGGGACGGGTATGCTCAGATGTGTGTCCCGTGCTCTCCATGCCACTGGAATCAAGCTATCCTGGCTGAAGAGGGGTGAAACCCCGAAACCGGTCCTCCTAGGATGCTTGGTTCCAGTCCAGGGAGGACCTGGTTTTGCAGTTCGGGCTGGACTGCTCCCATGAGGCACAGGGTCAAGACTGATTTGCATATGGCTGGGTTCAAACTGGAATGGCATGGTGAGCAAAAAAACGATGGATTTAGGCCCAGATCTCTGTACTGGGGTGAATGTATGACATTGTTCTGCATTCTGTCCATCAACTGTTTTTTTGTGTTTGTGATTAAAATGGTGCAGCAGGTGCAGTGACATCGGACCCAAAAGTTGTCATAACTCCTCTAAACACCTAATATTGTGATATTTTACTACTAAAAATGCAATCCCAATTGCGGTTACCTTTCTGTTAAAAGGACCATTATTGTAATGGTGCAGTTAGTGCAGTGGTATTAGGGCCAAAATTTCTAAGGACCCCACTAAACACAGATTATTGCAACATTTTATTTCTAAACTAGACAGTCAAAAAAGCAATGATCCAGCAGGCAATATGGTTATAATTTCAGTGGTGCGTCAGGTGCAGTGACGTCAAGGCCAAAAGCTCTAGGTACTCTACTAAACACCTAATATTGCTATATTTGACTACTAAACAGGTAGTCACAAGTGCAGTTACCTTGCTGACAACAGCGTCATGATTTGAATGGCGCAGCAGGTACAGTGGTACAGGGGCCAAAAGTTGTCTTAACTCCACTAAACACCAAATATTGGTATATTTTACTACTAAACAGGCAGTCACAAATGCAGTTATCGTGCAGGCACTAGGGGCATGGATTGAATGGTGCAGCAGGTGTAGTGGCACCAAGGCCAAGAGTTATCAGAACTATTCTAAATGCATAATATTGCTATTACATCAGTTAATTCCATTATTTCCCTCTTTTATTTAATTTTTCAAAATTTTGATTTTACTTACCCACACTATGCCACTGGTAATTATATTGCCTTTTTGTACATAAACAAGTCATAACATTTTAACAGACTTTCTATAACTTATATTATACAACTACTCAGCAAGCTACAAAATCAGCTTATTATGAATCAGATAGGCAAAATCTAATGCATTTACCAATGATTGTTATATAGGTGAGGTGGTTTTGATAAGTACTCACAGCAGACATTGATGGTGCAGGTGGCCTAATCTTTTAGAGGAGAAACACTACATTTTGCTGGAAGGTCCCCTTATCTTTCGCATTTTGAATGTATTCGTATTTATTGTTTGCCAGAAATGTTGGATCATGATTTCTGCTGCTAATTGCTCAGATATTGCAGTGTTGGCATTTGGTAGCTTGGGTGTTCTAACCTCTAAAGGCAAACTGCTATTAAAAGAATTTACTGTGTCTTGGCCAAGATTGAAAATAAATTGACGTAAGCCTGTAGAAGAGCTGTTTTCTCATGTGCACTGCAGTGGTTCACACAAGCTTCACAGTAATACATGCACCTAAATATCAGCATAATTTCTGGCATGTTATAAGGTCTTACAACATTCACAAACTTTGAAAATTTTAATCAGTCTAAGAAAGAATGAAATACTATCTCAAATAGAAATTTTTGAAAATGATTTTGTAAAATGTTCCACATCGCCCTTTAAAGTCTTGCCTCTGAGCATTTGCGAAGAACTCTGCAGCTTTAGTTGCTTTCCTTATTTTCATTTTATGGTATTTTGTGAGTGAGTGAGTGAATGTGTGAGTGAGTGAGTGAATGATGAAGCATATTGGATTGAATCAATATCCTGCAGAATATATAGAATTATAGAGGGGTAACAGAGAATAATGTGTTTTTTCACCAAAGGTTTCTGAGTGACATCAAATAGACAATGAGAGTGAAGCTCCAGTGGAACATGATGTCACTCAAAACACCATGAAGAAAGAAATTATTTGTATTCACTTTTTACCCTTATATAATTTTATGGTATATATGGGTCCCTATACACCTGACCCTACTTCCAACTGCTATGCAGGAGCTGACGACTAATGTAGAATCCATAAATGACACGGCCTCTCCACACTATTCCAAATCTTAAAAATAAAACTAGCCTTCTGTCACCAACCCACACCACCATCTATGTCTTCCTTTCTACGCCCCTCTCAAAGTTGTGTTCTCTGTTCTGCATTAGAGCAGAAAGCTAGCATTGCACTGACAACCTCTCGGAATGCCCAGTCAGACTATCCTGAAATTCCTTTATGATATGGCGGTAGTAGTAAATGACTTTTGTTTCCCATTGTTGCTGAGTCAAAGCAGTGGTGAATAACCAGATTTAGAATGTGGTACATGTGATATTGGCACTTAGTCAGGGGCTTATCTTCAGAGGGTGTTTTGGGGTGTAACACCCACAAATTTCATTCTTGGTGTGGTATTTGGGTCTGGGGGCCCTTAGTTGTCGATGCAATGTCTCTGTCGGTTTTTCTCTTGTGCGCCATGAATAAAAACCAAAACAGTGACTTTAATTTAAATGAGAGAGAGATAGACAGAGACAGACATTCCCATGTGGTGCCTGAATTTCACAATGTGAATCTGGATAACCTAGAATCAATACCATTTTCCATGCTTATCCAAATTATGTGATCCTTGGCACATATTTTGTTTCACAGAGCTTCCTTTTTCTTTATTATCACATATGAGCACACTTTTCAATACTTGAATTCAGGATGTGCGCTGTACTGGCAACTTACGTTTGATTTAATATGCTATAATGTTGCTCTACAATAAGAACTTAGGGCATGTTTAGGGTTTTCATGACTATTGACTTGCCTCTTGGATCACTAATGGTATTGTTGTTTAGGAGGCAGGAAGTGAGTTGTTATTGTTTCCAATTTCAAGTTTGAAAATTGTCACTTTTAATAAATGTCTATCAATGCAGCAAAATAATCTGATGTACTAAGGAGAAACACTTCTGCATGTTCAAGAAATAGATTTTTTTGAATTTTGAAGAGACCATCATATTTTGCATTATGTTTGTTGCACAATATATATCCCCACACATTGTTATGCCTTGGCTCCTGCATGGACTGCTACAGCCAAGCCAGACCCTCGGCTAGACTTGGCGCACCCTATTAATTTGCTGGGATTTCCTCCTCTATTTGCAACTCAGAATTTGTACTTGGGGATCGTCAGCCACTTGATAAACTAATTTGCTGAAGGCTAGTACTGTAAATATGAATTCCTGCCCATATGCACTGATTTGACAACCCTATCACCAACGTTTCTCATAGCAGAGACTAAGAAAAGTGTGTACAGTGAAAATATATTTTGAATAAGTGATCTCAGGGAATGAACCCAGGCAAGTGGTTGTATTCATGTGTTCCCTGGGAGTACTACTAGGTAAAGGTGGGATGGGCAGGGAACATCAGCTTCAGTGGGGGTGTTTGCAGTGGGACAGCCCCCAAATGCATTTGTGGCTTGGTAATTGGGTCTCCTGCTTTGAGTCGCGTCTGCTATGTCTGTGTCAATTTGTTTTGTCACTTACAGTAGTAGGCTTGGAAAGCTGCGCATTTCTCAAGTTTCCACGCTAAACAATGTAGGGGTTTGCCCTATTCATTCCACCTCAACCTGGGCATGATGAACTACATATACAAAATAGTACTCTGAGGAAACAGATAGAATTATGATTATGCTAGTGACAATATTAATTAATCACTAGTACTGTGTGTCACTATACAAGACAACATTTGTTTGTATGATTTTCAATCACAAGCACAGACCATCTCTAAGTACCAGATGTGTATTTATCAAACAAAAACAGGTACATACACAACACAACAACACGTCTTATTATTTTCCACATCCTACAATAATATGGCACAACACATATCAAAGACATATAAATGTGCTTAGTTTCTCTTCCAAACAATATGTCAATATGGTTGCAGAACATAGTATTTAGTAGCAGTCCATACAAGAGCTAGTCCAAAAATGATACACAGACAAAGAACATCGCCGTTTCATAAGAGAGAGACTGCATCAGAACATGCAGTCTTTCTCCTATGAAACAGTGACTAGACAGCCACGACAGATCTGAAGAGCCCTTGGAGCATGGATTTGGATGTGTTCCAACGTTCTGTGTCTTCTTCCCTTATCCTGAAGAGGCCTAAATGAATAGGTCAAAACATGTTGACTTTTTGGATTTGGAGGAGTCTGACTAAAACTTCTATTTTCTCAAGCTTTGTTAATACACACCTCTGGTCACTGTGGGCCAAATGTTCCCTTCTGTGTGTATCTGTATTGGACTACCTCTTGTATGGACTGCTACTGAATACTAAGTTCTGCAGCCATATTGACAAATTGTTTGGAAGAGAAACTAAGCACATATATATGTCTTTGATATGTGCTGTTCCATGTTATTGTGGGATGTGTAAAATAATAACAAGTGTTGTTGTGCTGTGTGTACCTGTTTTTTGTTTAATGAATACACACCCAGTACTTAGAGTTCCAGTATATTTTCTCTCTGTTGGTCCATATTACGTGTATTTCTCTCAGAAACAATGGAAAACCTGGATAGACTACATGAAAATAGTTGAAAATGTGAATAATTGAAATATTGATACACAGGAGAAGTAAAGTTCATCCTATGGATAAAAGAAAATACCCTAAGAAACAATGTGCCAGGAAAATATAATGCCTCAGAAATACTCTACGCTCCATGTAAATACTTCTCTATGGCAGTAGTGTGCCCTGGAACGATGTTTTTATTAAGTGAACATCCTGCCCACAGATACTAGGGCACCCAACATGGCATCTAACTACTGTGTAAGGCTGGTATATGCATGAAGATGTTCAAAGAACTATTTTATTTCACATTTGGACTGTTGCTTGGTTCTAAATTGGTGTGTTCACGTTGAAGGGCCGCTTTGCAGGGTTCTGCATAGTTAACATACGCCAATGCTTCTTTGTAGAATACACACAAAGGGCCTCATTTATGGCATTTTGGCGTTGGGCAGTGCAGCAAGGCACCTTGCTGCCTGCCTTATGGCAAAGTGAAAGAGCAGAAATTCACTATATTTAAGCAATATGGTGCATTCCTGTCTATTGTCCTGTCCTGGTGCTGTTTCAGCAGCCTAGCACCAAAATAGGCCCCCTTGCACCATGGTGCAATGTTGCCTCCGCTGCAGGCAGGATTGTTTTTGTTCAGGAAGGGAACCTCCCTTCACATAAACAATCCTACGAGGCGTTTTACTCTTTCCATGTGTGCTGCAGAATGCAGTTCACATGCAAAGAGGAAAAAACGTGGAGAAATTAACATGTTTCTCCTCGTTGCGCCTCACCTCTGGAGGCGTACAGATTTGATGCTTGCCCAAGTATACATTACTTTGTAAATCTAGGGCCACATCAAATTCCATAGGTGTTGTGTGGGAAAGTCCACTGCAACGCCCATGGAACGTCTCCCCGGCGCAGAGTAAGGCGACGGAGTGATTTGTGCTGTGTCACTTTACTCATGATTTATGAAGCCTCTCAAAGCCACACAGCATGGCTTTGCGTGACTTCTTAAACCTTTATGAGAACTACTTTACGTGGTGCGAAAGTGATGCAAGTATCTCATAAATAAGCAGCTTATTCTTTTAATATTTTTGATATCCCGAGTCAGTTCTGCTCTTAGTACCATCCAGGTATTTTCGGAGCACTGCTCAACTGCTCAGAAGCTACGAGATCTAATAACTTTGTTCTTGTTGATATCAAGAACTGCCCATAGCTCTACTCTTAGTACTACACCTTCGCCGTACTCAGAGTTCTGCTTCTATCAATGTCTACAATGCAAATACTTCTTGCAGTTACAGTTTTTTACATAGCAAAGGAAATAAATTAGCAATAAAAAATATGAAAAATAGAAGACTTTATCCTAACCCTCATATTGCTGTTTGTGAAGCTAATTACAAACATGATTTCTACAAGTACAAATAAATGACTAACCCATTTCCCACGCTTCCTACCCTTTTACTAATTGAGAAGTGTGGGAAAATACATGCATTACAAACATATCCCTTCTTTTCCCTTCTTCTTTTCATGGTAATGCATTTCTCAAAGTAAGTTTTTCCTTCTTCTACACAGTTTTGCACTGGCGTAGCTAGAGCTTTTGCTGCCTGGGGCAATCCCTGAATTTGTTGCCCATTGATGGCCGTGCAGCTAAAAGCTTTGGCGACAGACTACTATGAGCGGGGTTGGGGGGAGGTGACAGATGAGGAGGAGTGAGAGAAAACCTACCTTGCACTCCCCGCTGCCCCCAAGAACATGCCGCCTGGGGTGGACCTCCCCCCCCCCCAGCTACATCACTGCAGTTTTGTTAATTTACGAACACAGGGGCAGATTTACAAGCCCTTTAATTTTTGCGCTGCAGTTGCGTCACTTTTTGGGAAGCAGCAGCAGCATAAAAATGCGGCCCATTTACAACGTGACGCATCTAGGGAGAAGCATCACGTTGTAAAGCCCTGCGTCACATTATACCTGCGTCAGGTATAACGTATGCAGGGTGGGCGTTCCAACGCAAAAAAGACTCGTTGAAGTGACGCAGTGAAATCTACAAGATTTCACTGCGCCACTTCTAGGATGCCACTGCGTCAAATTCTTGCGTAAGCAGTGACGCAGCACAATGAGGATAGGCCTCCCCCTGCATTGCTGGAGTTGTGTCGTGCTTGCGACACGACACCAGCAATGCGTGCCATTTGCGTCAACAGATGCGTCAGAATTTCTGACGCATCTGTCAATTCTTCCACCATGGTGCGCCGTATTGTAAATACGGCGCATCCATAGTGGCGCAAGGGTTTCTCAGGGTGGCACAGGGAAAGTGACGCATCTTTACAGATGCGTCACTTTCTTGTAAATCTGCCTCACAGTGCTTTTATTTTCTCACAAATTCCACATAAGTACACTTTAACTTCTGGATTTTGAAACAGAGATTCTGATAGCAAAAGAATGCTATTGTGCTGAGGTGAAAGCCAAGGTGGGTGTAACCAGCCTTCCCACACTAGCATCCCGACCAAATAAAATAAATAATGCAAACGCATGGCACATGTATTGAGGGCTTGATCCTCATGCGGCAGAAATATGACAAAGGCTGCAACATCCCCAAGCTCTGTCTCTACACACCGGGACTGATAGAACTTATAGGAACAGGCTTCACATACCAAACCTGTTCAGGGCTATCCAATAAATTACCCCAGTATTTACAAGCCTGAACTTTATACACTAGTAATAGCCCTCAGCTAGAGGGATCACACAGGAGTTAGCTTTTAGACAGCAGAGCTGGATCTCATGTTTTACAATAGGTATAGGTTAAGGAGTAACAAAAATGTGGCATACTTCAAGTGCCACAGACACCTATGATTAGGCCTTAAACACCAGATTGTGACCAGGTGATGCAAGACTAAAAGCGTTGCAATAGGCAGCATTGTTATCTCACAGGATACACTGAATGTATGGCTTCAGGCCTTAGCAAGTAAAGCTATGTTTTAGCTGATGCATAATGCCCAAGATCAGAATGCAGACAGAAGATCCATATCACAGGCTCAGGCTTCAAACAGCAGAGCTATCTATTAGATAATATAGAAATAGCAGATTTAGTCCATATCCAGCCTGCTTATACCAACAGGCTCTAGCTTAAGGGAGCGGCGCTGTATTGCAAGGGAGAGAGAACCCACAGACTCAGAACACTTAGAATAGAGCTATCCCTTTTGTTACACAGATCTTAATGACAGAATTGTCCCAAAGGTTGCACAAATCTTACTGATGATAACTTGAAGGCTGCAGAGCTAAATAAGATTTAACAGAGGCGACATTATCAGTTAAGTAATATGGAAAGTACATGATTCAAATCAGTAACTGCTTCACATGCAACTTGACCTACCCGTTACTTTCACCATGAAGTTGGAATGACCCCTAAGGTCCTTACAGTCTAATGAGGCTTTCAACCAACCAGTGCGAGCTGGGCATTGCCCTCTGTCACTTGTGCAAGTATCTATATAGCACCTATATATTATGGACAAACTGGACTGGCAGCCATAATCTCACAATATTGGACTATTCACATTTATTTGTACCATATGTCTTGTACCGTGCAATCTATATATTTTATTCTCTGGACATAGGACCACTAGCTGCAAGAAAACATTATACACTTAACCCGTCCGATGTTGATACTAAAACAGCTCCTTCTTCATTGGTTCCACTGCTAAGTATACCAACTGATCGCACTGATAAACAAATTGATCCTTTAACTTCTCAATGGCTTCTTATATTCAGTATACAGAGCGTGATCCTGGGCCACCCCAAATAATTCTCTATTGGACATTATTCCTCCCTGCAATTAGTGCTTGCCCTCAAGTTTATCGCAGACAGACCTGGAGAACATCGTATGAAGTTGGACTACTTGTAACCAGATGCACCCAGGAGTCGCTCTATTCTCATCCATAAGTAGTGTGTATAAAAACACGTAATGTAGCTGCACCTCCTGTTTCTTCCTAGTGTTCACTTCCTGTTGTGAAGGAGTTCTGTCCCAAGACTGAAGCCCACCCCTGTAAGTTGCCAGCCTTGGATCTAGATGATTACATAGCTCCTATACATGACCATCTATATTGTGAGTTGTCGATTAATCGTCCAATAGGTCTCATGTTTACAGACCGACTTATTCACCCTGGTCATTTAAATTGTTTCTCTACCATGATCGTCTTTGTCTACTGTGTACCCTGGACTCCCGTTCATGAGTGGATCAATTGAGTCCCACACACTGACAGACATTCGGATAGAGCCAGTCATACTTAACAAAAAATGAATGGTAAATTCATCCACTCTATCTCTCAATTCTCCTCCTCCCACTGCATGACTGGACTCAGCAGCCTAACACAAAATAAGAGCGCTACTCTGGTAACTCACTCAAGGCACCAACACACTTTCCATATAGGTCATCCTGCAATTTTTCAATTCTACCAACCAAACACTCTTGCAAGTTTAAGTGGTGAAGCATGTCCGCTAAAACATTCTCAGCAGGGGCATGACATTCTCTACAAATATAGCTAGAAAACAATACAATACTGCTGCTCTGGTTTTGGGGCCCTAGGCCAAACATATTTTGCGGGCCCATGTTTGGAACAGCTTTGAATGTATGATCCATGTACATGTCCTTCAAACTGATAGAGCAGAAATGTCATTTACATTCATAGAGGTGCATCATAATCACATGTAGAGCTCATCCGCATATAATCTTGCAATTATATCAACGTGATGTGTTAGAATTGTGAAATGTATTAAACACAGTTTCGTTACATATTTGAGGTTATTGACAAGTAGCATGGAGAATTAATGTAGGAAATGAATGTAACCTGCAGAAAATTTTAACATGAAGAACTTGTGTTGTGAAGTTAAAGCCACTCATATACTAAATGTATTTAACAATGATATTTCTGTGATTTGGCAAAGGTGTTAGTCAAAACATTATAGGCTTATGTCAATTTGTAATGCTTAAAGTGACACGTTCTTATGTTAGCTAAAATCCTAGGCCTGAAATGCAAGTATCTGACAACTCTTGCTTTAGAATCAATAGTTGAATTTCATGTGTGCTGTGGAATTTGTTCTTCCTCAAGTTTGCTTTGCAGGTGGAGAAGCATTTATTAGGGAAAAGTAATGTCTTTGTTTTAGTAGCTAGGCAAAGAAGTTACAGTTACATGGTTTGGAGATGATCAAAACGGAGACGGATTCACAAGGGAGAAAGCATGGGAACCAAGAACGAATTGTTGCAGGGGATGTACATGGAGAACATCATGGAAAAGTACTCGCATTACCGTGCCCGTTGTGAATTGTGCGTGCGATGTGCATTATGGGAGAGCTGCCCGTGGATAACTGATTATTGGAATTAGGGAAAGTGCCCACATCTTCCTTGCCCTCAGAGAAAGAGCATCTCAGAAAGAGCTTCTTATTCGCAATCGTGGCTTTATGCTACTTGACCCACTGAAGGGGGAGAGGATTCTTAGGAAGACTCCACGTACTTACACCTTTTTTTCCTTTCCATTGAAAATGCTAATGTAGGGAAGTCATCTTAGCACTGGAGTAGGGATAGATTTGGTTTCAGTTCAGTTCAAAAACGTTATTTTGATCACTTGAGATCAAAAAAGTATTACACAGAACAGTAAACCCACAAACATGAATAGTACAACATAAAACTTTTAAATGCTCTTTTGTTGGTCCATTTCGATAGCAGCAAAAAAGATACATTTTCATTTGAAAAGACCACAAAAATTCACCATTAAAATACTTTTGTTATAAAAGCAAGATATATAATATATTAAAGATCTTTTGTAGGTACTAAAAGACATCAGTCAACTGCCAGGTATCCAAGTAGCACGATACAATGTAAAGGGACCCAACAAAAGTGGCATTTTAAAGACTACCAAATAAACACTTGGCACGTCTAGTCCACAATGCCATTAGGAATGTGGCCATACAGAATACAACAATATGATTTGAGTCTGTCTGCAGTTTTCTGAATGTCTCCTGATGCTTCCTAATTGCCAGGTTTCTGCAAAGTGGGACTATCCACTTAACTCGAGACCAAATAAGGGACAAAAAAATATAACATATTTGAGTGACTCAGGACCTCCTTGGCAAGAGGTACAATACTTATCCACATATTCATTTCTTTGTGCCACTTCCTTTAAAAAGTACTCACTGGTATGCATCCATACCTGAACAGTAGGTATAGCTTCCTTGCTAGTGGGGGAGACAATTTCATCAATAGTACTCTCAGACAACGGGATCGGATTAAAATCAATAAAAGCAGCAGACAGTGATCTTTTATAATTTTGAATATTGCCCGCCGCACCACTACCCCAATAAACAGCTTTGAGACTGGGCTTTTGGATTTGGCTCAAAGTCTCCGTTAAGTCCCAATGTGTGTCAAGGCTTAGCCTCTGTAAAAGGGCCGTTACAGTGCAGAGCCACAAAATCTTTCTTGCACATTTTGGAAGGATTAGGTAATGGAGACCAACCCTATAACACGCTAGGGCTGTTATAGACCGTTATCGATGCCAAAACATAAGCAGTCGAGGCAGAGAGGAGTCAGTGGGGTACTCATTGGAAGATTTAGTAATGATCTAAGAAATTCATGTTCTATTACTAACAAATTATAAAGTTTTGTGCAGCCCCATATCTTCACACCATATAAGACCACCCCTAGAGCCTTGACATTGTAAATCTCGAATGCAAGAACCACCCTTATAGATATTGTTTTTTTTGTGCTATATTTGCCGTCTGTTGTACCAAGGACAGCTGTGCCCTTTTCACTTGTAGAGACCAGCATAGATTTCTTGTGAGCTTCATACCTAGGTAGTCAAATTCAGCCACTACTTCTAAAGGGATATCACCCCCAAACATCTGTCTCCTGCACTGAATTGTTGATCGGGAGGGAAAAAATTATACATTTGGTCTTGCAGATGTTAAGCTCCAAGCCCCGCTCCAGACAAAATGCCTGCAAATCATTCAACAGATGCTGCAGCCCCTGGGGCAACTTTAAAATCAGCAATGTGTCATCTGCAAGGAGGGGTGCAGGGGCCCTCTGACCTCCTATTTTTATTGGATCACACCCATCCCTGTTAAATAACGCAATGACACCATTTATATATAGAGTGAACAGGTTGGGCGCTAATACGCATCTCTGCCTAACCCCTTTGTCAATATAGATTGATTCCATCAGCACCCCCACCTCACTTGGGCCAAAGTGTCTGCATAAAACCTCACCAGGAAATTCAAGAGGGGAGCTGGAATGCCAATTTCTTCTAAAACTCCTTATAACTTGTTTCTCGGAACCAAACAAATGCTGATCAGAGAGCAACAAAGGCAACATATAGATTGCCCGTGTTGATAATCACTTCCTTCCAATAAATACAAAGAAACCGAAAAATCTGATCTATCTTGCTTACGTTTGATCTAAAACTTGCCTGCCAATCTGATATAATATTCTGTTCGCAAATCCAGTCCTGCTTTTCACTCATTAACCCTCAATGCAGGGAAATTTAGACTTATGCTTTCAGATTCTCTGTGTCCCACTTCCTGAATTAATAGTTTTAGTGACGCTGCACTGTTTAAATTGAATGCGTAGATATGGCTTCATGCTAATTCATTGTATTTCTATACCCTTGTGTTGAGGTGTTTCTATGTCCAGTTATTTTTGACATTGTAATAAACTAACTAACCTTATGTTAGTGTATGTCAGTGAATTATCATATACCTAAAAGGATTGTTGACTAATTAGCTGGGTATTAACATTTTTCTCCCCTTCACACGTTCATGCTGTGAAAAAGAACCATCGGTTTGTGTCTCTAGAAAGAGTTTAGCACTAACGCGCCCGGCCCTTTCAATGTCCTCTTATTTATTTATTTTTCAAATGTTATTATATTCTATATTGAACAAAAAACAGAAGCAGCAAGTGCACAGGAAAAAAAAGACTGTCAAGCAAATACATACAAGTTAAAAATGTAACTTTCAATAACATATATAATAGATGATACATAATAATTTTAAAATGTGGCTTACAAATTGACATGTACATAGATAAAAGTAATACGTAGTTTTAAAATCTATCTAAAAATACATACAATAAATAAGTAATAAATAAAAGGTAAATACATAATAATTTAAAAATGTAACTTTAAAATTGACAAGTACAGAAATACAAACAACAAATTGTTTTAAAAGCTAGTACATACAATAAATACAATCAGACATATTGCAACATTCCTTTACACAATTCCAGCTTCCAACTAGCAGTCATTAACATCTAATACCCTTACCTATAATTCTCTAGCTGTCAAGCTGCCAAATATACACTGCCCTAATGGCCAGTATTTCAAAGTTCACAGCAGTGGTTCAATCTCTTTCATGCCCTCTTGGGCCAGGTCACGGACAGTGCACAGAAGAACACTGGTTCAAATTCCAAATGTGTTTCCATTATATATTCAGAAACTGTAATGTGGATTGTTAATAGTGTAATGCAGCAGTAGCTCACTTATGTACCTGCAAATAATCTCTGTGACACCCCACCCATTTTTCATAGGTTCTGTTTCAATCTAAAATAAACTTTTTATGGATGTTGCATGGTGGTGAAAAACACAAACAGAACATCCCCCCTGCAAAATGTTTGTAATAAACTCCCACAGATTACTAGTATTGAAAATACGTAACAGGAAAACTGTATTTAACACTATCTATACTGAAGAATCATTCAAGAACATCAGGACAGGTCTGTATGTAGAACCGATCCGGCTCTATCAGGGGGCCCTCTGAAAGGCTGGGGCACTGGACCAGTGCCCATTTTGCCGATGCCTTAAAACATTTCTGGGTTATTGAAGTGACGGTAGAAAGTGGTCCACTATGACAGAATGGTATCATGGCGTACATGAGTAATTGAATATAATATATAAGTGCTGTAGTGCTCTACTACACTAGGTTTCTGATTAAAATTAAGCCTGGGCAAAGCACTACGCTACGCTTGCGTAGTTTGCGAAGTTCGCGCTACTTCGCACTCCGCGAACTGCACGTAGCACAGTGCGAACACGCGTAGCGTAGTGTTGCGTAGTGCTGCGGTCATTTTTTGCTTGCTCGCGGTCCTCAACGTCAAGTTGGCGACCGCGAGCAAGCAAAATGACATCCCGGCGAGACTTTTTCCTTGTTCGCGATCAGCAACTTCAAGTTGGCGATCGCGAGCATGGAAAATAAACCTCCCGGCGAGATTCCCAACGCGAGGAGGTCAGGTTTCTCATTGCGAGTGGTCGCGTATGCTCGCGACCGCTCGCGATGAGAAACTACCAGTTCGCGTTGAGAAAGCTGAAGCTCGAGTAAAAATCTACTCGAACAGCAGAAAACTACAGCTCGCACTGTGCAAGATGCCATTTTCAATGATTGCACAGTGCCGGTTGCTTGTCCGCACTGTGCAATCATTGAAAACGACATCTGGCACAGTGCGAACAAGGTACTACGCAGTTTGCGAAGTGCTACGCGTAGCTCGCGTAGTGCGAACTTCACTTTGCGTAGCTTCGCGAAGTGCTACTTCGCGAACTACGCCCAGGCCTAATTAAAATGCAGATGTAAAAATCATCCCTCAATATTAACGACCTTCTTTTATGCAGCTTTGCCAGTTCACAGTAGGGGGAAACAGCATGGAAAATAGGAAGCAAACATGCTTGAAAAAAATAGAACGCAGCATTAACTTGGGGGGGGCCACTTCTATATGAAAAAGGTGTTTGTTGTCTCCCGACTGCTGTACCTCCTTAACAGATAGCCCATACTCCCTTCATTTAATACTTTTTTACTGCAATCCACCACTGCAGAGGAGCCAGCAACAGTTAAAACAACCCCAAAGCAAGGACAAAAATGGAAGGTGCTGAAAGATTACTTTAGTGAAGATGTCTGTGTCCTGTACCTGCAGGTAGACCAAAATTCCCCCCAAACCATTCAATAATCCTATCTGATACTGCTCACTACAAGTCATTGCTTTTTAGAGCGCTCATGGCACATATCACAATGCTTTGGCAAAGTCTGCTTCTTTATATCCTATATCTTCCTATCACCTTATGCATTCCTTTTATGTATCAGTGAAATTGAAGTGACTGGGCAATTTGCTTCCAGTATTCAGCCACAGGAGGACACAGCCAGGTCTGTGTAAAAAGTCCATCCCTTTGCTGGGACATTGAAAACAAGTGGGTTAAGGAATTTTTCTGGCTTGCCATAGCCTCCAGGGTGTCAAATAGGCATTATGGAGGTTGTTAAATTGGATTCATTTTAGTTGGGATGGTAATGCACACTCACATGGGGCCATACATGCAGACCTTCAGTCTAGATCGTCGAAGGGTTCCATCCACCCCACTCATTTCCATCCCAGGGCGCATAGGTGTAAGAAGAGTTTAAAATCAGTATGGGGTATATGAGTGAAACACTACGTCTTTCCAGTCTACCCCTCAGAAGCATAGCTTCTAGAGGGTTGCATTCCAGGAGCCCCTCTTGTCCGGCTCCATATGTGGCTAAAGCATGCCTGAGTTGCAGATATCTGTGGAATTGGGTCTTGGAGAGGTTGTATTTGGCCTAGAAGTCCTAAAATGAATGTATGTAGCTCCCTCGCCACACATCTTGTAAAGTTGTGATACCTATGGTGTCCCAATCCCGAAGCCCTGGAGCCTTGCAACTTGGCAGTGGTGTCTTACTCTCCACAATAAAGTTTGCTGCATCAATGTGTTCTGCTAGCCCATGAAGTGCAGTGCCGTGCCGCAACCAAGGTATTAAAGATTACCCGGGTGGCTTCTGGGAGAAATTGTGGAATGGGGTCTCTGTATCGTAGTTGTGCCAAGACCAAGATGGAGAGTTCTGCCTGATGCGCAGGGTTGTCCCACCCTCTGATCAATCAGTCATTGAGCACTATTACCTATGTCATCCAATAGCACATTTGAACGTCTGACATGCCCATCCAGCCCTTGTAGACTGACTTACAGCATTTCGTTCATGCTATGCAGGGTGGGCAATTTGCCCACAGAGAGGTCAGTATTGATGATGTGAGGCCTTTGAACTATTGGTTAAGTATCTACTTCGAAAATGTCTAGAGGGTGTATAGATATCGAGGTAAGATCATCATTTTGAAGAGGGACACTCAGCCCAGTATTTTAAGTGGCAGAGCCATCCATTTTAGGAGGTTGGATTTCATATTGGCTATCAGGGGTGTCATATAAGGGTCCATGCCAGTTCTAGTATAGATGTATTCCTAGGTATTAAAAGCGGAGTCATCTGATTGGTATTGATGAGTCCCATTGTGTGATTGTATTATTCCTTAAACTGGGGTGGCATGGTGAGCAAACGAATAACGGATTTAACCCAGATCTATTGACTGGGATTAAATGTTTGATTCGCTCTGCATTCCATCCATCATCTGTGTGTCTTTTGCTTTCTCGCCCCAAGTGCGCCGGGTATGCCCAGACTTGGGTCCCTTGCTCACTACGTCTCCAGATTCAAGCTATCCTGGCTGATGAGGGGTGAAACCACAAAACAGGTCCTAGGATGTTTGTTTCTGGTCCAGGGAGGACATGGCCTAGCAGTTCGGGCTGGACTGTTCCCATGGGGAACTGGGTCAAGACTGATTTGCATATGGCTGGGTATAAACTGAAATGGGATGGCATGCAAAAAAAGATGGATTTAACCCAGATCTGTGACTGGGGGTGAATGTTTCTAGTGATTCAGCATTCCGTCCACCATCTGTTCTTTTAGCAGTACTTTCCGACAGTGGCAATGTTTTTCTTTTCACGTTATTATTACTTTATATTTGCTTTTGTATTTAGAGACTGATGTGATAGCAGGACACTTCTGATAAGAACACAGGCTATATTTCAGCTTCAACAGATCTCCTAACAATGCTTTTGTAAATTCCTTTTAGAGTGTTTAGCTTTTCTAACTACTGGTGTTTCATAGCATACCAGATTGTGTCTTTTTACCAATTCTGTATTAAGTTATCCTTTTTTTAACTTTCCTTCTTTCTTTCCTTTTTATGTCTTACTTTCCTTATCTCCTCCTTCCTTCTTTACTGTCTTCCTTCTTTCCATCCTTCCTTCTTTAGCTTTCCTTATTTCTTTTGTTTATTACTTTTTACCTTTCTTTCTGTCCTTTCAGTTCTTTCTTTCTTTCTTTCTTTCTTTCTTTCTTTCTTTCTTTCTTTCTTCTTTTTTCTTTCTTTCTTTCTTTCTTTCTTTCTTTCTTTCTTTCTTTCTTTCTTTCTTTCTTTCTTTCTTTCTTTCTTTCTCAGAGTGAAGAGGCTTGCATCCAATACCAGACTGATTGACTTGTTTAGGTCTGTGTTAGACAAGACCTTTGGATTTTACTAAGGTATTGTGTTAACACAGTTAATTATATGCTTTTAGCCAGACTTCATCCATTAGTCTGTGGTTGCTGTCATTTACATTTTCCTCCACCCACTCCAGCACACATTAAGGGCCATGTATCAGTCCATTTCAGCCACTGGCTGACTTCACTATGAGTTACAGCATGCTGACTTGTGACAAGGAACACATCTACACACAAAGTAGTTGCCTTCCGTGCAAGGGAGTACTATTGTAAAGTGTTTTTAGACCAAAACCCCTTTTTGCCTGTAGCTAATGTTTTTTTTTTAGACTGATGAGGGCCCGGCGTATCCACAAACCATAATGTTTTGCAAAAACCATGACAAAGAAAAACAAGAATTGGCAGCAGGCTGGCGGCCACCGCCAAACCTATTGGCTTTCCCAGTACCAGTTTTCACAAGGTTAATATTATTTACAATTTTTTTCTAAATATGCATATCCAAGGGTGATCTGCCCATTTCAACGCAACAAGGCCACAAAATGCCCTACTATTACCGATGTTCTTTTCACAATACACCCTTCGACCTACATTCCGATTAGACTTGGACCAGTATTGTCCAAGCACAGTGTTGTAACCTATAAAGCTCAACAGTGCCTTTCACTGTGTTATTGTTATCTATGATTTGCAAAACCTCATGCCTATGCTCCTGTTCTTTCTCTATACCAGTGGTCTTCAGGCCGTTTCCGAAAAGCCTCTCTTGAGTAAAAATAAATCTTAAGTAAGGTAACCTACGAAGACTTTAATGATAAACAGTGGATCTTGCAATTTTATCATGTTGAATGTAAAGGAGTATTTATTTTTTAAATAAACGAAGACTGAAGCATGGGGTTTAGTAGGTTTCTAACCATACAATGAAAGCCTGAACATGGGTAGCAGTAATACAAACTTTTCCTGAACATGAAACTGATACAACTGATGTGCCCATGTGATTTGAAGTACATCAGGATAACAATAAGTAACGACAAAGTAGGTATGAACATTGAGGCAACACATGGTGTAAAAAATCATGACAATCCTCACTTGTCAACTTCAAGAAAAGGGAAATACTGTATATAATTTGTGTTAGCTAATCATAGATAAACAATGGATCCCCGCCAAACACCTCTACCCTGAACCCATTCTCCTGGATATGAAAGAGAGATGGGCTTTCCGTCTCAAAGCACATATACAAACGTTGAGATCTCGTAGAACCAGATTAAATCCACTAAATTTGCCTGAAACAACAGATATCTCATTCCCCCCTCTCTTTTTCATTTTTTTCCATTTTAGGCCCAAGGGGGCGATAATACTGAGCCCCATAATGAAGTAATACATCTGTGGATTTACAATGATGCAGCTGTGGCTACAAAAGATGATTAGACTACTGAGAATTATTGGTGTTTGATCTACAACTGCAGATCTACCATTAGCTGTATCCATCAACCAGGGAATGTTGATAATAAACCCTGCGGCCTACTCACTGAACATATATTCTTCCGTAAAAATTGCATTCAGGGGGCCACAACATGCAGAATTTGAAGTGCCAAATTTGTTAACTTTTTCTATAAAGAAACATGGACAGGGCTTCAGAAAGTTTATTGGTTCAGTGGTTTATTTTCTCCTTTTTTGAGATCTTTGTTCACAAAATCTACAGAGAAATATCACTTCTTCTAAACTACTGCGTCATTCTCCAATGTGATGTCTCACATTTCTGATGTGTTACGTCACGTACAAAATGATGTGTTACACACAACAAAAAACACTTCTGTATACTTAGATGCAGCTCCCATCTCTTTGGGTCACCAGTGAGGAGAGATGCGAAGTTGTGATACATTGATCCCTTGGTGTATTAAATGGATTGCACTCCTGAATATTGTGCACAGGAATATCGACATATAAGAATAGCGAAGGACATGATTTTGAAAAGTGAGTGTATACAGGGAAGTATAGATTTAAAATTCCTAACTCCACATCACTAGGCCTGGGCAAAAATTTCGTTCCGTTCGCGGAAATTGCGATAATTTGACATTTTTGCGTTCCGCGGAGAGCGCGAAAATGTCAAAAATTCCGGTTTCCGCAGCTTGGCGATAATTTGTTTCTTGCTCGCGCTGTAAAATAATACATTCTCGCGCGCGCGCGATCGCCTTACCTGAATCCCTGCGTTCGCCGACAAGTTTTCTTGATCCGGTCGCGTTCTCCATGAGATGTTGTATTGTTTTTAGCCATTTGCGCTGTCTCGCGACAGTTCGCGCCCGCAGTGACGTCATGCGTCGCGCGATCACATCTTTCTTCTCGCGATCATGCACCGCGAGAACAACTCAAAACAAGATGGCCGCGCCCGCAAGCAACCACATGGGTAAGTTGGCGACCCGCAACCATGCAGAAAATCTCGCGAACATGCCGGAAAAAAACTTCTGCATCTTCGCGATATTTCTGCTTGTTTGCGATAATTTTAAACATTCTCGCGATAATTTGCGAAGGTTAATTCCGCAAATTCCGCCCACCCCTACACATCACCTTAACTTCTGTGTGTGTTTGTGTGTGTGTGTGTGTGCGCACATGCATGTGTGTGTGTGTGCGCACATGCATGCGCGTGTGTGTGTGTGTGTGTGTGTGTATATATATATATATATATATATATATATATATATATATATATATATATTCACTTAAAAAACCTAAGGTTACAGGGATGTTATAGTTAGGGAATATAATACAAAATCCTTAGAAATTGTCTGATAAAAACAAAGGTTAGAGGGACATTCTATGTAGGCTCCAATTTACAAAACCATTGAAATTCAGCAGTTGTAGCTACCTGAGCTAGCTGTAATTTACGACCCCACAATGCACTGCTTATGACCTCACATATTATATCAATCATGACATGGTCAGTAACATCACTGATGAAATCCCTCAAGACCCAGCGTTTAAAAAATATATACATATATTTAGAGGAGGGGGACCGCACGGCCCCCCTGCCTAAGCCAATTTTGGGCCCAGGGACCCCATCCCCAGGGGCCCGGAGTACCTATAATAGGGGAACGGGAGAACATGGGTCCTTTTCCAGAACTGATTTTGGCACCAGGGGTCCCATCCCCTGGGGCCCAGACTTTTGAGATGGAGAGGGAGGCCGAATTCAGCCTGGGCAACACATCCTCTGGATCCTGGCCCACTCTCCACTGGGACCACTACGGGAGCCTGAAGGCCCTGAGGTTCCTGCCAGCTCTCTGCCTCCTGTGAAAGCCAGCATTGATTTCACACACAGGAGCTGCTGGAAAGGCAGCTCCCAGTGTGTGAAAGCAATTTTGCTTCACTTACTGCAAGCAAGAGCATGCTCTCGCTTGCTGGAAGGGGAGCATTTACTGTGACTTTGCGGGAACGTTAAAGCCTCCTCCATAAATCTCCCCCCATGGGTAGCATAGGGGGTCATGCGGGGTAGATTTAGGGTTTAGGGTAGTGCAGTGGTGTTTGGGTAGCATTGGGGGTTGTGCTGGGGGTGGTGCTTTAGGGTTTAGGGTATCGCAGTGGTGTTTGGGTAGTGTCGGGGGAAGTGCTGGGGGTCGTGTTTTAGGGTTTAGGGTAGTGCAGTGGTCTTTCAGTAGTGTAGGGGTCGTGTTTTAGGGTTGAGGGTAGTGCAGTGGTGTTTGGGTAGCGTAGGGGGTCGTGCTGGGGGTAGATTTAGGGTTTAGGGTAGCGCAGTGGTGGTTGGGTAGCATAGGGGGTCGTGCTGGGGGTAGTGTTTTAGGTTTTAGGGTAGCGCAGTGGTGTTGGGTTAGCGTAGGGGGTCGTGCTGGGGGTAGTGTTTTAGGGTTTAGGGTAGCGCAGTGGTGTTTGGGTAGCATAGGGGGTCATGCTGGGGGTAGTATTTTAGGGCTTAGGGTAGCGCAGTGGTGTTTGGGTAGCGTAGGGGATCATGCTGGGGGTAGTCTTTTAGGTTTTAGGGTAGTGCAGTGGTGTTTGATTAGCGTAGGGGGTCGTGCTGGGGGTAGTGTTTTAGGGTTTAGGGTATCACAGGGGTGTTTGGGTAGCCTAGGGGGTCATGCGGGGGGTAGATTTAGGGTTTAGGGTAGCGCAGTGGTGTTTGGGTAGTATATGGGGTAGTGCTGGGGGTAGTGTTTTAGGGTTTAGGGTAGCGCAGTGGTGTTTGTGTAGTGTTGGGCATAGTGCTTGGGGTAGTGTTTTAGGGTTTAGGGTAGCGCAGTGGTGTTTGTGTAGTGTAGGGCGTCATACCGGGGGTAGTGTTATAGGGTTTAGGGCAGTGCAGTGGTGTTTGTGTAGTGTAGGGGGTCATGCTGGGGGTAGTGTTTTAGATTTTAGGGTAGTGTAGTGGTGTTTTTGTAGTGTAGGGGGTCGTGTTTTAGGGTTTAGGGTAGTGCAGTGGTCTTTCGGTAGTGTAGGGGGTCGTGTTTTAGGGTTGAGGGTAGTGCAGTGGTGTTTGGGTAGCGTAGGGGGTCGTGCTGGGGGTAGAATTAGGATTTAGGGTAGCGCAGTGGTGTTTGGGTAGCATTGGGGGTCGTGCTGGGGGTAGTGTTTTAGGTTTTAGGGTAGCGCAGTGGTGTTTGGTTAGCGTAGGGGGTCGTGCTGGGGGTAGTGTTTTAGGGTTTAGGGTAGCGCAGTGGTTTTTTGGTAGCATAGGGGTCATGCTGGGGGTAGTATTTTAGGGCTTAGGGTAGCGCAGTGGTGTTTGGGTAGCGTAGGGGGTCATGCTGGGGGTAGTGTTTTAGGTTTTAGGGTAGCGCAGTGGTGTTTGATTAGCGTAGGGGGTCGTGCTGGGGGTAGTGTTTTCGCGTTTAGGGTAGCACAGGGGTGTTTGGGTAGCCTAGGGGGTCATGCGGGGGGTAGATTTAGGGTTTAGGGTAGCGCAGTGGTGTTTGGGTAGTATATGGGGTAATGCTGGGGGTAGTGTTTTAGGGTTTAGGGTAGCGCAGTGGTGTTTGTGTAGTGTTGGGCATAGTGCTTGGGGTAGTGTTTTAGGGTTTAGGGTAGCGCAGTGGTGTTTGTGTAGTGTAGGTGGTCATACCGGGGGTAGTAATTTAGGGTTTAGCGTAGTGCAGTTGTGTGTGGGTAGTGTACGGGGTCGTGCTGGGGTAGATTTAGGGTTTAGGTTAGTGCAGTGGTGTTTGTGTAGTGTTGGGGATCATGCGGGTGTAGCTTTAGGGTTTAGGGTAGCGCAGTGGTGTTTGGGTAGTGTAGGGGGTCATGCTGGGGGTAGTGTTTCAGGGTTTAGGGTAGCGCAGTGGTGTTTGGGTAGTGTAGGGGGTCATGCTGGGTGTAGTGTTTTACGGTTTCGGGAAGTGCAGTGGTGTTTGGGTAGTGTAGGGGGTAGTGTTTTAGGGTTGAGGGTAGTGCAGTGGTGTTTGAGTAGTGTAGGGGGGTCATGCTGGGGTTAGATTTAGGGTTTAGGGTAGTGCAGCGGTGTTCGGGTAGTGTAGGGGGTCGTGCTGGGGTAGATTTAGGGTTTAGGGTAGTACAGTGGTGTTCGGCTAGTGTAGGGGGTCATGCTGGGGGTAGTGTTTAAGGGTTTAGGGTAGTGCAGTGGTGTTTGGGTAGTGTACGCGGTCGGGCTGGGGGTAGTGTTTTAGGGTTTAGGGTAGCGCAGTGGTGTTTGGGTAGCATATGTTGTCATGCTGGGGCTAGTGTTTTAGGGTTTAGGGTAGCGCAGTGGTGTTTGGGTTGGGTAGGGGGTCATGCTGGGGGTAGTGTTTTAGGGTTTAGGGTAGCGCAGTGGTGTTTGGGTAGCATAGGGGGTCGTGCTGGGGGTAGTGTTTAAGGGTTTAGGGTAGCGCAACTGTGTTTGGGTAGCATAGGTTGTCATGCTGGGGGAGTGTTTTAGGGTTTAGGGTAGTGCAGTTGTGTTTTGTTAGTGTAGGGGGTCATGCTGGGGTAGTGTTTTAGGGTTTAGGGTAGTGCAGTGGTGTTTGGGTAGTGTAGAGGGTTGTGAGGGGGGTAGATTTAGGGTTTAGGGTAGCGCAGTGGTGTTTGGGTAGTGTAGGTGGTCGTGCTGGGGTAGTGTATTAGGGTTTAGGGTAGCACAGTGGTGTTTGGGTAGTGTAGGGGGTCATGCTGGGGGTAGTGTTTTAGGGTGTAGGGTAGTGCAGTGGTGTTTGGTAGTGTAGGGGGTCATGCTAGTGGAAAACCTAGGGTTTAGGGTAGTGCAGTGGGGTTTGTGTGGTGTAGGGTGTAGTGCTGGGGGTAGTGTTTTAGGTTTTAGGGTAGTGCAGAGGTGTTTGTGTAGTGTAGGGGGTCGTCTTTTAGGGTTAAGGTAGTGCAGTGGTGTTTGGGTAGCGTAGGGGGTCTTGCTTGGGGTAGTGTTTTAGGGTTTAGGGTAGCACAGTGGTGTTTGGGTAGCATAGGGGGTCATGCGGGGGTAGATTTATGGTTTAGGGTAGCTGAGTGGTGTTTGGGTAGCGTAGGGGGTCGTGCTGGGGGTAGTGCTTTAGGGTTTAGGGTAGCGCAGTGGTGTTTGGGTAGTGTCGGGGGCAGTGCTGGGGGTAGTATTTTAGGGTTTAGGGTAGTGCAGTGGAGTTTGGGTTGTGTAGGGGGTAGTGCTGGGGGTAGTGTTTTAGGGTTTAGGGTAGCGCAGTGGTGTTTGTGTAGTGTTGGGGGTCATACCGGGGGTAGTGTTATAGGGTTTAGGGCAGTGCAGTGGTGTTTGTGTAGTGTAGGGGGTCATGCTGGGGGTAGTGTTTTAGATTTTAGGGTAGTGCAGTGGTGTTTTTGTAGTGTAGGGGGTCGTGTTTTAGGGTTTAGGGTAGTGCAGTGGTCTTTCGGTAGTGTAGGGGGTCGTGTTTTAGGGTTGAGGGTAGTGCAGTGGTGTTTGGGTAGCGTAGGGGGTCGTGCTGGGGGTAGATTTAGGATTTAGGGTAGCGCAGTGGTGTTTGGGTAGCATAGGGGGTCGTGCTGGGGGTAGTGTTTTAGGTTTTAGGGTAGCGCAGTGGTGTTTGGTTAGCGTAGGAGGTCGTGCTGGGGGTAGTGTTTTAGGGTTTAGGGTAGCGCAGTGGTTTTTTGGTAGCATAGGGGTCATGCTGGGGGTAGTATTTTAGGGCTTAGGGTAGCGCAGTGGTGTTTGGGTAGCGTAGGGGGTCATGCTGGGGGTAGTGTTTTAGGTTTTAGGGTAGCGCAGTGGTGTTTGATTAGCGTAGGGGGTCGTGCTGGGGGTAGTGTTTTCGCGTTTAGGGTAGCACAGGGGTGTTTGGGTAGCCTAGGGGGTCATGCGGGGGGTAGATTTAGGGTTTAGGGTAGCGCAGTGGTGTTTGGGTAGTATATGGGGTAATGCTGGGGGTAGTGTTTTAGGGTTTAGGGTAGCGCAGTGGTGTTTGTGTAGTGTTGGGCATAGTGCTTGGGGTAGTGTTTTAGGGTTTAGGGTAGCGCAGTGGTGTGTGTGTAGTGTAGGTGGTCATACCGGGGGTAGTATTTTAGGGTTTAGCGTAGTGCAGTTGTGTGTGGGTAGTGTACGGGGTCGTGCTGGGGTAGATTTAGGGTTTAGGTTAGTGCAGTGGTGTTTGTGTAGTGTTGGGGATCATGCGGGTGTAGCTTTAGGGTTTAGGGTAGCGCAGTGGTGTTTGGGTAGTGTAGGGGGTCATGCTGGGGGTAGTGTTTCAGGGTTTAGGGTAGCGCAGTGGTGTTTGGGTAGTGTAGGGGGTCATGCTGGGTGTAGTGTTTTACGGTTTCGGGAAGTGCAGTGGTGTTTGGGTAGTGTAGGGGGTAGTGTTTTAGGGTTGAGGGTAGTGCAGTGGTGTTTGAGTAGTGTAGGGGGGTCATGCTGGGGTTAGATTTAGGGTTTAGGGTAGTGCAGCGGTGTTCGGGTAGTGTAGGGGGTCGTGCTGGGGTAGATTTAGGGTTTAGGGTAGTACAGTGGTGTTCGGCTAGTGTAGGGGGTCATGCTGGGGGTAGTGTTTAGGGTTTAGGGTAGTGCAGTGGTGTTTGGGTAGTGTACGCGGTCGGGCTGGGGGTAGTGTTTTAGGGTTTAGGGTAGCGCAGTGGTGTTTGGGTAGCATATGTTGTCATGCTGGGGCTAGTGTTTTAGGGTTTAGGGTAGCGCAGTGGTGTTTGGGTTGGGTAGGGGGTCATGCTGGGGGTAGTGTTTTAGGGTTTAGGGTAGCGCAGTGGTGTTTGGGTAGCATAGGGGGTTGTGCTGGGGGTAGTGTTTAAGGGTTTAGGGTAGCGCAACTGTGTTTGGGTAGCATAGGTTGTCATGCTGGGGGAGTGTTTTAGGGTTTAGGGTAGTGCAGTTGTGTTTTGTTAGTGTAGGGGGTCATGCTGGGGTAGTGTTTTAGGGTTTAGGGTAGTGCAGTGGTGTTTGGGTAGTGTAGAGGGTTGTGAGGGGGGTAGATTTAGGGTTTAGGGTAGCGCAGTGGTGTTTGGGTAGTGTAGGTGGTCGTGCTGGGGTAGTGTATTAGGGTTTAGGGTAGCACAGTGGTGTTTGGGTAGTGTAGGGGGTCATGCTGGGGGTAGTGTTTTAGGGTGTAGGGTAGTGCAGTGGTGTTTGGTAGTGTAGGGGGTCATGCTAGTGGAAAACCTAGGGTTTAGGGTAGTGCAGTGGGGTTTGTGTGGTGTAGGGTGTAGTGCTGGGGGTAGTGTTTTAGGTTTTAGGGTAGTGCAGAGGTGTTTGTGTAGTGTAGGGGGTCGTGTTTTAGGGTTAAGGTAGTGCAGTGGTGTTTGGGTAGCGTAGGGGGTCTTGCTTGGGGTAGTGTTTTAGGTTTTAGGGAAGCGCAGTGGTGTTTGGTTATCATAGGGGGTCATGCTGGGGGTTGTGTTTTAGGGTTTAGGGTAGCACAGTGGTGTTTGGGTAGCATAGGGGGTCATGCGGGGGTAGATTTAGCGTTTTTTGTAGCGCAGTAGTGTTTGGGTAGCGTAGGGGGTCGTGCTGGGGGTAGTGCTTTAGGGTTTAGGGTAGCGCAGTGGTGTTTGGGTAGTGTCAGGGGCAGTGCTGGGGGTAGTATTTTAGGGTTTAGGGTAGCGCAGTGGAGTTTGGGTTGTGTAGGGGGTAGTGCTGGGGGCAGTGTTTTAGGGTTTAGGGTAGTGCAGTGGTGTTTGTGTAGTGTTGGGCGTAGTGCTGGGGGTAGTGTTTTAAGGTTTAGGGTAGCGCAGTGCTGTTTGTGTAGTTTAGGGGGTCATACTGGGGGTACTGTTTTAGAGTTTAGTGTAGTGCTGTTGTGTTTGAGTAGTGTAGGGGATCGTGCGGGGGTAGATTTAGGGTTTAGGGTAGCGCAGTGGTGTTTGCGTAGTGTAGGGGGTCATGCTGGGGGTAGTGTTTTAGGGTTTAGGGATGCGCAGTGGTGTTTGGTTGGCATAGGGGGTCATGCTGGGGGTAGTGTTTTGGGGTTTAGGGTAGCACAGTGGTGTTTGGGTAGCATAGGGGGTTATGCGGGGTAGATTTAGGGTTTAGGGTAGTGCAGTGGTGTTTGGGTAGCATAGGGGGTTGTGCTGGGGGTGGTGCTTTAGGGTTTAGGGTATCGCAGTGGTGTTTGGGTAGTGTCGGGGGAAGTGCTGGGGGTAGTATTTTAGGGTTTAGGGTAGCACAGTGGAGTTTGGGTAGTGTAGGGGGTAGTGCTGGGGGTAGTGTTTTAGGGTTTAGGGTAGCGCAGTACTGTTTGTGTAGTTTAGGGGGTCATACTGGGGGTAGTGTTTTAGAGTTTAGCGTAGTGCTGTTGTGTTTGGGTAGTGTAGAGGATCGTGCGGGGGGTAGATTTAGGGTTTAGGGTAGCGCTGTGGTGTTTGCGTAGTGTAGGGGGTCATGCTGGGGGTAGTGTTTTAGGGTTTAGGGTAGCGCAGTGGTGTTTGGGTAGTGTAGGGGGTCGTGCTGGGGGTAGTGCTTTAGGGTTTAGGGTGGTGCAGTGGTGTTTGGGTAGTGTAGGGGGTAGTGCTGGGGGTAGTATTTTAGGATTTAGGGTAGCGCAGTGGAGTTTGGGTAGGGTAGGGGGTAGTGCTGGGGGTAGTGTTTTAGGGTTTAGGGTAGCGCAGTGGTGTTTGTGTAGTGTTGGGCGTAGTGCTGGCGGTAGTGTTTTAGGGTTTAGGGTAGCGCAGTGGTGTTTGTGTAGTTTAGGGGGTCATACTGGGGGTAGTGTTTTTTTGGGTTTAGGGTAACGCAGTGGTGTTTGGGTAGCATAGGGGTCATGCTGGGGGTAGTATTTTAGGGTTTAGGGGGAGCGCAGTGGTGTTTGGGTAGCGTAGGGGGTCGTGCTGGGGGTAGTGTTGTAGGGTTTAGGGTAGCACAGGGGTGTTTAGGTAGCCTAGGGGGTCATGCGGGGGGTATATTTAGAGTTTAGGGTAGCGCAGTGGTGTTTGGGTAGTGTAGTGGGTAGTGCTGGGGGTAGTGTTTTAGGGTTTAGGGTAGCGCAGTGGTGTTTGTGTAGTGTAGGGGGTCATACTGGGGGTAGTGTTTTAGGAATTAGCGTAGTGCAGTTGTGTTTGGGTAGTGTAGGGGGTTGTGCTGGGGTAGATTTAGGGTTTAGGTAGTGCAGTGCTGTTTGTGTAGTGTAGGGGATCATGCGGGGGTAGCTTTAGGGTTTAGGGTAGCGCAGTGGTGTTTGGGTAGTGTAGGGGGTCATGCTGGGGTAGTGTTTTAGGGTTTAGGGTAAGCGCAGTGGTGTTTGGGAGGGGGTCATGGTGGATGTAGTGTTTCAGGGTTTCGGGTAGTGCAGTGGTGTTTGGGTAGTGTAGGGGGTAGTGTTTTAGGGTTGAGGGTAGTGCAGTGATGTTTGAGTAGTGTAGGGGGGTCATGCTGGGGGTAGATTTAGTGTTTAGGGCAGTGAAGCGGTGTTCAAGTAGTGTAGGGGGTCGTGCTGGTGTAGATTTAGGGTTTAGAGTACTGCAGTGGTGTTCGGCTAGTGTAGGGGGTCATGCTGGGGGTAGTGTTTAAGGGTTTAGGGTAGTGCA
Source organism: Triturus cristatus (assembly GCF_964204655.1). Classification (NCBI taxonomy): domain Eukaryota; kingdom Metazoa; phylum Chordata; class Amphibia; order Caudata; family Salamandridae; genus Triturus; species Triturus cristatus. The sequence continues at coordinate 1,561,369,009 of NC_140589.1, forward strand.
GTGGTGTTTGGGAAGTGTATGCGGTCGGGCTGGGGGTAGTGTTTTAGGGTTTAGGGAAGCGCAGTGGTGTTTGGGTTGGGTAGGGGGTCGTGCTGAGGGTAGTGTTTTAGGGTTTAGGGTAGCGCAGTGGTGTTTGGGTACCATAGGGTGTCATGCTGGGGCTAGTGTTTTAGGGTTTAGGGTAGCGCAGTGGAGTTTGGATTGGGTAGGGGGTCATGCTGGGGGTAGTGTTTAAGGGTTTAGGGTAGCGCAGTGGTGTTTGGGTAGCATAGGGTGTCATGCTGGGGGGAGTGTTTTAGGGTTTAGTGGGGTGCAGTTGTGTTTGGTTAGTGTAGGGGGTCATGCTGGGGTAGTGTTTTAGGGTTTAGGGTAGAGCAGTGGTGTTTGGGTAGTGTAGGGGGTTGTGCGGGGGGGTAGATTTAGGGCTTAGGGTAGCGCAGTGGTGTTTGGGTAGTGTAGGTGGTCGTGCTGGGGTAGTGTTTAAGGGTGTAGGGTAGTGCAGTGGTGTTTGTGTAGTGTAGGGGGTCGTGTTTTAGGGTTTAGGGTAGTGCATTGGTGTTTGGTAGTGTAGGGGGTCATGCTAGTGGAAAACTTAGGGTTTAGGGTAGTGCAGTGGTGTTTGTGTGGTGTAGGGTGTAGTGGTGGGGTTAGGGCTCCATCTGTGATCTCGGCTGGTGCTGCTGCCCATCGGAGGGACTTCTTGGACTTTCATCCCAGCTCTTTTGAAATCAACACCGCACCTCGCGGCCCCCGCTTCGCGGGAGCCGCTCGAGGGACCGGGACTCTGCTGCAGTCACTTGGGGAATTGTTGCTGGTGTGCTGACACTGACCCTGCAAGAACCGGCGTATTCAGGACTGCGAGGACCAGGGTGCTGTGCACGAAGCAGATCAGCCGCACCTGGTCCTCTTCCTGACTCCTCCCCCAACACCTTAAACAGGCGGTGCAGCCCCCTGATCGTGGGCTCCATCTGTGATCTCGGCTGGTGCTGCTGCCCATCGGAGGGACTTCTTGGACTTTCATCCCAGCTCTTTTGAAAACAACACCGCGCCTCGCGGCCCCCGCTTCGCGGGAGCCGCTTGAGGGACCGGGACTCTGCTGCAGTCACTTGGGGAATTGTTGCTGGTGTGCTGACACTGACCCTGCAAGAACCGGCGTATTCAGGACTGCGAGGACCAGGGTGCTGTGCACGAAGCAGATCAGCCGCACCTGGTCCTCTTCCTGACTCCTCCCCCAATACTGTTGCCCTCCATTATATGAACCTCTCCCTGCCTACTCGCGCTAGCGGGACGCGCGCGGGACGCAGCCCGGGGCGAAGACCGGGCAAAGAGCGGGCCGTTTGAGGCCGTTCGAGGTCAGCGAGGTCAGGTCGGGGCTACCCTCTTTTGTATATCATTTTAACAGTTCTGTTGCTCCTTATTTGTTGATTAGTTACTATTTCTTACCCACAGTCTAGCCAGGGGGTTGCTGTGAGAAGTTGGCCTGGTATATGCTGTTCACTAGTTCTAGTGACCACCTTGTACCATGCCAAGCAACCCTTATGGTGTGGTTGTAAGTCAACCTTTTTGGACTAGCTGCCCTAGTGGTAGCGTAGGCTAAGCAGTCTTTGAGGCTAAACTCGTGATGCGTGTTAAGCAAGCTGTTTTACCAATAGTAACCCCCTTTTATACCAATGAAAGGACACCACACAGATATATATTCAAAATATATATGTATTTATTTCTCAAAGTAACCCCTAGTCTCTTTATGAGCACAGGAGCACAAATCGTCAAACAAGATTATCACAGAATACACAGAAGTTGCACTTTATATGGATAGGCCCTGGTGGCCACTCGAACCATATACTAAAATAGTGGTATAAGTACCACGAACAGAAAAGGGAAAAGGCCTAGGGCCTCTAGAATCGCTGGGCCTACAAGGAGCTAACGTCAGTTAGTGACCAGGAGGTCCACGGGTGGCGTGTGCAGAGCAAATAGTCACACGCGTGCTCCCATAGGTTTCAATGGGTGCGTAAAAAGTACAAAGTTACTGCAAAGGAGATCTTCCGGGTTGACTAGGAACTTAAGATTTGGAACACAGGCACTAGAGATGTATTACTACACATGGGCACCGGAGTACCAGCTTTACCTCACCCACAGGAAGCGGATGCATAGGCCTCAAAGTGCGTCGGGTTTCTTCTATCTGTTCCGTTGAGCCTGGGACAAAGATGCTGCAGGCGGTCGGTCGGGAAGAGATGCAGTGGATCCAAGAGTGGATCGGAGATGTTGAAGACCTGTAAGCAGAGGGGACAGTGTTCACAGTCACTAGCCAGTGACCAGCGTGGCACCAGGTGGGTACCAGGCGATGTCGGGTGCAAACAGGTGATGAGGGGTAGCTTGTCTCCGCAGCCACGTGGTCCCTGAAGGTCGACGACGTCCAGGAGTCGGCTCACGAGCTGTCCCACGCAGGCTCTCACTGTCGGCGGTGTCGGCGACTTGATCGAAGCAAACAAGCCTTGGCAAAAGCAATTGCAGGAGGATTCGGAAATCAGCTGTTGGTTCTGACCAGCAAGGTCAGAGGGATTGCTCCTTTGGAGGGGAGCAAGGGCCAGTCTGGAGAAACCAGACCAGCGGTGTTTGTCGTAGATTTCGTCGCCAAGATGGCCACTAGCCAGCGGGCCAGCAACCGGTTAGGCGCGTCGAGTGGCAAAATGCAGAAGGGCCCCACGCAGATCGTGGAGATGCTGGAGGGCTCACCTTTGGTGCAGATGCTGCTCGAGGGTTGGGCTTCTCAGGACCCAAAGCACAACTTGGAGGGAGCCTCGGTTGTTGCACTGGTCAGCTTGTCGTAGTCGTTCCAAGATGGCTGGCTCCACGTGTCTCGGTGCCTCCACGGGTCTCCTCTTTTCAGGGACTGTGGATCGGGCGGTGAGAGGTCTGGAGGTCCAGGTCTTGTCAGTCTCTGGGCTCGGGCTCCGGCGGGAGGCGGCGGCAAAGCAGACGGTGATTCGCTGGATGGTGCTTGCGTTAGCAAGGTGGTCACTCCCTGACCACAGGGGAGATTTTCTTCAGTCTTCTGTGCAGCAGAATGTCGAAGTTCCCGTCTTCTTCTTAGTTTCAAGTTGATTCCAGGATGTCTAAAGTCTTAGGACACAGCTCCTACCTTTATTCGGATTCTAGGGGCCGGACTACCTGCTAGGTCCCTCCCTATGGGTGGGACCAGGAAGGGGGGTGGTTACACCCCCAATCCTTTGTCCAGCTCGCCCCAGGCCCGGGACTGGTGTGCCCCAGGACCGGTTTGAACTGGCATATGCCCCGAGGCTCCTTGTGAGCCACAGGCATGTCTGGTTTCTTTCAAGCCCTACCTGACCAATACACAAAATCCTGTCTGGGGTGGTGCATGCACCTCCCCTGGCAGGAAACCCTTTGTCCACACCTCCCAAGCTGGAAGGACTCCCAGCAGCAGGAGGGCAGACTTGTGTCTGTGGTGGCAGCATCCATTTTGTGGAGCTGAGGCTATGTCTGATTTTACCCGGGTTTCAGGCACTGTACATGTCGTGTCCCTCTAGAAGGGTGGAATGCTAACCCCGTCGCCAGAATTGGCGAGGGGTTAGTATTCCAATTCGTATGACACCTTACTCGACATGTTTTGATAAAGCCAAACCAAAGATAGCATTTAACCGCGAGGTTCATAATGCACTTAAGAGTATATGGTATGACGATATCTGGAAACAGTAGAAGGAAGTTGTTCCGACCACTGCAGACAGGCTCAGCTCATGCCAGAGCACCATCTCACATGGAACCAAGCACTCTGCCTTCAGGATTGTTAAGGCCTGCCATAGGAGTGACTTATAGGTTACCAGGTGTCCCATTTAAGTTTAGGTATAGGTATACTACACCTAAGTAAGAGGTGATTACACCAACTTACCCCAGCTGAGTGATCAGCCAGTTGTGTCAGATTGTTAGGCCAAGCCTGGGGTGGCATAATACATGCTTCAGCCCCTGGCAGGCCTTGGATACACCAATGCCCTGGGTACCTAGTGTACACTGGTACAGGGGCTGACAGGGTGATCCAACCAATTGGGTATGTACCTAGGGTACATGGAGTCCATTTTACAGAGAGAGCAGATAGCCTGAGAGCCTGAATGGCAGGATCTCAGGCCAACTAAGTCGAAAAACCAGCTAGACACTAGGCAAAAATTTGGGGGTAACCATAGTCAGATATCCACCTTCCTACACAACCCCCCCCCAAACGAAGGGAGATAAGGCTGACCTTGACCAGGTAAGCCTATATTGCCCAAGTGGCCATATAAGGAGGAACCAGCACTGGCATGGTTACCCCCTGTCTCATGGTCCACTAAGCAATCCCTCACCCTAAGGGTATCAGAGGGTCTCCACCATAGGGAATCTCTACCTGTGGTGTGTCTTGGCAAAGTAAAAGGCTGGTGTTGAGATGGAGTACTGAAGTGAGTGTCCTCAAAGTGAGGCCTCAGCTTCCTCCAATCATCCTCCACCATGGATGCCTTTCTTTCTTTAACTGAGTTGCACTGTGCTCTCAGGGTCAGCCTCTGGCTACCTAAAGCTGGAGGCTGGGTCCCTTTTGTGGGCTTACTGGAGGGACAGGTCAGGTTTGGGGCCCTAAGGTCCCATGTTTGCCTGTGCCCAACAGAATCCCCCTGGGGGAGGTCCCTAACTACCTGTAAAGGAGATCCCTCAGGAATGTTTTTACCCATCACCTGACTAGGGCTACTAGCCAGGCAATCCTCATTCTTTTGATGGGGGGGTTCTTGTGGACAGGGGCCCTCTGGGGGTCCACTGGCCTCCCTGACCTCTGCAGCCCTGGGCTGACTGAGGCAGGGTAGAGAGAGGCAGGCTACCTGCACCAGACTGGATCCCACCTTGGAAGGGGCCACTGACATCAGAGGCTCTGCCAGGCCAGGCCTGGCTACCTCTGGGGCAGTTCCTTCACAAGGGGTGAGGTCAGATCCCTGAGGAGGCTGACCTTTTCCTAATGTCTGGGGAGAGGGAGACTTTTCTTCCTCCCCACTACTCTCAGTTTGTGTGGAGTGATCCATTGTTTCAGGCTTCACTACACCTATGTCAGTCTGAGTATAGGCTGAGACCATTACAGCCTTGCCAACCTTTTCAGGGGGGCACTCAGTTTGTGTTTGAGCTGTGACTGTCACAGCTCTGCCAGTCCCTACAGGGAAGTCTGTCTGTGCCTGGGCTGTGGCTACCACTGCCCTTCCAACCTTTTCAGGGAGGAAATCTATTTGGACAGGGGTTGTGAATGGCACAACCCCCCTACCCTTTTGTGAAAGGCCTACCATTTTAGAATGGGTGTCTTGTTCAACTCCAGCCCAAGCTGAGAGTTCTAAGTCATTCCCCAGTAAGCAGTCTACAGGCAAGGTTGGGGACACTGCTACCCTTTTAGGGCCAGTGACCCCTCCCCAGCTGAGACATACCTCTGCCATGGGATGACTGTTCTGTTTGCCATCAATGTTAGTCACCTGGTAGGAGAAACCGGGCAAAAGCTGCTCAGAGGGAACTAGCCAATGGGCCACCATTGTGATGCTAGCCCCAGTGTCTCTGTAGGCCTCAGCTTTTGTACCATTGATGTAGGGCTCCTGTCTGTACCTACCCAAAGTGTTGGGACAGGCAGTGAAGTTGGCAAACCCCATGCCACCATCACAGACAAGAGTGGTTGCTGTAGGGGAATTGGCTAAGCCAGGGTCCCCCTGTGTTCCCCAAGTAAACCCACCCAGATTTCTGGGGGCACTCCCACCACCTGGGGGATTACTGCTGACAGTAATAGGTGGTGTGACAGGAGTAATTGGAGGAACAGTTTTGTTTTTAGCCCTTGGGCAACCGCTGTCAGTTTTCCAATGCCCAGGAGTTTTACACTCATGGCAGTAGGGCTTTTTAGCTGTGGTAGAGGAGGGAGCTTGGGACCCACCACCCTGTGTGGAGTTTTGGGGCCCTGAGGACGGTTTCTCTTTTTCTTTATCCCCACCCTTCTCTTGAGGCTTGGTGGTATCTTTCTTTTGGTCACCACCCTGGTTTTTAGGCCTGATCCTGGTCCTGACCCATTTATCTGCCCTCTTTCCCAATTCTTGGGGAGAGGTCAAATCTGAGTCTACCAGGTGTTGATGGAGAAGCTGGTTTTGACAATTACTTAAAATCTGCTCTCTCATCATCAAATTGTACAATCCTGTATAATCAGACACCTTACTTCCCAGCAACCAACCCTCCAAAGCCTTAGTGGCACATTCCACATATTCAGACCAGTCCTGAGTCTGTGTCTTCTGGGTGTCTCTGAACATTAACCTGTACTGTTCAGTGGTTAAGCCTAACCCATCAACTAGGACACTCTTCAGGACTCTGTAATTTCTGACATCCTCTTCTCTAACAGTGAGGAGTCTATCTCTGCCTCTCCCCTCAAAGGAGAGCCATAAGATTGCTGCCCACTGGTCTTCAGGAACCTGCTGCACTTTGCAGGCTCTCTCAAGAGCAGTCATCCATTTGTGGATGTCATCCCCACTTTTGTAGGGGGGCACAATCTTGGACAGGTTCCTATTGTCAAAGACCCTATCTTTGTCCCTAGGGACATTGCTGCCACCAGTGGGTATAGACCCACTCTCTCTATGCTGCCTAGCCTTGCTCAGTTTTTCTTCCATCAGGGCTACTTCTAGCTCCTGCTTCCTGATCCTCAGCTGGGCTTCCTGCATTCTGGCCTCATGTTCCCTCCTCTGAGGGGTGGTCAGTCTCCTTCTGGAGTGACCTTGAGAGCCTCTAGAGCCATGGGAAGCATTGGAGTCACCTGAGCGATTCCTTTGCCTTCCAAGCCCTGTGTTAAGTCCACTGGGGAGATCCAATGGGGTGAACCCACTGTCAGTCCCCAATAGCCTTAGTTTAGCTGGGCCAAGTATAACACTTGGCACTGGGCTAGTTCTCCCTTCATCCCCACTCACATCTGTATCCCCATCACTTTCTTCCTCTGTGGTAGGCATCCCATCTAAGGGGTGACTATTGGGAAGGGGTACTTCAGTGGCATCTTTAGAAGGGGGGCCTCCTGTTCCTGTCCCTAAGGGGGCTAACTGGGAAGCTTTCTTGAGTGCTCTCTGATTCTCATCATTCTGTAAGAGCTCTCTGAGCTCAGCAGAGTTTGGGTTCTTGGGCTGTTTAAGGCCTCTAAGAGTTGCCAAATGCCTGAGCTCATTCTGATTAAGGGTAGCAAAGCTGGATGGTGCCCTCTGGGGGTCACTCTCAACAGAGATGGGTACAGTGGACCCCTCTGCCCCGGCCATTGCTCTTAAGTGTGGGTGGATGTGTTGCAATCTACCTACACTTGGGTTTACCTACTAAACCTATCTAGTAGTTGTAGTCAGGGTGTGCTACTCCCTTTGCTCTACAACAACTAAGTTCAGTAGAACTTAAGTATATCTAATCTTGTTTTATATGTACCTACAGGTACCTATGTGATCTTTCAATTGGTAACCAAGAGATTACAATGGTAAAACACAGCAAGCTCAAATCCAACCGCTGCTCACCAATGTGAGAAGTTGGCCTGGTATATGCTGTTCACTAGTTCTAGTGACCACCTTGTACCATGCCAAGCAACCCTTATGGTGTGGTTGTAAGTCAACCTTTTTGGACTAGCTGCCCTAGTGGTAGCGTAGGCTAAGCAGTCTTTGAGGCTAAACTCGTGATGCGTGTTAAGCAAGCTGTTTTACCAATAGTAACCCCCTTTTATACCAATGAAAGGACACCACACAGATATATATTCAAAATATATATGTATTTATTTCTCAAAGTAACCCCTAGTCTCTTTATGAGCACAGGAGCACAAATCGTCAAACAAGATTATCACAGAATACACAGAAGTTGCACTTTATATGGATAGGCCCTGGTGGCCACTCGAACCATATACTAAAATAGTGGTATAAGTACCACGAACAGAAAAGGGAAAAGGCCTAGGGCCTCTAGAATCGCTGGGCCTACAAGGAGCTAACGTCAGTTAGTGACCAGGAGGTCCACGGGTGGCGTGTGCAGAGCAAATAGTCACACGCGTGCTCCCATAGGTTTCAATGGGTGCGTAAAAAGTACAAAGTTACTGCAAAGGAGATCTTCCGGGTTGACTAGGAACTTAAGATTTGGAACACAGGCACTAGAGATGTATTACTACACATGGGCACCGGAGTACCAGCTTTACCTCACCCACAGGAAGCGGATGCATAGGCCTCAAAGTGCGTCGGGTTTCTTCTATCTGTTCCGTTGAGCCTGGGACAAAGATGCTGCAGGCGGTCGGTCGGGAAGAGATGCAGTGGATCCAAGAGTGGATCGGAGATGTTGAAGACCTGTAAGCAGAGGGGACAGTGTTCACAGTCACTAGCCAGTGACCAGCGTGGCACCAGGTGGGTACCAGGCGATGTCGGGTGCAAACAGGTGATGAGGGGTAGCTTGTCTCCGCAGCCACGTGGTCCCTGAAGGTCGACGACGTCCAGGAGTCGGCTCACGAGCTGTCCCACGCAGGCTCTCACTGTCGGCGGTGTCGGCGACTTGATCGAAGCAAACAAGCCTTGGCAAAAGCAATTGCAGGAGGATTCGGAAATCAGCTGTTGGTTCTGACCAGCAAGGTCAGAGGGATTGCTCCTTTGGAGGGGAGCAAGGGCCAGTCTGGAGAAACCAGACCAGCGGTGTTTGTCGTAGATTTCGTCGCCAAGATGGCCACTAGCCAGCGGGCCAGCAACCGGTTAGGCGCGTCGAGTGGCAAAATGCAGAAGGGCCCCACGCAGATCGTGGAGATGCTGGAGGGCTCACCTTTGGTGCAGATGCTGCTCGAGGGTTGGGCTTCTCAGGACCCAAAGCACAACTTGGAGGGAGCCTCGGTTGTTGCACTGGTCAGCTTGTCGTAGTCGTTCCAAGATGGCTGGCTCCACGTGTCTCGGTGCCTCCACGGGTCTCCTCTTTTCAGGGACTGTGGATCGGGCGGTGAGAGGTCTGGAGGTCCAGGTCTTGTCAGTCTCTGGGCTCGGGCTCCGGCGGGAGGCGGCGGCAAAGCAGACGGTGATTCGCTGGATGGTGCTTGCGTTAGCAAGGTGGTCACTCCCTGACCACAGGGGAGATTTTCTTCAGTCTTCTGTGCAGCAGAATGTCGAAGTTCCCGTCTTCTTCTTAGTTTCAAGTTGATTCCAGGATGTCTAAAGTCTTAGGACACAGCTCCTACCTTTATTCGGATTCTAGGGGCCGGACTACCTGCTAGGTCCCTCCCTATGGGTGGGACCAGGAAGGGGGGTGGTTACACCCCCAATCCTTTGTCCAGCTCGCCCCAGGCCCGGGACTGGTGTGCCCCAGGACCGGTTTGAACTGGCATATGCCCCGAGGCTCCTTGTGAGCCACAGGCATGTCTGGTTTCTTTCAAGCCCTACCTGACCAATACACAAAATCCTGTCTGGGGTGGTGCATGCACCTCCCCTGGCAGGAAACCCTTTGTCCACACCTCCCAAGCTGGAAGGACTCCCAGCAGCAGGAGGGCAGACTTGTGTCTGTGGTGGCAGCATCCATTTTGTGGAGCTGAGGCTATGTCTGATTTTACCCGGGTTTCAGGCACTGTACATGTCGTGTCCCTCTAGAAGGGTGGAATGCTAACCCCGTCGCCAGAATTGGCGAGGGGTTAGTATTCCAATTCGTATGACACCTTACTCGACATGTTTTGATAAAGCCAAACCAAAGATAGCATTTAACCGCGAGGTTCATAATGCACTTAAGAGTATATGGTATGACGATATCTGGAAACAGTAGAAGGAAGTTGTTCCGACCACTGCAGACAGGCTCAGCTCATGCCAGAGCACCATCTCACATGGAACCAAGCACTCTGCCTTCAGGATTGTTAAGGCCTGCCATAGGAGTGACTTATAGGTTACCAGGTGTCCCATTTAAGTTTAGGTATAGGTATACTACACCTAAGTAAGAGGTGATTACACCAACTTACCCCAGCTGAGTGATCAGCCAGTTGTGTCAGATTGTTAGGCCAAGCCTGGGGTGGCATAATACATGCTTCAGCCCCTGGCAGGCCTTGGATACACCAATGCCCTGGGTACCTAGTGTACACTGGTACAGGGGCTGACAGGGTGATCCAACCAATTGGGTATGTACCTAGGGTACATGGAGTCCATTTTACAGAGAGAGCAGATAGCCTGAGAGCCTGAATGGCAGGATCTCAGGCCAACTAAGTCGAAAAACCAGCTAGACACTAGGCAAAAATTTGGGGGTAACCATAGTCAGATATCCACCTTCCTACAGTTGCCGTTGTTGTTTACCAAGCTATGTCTACAAGGCAAACACGGAGCAAGGCCGCAAATGGCGGCCCCTCAATCATTGGTCCTATGGACGATTTTATTACTCGTACTAACAAATCCATAGACTATGAGATTTCTAAACTCCAGACTCGAGTTTCCCTGGAACTGGCATCCGCTAGGAGATTGTCCCAGGTAATTGATCAGTCAAAAAAATCTTCCCTAGGCCATATAGCTACTGTGGTTACCCCGGTGCGCCCACCTATCCCCCACTGTGTAGTTGCACAGGTTGATGTTCATCACACCCCGGTTCTCCCCACATTACCCCCCACTTTAGAGCCACTGACCCAGGATAGTGCAATGAATTCTCTTAATACGCCTTTTAAGCAGGATGTTAGTTCTAATAATTATATCCCTGCTATGTTTCCACTCAGGCGCTCTATTAACAAAAAATATCAACCCAAAAAAAGATGCACCTCCCGGTCTGCTTACGGTTGCAAGAAGGCTAAAATTGTGGTTGCACAATACCCGAATTTGACTAGTGCTCCGGCATTAAATTCCATAGAAGGGCGTGTGCCCAGGGATCAACCACATCATGTGGGAGCTAAAGAGGGTCCAGTCTCTGCTCCCTTGACTGCTTCTACGGTCACGGAGTCAGAGGTTGAGGTTGAGGGCCTACATGTAGAGAATGGGGAAAGTAATGAAGGAGAATTCATAGGTTTAGTTTGGGAAACCCTCAAAAAACTTCTTACTCCTCTCGATCTTAGACTCTCACGTATTGAGAATAATCTGCTCGAGATGGAAAAGAGCATCATTGCTCTGGCCACTCTCGGCCTGAGAAGTCTAGAAAACCAGGGTTTTCCTGCTGTTGAGCCACCCCCCCATGGTTTAACCCCTCAAGTCCCGCAAACCTCTCTTCCTGTCCCCGCCACTGCACGTTTGATTCCTACATCAGGGACTGTGGGTGTGGATCCTACTAACACCGCCTCCATACCTAAGGCTCTAAAGCGTCCTACCCCCCAAGTATTAGCTAAATCCAAAGTTGGTGCACCGCGTAGGCCCCCTCCTAGCGAAGTGGCGTTACATTCATCTAAGAGCCCTCCTGCTAAGAACAACTTTAGAGGGGGTTACATTGATCTCCCTCCAGAGGCCAATGATCATGCGGTTGTGCTGACGGGTGTCCCTGAGTTAGGAAGTGGCCATCATGAGAACTATGAGTCTCTGAAGAACAAGACAGTTCATTGGCTTAACGTGAATAGACCAATCCCTATTGGACAGAGAAGTAGAATCTTGATGGTACTCAGAACCCCCTGGGTGGGCCCCTCAAAGAAATCTAGTCCCGGGGACTGTATAGTGGTGACCTTTGAGGACCCTCACACGGCACATTACATCTGCTCCTGGCCTACTGGTGAAGGTTCTCTTGTTACACCAAGGCCATTGCCCTTTTTTTACCCTCCGTGTCCTAGTTACACACGGGAAGAGAATTGGTCTGTTGTACACCACCATAACTGGAGGAGTCATCCCAAAAAAGTTCAAGATTCATGTATAAATTGGTATGGTTTCTCCACCTCGAATCGGTTTGCTGGGCTTGAGGAGGTAGATTGACTCGTATGCCAACCGGTTCCCCAGGTCCCCTTATTACAGGCCTTGGGGCACAACGACTCTTCTCTTGTAGTGTCTGTTCCTTCGGTTGTTAGCTCCCTTAGTCTAGAGGGAACGTTTTCTGTTTTACCTATAGAGGAGAGTTTGTATACGCCATGTATTTCCGACTCCCAAGTAGTAGGGGATCAACTGAATCCATCTTGTACTATCCCCTTGCCTCCAATTCAGGATGTTTTGCCAATTCAAAATGTTTCATCAATCAGGAGGTTGTCTGATGTAGCAATAGCACCCTATCACCACCAGTTTGAGCCACTACCTAGGCTAAACAGATCTACTGCGGAGGGGGTAGGACCTGCGTCCATTCTGGCCACACTAGATAATCCTCCAAGGGAGATTACCCCTGACGTCCCTTTGCTAAAGATTATAAGTTGGAATGTAGCAGGGCTCGCCCGTAACTTTGAAATCCCTGAATGGAATGCCTTTTTGGACCCTTATAACATCTGTCTTTTGCAGGAAACGTGGTGCCTTGAACCTAAGCACAGAGTGGGCTTTACGACCTACTTTGTTCCAGCCTCCCTTCAATATGGACGTAAAGGCCGCCCGTCGGGTGGCCTTCTTATATGGGTTAATATTGCTTTAGGTTTAAGTGTAACCCAAAAGCCGACGCATTCTCCTGATCTCCAGAGGATATCCATCCTTTGCCCAGGGGGCAGGAAGTTGGAGGTCTTTAACCTCTACTTAAGGGGGGCTAGGGGCGGGTCTTCTACTCTATCCTCCACAGGATTAAGTAACGATCTTTCCGCCTGCTGTATTGATTCTTATATTCTTCTCGCAGGCGACTTTAATTGCTGTTTCGAGCCATTGGCCAGGGAGGATATTTTGGATACCTGGGATGAGGATATAAGGAGAGGCATTCCCACCCTGACCCTAGACCCGATCCCTAAATGGTCCCAGAGCGCGGTAGACATCAATGCTCTCTGTATGGAATTTGACCTAAGATCAACTAATGGTCGATCCAAATCGGATCTTTTGGGTGCGCACACCTATAACAGGATGGGACACACTTCTAGAATAGATTATGTTCTGTTGAATTATAACTTGTGGCCACTCCATTACGATATGGAGGTTATTGCGTCTTGCGATAGCGACCACAATCCTCTCTCCTTAACATTGATTTCCCCCTGGCAGGCTGGGAACATAGCTGAGTTCCCCTACAAGTGGAAAACCTCCCATGAGCTTGCTCCTTCGCGCTGTGGCAGGCGCCTAAAGTGGGCTAAAGTAGCAGCGGATGAGGAAAGGATGGCACAAGCAGGGACCACTATGGCAGCATCGGGCACGCGCCTTGAAGCCCTGGGTACCACCAGCCAATCTGTTTCATCATTATTCACAGAAACCATTGCGCTGTTAAGTGATTTGTTTATTATACCCCAACCCAGCGCGAATGTTTCTGCGAAAAGTGCTCCTAGGGCAAGAAACAAGTGGTATTCCTTTAAATGTCGGGCCGCAAAGGGGGAACTTATTTCTGCAGTGAAAAGTAAGGATGCAGGCAGCATTAGATGGGCGAGGAAACGCTATAAAAAATTTATGGCTGAGGCAAAGGAGGCCCATGATTATAGTTTTTGGTGGGATTTAGTGGAGGCAAGCTCCAGGAAAGACACCAAGGGGTTCTGGGAGCTGCTGAGAGCTAGGGACAAACCTTTTGATTCCCTGCTTACCTGCAATATTCCTGGCGATCTTTGGTTTGCCCACTTCTCTAAACTCTACTCTGCCCAAAGTGGGGTACTCCATCCTAACATGGGCCTTCTCGCCAGCTTATCAGCTGAGACCTCCATTAATCCCTTCCCCTTCAGCACTGAGGAAGTTGCAAGGGCAATTAGTTGTATTGTTTCTAACAAGGCTGCCGGACCGGACGGAATCCCGGGTGACTTGCTGAAGAAATACCCATTACCCTGGAGTAGGTTAATTGCATCACTATTGAATGAGGTTGTGTCGGGAGGTTCTCTCCCTGACTCATGGAGGGGTGCTGAGGTCGTCCCTGTTTTCAAAAAAGGTTGTCGGGACGACCCAGCTAATTATCGTCCTATTAGCTTGCTTGATTCTACACAAAAGGTTGCGGGCAAAGTGGTGCTAGGTAGGATTCTGCAGTGGATTGAAGAAAATCAGGTTCTGTCAGACTTCCAGGCTGGTTTTAGAGCAGGGATGGGTACCATCGAGCAGACGTTTCGCCTTCTAATGATATATTGGAAAGTGGTTGTGCTGGGTGGGGGCAGCTTGTATTTAGTCTTTATAGACTTGCGAACTGCCTTCGACCTGGTCCCACGAGTCCAACTGTGGAATGTCTTAGGTAGGTTGGGTTTACCTCCCTATTTGTTGGCCTTGCTTATAAAGTTTCACGAAAGCAACTTTGCCCAGATTAGGTGGGGTACCCAGGGGGAGAAAACATCTCGTATCTCCGTAGATAGGGGCGTCCGCCAGGGATGTGTGATTGCCCCCACTCTGTTTTCTCTTTATGTTAACGGAGTGGTGGAACATCTGCTCCAACAGCCGTCAGACGCACCATCCTTGGCTGGCAGAAAAGTACCTACGCTCCTTTTTGCGGATGATACCCTCCTAATTTCAAAGTCACCAGCAGGTATCCAAAAGCTGCTTTCTAGCTTTAAGGCCTTTTGTGATACCAAGGGCCTGTCCATAAATATAAGCAAGACCAAATTCCTTGTTCTCAACCCTCCCAGGAAAGCGGCTGTTCCACCTTCCCTGGACTCTGTTCCCCTTGATAGAGTCAACGAATTTGACTACCTAGGTATCCGTCTATGTGCCAATATGAGCTGGAAGGCGCATCACCAAAAGGTGTTCTTGACCCACAAGAGGGTCACAGGGGCCCTGCTCAAGGAACAACGTGCCTCCGCTTTAAAACCTATTGGGGCACTTCTTGATATATACAGGGCAAGGGTGGTGAGTGCAGCTCTGTATGGTGCGGAATTGTGGGGTATACAAAGAGTTGACATTTTGACACACCTTGAAAACAACTTTCATAAAGACCTTATGAAATTACCCCACAGTACCCCCACAATTCCCCTCCTGTTTGACGCAGGCACACGCTCAATCAGCGAGCAAGCCAGGCTACATCCCCTTTTATTATGGGCCAGGATATGGAATGTCCCTGAATTGAGTAGTTACGCAGATGCCCTGAGCGAAATCTTATCCTCATCCGGTTGGCATAAGGTAATCTGGCTCAGGGAGGTTAAGCGACTTCTCTATGACCTGGGTTTAGGAGATGCTTGGGTCAATAGAACAGCACCCTCAAAACAATTGCTCAAAAAGATCTATTGGCTCTGGGTGGATAATGAGAGGTTGTGTAACCCCAATCATTGTAAATCTGTCGCCCAGTTTTTGTTAGTCAAGGAGATCCCTTTCAGAGAACCTTATTTGGATGCAATCTCCAACCCAGGTGATAGAGCATTATACTTTAAATTCAGGGTGGGTGTTCTTCCTCTAGGTCTTTTTACGTCTACCTGGAAACCTCCATACCAAACTGTCCCTTACTGTCCCTTTTGTAATTTAAGGGTCGAGTCCATAGCTCATCTGTTGTTCGAGTGTCATGCTTATTCTGTGCCTAGGTCGAGATGGCTGAAGCCTTTATGTAGGAGCCTAGGTACAAGATCATACTTGGAAGCTTTACGCATATTGCACCCTTCTTTGCCTGCTGTTTAGCTAAATTTTTGGTTTGGGCTTGGAGGATAAGACCTGCAAGGAAACAGCTGTTACAGTAATATCCTTTTTTTAAACTTTTAGATATCCGACAGTATATGGAATTTAATAATCATTTTATCATGTAACTGTATTGTATTATGTCTTATTTATAGTGCGATATGTGTTGTATTGTTGTGCTTTTATGACTAACTGTCGAAATAAAGCTTTTGAACTAGAACGAGCTTTAGGTTTTAGGGTAGTGCAGAGGTGTTTGTGTATTGTAGGGGGTCGTGTTTTAGGGTTAAGGTAGTGCAGTGGTGTTTGGGTAGCATAGGGGTCTTGCTTGGGGTAGTGTTTTAGGTTTTAGGGAAGCACAGTGGTGTTTGGTTAGCATGGGGGGTCATGCTGGGGGTTGTGTTTTAGGGTTTAGGGTAGCACAGTGGTGTTTGGGTAGCATAGGGGGTCATGCGGGGGTAGATTTAGGGTTTTGGGTAGCGCAGTGGTGTTTGGGTAGCGTAGGGGGTTGTGCTGGGGGTAGTGCTTTAGGGTTTAGGGTAGCGCAGGGGTGTTTGGGTAGTGTAGGGGGTAGTGCTGGGGGTAGTATTTTAGGGTTTAGGGTAGCGCAGTGGAGTTTGGGTAGTGTAGGGGGTAGTGCTGGGGGTAGTGTTTTTGGGTTTACGGTAGCGCAGTGGTGTTTGTGAAGTGGTGGGGGTAGTGTTTTAGGGATTAGGGTAGCGCAGTGATGTTTGTGTAGTTTAGGGGGTCATACTAGGGGTAGTGTTTTAGAGTTTAGCTTAGTGCTGTTGTGTTTGGGTAGTGTAAGGGGTCATGCAGGGGGTAGGTTTAGGGTTTAGGGTAGTACAGTGGTGTTTGAGTAGTGTAGGGGATTGTGCGGGGGTAGATTTAGGGTTTAGGGTAGCGCAGTGGTGTTTGGGTAGTGTAGGGGGTAGTGCTGGGCGTAGCGTTTTAGGGTTGAGGGTACTGCAGTGGTGTTTGGGTTGGGTAGGGGGTTGTGCTGGGGGTAGTGTTTAAGGGTTTAGGGTAGCGCAGTGGTATTGGGGTAGCATAGGGTGTCATGCTGGGGGGAGTGTTTTAGGGTTTAGGGGGGTGCAGTTGTGTTTGGTTAGTGTAGGGGGTCATGCTGGGGTAGTGTTTTAGGGTTTAGGGTAGAGCAGTGGTGTTTGGGTAGTGTAGGGGGTTGTGCGGGGGGTAGATTTAGGGTTTAGGGTAGCACAGTAGTGTTTGGGTAGTGTAGGTGTTCGTGCTGGGGTAGTGTTTTATGGTTTAGGGTAGCACAGTTGTGTGTGGGTAGTGTAGGGGGTCATGCTGGGGGGAGTGTTTTAGGGTTTAGGGTAGCGCAGTGCTCTTTGGTTAGTGTAGGGGGTCATGCAAGGTGTAGTTTTTTAGGGTTTAGGGTAGTGCAGTGGTGTTTTTGTAGTGTTGGGGGTCGTGTTTTAGGGTTTAGGGTAGTGCAGTGGTCTTTCGGTAGTGTAGGGGGTCGTGTTTTAGGGTTGAGGGTAGTGCAGTGGTGTTTGGGTAGCGTAGGGGGTCGTGCTGGGGGTAGATTTAGCGTTTAGGGTAACGCAGTGGTGTTTGGGTAGCGTAGGGGGTTGTGCTGGGGGTAGTGTTTTAGGTTTTAGGGTAGCGCAGTGGTGTTTGGTTAGCGTAGGGGGTCGTGCTGGGGGTAGTGTTTTAGGGCTTAGGGTAGCGCAGTGGTGTTTGGGTAGCGTAGGGGGTCATGCTGGGGGTAGTGTTTTAGGTTTTAGGGTAGCGTAGTGGTGTTTGATTAGCGTAGGGGGTCGTGCTGGGGGTAGTGTTTTAGGGTTTAGGGTAGCACAGGGGTGTTTGGGTAGCCTAGGGGGTCATCCGGGGGGTAGATTTAGGGTTTAGGGTAGCGCAGTGGTGTTTGGGTAGTATATAGGGTAGTGCTGGGGGTAGTGTTTTAGGGTTTAGGGTAGCGCAGTGGTGTTTGTGTAGTGTTGGGCATAGTGCTTGGGGTAGTGTTTTAGGGTTTAGGTTAGCGCAGTGGTGTTTGTGTAGTGTAGGGGGTCATACCGGGGGTAGTGTTTTAGGGTTTAGCGTAGTGCAGTTGTGTTTGGGTAGTGTAGGGGGTCGTGCTGGGGTAGATTTAGGGTTTAGGGTAGTGCAGTGGTGTTTGTGTAGTGTAGGGGATCATGCGGGTGTAGCTTTAGGGTTTAGGGTAGCGCAGTGGTGTTTGGGTAGTGTAGGGGGTCATGCTGGGGGTAGTGTTTTAGGGTTTAGGGTAGCGCAGTGGTGTTTGGGTAGTGTAGGGGCTCATGCTGGGTGTAGTGTTTTAGGGTTTCGGGTAGTGCAGTGGTGTTTGGGTAGTGTAGGGGGTAGTGTTTTCGGGTTGAGGGTAGTGCAGTGGTGTTTGAGTAGTGTAGGGGGGTCATGCTGGGGTTAGATTTAGGGTTTAGGGTAGTGCAGCGGTGTTCGGGTAGTATAGGGGGTCTTGCTGGGGTTGATTTAGGGTTTAGGGTAGTACAGTGGTGTTCGGCTAGTGTAGGGGGTCATGCTGGGGGTAGTGTTTAAGGGTTTGGGGTAGTGCAGTGGTGTTTGGGTAGTGTACGCAGTCAGGCTGGGGGTAGTGTTTTAGGGTTTAGGGTAGCGCAGTGGTGTTTGGGTAGCATATGTTGTCATGCTGGGGCTAGTGTTTTAGGGTTTAGGGTAGCGCAGTGTTGTTTGGGTTGGGTAGGGGGTCATGCTGGGGCTAGTGTTTTAGGGTTTAGGGTAGCGCAGCTGTGTTTGGGTAGCAAAGGGTGCCATGCTGGGGGAGTGTTTTTGGGTTTAGGGTAGTGCAGTTGTGTTTTGTTAGTGTAGGGGGTCATGCTGGGGTAGTGTTTTAGGGTTTAGGGTAGTGCAGTGGTGTTTGGGTAGTGTAGGGGGTTGTGAGGGGGGTAGATTTAGGGTTTAGGGTAGCGCAGTGGTGTTTGGGTAGTGTAGGTGGTCGTGCTGGGGTAGTGTATTAGGGTTTAGGGTAGCACAGTGGTGTTTGGGTAGTGTAGGGGGTCATGCTGGGGGTAGTGTTTTAGGGTGTAGGGTAGTGCAGTGGTGTTTGTGTAGTGTAGGGGGTCGTGTTTTAGGGTTTAGGGTAGTGCAGTGGTGTTTGGTAGTGTAGGGGGTCATGCTAGTGGAAAACTTAGGGTTTAGGGTAGTGCAGTGGGGTTTGTGTAGTGTAGGGGGTCGTGTTTTAGGGTTAAGGTAGTGCAGTGGTGTTTGGGTAGCGTAGGGGGTCTTGCTTGGGGTAGTGTTTTAGGGTTTAGGGTAGCACAGTGGTGTTTGGGTAGCATAGGGGGTCATGCGGGGCTAGATTTATGGTTTAGGGTAGCGCAGTGGTGTTTGGGTAGCGTGGGGGGTCGTGCTGGGGGTAGTGCTTTAGGGTTTAGGGTAGCACAGTGGAGTTTGGGTAGTGTAGGGGGTAGTGCTGGGGGTAGTGTTTTTGGGTTTAGGGTAGCGCAGTGGTGTTTGTGTAGTGTTGGGGGTAGTGTTTTAGGGATTAGGGTAGCGCAGTGATGTTTGTGTAGGGGGTCATACTGGGGGTAGGGTTTTAGAGTTTAGCTTAGTGCTGTTGTGTTTGGGTAGTGTAGGGGGTCATGCAGGGGGTAGGTTTAGGGTTTAGGGTAGGGCAGTGGTGTTTGAGTAGTGTAGGGGATTGTGCGGGGGTAGATTTAGGGTTTAGGGTAGCGCAGTGGTGTTTGGGTAGTGTAGGGGGTCATGCTGAGGGTAGTGTTTTAGGGTTTAGGGTAGCGCAGTGGTGTTTGGGTAGTGTAGGGGGTAGTGCTGGGGGTAGCGTTTTAGGGTTGAGGGTACTGCAGTGGTGTTTGGGTTGGGTAGGGGGTCGTGCTGGGGGTAGTGTTTAAGGGTTTAGGGTAGCGCAGTGGTGTTTTGGTAGCATAGGGTGTCATGCTGGGGGGAGTGTTTTAGGGTTTAGGGGGGTGCAGTTGTGTTTGGTTAGTGCAGGGGGTCATGCTGGGGTAGTGTTTTAGGGTTTAGGGTAGAGCAGTGGTGTTTGGGTAGTGTAGGGGGTTGTGCGGGGGGGTAGATTTAGGGTTTAGGGTAGCGCAGTAGTGTTTGGATAGTGTAGGTGTTCATGCTGGGGTAGTGTTTTATGGTTTAGGGTAGCATAGTTGTGTGTGGGTAGTGTAGGGGGTCATGCTGGGGGTAGTGTTTAAGGGTGTAGGGTAGTGCAGTGGTGTTTGTGTAGTGTAGGGGGTCGTGTTTTAGGGTTTAGGGTAGTGCAGTGGTGTTTGGTAGTGTAGGGGGTTATGCTAGTGGAAAACTTAGGGTTTAGGGTAGTGCAGTGGTGTTAGTGTGGTGTAGGGTGTAGTGCTGGGGGTAGTGTTTTAGGTTTTGGGTTAGTGCAGAGGTGTTTGTGTATTGTAGGGGGTCGTGTTTTAGGGTTAAGGTAGTGCAGTGGTGTTTGGGTAGCGTAGGGGGTCTTGCTTGGGGTAGTGTTTTAGGTTTTAGGGAAGCGCAGTGGTGTTTGGTTATCATAGGGGGTCATGCTGGGGGTTGTGTTGTAGGGTTTAGGGTAGCACAGTGGTGTTTGGGTAGCATAGGGGGTCATGCGGGGGTAGATTTAGGGTTTTGGGTAGCGCAGTGGTGTTTGGGTAGCGTAGGGGGTCGTGCTGGGGGTAGTGTTTTAGGGTTTAGGGTAGCGCAGTGGTGTTTGTGTAGTGTTGGGGGTAGTGTTTTAGGAATTAGGGTAGCGCAGTGGTGTTTGTGTAGTTTAGGGGGTCATACTGGGGGTAGTGTTTTAGAGTTTAGCTTAGTGCTGTTCTGTTTTGGTAGTGTAGGGGGTCATGCAGGGGGTAGGTTTAGGGTTTAGTGTGGTGCAGTGGTGTTTGGGTAGTGTAGGGGGTCATGTTGAGGGTAGTGTTTTAGGGTTTAGGGTAGCGCAGTGGTGTTTGGGTAGTGTAGGGGGTAGTGCTGGGGGTAGCGTTTTAGGGTTGAGGGTAGTGCAGTGGTGTTTGGGTAGTGCAGGGGGTAGTGATTTAGGGTTGAGGGTAGTGCAGTGGTGTTTGGGTAGTGTAGGGGGTCGTGCTGGGGGTAGATTTAGGGTTTAGAGTAGTGCAGTGGTGTTCGGGTAGTGTAGGGGGTCATGCTGGGGGTAGTGTTTAAGGGTTTAGGGTAGCGCAGTGGTGTTTGGATAGTGTACGCGGTCGGGCTGGGGTAGTGTTTTAGGGTTTAGGGTAGCGCAGTGGTGTTTGGGTAGCATATGTTGTCATGCTGGGGGAGTGTTTTAGGGTTTAGGGTAGCACAGTGGTGTTTGGGTAGCGTAGGGGGTCGTGCTTGGGGTAGTGTTTTAGGTTTTGGTGTAGCGCAGTGGTGTTTGATTAGCGTAGGGGGTCGTGCTGGGGGTAGTGTTTTAGGTTTTAGGGTAGCGCAGTGGTGTTTGGTTAGCGTAGGGGTCTTGTGGGGGTAGATTTAGGGTTTAGGGTAGCGCAGTGGTGTTTGGGTAGCGTAGGGGGTAGTGCTTTTGTGTTTAGGGTAGCGCAGTGGTGTTTGGGTAGTGTAGGGGGTAGTGCTGGGGGTAGTGTTTTAGGGTTTAGGGTAGCACAGTGGAGTTTGGGTAGTGTAGGGGGTCATACTGGGGGTAGTGTTTTAGGGTTTAGGATAGCGCAGTGGTGTTTGTGTAGTGTTGGGCATAGTGCTGGGGGTAGTGTTTTAGGGTTTAGGGTAGCGCAGTGGTGTTTGTGTAGTGTAGGGGGGTCATACTGGGGGTAGTGTTTTAGGGTTTAGCGTAGTGCAGTTGTGTTTGGGTAGTGTAGGGGATCGTGATGGGTTAGATTTAGGGTTTAGGGTAGTGCAATGGTCTTTGTGTAGTGTAGGGGATTGTGTGGTGGTAGATTTAGGGTTTAGGGTAGCACAGTGGTGTTTGGGTGGCATATGTTGTCATGCTGAGGGAGTGTTTTAGGGTTTACGGTAGTGCGGTGGTGTTAGGTTAGTGTAGGGGGTCGTGCTGGGGTAGATTTTTTGGGTTTAGGTTAGTGCAGTGATTTTTGTGTAGTGTAGGGGGTTATGCAGGGGTAGATTTAGGGTTTAGGGTAGCACAGTGGTGTTTGGGTAGTGTAGGGGGTCATGCTGATGTAGTTTTTTAGGGTTAAGTGTAACACAGTGGTGATTGGGTTGTGTAGGGGGTCATGCTGGGGGTAGTGTTTTAGAGTGTAGGGTAGTGCAGTGGTGTTTGTGTAGTGTAGGGGGTCATGTTTTAGGGTTCAGGGTTGTGCAGTGGTGTTTGGTAGTGTAGGGGGTCATGCTTGGGGTAGATTTAGGGTAGTGCAATGGTGTTTATGTGGTGTAGGGTGTAGTGTTGTAGGGTTTAGGGTAGCACAGTGGTGTTTGTGTAGTGTTGGGCATAGTGCTGGGGGTAGTGTTTTAGGGTTTAGGGTAGCACAGTGGTGTTTGTGTAGTGTAGGGGGTCATACTGGGGGTAGTGTTTTAGGGTTTAGCGTAGTGCAGTTGTGTTTGGGTAGTGTAGGGGGTCGTGATGGGTTAGATTTAGGGTTTAGGGTAGTGCAGTGGTCTTTGTGTAGTGCTGGGGGTAGTGTTTTAGGTTTTAGGGTAGTGCAGAGGTGTTTGTGTAGTGTAGGGGGTCGTGTTTTAGGGTTAAGGTAGTGCAGTGGTGTTTGGGTAGCGTAGAGGGTCTTGCTTGGGGTAGTGTTTTAGGGTTTAGGGTAGCACAGTGGTGTTTGGGTAGCATAGGGAGTCATGCGGGGGTAGATTTAGGGTTTAGGGTAGCGCAGTGGTGTTTGGGTAGCGTAGGGGGTCATGCTGGGGGTAATATTATAGGGTTTAGGGTAGAGAAGTGGAGTTTGGGTAGTGTAGGGGGTAGTGTTGGGGGTAGTGTTTTAGGGTTTAGAGTAGCGCAGTCGTGTTTGTGTAGTGTAGGGCATAGTGCTGGGGGTAGTGTTTTAGGGTTTAGGGTAGCACAGTGCTGTTTGTGTATTTTAGGGGGTCATACTGGGGGTAGTGTTTTAGAGTTTAGCGTAGTGCTGTTGTGTTTGGGTGGTGTAGGGGATCGTGCGGGGGGTAGATTTAGGGTTTAGAATAGCGCAGTGGTGTTTGCGTAGTGTAGGGGGTCGTGCTGGGGGTAGTGTTTTAGGGTTTAGGGTAGCGCAGTGCTGTTTGGTTAGTGTAGGGGGTCATGCTGGGGTAGTGTTTTAGGGTTTAGGGTAGAGCAGTGGTGTTTGGGTAGTGTAGGGGGTTGTGCGGTGGGTAGATTTAGGGTTTAGGGTAGCGCAGTGGTGTTTGGGTAGTGTATGTGGTCGTGCTGGGGTAGTGTTTTATGGTTTAGGGTAGCACAGTTGTGTTTGGGTAGTGTAGGGGGTCATGCTGGGGGTAGTGTTTAAGGGTGTAGGGTAGTGCAGTGGTGTTTCTGTAGTGTAGGGGGTCGTGTTTTAGGGTTTAGGGTAGTGCAGTGGTGTTTGCTAGTGTAGGGGGTCAGGCTAGTGGAAAACCTAGGGTTTAGGGTAGTGCAGTGGTGTTTGTGTGGTGTCGGGTGTAGTGCTGGGGGTAGTGTTTTAGGTTTTAGGGAAGTGCAGAGGTGTTTGTGTATTGTAGGGGGTCGTGTTTTAGGGTTAAGGTAGTGCAGTGGTGTTTGAGTAGCGTAGGGGGTCTTGCTTGGGGTAGTGTTTTAGGTTTTTGGGAAGCGCAGTGGTGTTTGGTTAGTGTAGGGGGTAGTGCTGGGGGTAGTGTTTTAGGGTTGAGGGTAGTGCAGTGGTGTTTGGGGTTGGGTAGGGGGTCGTGCTGGGGGTAGTGTTTAAGGGTTTAGGGTAGCGCAGTGGTGTTTGGGTAGCGTAGGGTGTCATGCTTGGGGGAGTGTTTTAGGGTTTAGGGGGGTGCAGTTGTGTTTGGTTAGTGTAGGGGGTCATGCTGGGGTAGTGTTTTAGGGTTTAGGGTAGAGCAGTGGTGTTTGGGTAGTGTAGGGGGTTGTGCGGGGGGTAGATTTAGGGTTTAGGGTAGCGCAGTGGTGTTTGGGTAGTGTATGTGGTCGTGCTGGGGTAGTGTTTTAGGGTTTAGGGTAGAGCAGTGGTGTTTGGGTAGTGTAGGGGGTTGTGCGGTGGGTAGATTTAGGGTTTAGGGTAGCGCAGTGGTGTTTGGGTAGTGTATGTGGTCGTGCTGGGGGAGTGTTTTATGGTTTAGGGTAGCACAGTTGTGTTTGGGTAGTGTAGGGGGTCATGCTGGGGGTAGTGTTTAAGGGTGTAGGGTAGTGCAGTGGTGTTTCTGTAGTGTAGGGGGTCGTGTTTTAGGGTTTAGGGTAGTGCAGTGGTGTTTGGTAGTGTAGGGGGTCAGGCTAGTGGAAAACCTAGGGTTTAGGGTAGTGCAGTGGTGTTTGTGTGGTGTCGGGTGTAGTGCTGGGGGTAGTGTTTTAGGTTTTAGGGAAGTGCAGAGGTGTTTGTGTATTGTAGGGGGTCGTGTTTTAGGGTTAAGGTAGTGCAGTGGTGTTTGGGTAGGGGAAGGTATCTTGCTTGGGGTAGTGTTTTAGGTTTTTGGGAAGCGCAGTGGTGTTTGGTTAGTGTAGGGGGTAGTGCTGGGGGTAGTGTTTTAGGGTTGAGGGTAGTGCAGTGGTGTTTGGGGTTGGGTAGGGGGTCGTGCTGGGGGTAGTGTTTAAGGGTTTAGGGTAGCGCAGTGGTGTTTGGGTAGCGTAGGGTGTCATGCTTGGGGGAGTGTTTTAGGGTTTAGGGGGGTGCAGTTGTGTTTGGTTAGTGTAGGGGGTCATGCTGGGGTAGTGTTTTAGGGTTTAGGGTAGAGCAGTGGTGTTTGGGTAGTGTAGGGGGTTGTGCGGGGGGTAGATTTAGGGTTTAGGGTAGCGCAGTGGTGTTTGGGTAGTGTATGTGGTCGTGCTGGGGTAGTATTTTATGGTTTAGGGTAGCGCAGTTGTGTTTGGATAGTGTAGGGGGTCATGCTGGGGGTAGTGTTTAAGGGTGTAGGGTATTGCAGTGGTGTTTGGTAGTGTAGGGGGCCATGCTAGTGGAAAACTTAGGGTTTAGGGTAGTGCAGTGGTGTTTGTGTGGTGTCGGGTGTAGTGCTGGGGGTAGTGTTTTAGGGTAGTGCAGAGGTGTTTGTGTATTGTAGGGGGTCGTGTTTTAGGGTTAAGGTAGTGCAGTGGTGTTTGGGTAGCGTAGGGGGTCTTGCTTGGGGTAGTGTTTTAGGTTTTAGGGAAGCGCAGTGGTGTTTGGTTATCATAGGGGGTCATGCTGGGGGTTGTGTTTTAGGGTTTAGGGTAGCACAGTGGTGTTTGGGTAGCATAGGGGGTCATGCGGGGGTAGATTTAGCGTTTTGGGTAGCGCAGTAGTGTTTGGGTAGCGTAGGGGGTCGTGCTGGGGGTAGTGCTTTAGGGTTTAGGGTAGCGCACTGGTGTTTGGGTAGTATAGGGGGTAGTGCTGGGGGTAGTATTTTAGGGTTTAGGGTAGCGCAGTGGTGTTTGGGTAGCGTAGGGGGTCTTGCTTGGGGTAGTGTTTTAGGTTTTTGGGAAGCGCAGTGGTGTTTGGTTAGTGTAGGGGGTAGTGCTGGGGGTAGTGTTTTAGGGTTGAGGGTAGTGCAGTGGTGTTTGGGGTTGGGTAGGGGGTCGTGCTGGGGGTAGTGTTTAAGGGTTTAGGGTAGCGCAGTGGTGTTTGGGTAGCGTAGGGTGTCATGCTTGGGGGAGTGTTTTAGGGTTTAGGGGGGTGCAGTTGTGTTTGGTTAGTGTAGGGGGTCATGCTGGGGTAGTGTTTTAGGGTTTAGGGTAGAGCAGTGGTGTTTGGGTAGTGTAGGGGGTTGTGCGGGGGGTAGATTTAGGGTTTAGGGTAGCGCAGTGGTGTTTGGGTAGTGTATGTGGTCGTGCTGGGGTAGTGTTTTATGGTTTAGGGTAGCGCAGTTGTGTTTGGATAGTGTAGGGGGTCATGCTGGGGGTAGTGTTTAAGGGTGTAGGGTAGTGCAGTGGTGTTTGGTAGTGTAGGGGGTCATGCCAGTGGAAAACTTAGGGTTTAGGGTAGTGCAGTGGTGTTTGTGTGGTATCGGGTGTAGTGCTGGGGGTAGTGTTTTAGGTTTTAGGGTAGTGCAGAGGTGTTTGTGTATTGTAGGGGGTCGTGTTTTAGGGTTAAGGTAGTGCAGTGGTGTTTGGGTAGCGTAGGGGGTCTTGCTTGGGGTAGTGTTTTAGGTTTTAGGGAAGCGCAGTGGTGTTTGGTTATCATAGGGGGTCATGCTGGGGGTTGTGTTTTAGGGTTTAGGGTAGCACAGTGGTGTTTGGGTAGCATAGGGGGTCATGCGGGGGGAGATTTAGCGTTTTGGGTAGCGCAGTAGTGTTTGGGTAGCGTAGGGGGTCGTGCTGGGGGTAGTGCTTTAGGGTTTAGGGTAGTGCAGTGGTGTTTGGGTAGTGTAGGGGGTAGTGCTGGGGGTAGTATTTTAGGGTTTACGGTAGCGTAGTGGAGTTTGGGTAGTGTAGGGGTAGTGCTGGGGGTCATGTTTTAGGGTTTAGGGTAGAGCAGTGGTGTTTGTGTGGTGTTGGGGGTAGTGTTTTAGGGTTTAGGGTAGCGCAGTGGTGTTTGTGTAGTTTATGGGGTCATACTGAAGGTAGTGTTTCAGGGTTTAGGGTAGTGCAGTGGTGTTTGGGTAGTGTAGGGGGTGGTGCTGGGGGTAGCGTTTTAGGGTTGAGGGTAGCGCAGGGTTGTTCAGGTAGTGTAGGGGGTCATGCTGGGGGTAGTGTTTAAGGGTTTAGGGTAGCGCAGTGGTGTTTGGATAGTGTACGCGGTCGGGCTGGGGTAGTGTTTTAGGGTTTAGGGTAGCGCAGTGGTGTTTGGGTAGTGTAGGGGGTCATGCTGAGGGTAGTGTTTTAGGGTTTAGGGTAGCGCAGTGGTGTTTGGGTAGTGTAGGGGGTAGTGCTGGGGGTAGCGTTTTAGGGTTGAGGGTATTGCAGTGGTGTTTGGTTAGTGCAGGGGGTAGTGATTTAGGCTTGAGGGTAGTGCAGTGGTGTTCGGGTAGTGTAGGGGGTCATGCTGGGGGTAGTGTTTAAGGGTTTAGGGTAGCGCAGTGGTGTTTGGGTAGCATATGTTGTCATGCTGGGGGAGTGTTTTGGGGTTTAGGGTAGCGCAGTGGTGTTTGGGTAGCGTAGGGGGTCGTGCTTGGGGTAGTGTTTTAGGTCTTGGGGTAGCGCAGTGGTGTTTGGTTAGCATAGGGGGTTGTGCTGGGGGTAGTGTTTTAGATTTTAGGGTAGTGCAGTGGTGTTTGGTTAGCGTAGGGGGTCTTGTGGGGGTAGATTTAGGGTTTAGGGTAGCGCAGTGGTGTTTGGATAGCGTAGGGGGTCGTGCTGGGGTAGTGCTTTTGTGTTTAGTGTAGCGCAGTGGTGTTTGGGTAGTGTAGGGGGTAGTGCTGGGGGTAGTGTTTTAGGGTTTAGGGTAGCACAGTGGAGTTTGGGTAGTGTAGGGGTCATACTGGGGGTAGTGTTTTAGGGTTTAGGGTAGCACAGTGGTGTTTGTGTAGTGTTGGGCATAGTGCTGGGGGTAGTGTTTTAGGGTTTAGGGTAGCACAGTGGTGTTTGTGTAGTGTGGGGGTCATACTGGGGGTAGTGTTTTAGGGTTTAGCGTAGTGCAGTTGTGTTTGGGTAGTGTAGGGGGTCGTGAATGGTTAGATTTAGGGTTTAGGGTAGTGCAGTGGTCTTTGTGTAGTGTAGGCGATCGTGTGGTGGTGGATTTAGGGTTTAGGGTAGCGCAGTGGTGTTTGGGTAGTGTAGGGGTCGTGCTAGGGGTAGATTTAGGGTTTAGGGTAGTGCAGTGGTGTTCGGGTAGTGTAGGGGGTCATGCTGGGGGTAGTGTTTAAGGGTTTAGGGTAGCGCAGTGGTGTTTGGGTAGTGTACGTGGTTGGGCTGGGGGTAGTGTTTTAGGGTTTAGGGTAGCGCAGTGGTATTTGGGTGGCATATGTTGTCATGCTGAGGGAGTGTTTTAGGGTTTACGGTAGTGCGGTGGTGTTTGGTTAGTGTAGAGGGTCGTGCTGGTGTAGATTTTTTTGGGTTTAGGTTAGGGCAGTGATTTTTGTGTAGTGTAGGGGGTTGTGCAGGGGGTAGATTTAGGGTTTAGGGTAGCACAGTGGTGTTTGGGTTGTGTAGGGGGTCATGCTGGGGGTAGTGTTTTAGAGTGTAGGGTAGTGCAGTGGTGTTTGTGTAGTGTAGGAGGTCATGTTTTAGGGTTCAGGGTTGTGCAGTGGTGTTTGGTAGTGTAGGGGGTCATGCAGGGGGTAGGTTTAGGGATTAGGGTAGTGCAGTGGTGTTTGAGTAGTGTAGGGGATTGTGCGGGGGTAGATTTAGGGTTTAGGGTAGCGCAGTGGTGTTTGGTTAGTGTAGGGGGTAGTGCTGGGGGTAGTGTTTTAGGGTTGAGGGTAGTGCAGTGGTGTTTGGGGTTGGGTAGGGGGTCGTGCTGGGGGAAGTGTTTTAGTGTTTAGGGGGGTGCAGTTGTGTTTGGTTAGTGTAGGGGGTCATGCTGGGGTAGTGTTTTAGGGTTTAGGGTAGAGCAGTGGTGTTTGGGTAGTGTAGGGGGTTGTGCGGTGGGTAGATTTAGGGTTTAGGGTAGCGCAGTGGTGTTTGGGTAGTGTATGTGGTCGTGCTGGGGTAGTGTTTTATGGTTTAGGGTAGCACAGTTGTGTTTGGGTAGTGTAGGGGGTCATGCTGGGGGTAGTGTTTAAGGGTGTAGGGTAGTGCAGTGGTGTTTCTGTAGTGTAGGGGGTCGTGTTTTAGGGTTTAGGGTAGTGCAGTGGTGTTTGGTATGTAGGGGGTCAGGCTAGTGGAAAACCTAGGGTTTAGGGTAGTGCAGTGGTGTTTGTGTGGTGTCGGGTGTAGTGCTGGGGGTAGTGTTTTAGGTTTTAGGGAAGTGCAGAGGTGTTTGTGTATTGTAGGGGGTCGTGTTTTAGGGTTAAGGTAGTGCAGTGGTGTTTGAGTAGCGTAGGGGGTCTTGCTTGGGGTAGTGTTTTAGGTTTTTGGGAAGCGCAGTGGTGTTTGGTTAGTGTAGGGGGTAGTGCTGGGGGTAGTGTTTTAGGGTTGAGGGTAGTGCAGTGGTGTTTGGGGTTGGGTAGGGGGTCGTGCTGGGGGTAGTGTTTAAGGGTTTAGGGTAGCGCAGTGGTGTTTGGGTAGCGTAGGGTGTCATGCTTGGGGGAGTGTTTTAGGGTTTAGGGGGGTGCAGTTGTGTTTGGTTAGTGTAGGGGGTCATGCTGGGGTAGTGTTTTAGGGTTTAGGGTAGAGCAGTGGTGTTTGGGTAGTGTAGGGGGTTGTGCGGGGGGTAGATTTAGGGTTTAGGGTAGCGCAGTGGTGTTTGGGTAGTGTATGTGGTCGTGCTGGGGTAGTGTTTTAGGGTTTAGGGTAGAGCAGTGGTGTTTGGGTAGTGTAGGGGGTTGTGCGGTGGGTAGATTTAGGGTTTAGGGTAGCGCAGTGGTGTTTGGGTAGTGTATGTGGTCGTGCTGGGGTAGTGTTTTATGGTTTAGGGTAGCACAGTTGTGTTTGGGTAGTGTAGGGGGTCATGCTGGGGGTAGTGTTTAAGGGTGTAGGGTAGTGCAGTGGTGTTTCTGTAGTGTAGGGGGTCGTGTTTTAGGGTTTAGGGTAGTGCAGTGGTGTTTGGTAGTGTAGGGGGTCAGGCTAGTGGAAAACCTAGGGTTTAGGGTAGTGCAGTGGTGTTTGTGTGGTGTCGGGTGTAGTGCTGGGGGTAGTGTTTTAGGTTTTAGGGAAGTGCAGAGGTGTTTGTGTATTGTAGGGGGTCGTGTTTTAGGGTTAAGGTAGTGCAGTGGTGTTTGGGTAGCGTAGGGGGTCTTGCTTGGGGTAGTGTTTTAGGTTTTTGGGAAGCGCAGTGGTGTTTGGTTAGTGTAGGGGGTAGTGCTGGGGGTAGTGTTTTAGGGTTGAGGGTAGTGCAGTGGTGTTTGGGGTTGGGTAGGGGGTCGTGCTGGGGGTAGTGTTTAAGGGTTTAGGGTAGCGCAGTGGTGTTTGGGTAGCGTAGGGTGTCATGCTTGGGGGAGTGTTTTAGGGTTTAGGGGGGTGCAGTTGTGTTTGGTTAGTGTAGGGGGTCATGCTGGGGTAGTGTTTTAGGGTTTAGGGTAGAGCAGTGGTGTTTGGGTAGTGTAGGGGGTTGTGCGGGGGGTAGATTTAGGGTTTAGGGTAGCGCAGTGGTGTTTGGGTAGTGTATGTGGTCGTGCTGGGGTAGTGTTTTATGGTTTAGGGTAGCGCAGTTGTGTTTGGATAGTGTAGGGGGTCATGCTGGGGGTAGTGTTTAAGGGTGTAGGGTAGTGCAGTGGTGTTTGGTAGTGTAGGGGGCCATGCTAGTGGAAAACTTAGGGTTTAGGGTAGTGCAGTGGTGTTTGTGTGGTGTCGGGTGTAGTGCTGGGGGTAGTGTTTTAGGGTAGTGCAGAGGTGTTTGTGTATTGTAGGGGGTCGTGTTTTAGGGTTAAGGTAGTGCAGTGGTGTTTGGGTAGCGTAGGGGGTCTTGCTTGGGGTAGTGTTTTAGGTTTTAGGGAAGCGCAGTGGTGTTTGGTTATCATAGGGGGTCATGCTGGGGGTTGTGTTTTAGGGTTTAGGGTAGCACAGTGGTGTTTGGGTAGCATAGGGGGTCATGCGGGGGTAGATTTAGCGTTTTGGGTAGCGCAGTAGTGTTTGGGTAGCGTAGGGGGTCGTGCTGGGGGTAGTGCTTTAGGGTTTAGGGTAGCGCACTGGTGTTTGGGTAGTATAGGGGGTAGTGCTGGGGGTAGTATTTTAGGGTTTAGGGTAGCGCAGTGGTGTTTGGGTAGCGTAGGGGGTCTTGCTTGGGGTAGTGTTTTAGGTTTTTGGGAAGCGCAGTGGTGTTTGGTTAGTGTAGGGGGTAGTGCTGGGGGTAGTGTTTTAGGGTTGAGGGTAGTGCAGTGGTGTTTGGGGTTGGGTAGGGGGTCGTGCTGGGGGTAGTGTTTAAGGGTTTAGGGTAGCGCAGTGGTGTTTGGGTAGCGTAGGGTGTCATGCTTGG
Source organism: Triturus cristatus (assembly GCF_964204655.1). NCBI lineage: Eukaryota > Metazoa > Chordata > Amphibia > Caudata > Salamandridae > Triturus > Triturus cristatus. The sequence continues at coordinate 1,561,399,538 of NC_140589.1, forward strand.
GGGAGTGTTTTAGGGTTTAGGGGGGTGCAGTTGTGTTTGGTTAGTGTAGGGGGTCATGCTGGGGTAGTGTTTTAGGGTTTAGGGTAGAGCAGTGGTGTTTGGGTAGTGTAGGGGGTTGTGCGGGGGGTAGATTTAGGGTTTAGGGTAGCGCAGTGGTGTTTGGGTTGTGTAGGGGGTCATGCTGGGGGTAGTGTTTTAGAGTGTAGGGTAGTGCAGTGGTGTTTGTGTAGTGTAGGAGGTCATGTTTTAGGGTTCAGGGTTGTGCAGTGGTGTTTGGTAGTGTAGGGGGTCATGCAGGGGGTAGGTTTAGGGTTTAGGGTAGTGCAGTGGTGTTTGAGTAGTGTAGGGGATTGTGCGGGGGTAGATTTAGGGTTTAGGGTAGCGCAGTGGTGTTTGGTTAGTGTAGGGGGTAGTGCTGGGGGTAGTGTTTTAGGGTTGAGGGTAGTGCAGTGGTGTTTGGGGTTGGGTAGGGGGTCGTGCTGGGGGAAGTGTTTTAGTGTTTAGGGGGGTGCAGTTGTGTTTGGTTAGTGTAGGGGGTCATGCTGGGGTAGTGTTTTAGGGTTTAGGGTAGAGCAGTGGTGTTTGGGTAGTGTAGGGGGTTGTGCGGTGGGTAGATTTAGGGTTTAGGGTAGCGCAGTGGTGTTTGGGTAGTGTATGTGGTCGTGCTGGGGTAGTGTTTTATGGTTTAGGGTAGCACAGTTGTGTTTGGGTAGTGTAGGGGGTCATGCTGGGGGTAGTGTTTAAGGGTGTAGGGTAGTGCAGTGGTGTTTCTGTAGTGTAGGGGGTCGTGTTTTAGGGTTTAGGGTAGTGCAGTGGTGTTTGGTAGTGTAGGGGGTCAGGCTAGTGGAAAACCTAGGGTTTAGGGTAGTGCAGTGGTGTTTGTGTGGTGTCGGGTGTAGTGCTGGGGGTAGTGTTTTAGGTTTTAGGGAAGTGCAGAGGTGTTTGTGTATTGTAGGGGGTCGTGTTTTAGGGTTAAGGTAGTGCAGTGGTGTTTGAGTAGCGTAGGGGGTCTTGCTTGGGGTAGTGTTTTAGGTTTTTGGGAAGCGCAGTGGTGTTTGGTTAGTGTAGGGGGTAGTGCTGGGGGTAGTGTTTTAGGGTTGAGGGTAGTGCAGTGGTGTTTGGGGTTGGGTAGGGGGTCGTGCTGGGGGTAGTGTTTAAGGGTTTAGGGTAGCGCAGTGGTGTTTGGGTAGCGTAGGGTGTCATGCTTGGGGGAGTGTTTTAGGGTTTAGGGGGGTGCAGTTGTGTTTGGTTAGTGTAGGGGGTCATGCTGGGGTAGTGTTTTAGGGTTTAGGGTAGAGCAGTGGTGTTTGGGTAGTGTAGGGGGTTGTGCGGGGGGTAGATTTAGGGTTTAGGGTAGCGCAGTGGTGTTTGGGTAGTGTATGTGGTCGTGCTGGGGTAGTGTTTTAGGGTTTAGGGTAGAGCAGTGGTGTTTGGGTAGTGTAGGGGGTTGTGCGGTGGGTAGATTTAGGGTTTAGGGTAGCGCAGTGGTGTTTGGGTAGTGTATGTGGTCGTGCTGGGGTAGTGTTTTATGGTTTAGGGTAGCACAGTTGTGTTTGGGTAGTGTAGGGGGTCATGCTGGGGGTAGTGTTTAAGGGTGTAGGGTAGTGCAGTGGTGTTTCTGTAGTGTAGGGGGTCGTGTTTTAGGGTTTAGGGTAGTGCAGTGGTGTTTGGTAGTGTAGGGGGTCAGGCTAGTGGAAAACCTAGGGTTTAGGGTAGTGCAGTGGTGTTTGTGTGGTGTCGGGTGTAGTGCTGGGGGTAGTGTTTTAGGTTTTAGGGAAGTGCAGAGGTGTTTGTGTATTGTAGGGGGTCGTGTTTTAGGGTTAAGGTAGTGCAGTGGTGTTTGGGTAGGGGAAGGTATCTTGCTTGGGGTAGTGTTTTAGGTTTTTGGGAAGCGCAGTGGTGTTTGGTTAGTGTAGGGGGTAGTGCTGGGGGTAGTGTTTTAGGGTTGAGGGTAGTGCAGTGGTGTTTGGGGTTGGGTAGGGGGTCGTGCTGGGGGTAGTGTTTAAGGGTTTAGGGTAGCGCAGTGGTGTTTGGGTAGCGTAGGGTGTCATGCTTGGGGGAGTGTTTTAGGGTTTAGGGGGGTGCAGTTGTGTTTGGTTAGTGTAGGGGGTCATGCTGGGGTAGTGTTTTAGGGTTTAGGGTAGAGCAGTGGTGTTTGGGTAGTGTAGGGGGTTGTGCGGGGGGTAGATTTAGGGTTTAGGGTAGCGCAGTGGTGTTTGGGTAGTGTATGTGGTCGTGCTGGGGTAGTATTTTATGGTTTAGGGTAGCGCAGTTGTGTTTGGATAGTGTAGGGGGTCATGCTGGGGGTAGTGTTTAAGGGTGTAGGGTATTGCAGTGGTGTTTGGTAGTGTAGGGGGCCATGCTAGTGGAAAACTTAGGGTTTAGGGTAGTGCAGTGGTGTTTGTGTGGTGTCGGGTGTAGTGCTGGGGGTAGTGTTTTAGGGTAGTGCAGAGGTGTTTGTGTATTGTAGGGGGTCGTGTTTTAGGGTTAAGGTAGTGCAGTGGTGTTTGGGTAGCGTAGGGGGTCTTGCTTGGGGTAGTGTTTTAGGTTTTAGGGAAGCGCAGTGGTGTTTGGTTATCATAGGGGGTCATGCTGGGGGTTGTGTTTTAGGGTTTAGGGTAGCACAGTGGTGTTTGGGTAGCATAGGGGGTCATGCGGGGGTAGATTTAGCGTTTTGGGTAGCGCAGTAGTGTTTGGGTAGCGTAGGGGGTCGTGCTGGGGGTAGTGCTTTAGGGTTTAGGGTAGCGCACTGGTGTTTGGGTAGTATAGGGGGTAGTGCTGGGGGTAGTATTTTAGGGTTTAGGGTAGCGCAGTGGTGTTTGGGTAGCGTAGGGGGTCTTGCTTGGGGTAGTGTTTTAGGTTTTTGGGAAGCGCAGTGGTGTTTGGTTAGTGTAGGGGGTAGTGCTGGGGGTAGTGTTTTAGGGTTGAGGGTAGTGCAGTGGTGTTTGGGGTTGGGTAGGGGGTCGTGCTGGGGGTAGTGTTTAAGGGTTTAGGGTAGCGCAGTGGTGTTTGGGTAGCGTAGGGTGTCATGCTTGGGGGAGTGTTTTAGGGTTTAGGGGGGTGCAGTTGTGTTTGGTTAGTGTAGGGGGTCATGCTGGGGTAGTGTTTTAGGGTTTAGGGTAGAGCAGTGGTGTTTGGGTAGTGTAGGGGGTTGTGCGGGGGGTAGATTTAGGGTTTAGGGTAGCGCAGTGGTGTTTGGGTAGTGTATGTGGTCGTGCTGGGGTAGTGTTTTATGGTTTAGGGTAGCGCAGTTGTGTTTGGATAGTGTAGGGGGTCATGCTGGGGGTAGTGTTTAAGAGTGTAGGGTAGTGCAGTGGTGTTTGGTAGTGTAGGGGGTCATGCTAGTGGAAAACTTAGGGTTTAGGGTAGTGCAGTGGTGTTTGTGTGGTGTCGGGTGTAGTGCTGGGGGTAGTGTTTTAGGTTTTAGGGTAGTGCAGAGGTGTTTGTGTATTGTAGGGGGTCGTGTTTTAGGGTTAAGGTAGTGCAGTGGTGTTTGGGTAGCGTAGGGGGTCTTGCTTGGGGTAGTGTTTTAGGTTTTAGGGAAGCGCAGTGGTGTTTGGTTATCATAGGGGGTCATGCTGGGGGTTGTGTTTTAGGGTTTAGGGTAGCACAGTGGTGTTTGGGTAGCATAGGGGGTCATGCGGGGGTAGATTTAGCGTTTTGGGTAGCGCAGTAGTGTTTGGGTAGCGTAGGGGGTCGTGCTGGGGGTAGTGCTTTAGGGTTTAGGGTAGCGCACTGGTGTTTGGGTAGTATAGGGGGTAGTGCTGGGGGTAGTATTTTAGGGTTTAGGGTAGCGCAGTGGAGTTTGGGTAGTGTAGGGGGTAGTGCTGGGGGTAGTGTTTTAGGGTTTAGGGTAGTGCAGTGGTGTTTGTGTAGTGTTGGGGGTAGTGTTTTAGGGATTAGGGTAGCGCAGTGGTGTTTGTGTAGTTTAGGGGGTCATACTGGGGGTAGTGTTTTAGAGTTTAGCTTAGTGCTGTTGTGTTTGGGTAGTGTAGGGGGCCATGCAGGGGGTAGGTTTAGGGTTTAGGGTAGTGCAGTGGTGTTTGAGTAGTGTAGGAGATTGTGCGGGGTAGATTTAGGGTTTAGGGTAGCGCAGTGGTGTTTGGGTAGTGTAGGGGGTCATGCTGAGGGTAGTGTTTTAGGGTTTAGGGTAGCGCAGTGGTGTTTGGCTAGTGTAGGGGGTAGTGCTGGGGGTAGCGTTTTAGTGTTGAGGGTAGTGCAGTAGTGTTTGGGTATTGCAGGGGGTAGTGATTTAGGGTTGAGGGTAGTGCAGTGGTGTTTGGGTAGTGTAGGGGGTCGTGCTGGGGGTAGATTTAGGGTTTAGGGTAGTGCAGTGGTGTTCGGGTAGTGTAGGGGGTCATGCTGGGGGTAGTGTTTAAGGGTTTAGGGTAGCGCAGTGGTGTTTGGATAGTGTACGCGGTCGGGCTGGGGTAGTGTTTTAGGGTTTAGGGTAGCGCAGTGGTGTTTGGGTAGCATATGTTGTCATGCTGGGGGAGTGTTTTAGGGTTTAGGGTAGCACATTGGTGTTTGGGTAGCGTACGGGGTCGTGCTTGGGGTAGTGTTTTAGGTTTTGGGGTAGCGCAGTGGTGTTTGATTAGCGTAGGGGGTCGTGCTGGGGGTAGTGTTTTAGGTTTTAGGGTAGCGCAGTGGTGTTTGGTTAGCGTAGGGTCTTGTGGGGGTAGATTTAGGGTTTAGGGTAGCGCAGTGGTGTTTGGGTAGCGTAGGGGGTAGTGCTGGGGGTAGGGTTTTAGGGTTTAGGGTAGCACAGTGGAGTTTGGGTAGTGTAGGGGGTCATACTGGGGGTAGTGTTTTAGGGTTTAGGGTAGCGCAGTGGTGTTTGTGTAGTGTTGGACATAGTGCTGGGGGTAGTGTTTTAGGGTTTAGGGTAGCGCAGTGGTGTTTGTGTAGTGTAGGGGGTCATACTGGGGGTAGTGTTTTAGGGTTTAGGGTAGTGCAGTTGTGTTTGGGTAGTGTAGGGGGTCGTGATGGGTTAGATTTAGGGTTTAGGGTAGTGCAATGGTCTTTGTGTAGTGTAGGGGATCGTGTGGTGGTAGATTTAGGGTTTAGGGAAGCGCAGTGGTGTTTGGGTAGTGTAGGGGGTCGTGATAGGGGTCGATTTAGGGTTTAGGGTAGTGCAGTGGTGTTCGGGTAGTGTAGGGGGTCATGCTGGAGGTAGTGTTTAAGGGTTTGGGGTAGCGCAGTGGTGTTTGGGTAGTGTAGGGGGTTGTGCGGGGGGTAGATTTAGGGTTTAGGGTAGCGCAGTGGTGTTTGGGTAGTGTATGTGGTCGTGCTGGGGTAGTGTTTTATGGTTTAGGGTAGCGCAGTTGTGTTTGGATAGTGTAGGGGGTCATGCTGGGGGTAGTGTTTAAGGGTGTAGGGTAGTGCAGTGGTGTTTGGTAGTGTAGGGGGTCATGCTAGTGGAAAACTTAGGGTTTAGGGTAGTGCAGTGGTGTTTGTGTGGTGTCGGGTGTAGTGCTGGGGGTAGTGTTTTAGGTTTTAGGGTAGTGCAGAGGTGTTTGTGTATTGTAGGGGGTCGTGTTTTAGGGTTAAGGTAGTGCAGTGGTGTTTGGGTAGCGTAGGGGGTCTTGCTTGGGGTAGTGTTTTAGGTTTTAGGGAAGCGCAGTGGTGTTTGGTTATCATAGGGGGTCATGCTGGGGGTTGTGTTTTAGGGTTTAGGGTAGCACAGTGGTGTTTGGGTAGCATAGGGGGTCATGCGGGGGTAGATTTAGCGTTTTGGGTAGCGCAGTAGTGTTTGGGTAGCGTAGGGGGTCGTGCTGGGGGTAGTGCTTTAGGGTTTAGGGTAGCGCACTGGTGTTTGGGTAGTATAGGGGGTAGTGCTGGGGGTAGTATTTTAGGGTTTAGGGTAGCGCAGTGGAGTTTGGGTAGTGTAGGGGGTAGTGCTGGGGGTAGTGTTTTAGGGTTTAGGGTAGTGCAGTGGTGTTTGTGTAGTGTTGGGGGTAGTGTTTTAGGGATTAGGGTAGCGCAGTGGTGTTTGTGTAGTTTAGGGGGTCATACTGGGGGTAGTGTTTTAGAGTTTAGCTTAGTGCTGTTGTGTTTGGGTAGTGTAGGGGGCCATGCAGGGGGTAGGTTTAGGGTTTAGGGTAGTGCAGTGGTGTTTGAGTAGTGTAGGAGATTGTGCGGGGTAGATTTAGGGTTTAGGGTAGCGCAGTGGTGTTTGGGTAGTGTAGGGGGTCATGCTGAGGGTAGTGTTTTAGGGTTTAGGGTAGCGCAGTGGTGTTTGGCTAGTGTAGGGGGTAGTGCTGGGGGTAGCGTTTTAGTGTTGAGGGTAGTGCAGTAGTGTTTGGGTATTGCAGGGGGTAGTGATTTAGGGTTGAGGGTAGTGCAGTGGTGTTTGGGTAGTGTAGGGGGTCGTGCTGGGGGTAGATTTAGGGTTTAGGGTAGTGCAGTGGTGTTCGGGTAGTGTAGGGGGTCATGCTGGGGGTAGTGTTTAAGGGTTTAGGGTAGCGCAGTGGTGTTTGGATAGTGTACGCGGTCGGGCTGGGGTAGTGTTTTAGGGTTTAGGGTAGCGCAGTGGTGTTTGGGTAGCATATGTTGTCATGCTGGGGGAGTGTTTTAGGGTTTAGGGTAGCACATTGGTGTTTGGGTAGCGTACGGGGTCGTGCTTGGGGTAGTGTTTTAGGTTTTGGGGTAGCGCAGTGGTGTTTGATTAGCGTAGGGGGTCGTGCTGGGGGTAGTGTTTTAGGTTTTAGGGTAGCGCAGTGGTGTTTGGTTAGCGTAGGGTCTTGTGGGGGTAGATTTAGGGTTTAGGGTAGCGCAGTGGTGTTTGGGTAGCGTAGGGGGTAGTGCTGGGGGTAGGGTTTTAGGGTTTAGGGTAGCACAGTGGAGTTTGGGTAGTGTAGGGGGTCATACTGGGGGTAGTGTTTTAGGGTTTAGGGTAGCGCAGTGGTGTTTGTGTAGTGTTGGACATAGTGCTGGGGGTAGTGTTTTAGGGTTTAGGGTAGCGCAGTGGTGTTTGTGTAGTGTAGGGGGTCATACTGGGGGTAGTGTTTTAGGGTTTAGGGTAGTGCAGTTGTGTTTGGGTAGTGTAGGGGGTCGTGATGGGTTAGATTTAGGGTTTAGGGTAGTGCAATGGTCTTTGTGTAGTGTAGGGGATCGTGTGGTGGTAGATTTAGGGTTTAGGGAAGCGCAGTGGTGTTTGGGTAGTGTAGGGGGTCGTGATAGGGGTCGATTTAGGGTTTAGGGTAGTGCAGTGGTGTTCGGGTAGTGTAGGGGGTCATGCTGGAGGTAGTGTTTAAGGGTTTGGGGTAGCGCAGGGGTGTTTGGGTAGTGTACGTGGTTGGGCTGGGGGTAGTGTTTTAGGGTTTAGGGTAGCGCAGTGGTGTTTGGGTGGCATATGTTGTCATGCTGAGGGAGTGTTTTAGGGTTTACGGTAGTGCGGTGGTGTTAGGTTAGTGTAGGGGGACGTACTGGGGTAGATTTTTGGGGTTTAGGTTAGTGCAGTGATTTTTGTGTAGTGTAGGGGGTTGTGCAGGGGGTAGATTTAGGGTTTAGGGTAGCACAGTGGTGTTTGGGTAGTGTAGGGGGTCATGCTGATGTTTTTTAGGGTTAAGTGTAACACAGTGGTGTTTGGGTTGTGTAGGGGGTCATGCTGGGGTAGTGTTTTAGAGTGTAGGGTAGTGCAGTGGTGTTTGTGTAGTGTAGGGGGTCATGTTTTAGGGTTCAGGGTTGTGCAGTGGTGTTTGGTAGTGTAGGGGGTCATGCTTGGGGTAGATTTAGGGTAGTGCAATGGTGTTTATGTGGTGTAGGGTGTAGTGTTGTAGGGTTTAGGGTAGCGCAGTGGTGTTTGTGTAGTGTTGGGCATAGTGCTGGGGGTAGTGTTTTAGGGTTTAGGGTAGCGCAGTGGTGTTTGTGTAGTGTAGGGGGTCATACTGGGGGTAGTGTTTTATGGTTTAGCGTAGTGCAGTTGTGTTTGGGTAGTGTAGGGGGTCGTGATGGGTTAGATTTAGGGTTTAGGGTAGTGCAGTGGTCTTTGTGTAGTGTAGGGGGTCGTGTTTTAGGGTTTAGGGTAGTGCAGTGGTGTTTGGTAATGTAGGGGGTCATGCTAGTGGAAAACTTAGGGTTTAGGGTAGTGCAGTGGTGTTTGTGTGGTGTAGGGTGTAGAGCTGGGGGTAGTGTTTTAGGTTTATGGGTAGTGCAGAGGTGTTTGTGTAGTGTAGGGGGTCGTGTTTTAGGGTTAAGGTAGTGCAGTGGTGTTTGGGTAGCGTAGAGGGTCTTGCTTGGGGTAGTGTTTTAGGGTTTAGGGTAGCACAGTGGTGTTTGGGTAGCATAGGGGGTCATGCGGGGGTAGATTTAGGGTTTAGGGTAGCGCAGTGGTGTTTGGGTAGCGTAGGGGGTCATGCTGGGGGTAATATTATAGGGTTTAGGGTAGCGAAGTGGAGTTTGGGTAGTGTAGGGGGTAGTGTTGGGGGTAGTGTTTTAGGGATTAGGGTAGCGCAGTCGTGTTTGTGTAGTGTAGGGCATAGTGCTGGGGGTAGTGTTTTAGGGTTTAGGGTAGCACAGTGCTGTTTGTGTAGTTTAGGGGGTCATACTGGGGGTAGTGTTTTAGAGTTTAGCGTAGTGCTGTTGTGTTTGGGTGGTGTAGGGGATCGTGCGGGGGGTAGATTTAGGGTTTAGAATAGCGCAGTGGTGTTTGCGTAGTGTAGGGGGTCGTGCTGGGGGTAGTGTTTTAGGGTTTAGGGTAGCGCAGTGCTGTTTGTGTAGTTTAGGGGGTCATACTGGGGGTAGTGTTTTAGAGTTTAGCGTAGTGCTGTTGTGTTTGGGTAGTGTAGGGGATCGTGCGGGGGTAGATTTAGGGTTTAGGGTAGCGCAGTGGTTTTTGCGTAGTGTAGGGGGTCGTGCTGGGGGTAGTGTTTTAGGTTTTAGGGAGGCGCAGTGGTGTTTGGTTAGCATAGTGGGTCATGCTGGGGGTAGTGTTTTAGGGTTTAGGGTAGCACAGTGGTGTTTGGGTAGCATAGGGGGTCATGCGGGGGTAGATTTAGGGTTTAGGGTAGCGCAGTGGTGTTTGGGTAGCGTAGGGGGTCGTGCTGGGGGTAGTGCTTTAGGGTTTAGGGTAGAGCAGTGGTGTTTGGGTTGTGTCGGGGGTAGTGCTGGGGGTAGTATTTTAGGGTTTAGGGTAGCACAGTGGAGTTTGGGTAGTGTAGGGGGTAGTGCTGGGGGTAGTGTTTTAGGGTGTAGGGTAGCGCAGTGGTGTTTGTGTAGTGTTGGGCGTAGTGCTGGGGGTAGTGTTTTAGGGTTTAGGGTAGCGCAGTGCTGTTTGTGTAGTTTAGGGGGTCATACTGGGGGTAGTGTTTTAGAGTTTAGCGTAGTGCTGTTGTGTTTGGGTAGTGTAGAGGATTGTGCGGGGGGTAGATTTAGGGTTTAGGGTAGCGCGGTGGTGTTTGCGTAGTGTAGGGGGTCGTGCTGGGGGTAGTGTTTTAGGGTTTAGGGTAGCGCAGTGGTGTTTGGGTAGTGTAGGGGGTTGTGCTGGGGGTAGTGCTTTAGGGTTTAGGGTAGTGTAGTGGTGTTTGGGTAGTGTAGGGGGTAGTGATGGGGGTAGTATTTTAGGGTTTAGGGTAGCGCAGTGGAGTTTGGGTAGTGTAGGGGGTAGTGCTGGGGGTAGTGTTTTAGGGTTTAGGGTAGCGCAGTGGTGTTTGTGTAGTGTTGGGCGTAGTGCTGGTTGTAGTGTTTTAGGGTTTAGGGTAGCGCAGTGGTGTAGTTTAGGGGGTCATACTGGGGGTAGTGTTTTAGGGTTTAGGGTAGCGCAGTGGTGTTTGGGTAGCATAGGGGTCATGCTGGGGGTAGTATTTTAGGGTTTAGGGTAGCACAGTGGTGTTTGGGTAGCGTAGGGGGTCATGCTGGGGGTAGTGTTTTAGGTTTTAGGGTAGCGTAGTGGTGTTTGATTAGCGTAGGGGGTCGTGCTGGGGGTAGTGTTTTAGTGTTTAGGGTAGCACAGGGGTGTTTGGGTAGCCTAGGGGGGGAACAACCTTTACAACGCAACTTTTACAACGCACTACACTTACAACGCATTTTTTACAACGCACAATCCATTACAACGCATGACATTACAACGCATGACACTACAACGCATTTTTAAAAACTACCTTTACAACGCATTACATTACAACGCATACTACCATTACAACGCATACCATTACAACGCATAATATAGTAATTTTTACCCCTATACCATCCAACACTTACCCTACTGTTGCACCCCCTGGAGTTAGAATAGTAATTATGACCCCTATACTATCCAACACTTACCCTACTGTTGCACCCCCTGGAGTTAGAATAGTAATTTTTACCCCTATACTATCCAACACTTTCCCTACTGTTGCACCCCCTGGAGTTAGAATAGTAATTTTTACCCCTATACTATCCAACACTTACCCTACTGTTGCACCCCCTGGAGTTAGAATAGTAATTTTTACCCCTATACTATCCAACACTTACCCTACTGTTGCACCCCCTGGAGTTAGAATAGTAATTTTTACCCCTATACTATCCAACACTTACCCTACTGTTGCACCCCCTGGAGTTAGAATAGTAATTTTTACCCCTATACTATCCAACACTTACCCTACCGTTGCACCCCCTGGAGTTAGAATAGTAATTTTTACCCCTATACTATCCAACACTTACCCTACTGTTGCACCCCCTGGAGTTAGAATAGTAATTTTTACCCCTATACTATCCAACATTTACCCTACTGTTGCACCCCCTGGAGTTAGAATAGTAATTTTTAACCCTATACTATCCAACATTTACCCTACTGTTGCACCCCCTGGAGTTAGAATAGTAATTTTTACCCCTATTCTATCTAATACTTACCTTAAATGCAATTTAATGTTATGCGTTGTAATGGTATGCGTTGTAAAGGTAGTATGCGTTGTAATGGAAATGCGTTGTAAAGGTATTTTTTAAAAATGCGTTGTAGTGTCCTGCGTTGTAATGTCATGCGTTGTAATGGATTGTGCGTTGTAAAAAATGCGTTGTAAGTGCATGCGTTGTAAAAGTGTGCGTTGTAACGTCATACATCCGCCTAGGGGGTCATGCGGGGGGGATATTTAGTGTTTAGGGTAGCGCAGTGGTGTTTGGGTAGTGTAGTGGGTAGTGCGGGGGGTAGTGTTTTAGGGTTTAGGGTAGCGCAGTGGTGTTTGTGTAGTGTAGGGGGTCATACTGGGGGTAGTGTTTTAGGGTTTAGCGTAGTGAAGTTGTGTTTGGGTAGTGTAGGGGGTCGTGCTCGGGTAGATTTAGGGTTTAGGCAGTGCAGTGCTGTTTGTGTAGTGTAGGGGATCATGCGGGGGTAGCTTTAGGGTTTAGGGTAGCGCAGTGGTGTTTGGGTAGTGTAGGGGGTCATGCTGGGGGTAGTGTTTTAGGGTTTAGGGTAGCGCAGTGGTGTTTGGGTATTGTAGGGGGTCATGCTGGGTGTAGTGTTTTAGGGTTTCGGGTAGTGCATTTGTGTTTGGGTAGTGTAGGGGTAGTGTTTTAGGGTTGAGGGTAGTGCAGTGGTGTTTGAGTAGTGTAGGGGGTCATTCTGGGTTAGATTTAGGGTTTAGGGTAGTGCAGCGGTGTTTGGGTAGTGTAGGGGGTCGTGCTGGGGTAGATGTAGGGTTTAGGGTAGTGCAGTGGTGTTCGGCTAGTGTAGTGGGTCATGCTGGGGGTAGTGTTTAAGGGTTTAGGGTAGTGCAGTGGTGTTTGGGTAGTGTACGTGGTCGGACTGGGGGTAGTGTTTTAGGGTTTAGGGAAGCGCAGTGGTGTTTGGGTTGGGTAGGGGGTCGTGCTGGGGATAGTGTTTTAGGGTTTAGGGTAGCGCAGTGGAGTTTGGGTTGGGTAGGGGTTCATGCTGGGGGTAGTGTTTAAGGGTTTAGGGTAGCGCAGTGGTGTTTGGGTAGCATAGGGTGTCATGCTGGGGGAGTGTTTTAGGGTTTAGGGGGTGCAGTTGTGTTTGGTTAATGTAGGGGGTCATGCTGGGGTAGTGTTTTAGGGTTTAGGGTAGAGCAGTGGTGTTTGGGTAGTGTAGGGGGTTGTGTGAGGGGGTACATTTAGGGTTTAGGGTAGCACAGTGGTGTTTGGGTAGTGTAGGTGGTCGTGCTGGGGTAGTGTTTTATGGTTTAGGGTAGCACAGTTGTGTTTGGGTAGTGTAGGGTTCATGCTGGGGGTAGTGTTTCAGGGTATAGGGTAGTGCAGTTGTGTTTGTGTAGTGTAGGGGGTTGTGTTTTAGGGTTTAGGGTAGTGCAGTGGTGTTTGGTAGTGTAGGGGGTTATGCTAGTGGAAAACTTAGGGTTTAGGGTAGTTCAGTGGTGTTTGTGTGGTGTAGGGTATAGTGCTGGGGATAGTGTTTTAGGTTTTAGGGTAGTGCAGAGGTGTTTGTGTAGTGTAGGGGGTCGTGTTTTAGGGTTAAGGTAGTGCAGTGGTGTTTGGGTAGCGTAGGGGGTCTTGCTTGCGGTAGTGTTTTAGGTTTTAATGAAGCGCAGTGGTGTTTTGTTAGCATAGGGGGTCATGCTGGGGGTTGTGTTTTAGGGTTTAGGGTAGCACAGTGGTGTTTGGGTAGCATAGGGGGTCATGCGGGGGTAGATTTAGGGTTTTGGGTAGCGCAGTGGTGTTTGGGTAGTGTAGGGGGTCGTGCTGGGGGTAGTGCTTTAGGGTTTAGGGTAGCGCAGTGGTGTTTGGGTAGTGTAGGGGGTAGTGCTGGGGGTAGTATTTTAGGGTTTACGGTAGCGCAGTGGAGTTTGGGTAGTGTAGGGGTAGTGCTGGGGGTCATGTTTTAGGGTTTAGGGTAGAGCAGTGGTGTTTGTGTGGTGTTGGGGGTAGTGTTTTAGGGTTTAGGGTAGCGCAGTGGTGTTTGTGTAGTTTATGGGGTCATACTGAAGGTAGTGTTTCAGGGTTTAGGGTAGCGCAGTGGTGTTTGGGTAGTGTAGGGGGTGGTGCTGGGGGTAGCGTTTTAGGGTTGAGGGTAGCACAGTGGTGTTCAGGTAGTGTAGGGGGTCATGCTGGGGGTAGTGTTTAAGGGCTTAGGGTGGCGCAGTGGTGTTTGGATAGTGTACGCGGTCGGGCTGGGGTAGTGTTTTAGGGTTTAGGGTAGCGCAGTGGTGTTTGGGTAGTGTAGGGGGTCATGCTGAGGGTAGTGTTTTAGGGTTTAGGGTAGCGCAGTGGTGTTTGGGTAGTGTAGGGGGTAGTGCTGGGGGTAGCGTTTTAGGGTTGAGGGTATTGCAGTGGTGTTTGGTTAGTGCAGGGGGTAGTGATTTAGGCTTGAGGGTAGTGCAGTGGTGTTCGGGTAGTGTAGGGGGTCATGCTGGGGGTAGTGTTTAAGGGTTTAGGGTAGCGCAGTGGTGTTTGGGTAGCATATGTTGTCATGCTGGGGGAGTGTTTTGGGGTTTAGGGTAGCGCAGTGGTGTTTGGGTAGCGTAGGGGGTCATGCTTGGGGTAGTGTTTTAGGTCTTGGGGTAGCGCAGTGGTGTTTGGTTAGCATAGGGGGTCGTGCTGGGTGTAGTGTTTTAGATTTTAGGGTAGCGCAGTGGTGTTTGGTTAGCGTAGGGGGTCTTGTGGGGGTATATTTAGGGTTTAGGGTAGCGCAGTGGTGTTTGGATAGCGTAGGGGGTCGTGCTGGGGTAGTGCTCTTGTGTTTAGTGTAGCGCAGTGGTGTTTGGGTAGTGTAGGGGGTAGTGCTGGGGGTAGTGTTTTAGGGTTTAGGGTAGTGCAGTTGTGTTTGGGTAGTGTAGGGGGTCGTGAATGGTTAGATTTAGGGTTTAGGGTAGTGCAGTGGTCTTTGTGTAGTGTAGGGGATCGTGTGGTGGTAGATTAAGGGTTTAGGGTAGCGCAGTGGTGTTTGGGTAGTGTAGGGGGTCGTGCTAGGGGTAGATTTAGGGTTTAGGGTAGTGCAGTGGTGTTCGGGTAGTGTAGGGGGTCATGCTGGGGGTAGTGTTTAATGGTTTAGGGTAGCGCAGTGGTGTTTGGGTAGTGTACGTGGTTGGGCTGGGGGTAGTGTTTTAGGGTTTAGGGTAGTGCAGTGGTATTTGGGTGGCATATGTTGTCATGCTGAGGGAGTGTTTTAGGGTTTACGGTAGTGCGGTGGTGTTTGGTTAGTGTAGAGGGTCGTGCTGGGGTAGATTTTTTTGGGTTTAGGTTAGTGCAGTGATTTTTGTGTAGTGTAGGGGGTTGTGCAGGGGGTAGATTTAGGGTTTAGGGTAGCACAGTGGTGTTTGGGTTGTGTAGGGGGTCATGCTGGGGGTAGTGTTTTAGAGTGTAGGGTAGTGCAGTGGTGTTTGTGTAGTGTAGGAGGTCATGTTTTAGGGTTCAGGGTTGTGCAGTGGTGTTTGGTAGTGTAGGGGGTTATGTTATGTTATGTTAAATTAAATTTATTAAGCGCACGTACGCCCGTAGGCTTCATGGCGCTGTGGAAGACTAGCAAAACATAACATGTGACAGAAAGAAAGAAAATTTAACTAAGGATAAGCTTGCTTAAAGAGCCAAGTCTTAAAAGCCTGTCTAAAGGCTAACAGATCTTCGTGGAGTCTTAGTGGCAGTGGCAAGGAGTTCCACAGGGAGGAAGCTAGGAAGTGGAAAGATCCTCCTCCCTGGCGTTGTTTCCTGATCCGGGGCACGACTAACAAATTCTTTTGGCCAGAACGGAGAGCACGGGAGGGAGTGTAACTGACCAGCAGGCAGCTAATGAATCCAGGGCCCTTACCTTGTAGAGCCCTGAAGATAATGCATCCCGCTTTAAATGCTGCTCTCTGCGCTACAGGCAGCCAGTGGAGACTGGCCAGTCCAGGTCTAATAGACTGCCATTTAGGAATTTTACAGATCAACCTGGCCGCTTGGTTCTGAACCAGTTGGAGTCTCTTGAGCTGCCCCGCCGGTAGGCCCAGATATAAACTATTGGAATAATCCAAACGGGACAGCACAAGAGCAATGATGACCTGAATCAGAGCAGGGTGGATTAAAAGGTGGGCGATCTTCTTAATCTTGCGAAGTTGGAAGAAACTTGCAGATACCACAGTCCCTACCTGGCTTTTGAGCGAAAGATCTTCATTAAAAGTGATACCTAAGCTCTTAACTGTTTGGGATTTAGCTGGAGGATCTCCCATTTCTGGAGGCCAGAAGTGTGGTCCCCAATGCAGTTCACTCTTCCCAGGCAAAATCAGTTCAGTTTTGCCTGGGTTGAGTTTCAGATGATTTAGGCCCATCCATCTCTGAATGTGAACCATGACCTCCCGAAATTCGGTGGCAGCGCCAGGGGAGTCCAGACAGAAGATCAGTTGCAGATCATCTGCATAGTTAAAAATTAAGGCGCTAAACTTTTTTAATGAAAATAACAAGGGTCGTAAGTACAAATTAAACAAAAGTGGGGACAGGGACGAGCCCTGGGGGACTCCACATTCATTTTTGATTTTGGGCGCTGTAAAAGTTCCCAATCTCACTGCCTGGGTACGCTCCGAGATAAATGACTTCAGCCATCTAAGTGCCGAGCCTCCCAGGCCAGCCTGTTCGACACGGTCGACCAAGATGGTGTGGTCGACCGTGTCGAATGCGGCCGATAGGTCGAGAAGTACCAATGCTTGGTGAATGTCCCTATCTGCATTGCTTCTTAGTACATTCTGGACCGCCAGTGTCACCATCTCGGTTGAATGCCCTGGTCGAAACCCAGCTTGGTTATGCTCCAGATATCCAGTGGTTTCAACGAAGCTAGAAAGGCAGCTAGCAACGTGTGCCTCCAGGATTTTTGATAGGAATGGCAGCAGGGATATCGGGCGGTAATTAGATGGATCGTGAGAATCAAGACTGGGTTTTTTGATCAGGGGAATCAATAGAGCATGCTTAAATCCTGCCGGTACCTTTCCCTGGTTAAGTGAGTCGTTAAGCAGAGAGAGGATCCCGTGAGGGATAGAGTGCCCAATCTCTGTAAAAATGTGGGGTGGGCAGATGTCATCGGGTGATCCAGACTTAACCCGTGCCAGGAGAGTTGAAAAAGTTTTAGCATCTATAGCAGGAAGGGTGTCTAATGTAGTGGGGTTATTAAAAATATCATCTAAAGGAGACGATTTAGGAGAGCTAGCAATGTTGCGTTTTATATTTACAATTTTCTCTCTGAAAAAATCATTCAGAGAGTCACACAACTTCTGGGTAGGGGCTATTGATGGGGCTGTCCTATCATCGTCACAGAGCACGTTGACTATGTTAAAAATATCTTTAGTTTTATTTGAGGAATTTAAAATTTTTTGAGAAAAATAATCAGATTTATGTTGGAGCAAGATTTTTTGGAACTCCTTTCTTGCGGTACAGAACACTGTCCTGGCTTGAGGGGAGTAGCTTTGTCTCCATTTCCGTTCCTTCTGTCGAACTCCCAGTTTAAGATCTTTCAGTTCTTGGGAGAACCATTTGTGTGCTTCATTTCCTCTAACATTAGGGACCCGTACTAAGGGGGCTGAGAGGTCAGCTGCGTTAAGTAACCAGTTAGACAGCGCTCTCTCGCTAGTGTCCAGATCAGGGGTCATGCTTGGGGTAGATTTAGGGTAGTGCAATGGTGTTTATGTGGTGTAGGGTGTAGTGTTGTAGAGCTTAGGGTAGCACAGTGGTGTTTGTGGAGTGTTGGGCATAGTGCTGGGGGTAGTGTTTTAGGGTTTAGGGTAGCGCAGTGGTGTTTGGGTAGTGTAGGGGGTGGTGCTGGGGGTAGCGTTTTAGGGTTGAGGGTAGCGCAGTGGTGTTCAGGTAGTGTAGGGGGTCATGCTGGGGGTAGTGTTTAAGGGTTTAGGGTAGCGCAGTGGTGTTTGGATAGTGTACGCGGTCGGGCTGGGGTAGTGTTTTAGGGTTTAGGGTAGGGCAGTGGTGTTTGGGTAGTGTAGGGGGTCATGCTGAGGGTAGTGTTTTAGCGTTTAGGGTAGCGCAGTGGTGTTTGGGTAGTGTAGGGGGTAGTGCTGGGGGTAGCGTTTTAGGGTTGAGGGTATTGCAGTGGTGTTTGGTTAGTGCAGGGGGTAGTGATTTAAGCTTGAGGGTAGTGCAGTGGTGTTCGGGTAGTGTAGGGGGTCATGCTGGGGGTAGTGTTTAAGGGTTTAGGGTAGCGCAGTGGTGTTTGGATAGTGTACGCGGTCGGGCTGGGGTAGTGTTTTAGGGTAGCGCAGTGGTGTTTGGGTAGCATATGTTGTCATGCTGGGGGAGTGTTTTGGGGTTTAGGGTAGCGCAGTGGTGTTTGGGTAGCATAGGGGGTCGTGCTTGGGGTAGTGTTTTAGGTCTTGGGGTAGCGCAGTGGTGTTTGGTTAGCATAGGGGGTCGTGCTGGGGGTAGTGTTTTAGATTTTAGGGTAGCGCAGTGGTGTTTGGTTAGCATAGGGGGTCTTGTGGGGGTAGATTTAGGGTTCAGGGTAGCGCAGTGGTGTTTGGATAGCGTAGGGGGTCGTGCTGGGGGTAGTGCTTTTGTGATTAGTGTAGCGCAGTGGTGTTTGGGTAGTGTAGGGGGTAGTGCTGGGGGTAGTGTTTTAGGGTTTAGGGTAGCACAGTGGAGTTTGGGTAGTGTAGGGGGTCATACTGGGGGTAGTGTTTTAGGGTTTAGGGTAGCACAGTGGTGTTTGTGTAGTGTTGGGCATAGTGCTGGGGGTAGTGTTTTAGGGTTTAGGGTAGCACAGTGGTGTTTGTGTAGTGTAGGGGGTCATACTGGGGGTAGTGTTTTAGGGTTTAGCGTAGTGCAGTTGTATTTGGGTAGTGTAGGGGGTCATGAATGGTTAGATTTAGGGTTTAGGGTAGTGCAGTGGTCTTTGTGTAGTGTAGGGGATCGTGTGGTGGTAGATTTAGGGTTTAGGGTAGCGCATTGGTGTTTGGGTAGTGTAGGGGGTCGTGCTAGGGGTAGATTTAGGGTTTAGGGTAGTGCAGTGGTGTTCGGGTAGTGTAGGGGGTCATGCTGGGGGTAGTGTTTAAGGGTTTAGGGTAGCGCAATGGTGTTTGGGTAGTGTACGTGGTTGGGCTGGGGGTAGTGTTTTAGGGTTTAGGGTAGCGCAGTGGTATTTGGGTGGCATATGTTGTCATGCTGAGGGAGTGTTTTAGGGTTTACGGTAGTGCGGTGGTGTTTGGTTAGTATAGAGGGTCGTGCTGGTGTAGATTTTTTTGGGTTTAGGTTAGTGCAGTGATTTTTGTGTAGTGTAGGGGGTTGTGCAGGGGGTAGATTTAGGGTTTAGGGTAGCACAGTGGTGTTTGGGTTGTGTAGGGGGTCATGCTGGGGGTAGTGTTTTAGAGTGTAGGGTAGTGCAGTGGTGTTTGTGTAGTGTAGGAGGTCATGTTTTAGGGTTCAGGGTTGTGCAGTGGTGTTTGGTAGTGTAGGGGGTCATGCTTGGGGTAGATTTAGGGTAGTGCAATGGTGTTTATGTGGTGTAGGGTGTAGTGTTGTAGAGCTTAGGATAGCACAGTGGTGCTTGTGGAGTGTTGGGCATAGTGCTGGGGGTAGTGTTTTAGGGTTTAGGGTAGCGCAGTGCTGTTTGTGTAGTGTAGGGGGTCATACTGGGGGTAGTTTTTTAGGGTTTAGCGTAGTGCAGTTGTGTTTGGGTAGTGTAGGGGGTCGTGATGGGTTAGATTTAGGGTTTAGGGTAGTGCAGTGGTCTTTGTGTAGTGTAGGGGATCGTGTGGTGGTAGATTTAGGGTTTAGGGTAGCGCAGTGGTGTTTGGGTAGTGTAGGGGGTTGTGATGGGTTAGATTTAGGGTTTAGGGTAGTGCAGTGGTCTTTGTGTAGTGTAGGGGAACGTGGGGTGGTAGATTTAGGGTTTAGGGTAGCGCAGTGGTGTTTGGGTAGTGTAGGGGGTCATGCTTGGGGTAGATTTAGGGTAGTGCTATGGTGTTTATGGGGTGTAGGGTGTAGTGCTGGGGTAGTGTTTTAGGGTTTAGGGTAGTGCAAAGGTGTTTGTGTAGTGTAGGGGGTCGTGCTGGGGTAGTGTTTTAGGGTTTAGGGTAGTGCAGTGGTGTTTGGGTAGCGTAGGGGGTGGCGTTTTAGGGTTGAGGGTAGTGCAGTGGTATTTGGGTAGTGTAGGGGGTCGTGCTGGGGTAGATTTAGGGTTTAGGGTAGTGCAGTGGTGTTCGGGTAGTGTAGGGGGGTCATGCTGGGGGTAGTGTTTAAGGGTTTAGGGTAGCGCAATGGTGTTTGGGTAGTGTACGTGGTTGGGCTGGGGGTAGTGTTTTAGGGTTTAGGGTAGCGCAGTGGTATTTGGGTGGCATATGTTGTCATGCTGAGGGAGTGTTTTAGGGTTTACGGTAGTGCGGTGGTGTTTGGTTAGTATAGAGGGTCGTGCTGGTGTAGATTTTTTTGGGTTTAGGTTAGTGCAGTGATTTTTGTGTAGTGTAGGGGGTTGTGCAGGGGGTAGATTTAGGGTTTAGGGTAGCACAGTGGTGTTTGGGTTGTGTAGGGGGTCATGCTGGGGGTAGTGTTTTAGAGTGTAGGGTAGTGCAGTGGTGTTTGTGTAGTGTAGGAGGTCATGTTTTAGGGTTCAGGGTTGTGCAGTGGTGTTTGGTAGTGTAGGGGGTCATGCTTGGGGTAGATTTAGGGTAGTGCTATGGTGTTTATGGGGTGTAGGGTGTAGTGCTGGGGTAGTGTTTTAGGGTTTAGGGTAGTGCAAAGGTGTTTGTGTAGTGTAGGGGGTCGTGCTGGGGTAGTGTTTTAGGGTTTAGGGTAGTGCAGTGGTGTTTGGGTAGCGTAGGGGGTGGCGTTTTAGGGTTGAGGGTAGTGCAGTGGTATTTGGGTAGTGTAGGGGGTCGTGCTGGGGTAGATTTAGGGTTTAGGGTAGTGCAGTGGTGTTCGGGTAGTGTAGGGGGGTCATGCTGGGGGTAGTGTTTAAGGGTTTAGGGTAGCGCAATGGTGTTTGGGTAGTGTACGTGGTTGGGCTGGGGGTAGTGTTTTAGGGTTTAGGGTAGCGCAGTGGTATTTGGGTGGCATATGTTGTCATGCTGAGGGAGTGTTTTAGGGTTTACGGTAGTGCGGTGGTGTTTGGTTAGTATAGAGGGTCGTGCTGGTGTAGATTTTTTTGGGTTTAGGTTAGTGCAGTGATTTTTGTGTAGTGTAGGGGGTTGTGCAGGGGGTAGATTTAGGGTTTAGGGTAGCACAGTGGTGTTTGGGTTGTGTAGGGGGTCATGCTGGGGGTAGTGTTTTAGAGTGTAGGGTAGTGCAGTGGTGTTTGTGTAGTGTAGGAGGTCATGTTTTAGGGTTCAGGGTTGTGCAGTGGTGTTTGGTAGTGTAGGGGGTCATGCTTGGGGTAGATTTAGGGTAGTGCAATGGTGTTTATGTGGTGTAGGGTGTAGTGTTGTAGAGCTTAGGGTAGCACAGTGGTGCTTGTGGAGTGTTGGGCATAGTGCTGGGGGTAGTGTTTTAGGGTTTAGGGTAGCGCAGTGCTGTTTGTGTAGTGTAGGGGGTCATACTGGGGGTAGTTTTTTAGGGTTTAGCGTAGTGCAGTTGTGTTTGGGTAGTGTAGGGGGTCGTGATGGGTTAGATTTAGGGTTTAGGGTAGTGCAGTGGTCTTTGTGTAGTGTAGGGGATCGTGTGGTGGTAGATTTAGGGTTTAGGGTAGCGCAGTGGTGTTTGGGTAGTGTAGGGGGTTGTGATGGGTTAGATTTAGGGTTTAGGGTAGTGCAGTGGTCTTTGTGTAGTGTAGGGGAACGTGGGGTGGTAGATTTAGGGTTTAGGGTAGCGCAGTGGTGTTTGGGTAGTGTAGGGGGTCATGCTTGGGGTAGATTTAGGGTAGTGCTATGGTGTTTATGGGGTGTAGGGTGTAGTGCTGGGGTAGTGTTTTAGGGTTTAGGGTAGTGCAAAGGTGTTTGTGTAGTGTAGGGGGTCGTGCTGGGGTAGTGTTTTAGGGTTTAGGGTAGTGCAGTGGTGTTTGGGTAGCGTAGGGGGTGGCGTTTTAGGGTTGAGGGTAGTGCAGTGGTATTTGGGTAGTGTAGGGGGTCGTGCTGGGGTAGATTTAGGGTTTAGGGTAGTGCAGTGGTGTTCGGGTAGTGTAGGGGGTCATGCTGGGGGTAGTGTTTAAGGGTTTAGGGTAGTGCAGTGGTGTTTTGGTAGTGTACGCGGTCGGGCTGGGGTAGTGTTTTATGGTTTAGGGTAGCAGAGTGGTGTTTGGGTAGCATATGCTGTCATGCTGGGGCTAGTGTTTTAGGGTTTAGGGTAGCGCAGTGGTGTTTGGGTAGCGTAGGGGGTCGTGCTGGGGGTAGTGTTTTAGGGTTTAGGGTAGCACAGTGGTGTTTGGGTAGCTTAGGGCGTCATGCTGGGGGTAGTGTTTTAGGGTTTAGTGTAGCACAGTGGTGTTTGGATAGCGCAGGGCGTCATGCGGGGGGTAGATTTAAGGTATAGGGTAGCGCAGTGGTGTTTGGGTAGCGTAGGGGGTCGTGCTGGGGGTAGTGTTTTAGGGTTTAGGGTAGCACAGTGGTGTTTGGGTAGTGTAGGGGGTAGTGCTGGGGGTTGTGTTTTAGGGTTTAGGGTAGTGCAGTGGTGTTTGTGTAGTGTTGGGGGTAGTGCTGGGGATAGTGTTTTAGGGTAGCGCAGTGGTGGTTGTGTAGTGTAGGGGGTCATACTGGGGGTAGTGTTTTAGGGTTTAGCGTAGTGCTGTTGTGTTTGGGTAGTGTAGGGGGTCGTGCTGGGGGTAGATTTAGGGTTTAGGGTAGTGCAGTGGTGTTTGTGTAGTGTAGGGGGTAGTGTTTTAGGGTTTAGGATAGTGCAGTGGTGTTTGTGTAGTGTAGGGGGTCATGCTGGGTGTAGTGTTTTATATTTTATGGTAGTGCAGTGGTGTTTTTGTAGTGTAGGGGGGTCGTGTTTTAGGGTTTAGGGTAGTGCTGTTGTGCTTGGGTAGTGTAGGAGATCATGCTGGGGGTAGATATAGGGTTTAGGGTAGTGCAGTTGTGTTTGGGTAGTGTAGGGGGTCATGCTGGGGGTAGTGTTTTAGGGTTTAGGGTAGTGCAGTGGGGTTTGCTTAGTGTAAGGGTTCATGCTGGGGTAGTGTATTATGGTTTAGGGTAGTGCAGTGGTGTTTGGGTAGTGTAGGGGATTGTCATGCTGGGGGTAGTGTTTTAGGGTTTAGGTTAGTGCAGTGATGTTTGGGTAGTGTCGGGGGTCGTGCTGGTTTAGTGTTTTAGGTTTTTGGGTAGTAGAGTAGTGTTTGGGTAGTGTAGGGGGTCATGCTGGTGTATTGTTGTAGTGTTTAGGGTAGTGCAGTTGTGTTTGTGTAGTGGGCAGTGCATGCGCTGCAACGCCAGGCGAGACTTGAAAAGCATTGCACCAAGATGGCTGCCAACACTTCCTGGATTGAAGTGTTGGCAGCCAATTAGAGCCAAGCTTGTGCTTGTGTAGTTAGGCCCCGCCCAGATATATAAAGATTTTTTTCCTTTAATATCTCAAAAACTACTGAATGGATTTACACCATTTAAAAACAAGCATTTACAATGCAATGGTCTCGGCATTGTTAAAGTTAGAGCTATTGGTATTGCTCATGACATTTTTTTTGTTTATGTTTTTGTTTTTAAAACATTTAAAGAAACGGCATTGTTATTTACAATGTCAATAGCTTAATCACTCTCAAATGCGAGACCTATTGCATTTGCACCCACACACAGAGACACACACACAAAGCCACCCACACACGAGGTGCGCCTCATAGGCCTTCGGTAGGAAGTGGCGTGTTTCCTTCCTTAGGGAAAATAACGGAGTTGGACGATGGTAGCAAAATATATACGGACAATCTTACCTAAAACGTTAGTCTTAGTCGTTTAAGCAGTTGGTGGATGGGGATGACGCCATGAACACCACCATCTTTCTCCGAGGTCAAGCAGAAATGCCTCTGAGAAACGCAGCGTCATTTTTGGATTCGGGGGCATGTTTTTCTTTCTCTCCTCTTCCCATTGGCTGGAATGTTTACATTCCATAGGAGAGAAAGAAACAAAAAAACACGCCCCCGAATCCGAAAAAGACGGGGCTTCAATGGACAGGCGCCCTTCTCCTCCAATGGCTGGCCTCCGTTTAGGAAGCCAGCCAATGGAGAAGAGGGCGGGTTCAAGTCCCACTACTGAAAAACATTAAATCTCACCAAGCGAGACTGCGCAAGCGCAGCCTTCGCTAGCCGAGACCTAAAAACGAATAGGGCTTTGACTGCCAGGTGATGTGATGAGACTTGGACCTTGTATCTGGAAACAACACTCCTCATGTGCCACTCCAATTAAACCTCCCGAGTAGCTGCAAGGCTTGTCAGGTGCTATACCCCTCCCCCCACCAAAAAAAACCTCATATGCCATCCAAGACAAGTAACTGTCCCGAATATACTCCACAACCGAGCCAAGTACAACACAAAGTACAATAGTGTGATACCATTCCTCAACATGTCTACAGGTGGCACAATGCCTCCAGGCTACATCCAGAGCAACGTATGCCTTGTTAAAATAAAGGTACCCCGAATAACCCCCTGTGCCTCTCGAAAGATAGGCCAGAGCTTGCCAGGTGATGCCCTGCTGCCTACCCCAGTGGACTCACAATGAGCTCAGGTAAGATCCCAGAGCACACATCAGCTGCCTCTCTGGTGATACTGACCCTTCGACCCCCCTGTGACGGTTACAGGGTTCTCAGGCGAGACTGTATTTTTCCATATATAAGGTCCAAAGTGCATCAGGTAACACATGAAAGGTTCCCCAGGTGATTGCACAATGCACACAGGCGACACCCAGGCACCTGCGTGATAGTCTATGTGTTTTACCGCAGACGCCTCCCGGGAACGTCTCAGTTAACTCCGGCTACCTCCACTGATGGTTCCACCTAGGTGACACCCCCAGAGGCCTCCCAGGTGATACACAGACACCACCCCAGGTGAGACCACAACGCTTCATTGCGACACACTGGAGCCACCTACACTCCACCACCGGCTGAAGCTGCCAGACGCGGGACTTCCTCCTCCACCACCAGACAGAAGACCTTAAAATATATTTACCTCAGCTTTGCTTTCGACTCCAACCGACTTCTATAGATGGAAGGACTCGACTTTAATAAACGAAAGCAGGGAGAGGCAATCGGAATGCCAGTTCAGTGTGATTGACAGGTAAAGGGCCAGCACTGGGCGGAGCCTAGTTGCCGCACCCCCCCTGCACCCAGTGATTGGTTAAGAGGAAAAATACGACCCACCCCGGAAAACACAGCTTGTCAGCCCCGGAAAAGTACGCTCCTGTTGTTCCGGGAGATAGTGCCCGGAAGTGATTCACCAGCAGTATGTTATTGCAACGATTCCCTAACTGCAGTCATAACCATACAATTTATTTTTACTAGAAAGCGCAGTCGGCAGGTTTTGTAATCCAGTTTTTTAAATGGACGATAAAACGAGGGTACGAGTTATTGAAGCAGCTGCTGTTTCGGGACTTGACCAGACATGTTTAACGTGGGCTTTAAATTCATGATCGTCTCGTTTACAACCCGATGGAAGCAAAATATATACGGACAATCTTACCTAAAACGTTAGTCTTAGTCGTTTAAGCAGTTGGTGGACGGGGATGACGCCATGAACACCACCATCTTTCTCCGAGGTCAAGCAGAAATGCCTCGGAGAAACGCAGCGTCATTTTTGGATTCGGGGGCGTTTTTTTCTTTCTCTCCTCTTCCCATTGGCTGGAATGTTTACATTCCAGAGGAGAGAAAGAAACTTAAAGACACTCCCCCGAATCCGAAAAAGACGGGGCTTAAATGGACAGACGCCCCTCTCCTCCAATGGCTGGCCTCCGTTTAGGAAGCCAGCCAATGGAGAAGAGGGCGGCTTCAAGCCCCACTACTGAAAAACAATAAATCTCGCCAAGCGAGACTGCGCAAGCGCAGCCTTCGCTAGCCGAGACCTAAAAAGGACGCTTTCTGAACCAAGCACTACCTTTTTGCCAAATTTGGTGTGATTCCGTTCAGCAGTTTGAGCTGTAGCCGTGTCTAAAAAGTTTCCTATGAGAAATGCAGTTTTCGACCTCTTTGTTTTTTGATTTCCCAGGAACTGCTGAACGGATTGACACCATTTAATGAAAAGGTCTCTTTCTGAACCAAGGGCTACCTTTTTGCCAAATTTGGTGTAATTCCGTTCAGCAGTTCGAGCTGTAGCCGTGTCTAAAGTTTCCTATGGAAAATAACATGGAAAAAATACGTTTTGGGACCCCCCTTTTTTCTCGGCCTCCGCTTGGCGAATCACCGCGATATCATCCAGGATAGGAGCTGACCGGAGCGGGCCACAAGTTTTGAAAATTTCGCGAACATTAGTCAACCGGCGCCAAAGTTATTGGGAAAACAAAAAACGCTTTTCCTATGGAAACTAGGTCCTAACTATAACTATCTACTGGCGACCGCCAGTAGAAAATATATATATATATATACTTATATATATATATCTTTTCGGAGCTGTAAATTGTAAATTAAAAATGTAAATTGATATAGCGCACTACTCACCCGCAAGGGTCTCAAGGCGCTTGTACGAATACTGCTGTGGAACCCATCCTGGCTTTCCCTGTGAGGCGCTGGGGATCGCCAAGGAGCAGTGCTGATGCGAGACTGGATGGCGTACCATCTGGCATCAGATTTGAGGACTTGGTAGCTGTGCCTCTACAGCACCAAGCAATTTCTCTTGGGACATTGAAATGTGCAGAAAAAACCTAAGGGCACCGGTTGTAAAGCTATTCAAACTTAATGCACAGTCTATATGGCTGATAAGACACGGTGACTATTACCTTCAGTTTATTGGGAGCCCTGTGACTAATTTATAATCTATTGTTCACAAGGCTACAGAGTTTGTCATTTTTGTCTAGTGCACAAATGAATTATAAAAGAAACATTTTATTTTATTTGTAAACTTATGGTTCTCGCCATGATCCCAAAGGGAAGTACTTGTAGTTGATGGGAGATAAGCAATCATTTGCCTGATATTAAATGTATTGTTTTTGCTGGTTGATATTTGTACAATAATTGCATGCTTCATGAATGAGAATTGAAATAAGCAGATACATTTTATGGCCATACGCTTTAGAAATGCCAATTGCCTAAATATTTTGAATAGCTGCATGCTGTTTCAAACTGATAAGGATTTTTAAATAATTAACTTTCAATTTGAGTTTAGAGAAATTGTTTTTCTGTTTGGAGCAGCACAGTCAAGTGTCATGAATTGTATGGTAGTTGCATTGAGAGTCTGTATCAAGATTTTATCTGTCATGCAATCGAAACACTTCAAATCATTCATTGCGTAAATGTTTTTTTTGCCTTTTGGAATTAATTTTTATATGCACTTAATTTCTATCAATGAGAGAACCACATTGCAATACGTTTTCCATGTTTGGTTCAGGAGGTGTATTTAATGACTAGGAAAATGGCGCTATGCAGTTTGATAAAGACTTGCAGCCAAAATGCGTCATGCATTTTAGTCCGGTGTTTTTGGCACAATGAACAGATGATTTATATATGAGTGTGTGTGTATATATATATATATATATATATATATATGTCGTGACAAAGGCTTTGAAACCGAAATGCGTCTGACGTCAAGAGCGATTTATGTTCTTCCGAGCTGATTAAATTCAAGCAAATCAACTCGGAGTGCCGTTCTGTAATTTAACATTGCAGAAACATTGGGATATATATATATCACCATATATACATATCATCAGTGATGTCATTTGAGATGTCATCAGTGATGTCATCAATGATGTCACTGACCATATCATGCGTGATGTAATATGTGATGTCATCAGCAGTGCAATGTGGGAGCACGAGTTATAGCTACCTCAACTAACCATAACAGCCGAATTTCTCTGGTTTTGTACGAGTGAAATGTCCAACTAACTATAATGTCCCTGAAACCGGTGGTTTTTTCAGTGAATTTCTAAGGTTTTTTAAATGTTAAATTCCAACTATAACGTCCCTGAAACCTATGTTTTTTTAAAGTGAATTTCTAATGTTTTTTACAGGCCACGCCCCCTTTCTCCACCACTATGCAAATGCACCTCTAAGTGGGTGGATTGAGTCCCCTTGAATACTGAGGGTCCCTGGGGGCCAACTAGCCTACCAGGTACATCCAGTAAGCCCCACACAGCTAGATTGCTGAGAGTGGTACGAGGCCATGCCTCCTTTTTACACCACTCTGCAAACGTGACTCCTGGTCCACTGCTGCTTGGGGGATGAAGTCCACTGTAGTTCTGAGGCCCTTATAACCCCACCAGCAGTGCACAAAGAGGCATGTTTGCAGAGTGGTGTTAAAAGGGGCATGGCCTCGGACTACCTCTCAGCAACCCAGCTGTGTGCCGCTTACTGGAGGAACCAGGTGGACTTCTTGGCCCCCAGGGACCCTCAGTATTCAAGGGGACTTAGTCCCCCAACTTAGAACGTGACAGAAGGTACATGGAGCGGGTGGGTCCTCCAGCTAGATGCCGTTTTTTTTTTATGTTACGGTTGTTAGAAGGTGGGCTGTGTGGCTCCCCTTCTTTAAATGGTTTTCGGCCATGTGGACTCCATCCCCCAGGGAATTGCCTTTTTTTGAAATTTATATATTTAATTGGGAGGCGGGCTGCATGACCCCCCTTCCCTGGGCCACTTCTGGCCCCAAGGTACCCCTTCTCCCGGGGCCTGGCCAGCCTTCACTTTTTAAATTTTGGTGGGGGGCCGCGTGCCCTCCTCCTGAGGCCAATAATGGCCCCGGGGACCCACGACCTTCAGTTTAAATAAATAAATAAATTAAAGGCGAGGCGGGCCGAGAGCCACTGCTGGCCCTGGGGACACCATCCCCGAGGCCAACCCTCAGGTTGGGGACCATGGGGGGAGCCCCAATACCCCTGCAGGAGCCAGTATTGCGTTTGGGCACAGGGAGCTGCTAACATGCAGCTCCCTTTGCCCAAAAGCAATTCTGCTTTGCTACTTGGAAGCGAGAGCAGGTTTCCTGCTCTCACTCCCAAGAAGCAAAGCAGTGTTTGCTATGGCAAACAACAATGTCCCGGGGATGGGCACCCCGGGACATTGCTGGGGCTGGCCATGGGGAGTGGAGGTCCCCAGGGACATATAGGGCTCCAGGAGGGGGGCGTGCAGCCCCCTTCCCATAGTGCACATTTCTCCAGAGACGTGGTGATCCCAGGGGTCGGGGTCCACAACGGACCCCCGTATTTGCTTACAAAATGCCCCAGGGAGGTGGTGGTCCCCGGGGCTTGGGGGGCCCTTGAAGCCCCCATGCTTATTTTAATAAAGCCCCGGGGAGGTGGCGGTCCCTGAGCTGCGGGGGGCTGCGTGCCCCCGCACAATATGGATAAAGCCCTCGCTAGGTGGCGGTCCCCGGGGCTGCAGGGGCCCCCGCGGCCCCCGCTATTAATTACACATTGCCCCTGGGGGTTTATGAAAACGAAGCGCGGGCTTCGTTTTTATATTTTTTGGGCGGGATTTGTCCACCCAGGGCGATTTTCGCTGGAAAAATAAAAATAAAAATGCTTTTTTTGGGCCGGGGGTCCCTGTGGCCTAGGGGGTCAGGGTGTCTCTACCCTGCTCCCTTATCTTGTTTGTCACCTTGTTTCTTGTGACTCGGTTCTACCGAGTCACAAGATGGCTGGCAACACTTTTTGCTTTGGAGTGTGGCAGCCAATCACAGTGAAGCATGTGATCAGGAGGGTCAGCGGTCCTCAGATATATAAATTTGTTTAAATATTAATATCTCAGGAACTACTGAACGGATTTACACCATTTAAATAAAGGGAGCTTTCTGGACCAAGAGCTATATTTCTGCCAAATGTGGTGTAAGTCCGTTCAGCAGTTCGGGCTGTAGCCATGGCTAAAGTTTCCTATGGTAATTAACATGGAAAAAACACGTTTTGGGACCCCTGTTTTCTAGGCCCTTGCTTGACGAATCACCCCAAAACTACAAGACAGGAGCTGACCCGAGTGAACCATTGGTTAAAAAAAATTCGGGAATATTCGTCAAGCGGTGCCAAGGTTATAACTTTAACTGCCTATTGCCGTCCGGCAGTAGGTAATATATATATATATGTTTTTATATTTACCTTTTGATAAATTGGATTTAATAATTTGTCCTTGCCTGATAATCTGGATTCAATATTCAAGGTGCACACCTTCAAATTCACAAAATGTTGCTTTGTGTGCACCAGTCCTTTTTGTAATAAGTGGATAAATATAAAGAGATGTTTTATCTTCTCCTTTAGCACAGTGTGAGTGCTGACGACCAAGTATAAAAATATTTAATTGTGCCCACTTTTTCCACTCGATTCCAGTTCTGGCGCAGTTTTGCTTTGTGACACCCCTACATGTCGAGATTTGCAATAGAAAAGTAAACATGTTGTTTTTATATGTACCAGTGATGTGTATGTTTGTGTATCCCATGGAGAAAAATCGTGGGATAATGAGCGAGTATCTTTGCATGCTTTTGTTTGTCTGTCTTGGTTTGTCTGTTTACGTGACAACCATACACATAGAGCATTAAAATATGAGACACATAGAAATTATTCAGCCCTGATGAAAGCTTCCTGACCCTATAGAGAAATAAAAAGGCTGAAACGTGTCAACTAGGAACTCTGGATGTAATGACTGTTGATAAAGCATGCCACTAATTGCGGGTGAGGGCTCCTATTTTCAAAAGTGGACGTGATCTAAACATACATCCATAATCAAGACTCATCATGGGGTTTTTGGAGCTCGATATACTGTTGTGTGATGACAGGAGAGGCAGTACCAGTGTGCACAAAAGGATATAACACAGGCAACAGATATAGAAGCTTACCTCAGAGGCATTAAGGAGGAGATAAAAGGCAAATCTGGGGGCAGGGATTCAGGGGCTTACAGAACCCACCAGTTAATCTTGTAATGTGTGCTAGGGAGCTGTCTCCTACCACAGTGGTTCTTAGCTAGGTATTTGCTGCAGGTCTAGATCCCTACTTGGGGGATTTGCAAATGTAGCCCACCTTGAAAGCGAAAATAAAGAGAGAAATAAAGATATTTTTTTTGTTATACCTGGCTGATGGAGGCATAGCATTTTGATGTATTTGCAGGTTTTCTAGCTTTAGTAATTCTGGGCATGCACCAAAATCCATGGGTGTCTACATGGGAATGCCCATGTTCCATGCAGGGAATGCCTCCCTAATGCACAACAATGCAAGGCAGGGAGACACGCTGCCTTGCCTTTTTTGGGGGAAAAATCCCACACAATGACAAGCAAATCTGATTTGCTTGGCTTTGTAGATCATAGGTAACATTCTATACTGTCGCAAAAAGTGTGGCACATCTAGAAAGCTAAATGTTAGTAAATCTGCCCTATAGTTGGTATCCTTACCTTATCCTTGATTCATGGGAGCAACACAAGTACAGAAAAGAGAAGCTAGAATGAATGACTGGTGGCTTCGACTGAGGCACTGCTGTTCGTCAACTAATAGAGAGATTGCATTAGGAGCAAAACAGACAGGCTAGATTTTAGCATATCTCTAAGTCTTTTAGAATTAAATCAATTTTTAAAAAGCTCCAAACTTCCAACTAAAATTCGATTTGTGTATGTCTCTTTGTTTGTGAATTAAATAATATGGTTTTAAAATTAGAGTATTTGCTTGATGAATACGTGTTTCTTTATTTTTGTGTATGTTCAGATTAAATAAATTACTTAGTCCATGTTTCCCCGGTTTACAGAGGAGATTCAGTGGTGTTCACAGAAGTCTATAGGTTAAAAACAGCTATTCTATCAGAACATTCTGGTCCTATCAATGTTTACTTCAGAGAAGGCAAGCATAAGAGTGTACTCTGAGGTTGAGTCTATTTGCAGGCCCTTCTACTCCAGTACAGATTGTGCTGGAAGGAAGGTTGGTGTAGGAGGCTTGTTCTCTATGTAGTTTACTAAAATGAAGTTCACTGTGCAGAGGGTCCAGTAGCACCCGTAATTCTATACAGAGGCAAAAGTAGATAGTACTGACTCTCTTTTTGTGGTAGTGTGGACGAGCAGTTAGGCTTATCATAGGGCAGTGCTAGTCATTTATTCTACTCACAGAGGCAATAAATGAGACACATACTCAAAAATAAATCCAAGGCCAATTTGTAAAAATAGCATTCATTTTAATGTCATTTTTCAGACCTAGAACTTAGGGGGTCATTACGATGACTGTCGGACTTTCGTCCGACCGCCATTGTTACGGGGCTTGTGACCGGCCGCCTGTAAGATGGCGGTCCCACACATGAGATTACTATGCGACCGCCACCATGGCGGTCACATCGTGTATCTCTAACATTGCGGTGGGTGCTGCTGGCTGCACCCTGGTACCCCCCAGTGCACCCCAGGGGGCCAGCAAAGGGCCCCCAAATACAATCCCCGCCAGCCTGTGAATGGTGGTTCCACTGACATACACCTGCTGGAGGGGATGCAGCATTGTAATTTGGCGGACGGTGCCTGCTAGTCACCGCCACCATCTAACGGATGCTCACCGCTCCGCCAGGCAATCAGACCGAGATTGCCTGTGGTGGATTCATGGCGGGCGGTCCTTGTGGCCTGCATGGTCGCAATCAGATTACCCCTGCCATGCTAATTTAGCAGGGGAAAAACACAGTCTGATGGCGGAAGGCCTGCCTCCCCACGGCTGGCGGTAGCTGGCCATCCACCATCACAATGACCCCTTTAGTTCTTAGTTAAGGCCTTTTTAAATAAATCACTGTTGTGTGCAGTTATGCACAATAGAAGTCAATGGGAGAAAATAGGAAAAAGTGTATAAAATTTAACAGTGGGTTCTCGAGGTTCACCTTCTCGACTAAGGTAAGGACCAGGGTTAGGTCCAATGTTCCAGCAGCGGAAAATCAGGGACATCCAGGATTCTGCCAATAGCAGGGTGCTAAGGTTGTTTGTAACCGGCGCGATACAAAGAAGGGGGCCACCTAAAAACACGCTGCACATAGGGACTCAAGGTGAGTCTGAGGGGGGGGGTCCTACTCGGGGGAGCAGGTTACAAAGACCTCAGGACCAAGTGCGCAGAACTGGTTCTTCGTTACCCAGGCTGGACAGACTGGGTGCAGAGCAGAACGGGCAGCCAAGCTTCATACTTCAAGATGGTCCTCGCAGTCAGGGCAGGCAAATTGCAGGGATGAATCTGGGACATCTGGGCCACTCACGGAGCAGGTCTCAGGGGTCTCAAAGTCCCTCAATGGGTGTCCGCATCCTGGGTAGTTGGAATCCCGATTGGACTCTTTCTTCTCGGCCTTCAGTGTAGGGGGTCCTGTACCCTGGGAATTGGCATGGCACAGCTCCGGTAGGTCATGGTGTCCTCTCACTTGGTGGGAGGACAGATCTGACCCTCTGGAGCCGATGTACTTCTTCTGGCGTGGATGCTGTGTTGGGGTCGCCAGAGGAGCAGCAAGTTGACAAACCGGGCTTCGCGCTTCAGTGCCTGCAGGCTGCGGTGGAGTTGCTCTTCGACTCCAACGGAGGTTCTTGGCAATTGGTTGAAGGCTGGAGGAACTCTGGGGTTCTTGGAGGCCTCACAGTGGCAGAATGAGTAGCACACCATGATTGTTGAGTCCCGGAAGTAGTTGGCAGGGTCTGGCACCAATTTTCTGCAGCAGGACTTCGGTTCTCGGTCAGCAGCTCTTCTTTGTCAGCTGCTCTTCTTAGGTCCATCAAATCTAAGCTCAGGGTCTGGGGATGCAACATAAATGCTGAATTTAGGGGCGTTAAAGTGGGTGACAAGTAGTAGCCAATGGGATAATAACCTTGAGGGTGTCTACACCCTCTAAATGATACTAGGGGCACTCCCTAGTCCTGATAGGTTGATTTTGTACCATCACAAGATGGAAGAATTGGAAAAGTAGCGTCCACATCATCTGTCCCACCTTAGGGGTGTTGCTGGCTAAATGTGGGCACACCTCCTAATCTAACTAATGTTCTTACCTGTCCTCGCCAACAAAAGGGGAGCGGAAAAGAGTGGTTAGGATCCTCCACTATCTGGAGATGCCTGGGTTGCATTTCAAAGGCAGCATCGCTTTTGAAGCTTCCCGTTGTGGCAGGCCCCTCCGGCCTGGAGGGGGTGTGAAGCACCTCCACCCAGAGTAGGCTTTGGTGCTGGCTTCTGTGAGCGCTGGCTGTCAACCCATGAGGTCTTAAACATATCTGGTGATTGGCAGGCTAGCAGAGACCACACCAGTGCTTGGTAGGTTTTTAGGGGACCCTCTACACGGGTCTCCCATGTGCATTTATTAATAATCCCACACTGGCATCACTGAGGATTTATTAAGACAAGATGTTTGGTATCAAACATCTTAGGGTACAGTGAAGTCATCACAGAGCTAGGGCATTTGTAATAACAAGTTTCCAGCCCATGTACTCTCTATGGCTTCAAGCATGGACTTGAATGTTGTAGGGCCAAAACTTCTCATGCAGATATGTCTACACATGGGATATAGTGCACCCTGCCTTAGGGATATAAGGCCTGCAGTAGGGTTGACATACCTGTATCTCATGCAGTGTATGTGGACATGGCACACAGGGCTGTGTGCCTTGTTGGCTCTTCAGTTTTCTCTGCAGCAACGCATGAAGCCTGCAATGCCAGTTTGCATGGTCTTGGTGAGGGGTCTCTAGGGTGGCACAATTTGTGCTGCTGCCCTAGAGGACCCTCTTCAGTACCCAAGCCCTAGGTATAAGGACTACCATTTACTAAGGACTTACAGGGAGTGCTAAAGTAGTGCCAATCGTGGAACAGTTTTGGGAAAGAGACCTGGCACTGGTAGCCTGGTTAGCAGGGACCCAGTGCACTAGCATTCAAAATTACATCATTCATCAGGAAAAAAGTGGGGGGTGACCATGTCAAAAGAGGCACTTTCCTACAGTTGGGAAGAGGCCTGTTAAGAGGGTTGGGCAAGGCCTGCTGCTTATATCTCTATTGCCCCAAATACCTCATCCCTCTGAAACCCTCTGCAGTGGATCAATCATTTTATTTGTTCTTCTGGCCCTTACAAATCCCATAGCTTAAACTTTGTCACAGTCAGCCAGCAGCTAAAATGGCCCTCAATCTGCCATCACATATTGTTTGCTGGCTTTTCAAGGCCCTCAGCTGATCCACAAATTTGATCATCATCTAGTTCATACAGACTATCATCTGGCCCTAATAGCCTAATCAGTTCATACCTCCCCATAGTTATCAATATTAGATTCCAAGGTAGATCTGAGTCAAACTAAAGCTATTTCTCTGTCACTGTAGAGATCCTACCCTCAACATGCTTTCAGCCTAAAATTTACCACCCTTTGCTGCACTTCAGAGACCCATGAGACCCTTAAATGACCCCCAAGAGTTACTTACCTAACTGCAGAAAATGATTAGCTGTCCATCACATTAATTAATACAGCTCTCATGGATCTGTAACTTCACTCTGCCACTAACCAGAGCCCTTAAGACCTCCTACATGGCCTATTAGAAGCATTTACCCATTAAGTACCCATCATACACTCTCTACTGACCCTCAAATATTACATATCATCTGTGATGGCCCTCAGCAAAACAGTTCTCCTTCCAACGTGCTCCTTATTGGTGTCACTAAGTATCACAATATAGCTAATAAGTCTTCTGCCAGACACCACTCTCCCCCAAAATTGCTACTTGTGGAATACTCTGAACATAGTACAAATTGCGTTCTCGCTAATACACAAAATAAGAGAAAATATTTCCTCCAAAAATGTGCCAAAGTAATGACAATATTTATTTTCAGAAATATAATTCATTAATGCTGGACTTCCAAGATTGACCCGATTTTTTAAATAGATTGCTCCCCAGAAATAGAACATGTACAAGCATTCTGTACATCAAAAACATGTTTGCCCAATAACTAAAAGACCAAAAGCAGCAAAATAGCTCAGAAAACCCTTTTCCGGTGCATCCAATAATCTGGGACTCCTTTTCGTTGAGCTATGTCTGGTCAACTAAGGCATGACAAAAATACTTACGTTTGGTAATTATCTGGCCAACTGAGACCGAAAATCATACTGAACAATCACTAATAATATAGCTTTAAAACAAGAAGACCAAGAATACCATGTTATCTGATGTAAGTCTTTCTAAATGCATAACGTTTGCTTTGATAAGGGTTGGTATTTGAATTGCATACTAATCTATAATCTGGAATTATTTATGAGAACTCAAAATCCAGCCAATATGTGATAACATTTTTTAATTCACATTGCTGAGTTCCTATAAAATCAAGAATTAGTCCATAGATTTGAGAGAGACAAATACATTGTAAATATTCAGCCAACCACGCACCACATTCTCTCAATGCCTATTCCCATACCTCAGGGTCTGCTATGTTAGAAGTATGACAGGAGCTTGTACAATAATATGAAATAGGGAAGGTAGTGGTCCAAAGGCTGTCAGCTAAATTTGACTCTTTACAGCCAACTAAAGATTAGTTGCTAGTAAACCACAATGGCATCTGAGGTCCGGCCTTGATGTAGTTTGGCTCAAGTCTCCTACCCCAATGACACCCAGCTTACCCTTTCCCTCACAAACGAACCCAACAACACCAAACACAACTTCCAAGAAGGGATGAAAGCTGTCGCCACCTGGATGAAGAACAGCTGCCTGAAACTCAACTCATATAAAACAGAAATCCTCATCCTTTGCTCCAACCCCTTCACATGGGATGACTCCTAGAGGACTCCCCTCGCCCTCGGAAATCTCCCCACCCGACTGATGACGCAAGAAACCTTTGCACCATACTAGACTCATCGCTCTCAATGAACCACCTGATCAACATTGCATCCTCGACCTGCTTCAACACCCTCTGCATGCTTTGAAAGACGTTCAGATGGATCCCACCTGAATCCAGAAAAACTGTCACGCACGCCCTCATCAGCAGCAGACTCTATTACGGCAATGCTCTCTATGCCGAAAACAACAAAAAACTCATTGCAAACTCTAGCCCTTCCAGAACGCCGCAGCCAGACTGATCCTCAACATCCTCCATCGCAGTCACATCACCTAACTCCTCCGCGATCTGTACTGGCTCCCAGTAAAAAAAAGAATAATCTTCAAACTCCTCACCCATGCATAAAAGACCCTTCACAATAACGGACCAATCTACCTGAGCAATCACATCTCCTTCCACGCACTCAAAAGACACC
This sequence comes from Triturus cristatus, assembly GCF_964204655.1. Taxonomy (NCBI): domain Eukaryota; kingdom Metazoa; phylum Chordata; class Amphibia; order Caudata; family Salamandridae; genus Triturus; species Triturus cristatus. The sequence continues at coordinate 1,561,435,620 of NC_140589.1, forward strand.
TCCGATCAGCCGACCTCTCATTGGCCTCTGTCCCGCAAATCCACAAGACCAGAATGGGAGGAAAGTCCTTCTCTCACCTCGCAGCCAGGGCCTGGAAGAACCTCCACCTCCGGCAAGCTCCCACACTGCCCCATTTCCAGAAGGCCCTCAAGACCTGGGTTTTCGGATGACCCAGCACCTAATAGAGCCACCTCCTTCCCCCCCAGCACCTTGAGACCCTCACGGGTGAGTAGTTGTGCTTTACCAACCCTGATTGATTGATTGATTTCTGAAAAGACATGAGAGAGTGTAAACATTGAGAAAAAATACCTTTATGAATATTACAGAAAATAAATCTATTAATGACTGTCTGCAAGACATTGTGGTATTAGTCGAGAGGGTTGATTGGACACCTGAAGTAATAACCACAACCCTTGTCAGGGCAAGCCTTAAAGTCATTAAATTAGCCTAAGCTCATCCACTGGTAGCTATGACCCAGACCAGACAGGCTTAATTTAGAGACAATGTGTAAAGTCAAAAAAATTAAGTCAAAACAGAACACAGGTAAAATACCAAACCAATTCAGAAAAATATAGTACATTTAAATAAATAAAATGTATCTGTTTGCACTGGAAATGTACCTTGGTGCACGTAAAGGTAATTTGTGATGGAGCATGGGTTGGATACAGAAACCAGGTTCAACCCAGGGAGAAGTTTTACCTTTAAACTTAAGGGCTGATTATGATGACGGTAGGACGTGCGTCCGACTACCATCGATTTGGGATCGGGACCGCCGATAAGTAGGTGGCGTCCCGACCTCTGTATTACGATCTGATCACTGTGTAGGCGGTTGGAAACATGCCTTTTTGCTTTGAGGAAAAAGTCCATAGCACAAGCCCCAATGCTAAAAGGCATGTTTTGAAACCATGCGGTGCCTGGCACAGGGTGCATGGATGTTTCGGGGGACACCACGGGTAACCCCTGGCCCCATAGCAGAGTCCAAGGGGGACGGGAGCCCTGCAAGAGGCCCCAAAAGTTCCTTTCTGACAGCCTTTCAAGGGCAGTTGGATCGCCATGGAAAGGCTGTCAGAAAGGTACATTGTAATCCCTAAGGCAGTGCCTGAGCAGGCACGGCCCCTATTGTAGGGAATACGACTTGACCGAAGCTATCGACCGGTGAGGTCTGATCAACTGCATCATAATGCAACAGTCGGACCGCTATGCTGGGTGTCCGTGGACCGGCACAGACAACCTGTCGGTGACGGTCCCACTGACATCTTAATCAGCCCCTTAGTCTCTGAAATGGACGGCGAAAATCCTCAGTGGAGCAGAAAGCAGGCTGTGGCTGATGAGGGCTCTCCAACGGGATGAAGTTTCGCTCAATCCATTGACTTCTGGTGACTTTAAAGTAGGAGAAATTTGAATATCGCGCTCAAGGAAAGTCCCTTAATGGGCAAATAATTTTGGGATCTATGCCCAGGGAAGATTTCTACCTTCAGAATTAGTCACATTTTTGGAGCTTAGATTATTCCAGTGGGACAAGGCTGCAGGGTATAACCTAAGAGAGCTCCACAATGACGAATTTGTTGCTGCGAAAAAGCTCAGAGCGGGAGAAACCTGAATCTTTCATCCAGCTGCAACATACCTTCATCGCATCAGCTTGTCAGGTTGACCTTGGTCCTCCATAGGTTTTTGAAGGCAAAATGTTTTTTAAGTCCCAGATTTCAGGAAATAATGGGAAGGGTACAACCAGCCAAAGGTCCAGGACTTTTAGAACAGCAATTAAGGGTCAAGACTCACTACAGCAGAGGCCTTCAGTTCCAGGGCAGGGCCAGTTGGAACTGGTCACCTGGGCAGTTGCAGAAGGAAAGCCTCTTGTAGGTTGTTGTTTCCCTGTAGTTTGAACAAGAGGTCAACCTTTTGACCCTTGGAGTCCACATCTTTGTGCTGGACACAAGAGGGAGAGCTGGTCACAGACAGCAGATCTAGTCCACATCTGTTCTTTCACAGATTCACAGAGTGTTCTGAGGAGTGTACTGAGGATGACATATTTTATACCTGCACCAGACTGTGGGCAGAGGAAACTCCTGGCCACTCCATAACCAGTAGCGTAAACGTTCCAAGTGGTAAACCTGCCCACTTTTTCAGCATTTCCTGTATGCCCTACTGCAAACTCATCTCAGTGACGTTCTCTGGCTACAACCAAGATGGCATAACTGTGCAGAGCTCCTGTGGCTACCCCAGAGGTGTGGTCAGGGAAATGAGAGGCCTTTCCTCACTGGACACTCTAACCCAGCTCTGGGGGCAGCTCGTCTCCCACTCAGGCTGGTGACTACCTGACTGGGAAACAAAGAAGAACTCTGCCCAGGTGTCAGCTAACATTTGCCTGTGAAAGGTTAGGTCTCTTTGACATTCTATCATGTAGTTCCTACTAATCCTTAGCATCTGCATGTTTGTTGGACAACATAAACTTTGGGTGAGGTGCCCAGATTAATTCCAGGTACCCCCAAAGGATATATTGGCCTAGAGACCAGCTGCCTCATAGTGCCAGCGAATGTCTTCTAGCAACCACTGAACATGACAACCCTGACCCCTCAAGGATCATTGAAACAGATCTGGACCTTTCGCTCAGTTACACCCGCTCAGAGAAATATACAGAATACACAATGGGACATTTTCAATATATTTATTGAACGAAATGTATTCTTGTATAGGATACATGTGCTGCGATAATCAGTAGACAGAAGCAGATGAAAGAGATTACAAGCACCAAAAGAGTAAATAGTAGATAGATTTCTACCATGGTGCTAAAGCAGTGTATATATTCAGGAATATAAACAAGGTGGTAATCAAATGTACTCCTACTATGCAAGCCCTACTCTCAGTGTACCTCGATCGTGTGTAGGTGTGAAGCCAAGAATCCCCCCCAAGGGACGATCCAACCCCATTACCTGGCGGTAGAAAATGTAGGAGCCTGTCTTGGTCACAAACTGGACACCACCTCAAGGAAATGTCAGATTGCTGTGTGGTGAATTCTCAGCATGCAGGGACCCTCGGTGTCAGCTGAAGTGCCTCCTCTGCTAATCTGTCAGGATGCTCATTATTTATAATCAAAAGCAGGCTTGCGATGTACATTGTAGATTAACGATGTTATGGATATGTAGATAGCTCTGTCGGCCCATGGGTGAAGGTAGAATGAAATTTGTATATGGTGCATAAAGAGGACTTGTACATGATGTTCGAGGCATTGTGATAATGTTGTGCAAAGCTAGATGCGTAAACAAAGTAGTTTCAGAGAAACTAATCTAAAATTGTTGTGCATGCAAATATGTGCAAAAGATCTTGGCAGAAATGTTATTGTGATAAAGAGGACAATGTAACATATGAGTAGCCACACTACATGGGCCTAACCCAGGAACATAGCAGTTCCTGGTCACAGCATAGATCGTCAAGCTGTCAGACAAATAGACACCCTTCCCCACACCCAAGGCCCCTGTCTCTGCTCTGGGAGCAAGTTCACACCTCATTAAGATGGCTATTCAGCTGCCAGGTAGAGTTGGCGCTCATGCAATGGACCTCCAGTTGATTTAGGCAGGGACAAGGTACCTTTTTAAAGGTACCTTTTTAAAAATAATTATTCAAAATTAGACTTCACTAGTGAAAAGGGCTTTTAACAAATATTTCAAAAAGTCCAAGAATAAATGTTGTAAGTGTTCCTAGCCAGAGATAACATTATTACATTTAACATTGTATCCTACTGCTTTCCTAGGGAACAGCCACCCTGCTACAGGCAAAAAAGCTTTTAGAGCTTTTTCACTGTAAGGATTTGTGTACCATTGAACTTTTACATATCCTACTTTTAAATACCATGCACCCTTACTTATGGATAATAAGGCTTTTTAGAGTGACCCATTAATATTTAAAAGAAAAGATTTGACCTGTCAAAAGGATTTATTTTGACAGGTCAAATTTACAGTTTAAAAACTGCACAGCCACGCTACAAATTTGAGGCCTGCTGTTATTCTGGCACTGTCCTTGAAGTGGGTAGCACAATGGGTGCTGCAGTCCACTGGTGACACTTAACTTACAGGCTCTGGGTACACTTCTTAAGGTATACTAGGCATGTATTGGTAAGTTAAATATACCAATTAGAGGTATACTAATTTTATCATATTGGAAGTGGCAGCACATGCATTTTACCTCTAGTTAGCAGGGATAAAGTGCACAGAGTTCTACAGCAAAGAAAAATAGGGTTCAGCAAAAAGGCAACAAAAATGTATGTGACCCTGCAGAAAGGGCAAACACCACTTTTGACACTGCTCTCCAATATGAACATTGGGCCATTACTGAGTGCTATCATACTCTTAAATCTAGTACAGGGGACAATTTGTTATATTTGCATACTGCAAATGCTGATAGGCAGTGAAGTTGCTCTCACCTGAGATCTGAAGGCGTTTTAAATTGTCTTAATATCATTCACTGAATCACACATATCATCAAGTTGTTGGTTTTCAATTACTTCAAATAAAAAATATCCAACGTTGTTTGTCTATCTGTACATTTAATTTGTTGAGAATGTTTTATTTTTTCATGTGACACTGATACATTTGTTGAAAGTCATCCACTTTGTTGTAAGTTCAGGCATTCTCATTCTGTGTTCCTGATTAACAAAGGTAAAATTGCTCTTTTTCTGTGAGTTTATAATTTTTTCCTATTTGCAAAAGTATTTTATGAGTCGTATTTTTATGACTGCAAAGTCTCTGCACTTGTGGCAGCTCGAGTGGTCGACCTCAAAGCTGGGAACCGGGTTCGAGTCTCAGCAACAATACTCAACATCCCGTGAATCTGGGCAAATCACTTAATCTCCCCGTGCCTAAAATAACAAGTGAATGTGTCCATCTGTCATGAAACTGGTGCTCATGTAAAGTGCTCTGATATCTTCGGGCCAAGTTTGCGTTGTATAAAACTCTAAAAAATAAAAATGGGACAGAGGACAGTACTTTTCTTTTAGGTGCGGAGTCTTCCCCACAAGTGCAGGGACTCTGCAATCGTAAGGATACAACGTGTAACATTCCTTTGTGATTAGAAAAATATTGTAAACTTATCTAAAAGCTTAAGGTTTCCTTTGTGAATTGTGCCCTGAGAGTGTATGGGAATGGAGAACCACATAGGCCCTCATAATGAGTGACTGATTAATTCTGATGGGTCAGGTAATGGGAACTACTGGATGATAGGAATTACGAGTTTAGCAGGAATGGTGAATCTGAGTCCCATGTGTTCTTTTTCAAAAGTATATCACCTATGTTATTTCTCGTCTATGAAGTTTCGAGGACCCCTGGTAACAGTAATTCAAACTTAAGGGCAGGGATTATTGGGTTTATAACACTCCACTCATAATGAGGGTCTTGGAGTTTAGCTGTGTTAATTTCAGCTTCTCTGTATGGAAATTGTATCCCATTTCTGTAAAGCAGAGAGCATATCTGTTTCTGTATGCGTGTGTGTGCGCATGCATACCTGTATGTGTGGTGACTTGTTCACAATTTGAGTCAGTGGAACCCCGCTATTGGTTTATAGTCAACGTATCCCTTCTCTTTTGTCAGTCTGTTTGTTTGAGCTCAGAATTAAAGATTTAGGGCCAGATGTACGACCATTTGCTTTTGCGACTCGCAAATTGCGAGAAATTGCGAGTCGCAATTTACAAGTCACAAAAGCAAACGTACAACAGTGTCAGAGACACGTTTAGCTAGTCTCAATGGGGTCGCAAAATACGAGGCTCATGAATATTAATGAGCCACTCACAGTTTGCGACCCCATTGGGAATGGCTGGCCCTCCCAGGTATGGTGGTCTGCTGGGCTCAGCAGACCTCCATGTCTGGGACTGCTTTTTCATAAAGCATTTTTTTGCGGGGGAAATGCAGCCAGTTTTCCTTAAGGGAAAACTGGATGCATTTAAAAAAATAAACATTTTCGTTTCATTTTTTAGGGGCAGGAAGTGGTCCCTGGGACCACTGACTGCCCTTAAAAAATATTTTTGGAGCCAGACCCAAAGGGGAAGGGGTCCCCGGGTGACCCCTTCCCATTTCCGATGCCATAACCACCCTCTTTAAGAGGGCGATAATTTGTGGCTGTTTTGCGACCGCAATTGCCGTCACAAAACATTGGTACATGGCTTGTGACTCGCTATTAGAATGAGAATTCCTAATAGCGAGTCGCAAAACACCATGGGGCATATTATCAAGCCGGGCGATAAAATTATCGCCACTTTAGCGGCAGAAAACTGCCGCTAAAACAGCGATAATGGGCTTCATAATATGCTCTATGGAATTCCAATTGAAGCCCATGTTAGATGTCCTTCACAGGGGCGATGACTTTATCGCCTGGCTTGATAATATGCCCCATGGTCGCAAATTATTTGCGAGTCGCAAAATAGTGTTAGTACATGGCCCTATCAGAATTATCATGCGCAAACGGGTCGCAAACCCATTTGCGCATGCTAATTCTCGTTGTACATCTGGCCCTTGACTGTGAATACATTCTGAGACACACTTAGAAATATTTCATGCCATATTCTTTCACATGGAGGAAAGATTAATCACATATTGAAGTCCAAAAAAGTGTAAAGAAATACCGCAAAATCCAAATCTAATCTCATTTTAGAATGCTAGAATCATGGAATATACAATAGTATGTTGCTGTGTGAAGTTCTGTCTGTAAAAATTGGCCAACGCACATCCTTCATCACATTGCTCATGGAAATTCTTTACCATAGTGGTGTTGATATTAACAGTTAATTGGTCATCTCAGCATGTAAACAGACACTTTTCTAATGAAAAACTCGACTGCAATGCCACCAATCAGGGAATATCACAAAAGTGGGTACTCATTTTCAGTATCTCTAGAATGAGAGACCGAAACATGCTGTTGGACAAGTGATGAAACTTTGTTGTATTTTCCAAAATGAGAGAGCATGAGTCACCCTACATTGAGAGGGTGCTGTGCTGCCATTTGTAGCAGAGATGCTATCGTAATCTGGTTGATCAGATAGCAGAATAAGTGTATGCTTTCCTAGTGGAACATCAGCCATCACGCTATCTCCAAATTTAATGTTTGATCATTGCGGCAGAAGATAGAGATGCAGAGATTTTTTGTGGTAATCAATCATTATTTTCATTTTTGAGACTAGACTTAACTAGTGTTCAATGAGCATATTCTAAATTACCACTATGCTCTATATGGACTTAATGGACACTGGCTACTAGCCACAAAGTACTAACTCGCTATCATGTTTAACCTTTACACGCCTGCTAAGCATAAATGTCAAGGTTTTACTCAGAGGAATTATTGAGAATAATAAAAATTGGCTAAGTGTTGATAATTAAAGCTGGCCATTATTTACAAATTGGATGTGATATGAACAGGCCTTTATTTGTTATCTGATCATGATTTCTATTTATTGTGTCAACACAGAAAAGAAAAAAATTACAGCACAGGCAAACATAGTCACATTACTATTTGAAATTCTTAATTCAGCTGCAAAACTATGCCTATAAATGTTTATGAATTATACAAAATATTTATTACATTTTTCTCCAATCCCAGGCAGGATCATCTAAATCAAATTCCAGAGTATAAATGTATTCCTATTAAATACCATTCAAATATGCCAATATCTTATCTCTTAATATGTAACTTACGGTAAAGTGCCATAGTTTTGAAGTAGAAATGTATTTCAAAGTGCTTTGTGTGATCCAAACTGCTATTAGCTAGTGTTAGAAATGGGGCTTCTAGTTGTCAGATGTTTGCACCCTGTCCAAGTAGGGACCACCACGCTGGTGAGGGTAAGTCAGATACACACCCTAAATTAACCTGTGCTCATCCTCTGGCAACTTGGCACAGAGCAGGCAGGCTTAACATGAGAGTCAATGTGTGAAATATTTGGTCAAGACCCATGCATCGTAGCACAATGAAATCACCACGAAAAGACTACACACTGGTTTAGAAAAAAAAAGAATGTTTATCTGACTAAAATAAGACCAAAATGACAAAACTCCAATAAGTAAAAGTCGAGATATGAATTTTAACAGAATGAATGCAAAAGCAGTGCTTTTCAATTTATGAGCTTTTCATGATGCAGGAAAAATAGTTCTCACAACATTCCCAATTGCAATGGTTCATAGGCGGTCGCGCTAGACTGTAGAGAAATGACACTACTCCAATCGGGGTTTCCTCGCCGAGTTTACCCCCTGATATCTTAAACAAGTAATGCCCTCAAGTCCCTACTGCTTAGGAAGATGGTCTCGGGCATCACTCAGGCAAGATGCTGTGTTGATTAGCGTCACCTGCAAGGGAGCGCAGGTCAGCTTTGCGTAACCCCCCAGGTCCCGCTATGCTACAGTACCTTGAGGGAATGAGTCGAGGATGTTGGCAAAACTCTGAGAGGCAGTGCAGGTGTCGGGCAGTAGGAATGTCAGCGGGCCTCAGAAACGGGGCCTGCATCGTTGGTCACTCTCTCTGGCCCACCGTTGGTTACCTTGGCAATGTGTCACAGTGAGAGACCCGTGCTGGAAGATACTGCAACAGCTTCAGAGGTGATGCACCGATCTCAGACAAAACAGGGCATGGAATCTTTAATGGAACTGAACTAGTGATCAGGCCCTTGCTGATCACAGAGTGCTTGCATTTTAGCAGTAGATGAACTGGCGATCAAGCCTGGGCTGTTCATGGGGCGCTTGATTATTTCAAGCGAAGCACTGTTTTTGTAGTAAAATGGGCTAGAGATCAGACACGCTGTGACCCTTGTCAGTTACAGCTGCCGAGTCCTCCGGCAGTGGGAGAAAGTGAAGTCTTTGTTGGCCCTACGACTTCAAGAACAGAGGGGCTCTTGGAGTCACTCTGAGTTCACTCCTTAGTCCTCAGCTGGGCAGAGGTCAGCAGGCAGCAAGACAGCTCAGCAAAGCAGAGAGGCAGTTCCTCTGAACAGTTAGTCACAGCAGAGTGGAAATCTGTCAGCACAGCAACCTTTACTCCAGCAGAGTTCCAGGTCGGGTAGTCTACTGATTTGGTAGGACCAGAGCCCTAGTACATATACCCAAATGTGCCTTTGATGTAGGGGGTAACTTCATAGGAACCCTCTGAAGTGCACAAGGATCCCTTTCAGCCCAGCACTGGCTCCAGACTACCAGTAAGGGGTAAATCAGTTCTGTGTGTGGGGGTAGGACACAACCTATTCAGATGTAATTGTGACTTACCTCTCCCTCTTCCTGCCCAGGAAGTCTATCAGTATTCAGGTGAATGCAGTTGAATCCCGTCACACCCAGCTCTTCCTGTGTTGTGTATGTCTATGGGGAATGCCCAAAGTGTAGCAGTCACCCACTCCCGACATGTATTAGAGACACGCTGCAGGCACACTGAGCAAAGTTAAGAGCAGAGAAATGTTCTCTTTTTAAAAGTGGCATTTCTAAAATGACAATCTAAAATCCAGCTTACCATTAAAGAGGATTTATCACCACTATTCCAACAATATGAAATATGAAGTAGCAACTCCTTTCCAATCATGAGTTACAGCTTAAAAGATGTTTTAAGGAATTCCCAGTGCTAGTCTATGGAAGGAGTAGGCCTTACAGCAGTGAAAATCAAATGTAGCTGTATGTAAATGCCAGGACTTGTAAAATGTACAAGTAAATGTCCTGCCTTTTAGTTGCATAGCATTCTGCCCTTGGGGTCACTTAGGGAACTGCACATAATGGCCCTGCAATGGCAGGCCTGAGACAGGTTGGAAAGACTACTTGTGTGGGTGGAACAACCAGTGGTGCAGGTCCACTAGTAGCATTTAGATTACAGGTCCTGGGTACATGGTATACCACTTTACAAGGAACTTACAGGTAAACTAAATATGCCAATCAGGTATACACCAATGTCAAAATGTTTATGGGAGAAGCACACATGCTTTTGCACTGATTAGCAGTAGTAAAGTGCTCAGAGTCCAAATGCCAACAACAAGATACTGCAAAAAGTGGAGGAAAGCAGGCATAAAGCTGGGTGAAGACTACCCTAATGATGGCAGGTCCAATAGTGAGTCTGTTTGGAACCAGTTCTGTCCTTAACAGAGTACTTTCACAATTCAACCACTTCAGTTCATTAAGTTTCCGATGTTATAATTTTGTTTACTACTTCATTTATAGCATTGTAAGGTCTCTCCAGGATGGCTATTGATCTGATTTCTTTTGTCCATTCTACTTCAAATAGGGGCCTTATAGCCTTACATTTCTTTGATATAGTTCTTGTAGCTGCCAAATCGCCAGGAATAGGCTATTGTCTTGTGTATACTCCTTAAGATTATACTGTTGAGTTAGACTTGTATGACCTATCTCTATGGGTTTTCCACTCAAAATAGCATGCTGACGTAACCAAAAGTCTTATAACAGATGACATTTAATTACAATATGTGCCAATGTTCCTATATTGTGCATGAAAAACAGAAGATGATCCTTTAGGGTATGTAATATATTATAACTGTAAAATAAATTGAATATCTGAAATCAGAGCCCTTTAGGAAGATGTGCATTTTATCACACATCTGCTCTACTTCTAATTTATTCAGTTCTCTTCCAACCTAACACCATTTTCTTTGTATTTCAACAAAATAAGTTTCCTCTTTGAGTCTAGTCAGGAAGGTGATATTTATGGGCAAGTCTTTCCTTTTTATAAAAATTAATTAAACAAATCTGACCCCCTGGTTGTAACCTGGACATCGAGACTACTGAATTTCCTACTTGGCTACTTGTCCACAAGGCAAGGTACAAAATTTCTTTTAGATGTCTTTTTCTTGATATTGCAAAACTATTTGAACTAGCCACCTTCCATATTCCACAATCGCATGATTAGCATAGTCTGCAGCCATTGGGACTACTCTTTATTCCCTGCTTTGGCTGCATAGCTGCCAAGGTTTCATAATGCTTACGTGTGACATTTTCATAATTTCTCTGTAATTATGAGTGACATTCAACAACTATGAGTGACACTTTCATGGCAGCAAAATGAAGCAAATAAGACGAGGGAAACATATACATTTAAGAAATTATACCCATTTGAGCAACAATAAACTATAAAAAAATATTAAAACTGCTACAAACCACCAGTAATGGAAGGTCACTCACCTAGAGAAGAGTAGTAACTCACAGATAATCTTCGTGAAATTCAGTTTTGCGAATATGCGTGATTCATGTTTTTTTGTGTGAAAACTGTTAATAGACAAAACACTTATCTTGCAGCACACCTTTATTCACCAAAGTAATCTTGACATTTTTATTGTTGCATGAAAACTGGGCACTCAAAGAATTCAGCCCTACTGCCAGTTGGTTTTAAACACGTTATTTAAACAAAGCACCCTCTACCCCTCAGGTGAGCGCCAGGTGTCAGAAAAGTAGTAACTCGCAGCTATCCTCATAAAATACACAGTTCTGCGAATATGTGTGGTTCAAGAGGACTTCAACTTGAGCCAGAGCCAGGCATTTTTTCTGTGTACTTTCATTGGCTTGCCCACTCTATGTCCTGCACATTTCAGAGAGCCCTTTAGATACTCTTTTCTCCATGTTCCCCTTCCCAGAACCTTACAGCTCATGATGCCCACAGCCATCCTGCCTTCAGAGCTATTGCAAACCTCTTTATTATTTCTTTTTAAGTTTAAAAAAAGCCATTTATTAAGGTAAACTTGCAACAAAGGTATACATTTTCCAAATTCAAGAGTACACATTACAAAGGGATAATCAGCATACAGTAACTGTCAATGTAATCGAATGATTGCATATAGGAAAATGGTTAAGAGATCACTAAAGGGATAGGTAAGAGAGCAAAAATTAAATGGGACTATGAGGCAAAACACTAAGAGGCAAGGAGAGCAAATATAGAGCATATTAAAAAACCCGAACTATCTATATAGTAACCATGATAAAGGCTGGGGATGAGCAAAGTTACGAGCACAAGTGTCCAAACAGATAGTTATCAGTGACTATATATGTGCTCTTTTAATAAGAAGGGATAACGGGGCGATGTATGCACGATCTGATCGGTGAATACATCTATACCACCAAGCTTGAAAAGAAAGCTGTGAGGATTGTTTCCAATGTTTAGTGATTTGCTGAAAGACAACTGCAATTAATAAATCCACTATTGTGGTGGTGCAAGTAAGGGAGTGCCAATGTTTGGAGAGAGTACCTAGAAAAATATGTATTGGAGAAAAACAGAAGTGTGTATTAAAAATAGAAATAATTTGAGACCATACCTTCAACCAAAATAGGTGTGTGAAAGGGCATGAACAAAACATATGAAATAAATCAGCATTGGTATCATTACATGACCAACAATGGGATAGAACATCTGGATTGAATTTATGTAAAATAGTGGGAGTAATCATGAGTCTATTAAATAAGAATAAAAGGGTTTGAGTTGTGCTGGCTGATCTTAAAGTCTTATGAAGTTTTAAACACAGTCTATCCCAAAAAACAACAGACCAAGAGGTTTGAAAGTTGTGTTCCCACTGTTATTCAATGTTAGTCTTATAACTGTGGTTTGGGGTTTAGTAAGTGATTTGTAGATTGAAGAGGCGCTTGGATGAGTGCTTAAAGTAGGGAGAATATTTGTATGAGGTAATGGAAGGGAGATGGTTGAAGTTAATGATGATAAGGAGGTGGAAACGATTTGCAGTAGTATAGTAAATCTAGTAGAATATTATTTTGGAAGATTATATAGTAATTGTGCTTCTGAAAATGTAAGAAAATAACCATTTGGGCAAAGTTGATAAACCCAAGGTAGACCTGTGGATAGGGACCTGAAGGTGAATCAAAAACATTTAGAAAAGTGCTTAAGATGAAACACAGTATGATACCTTTGGAAATCAGGAACATTCACACCGCCATGTGATTTATTCTGTTTAAGCATAAACAAAGACTTGCAGGGCTTTTTATGGTTTCATAAAAAGGTCGACAAAATAGAAATTTATGGGGGGAAAAATGTAATGTAATAGTAAAAGGAATAGCAGAAATAGTGTAAAGCACAATAGGAGCAAGCATCATTTTAATAGTATCAAGTCTACCCCACCAAGATTAATGAAGAGGGTGCAATTTAGCAGTAGAAGTGGATAATAAGGAAAGAACTTGATTCATATTTAAAGTTAAAGTTTGGTTAATGGAAGGAGCAAACCAAAGACCTAAATATTAAATTTTTTGAGAATTTCAAGCAAAATTAGAAAGAGAGAAATCTTGTTTATAGCAAAGAATATTGAGAGGGGGAATTTCACATTTATCATAGTTAAATTATAACTACAAAGTGTAGAAAAGGTGTCATCTGCGGAAGAAAAGTTTGGAAAAAAGCAATAGGGTTGGAACCTTCAAGTCCTTTGGACAGGCCATAAATGCAAAGATTGTTGTTCCTACTACGGTTTTCCAGGTTTTCCACCTGTTTTTGAAGTTGAGAGATTTTCACTTGCATAGGAATAATTTGTTGAGAAGTAGTTTGTAGATAGTGGAATTGTTGTTCCATTGGTGTGACTTTATTGTAAATAACAGACAATTTATCATCCAGGCTTTGAATGTTTTAATTTATTTCTTGCACATAAGGCTTCTACCAAGCGAGTTAAAAAAGACTCTCCCTCACCTGCTAAATCTCCACCACCAATATCTATGGAGTTGCTTTTGTCATCCAGGCTGAGCTCTTGGTCAGCTTGCATTTTCATTAGCAGAAATGCATTGTGCAGCAGCAGTTCAAGCAGTGGCGGCTGTGGAGGGGGGTCAATGGAGTAAGCCCAAAAAAAAAAGAAGAACTTACCTTCAGATAGCCGCATCATGCTCTTCTGCTCCTCTGCAGACAGGCTCCCAGAATCCTCTGCGAACAATCTTGACGTGGCTCTCAAACATAAGAGCAGCATCAGGATTGACCAGAGCACCCTCAATTTGCTCTCCCAGTGACATTTGGAGCTGTGCCTGCTGTCTCCAACCCGGCAATGCTGCTCTGGTTGGAGACAGCTTTAGTGCACATGTTGGTTTGGCTGTCCTGAGACGGCCAACCAAACCCAGATATACATTGAAGGTAGTGCATACTACTCCTCATCAGTGCCTGCCATCCCCTGGGAACCCCCTCCAAGACTTGGTACACTAAGTCTTAGTTAGAAGAAAAATAAAATGGGTTTAGAACTTGTTTCGTTATTCTTTTATTTTGCCAGTTTTGAGGGTGATGGCGGGAAGGGGGAGAAGAGCCAACACTGAGTTCAAGGCTGTGTCCGAGCAGAGGGAGAGTCACAGGCAGCTCCCCTCACTCAGGATTCTCTCACTCAGTCACATTGCAATAGTTTTTGCATGCTTGTGGCCTCAAGCACCAGCCATAGACCAGAGGAAACATACCCTCATTCAGTGTCCACAGTTTGGCAGTCTCTCCCGTGCCAGATGAGCAGGCACACATGTGTTTTCAGAGAGGCCGGTGGGACTGACAGGGGGAGCACAATTTGTTTTTGCAACACAGGACTGAAACAATGTGTCTCATTGTGCCGGGTCACAATAGCAATGAGTCTCCCAGGCCCACCAGAATGCTAAATTGCTTCACAGGCAGTGTGGCAAAGCACAGATTAAGTGTTGGGCACGAGGCTGCTTTTTGAAGCGCCTGATGAACCACAGATCATATCAGGGAGCTCTACCAGCATGACTAAATCATTTTATGGCAGTGATGCAGACACCAGCACTAGAATGCATCAGTCTAACACCTGATGTGTGGTACTGGGCAGGACTGTGGCTGCTTTGACAGTGCTGCACTAGTTACTTCTCTTTTCCTTCCCTTTCTGCGGCTATGCAGCTTGTTACCTCCCTGCTCTCTTTGAGACTCTGTGCAGGTTGTGTTTGTTAGGGGTGGGTGGGGGCTCAAGTGGGTGGGGCAGTAAGCCCTGAAGCTGTAGTGTCAGCTTAAGCAAGCTTTTCCCTCCTTCAAAAATGCCCATATCCTTGCCGCTTTTACCAACCTCGAACACGGCCAGTAAGACTTTGCTCCCACTTCCACTCCAGTAATAATGTTTCCTTTCTGCCTAGTTCTCTCAGTCTGTTCTCCCAGACTGACATATTTGGTGTGGTAACCAATAAGCTGAAACCGGTGAGCTCAGTTATATTTTGTTTTGAGACTTCTGCTCGCATAATTATTTTCAATGATAGTGTGATAATATCAATATCTGAGGTGGTGTTATACAGCCCTCTGCAGGAGACCTGTTCACTGCATCTAGGCAGAACTCATAGTGGCCATCTTTCCCCACATGTACTGATCATAATGAAAATTGTCTGTGATGTGCTAATTAGGCACATTTAAAGTTACCACAGTCTAATAACTGAGTATATTGACATCTCGGCATGAGGAGGTAGCCATACATTATTGAAGATAGCTATGACTTGCTAGCTTGTTGTAATGTATACTGTCAAAAGGATGTCATGATTATATAACCAGCCATAAAGAAAAATGGCACTCAAGTCGCATCGGAATAGAATGAGACTGGCCATGAGGTACTTAGTGGGAGTGACTGAAAATGGTGACCATAATAGACCAAATGGCCATAATATAAACGATTCCTGATATGCTGACTGGAAATGGTGGCCACGGATTGTGTTGTGCTAACTGGGAAATATGCATCTATCAGTGATTTGCTAATTTTTCTTAAAGAAAACTGCCAATGATTTGCTAAGAGGACATATCGGAGACTGGTCACAAAATAAACTGCCTATGGTGGGCTTATCGGGATGTATAAAAATGCCAGTTCTGTATTCATTGTTCATAATATAATAAATTAACAAGGTGACAATTTTGCATAATGGAAACTGGCATAGACACGTTGGCTGGTTTTAACAAAAACATACATGAAGATGTTCACTATTTAGAACTAGCAAGCAGTCAATCAATAAATGAACAATCAAATAACTTAGGAAAGGCAATATGTTGATGACTAATTGACTGACTAATGACAACACTGATGTTGTGCACATGACCCAAATATATGGCATTGTATAACGCCTATACCAATTTGATGTACATTTTCAAGGTTTTTTTATATGCCTTGTGAAGTGTTTTTTTATTTTCAGTCTTTATTTCTTCATATATTCTTTTTGTCTTGAATATATGTACCTGACCTTCGCTCTTTTCAGTTTTAAAGTATAATTAAAGTAATACCATTCTATTTCAGAAAGGAAGATGAGTGCTCAGTCAACTACTCTAAGAAGTTGAGTTGATGGTTGACTGGGGTGTAAGCCCTGGTCAAGCAGCAACCACAGTCCTTGTCAGGGTAAAGCACTAGCAAACTCCAATTTAACCTGCACTTGTCCCCCTTAGAAGCTTGGCATAAAGTAGTCAGGCTTAACTTAGGGGCAATGTGTAAACTATTTGTGCAACACTTCAAATAGGAAAACAGTAAAAACACACAACAAATGGAGACTACAAGAGATTTAGAAAAATAGAGTAATGTTTAATAAATGAAACAAGACCAAAACTATAAAATCCAATTAGTAGAACTGGAGAGATTGAATTTTAAAGTTTGGTGTGAAAATATCACCAAAAAACACAAAGTGCCAATTGGGGCTATCTGGTTGCACTGGACTAGGACAAAGGCACAAGTTCAGGCTGACAGCGATGGAGAACTTGGCAGTTATAGGGAGCTAGTTAGGCCCACTGAACAGAGTACCTTAAATCCTTGTTGGGGAGCATTGGGTAGATCGTGTCAAAGACGTGCCTTGCAAAAGGTGAGCACAGGCTAATTTGGGGTTTGCTTGTGCCCTACCCTGAGAAGGATTGTGGTTGCTGCTTGAGCAGGGCTTACACCAACCAACAACCCAATTTCCTACAACTACCAACCTAAAACATTTCGTCACTTTAAGAAGTGATCCCTGACATTGAGGCATAAATGGCTAGCTACAAAATGGCTATATAAAAGGAACTCACCCATACCCACACCTAACATTTCCCAAGATGTTGTAGTTACACTCATGGCTGTACCATATTAAGTGAGCACTGGGAGCACTAAGTTTATACACAGTCTCTGTAACAGCTTTTGTCTCACCAGTGACGGAAGTAGTTGAAGACCTGGAGCAGCACTATTTTACCAGCTCAGATAGTGATAAATAATTGCTTGTCACAGAAACTTTAAAGGCCACTTTTGGCTCTGAAAAGTAGCAGTATTTCTAGAAATAACTAAAAAAATCAAAAGAACATAGTAGAATAGCATATATAAAGAAACATAACACAAAGCATAACAGGGCAGCCTACAACACAACAGTCAAAACATAACACAACACAACTACCACAACACAACAAAACAAATGTAATAGTGTAGCACAAAAACAAACCAGCACAAAATCAATTGAACATAAAACCCCCACAACAAAATGCCACACGTGTTCCCACACATTCTTGTAGCATATTACCACTTCCAGAATACTGTTTTCATATTATGGTGGCAAAAGGAGTTGGAGCAAGAAGTGCAGTAACTTACCACAAAGGACACAAAAAAGCATCAGTCAAAAAGTTTTGCGATCTAAACCCCCAAAAGATCTAATTCTTAGAAATGTAAAGAGTAGTGGTATCATTTGATTTTCATACAAAACAGAATAAAATGGTGCTGAGAAGGAAGGAGAGTGAAACACCTGGATGCCCCCCTACTTGCCAATCACTAATAAGTGGAGTGTCTGCACTAGATCACTCCCGTCTCAGCAAATTAGATTGAGTGCAACATTGTTAACAACCAGCCCTGGTAGAGTGAAAGAACAAGAGAATGAACCACAGAAAAACAAAGAGTACAAGAGCTAGGTGAGCAAATGTGTACTGCTGTTGGTCCTCTGATTCAGCAAACACCAGATGCATTAAGAGCAAAGATCTCCTCACATACAGTCCAGTAAAGGACATTTCGAAACTCAAAGATTTGATTATGCTCAAAGAGAAAAATATGCACTAAAGAGGTACCTTATGAAAAGAATAAAGAACCTATTGTGTGAAAAAAAGCAAAAATCTATTTAAATCTAAATTGACAGATTTTTCATGAACGCAAATGTAACCCACTTGACCTAGTTTGCAAATTGACATATTAGAAGAACAGTATTGAACAAGTATGCTCAAGAGTGCATCAAACAGGGAAGGCCTTCTGAAATTACTCCAAAACTGCTTTAATTTGACAGGTATTTTAGAAAATAGGTCAGGTGAAAGCACATGCCAGAGCAACGTGCGGATCGACAAGACTGTGATATATATATGTGAATCTTAGATTTATGCTATGTGTTACTGAAAGATTACAAGGTATATGAATAGAGAGATATTTAAAAATATGAATTCATCCACTTTGAGCCATTAAAAGATATGTGTAAAAATGTTAACATGAATGAAAATGATGACAAAAACAGTTGGAAAAGAAATAGGGCGGAGTATTAATATGATACCAATTGAAATTTCAGATCATTTGCATGTGATGAGCCCAATTAGCAAATTAGTAAGATGTGTGGAGAGAGAAGGGGGTGGGTCACCAAAAGTACACGTTTAAGAACAGGAGGCATGGCCATGCCTCAAGGATTGATAATCTTTTGATAAATAACGGTGAAAGTAGGATGGTTAGTAACGTGGACTATCTACCAGCACACTTGTCAGATCACTCTGTGGTCTGTCTGTAATATGAAGTGGGAAACAGCAATTCCACCCCAAGATGGACATTAGATAGAACCTTATTATTAGATCCCCAATTGAGGTTACAGCTGAAGGACATAACAAAGGAATATTTCCATATTAATGACTGGAGCTCTGTGCCACAAATGGTCTGGGATGTGTATAAGGCCGTCATAAGTGGGAGGTTAATCAGCCTGGCAGCCTTTAAACATAAAAATACCAGGAGTAAAATGGGGTCATTGGAGGCTAGGTTGGCACAATTGGAAGAGCTGATCAAGAGGCAGAGACAGGGGCAAGGGGCCCAGGGTTTAAACTTGCTGGAAGAGGAAATGAAGGTGAAAAAGGAGGAGTTGCCTTGCCTTCTGGAGGAGATAGTTAGAAGAAGGTGGGAGACAAGTAAGTTTGCGCACTACGAATACGACGAGGGTTGCAACAAACTTCTGGCTTGGAAACTAAAAACAGAACAGAGTCAAAACAAAATTCTAGCCGTCAAGGTGGAGGGTCAAGGGGTGGTCAGATATGAGGAAAAGGAGATTGAGAAAGCCTTCTAAGAATTTTTCCAGACATTATACACAGAGGAGGTTGATGTTTCAAAAGAGCAAGCAGCGAGGTAACTAGAAGACATGCATATACCTACACTGTCGGAGGAGCAAAGGGAATGGTTAAATGCAGAAAAAACAATGGAAGAGGTAGCAAGATCAATAGGAAAGTTGAAAAGGGGGAAGGCAGCTGGCCCAGATTCTCTCCCAAACGAGATTTACCTGTTCCTCAGTGAAGAGATTTCACCCTAATTGACAGGTCTGTTTAATTTGATTTTCTTTGGGGGAGAGAATATTCCAACATCCTGGGAGGAAGCCACCATCTGACTATTGCACAAAACAGGAAAAGACCCTGAGTTATGCGAGTCTTATAAACGTATCTCATTATTGAACACAGACTACAAGATTTTTACGCAGATTTTGGCAACGAGATTAGGGGAGGTCGTCGGAGATTTAATTCATCTCGATCAGAAGGGTTTCATTAGGGGCAGGCAGCTGCAGGAGTTAACGCATGAACTATTCGGTGCTATAGATGTGGCTACGCAGAATGGTCTCCCTCTGGCTATTATAACCTTTGATGCGGCAGAGGCGTTTGATAGGGTTAGGTGGTCTTTCCTGCATAGAGCTACAGAAAGGAGTGGGGTGGGTAAAGCTTTTAGTAGGGTTCTGGAGACAATTTAAAAGAACCCTTCTGCCTGGATATTGGTGAATAGGAACCTCACTCAAAGGATAGCTGTATCAAGAGGAACAAGGCAGGGGTGTCGCCTCTATCCTCTCCTTTTTAACATATTAATTGAGCCTCTTGCAAATAAACTTAGAGCCAGCCAAGGAATTTCCCCTTTTATCTTTCAGGGATGGGCGAAGAGGGTAGCTCGATATGCGGATGACTTAATTGTATTCACAACTAATGTGGCGCTCTCCTTACCAACAATTTCGGAGATCATGGGTAAATTTGGTGAGGTCTCTGGCTATCAGATTAATGATGGAGTGGAACTCTCTGAGTAATAATCCCTTGGTAAAAAAATGAATGAGATACTTAGGCGTTATGGTGTACAATAACCTCGAAGATGTACCACGTCTGAATTTCGAGAAGGCAGTGGGTGGGGCCAAGAAGCTATTAGGATCTTGGGCAGGACTTCCGCTCTCCTTCTTAAGTAGGTCAAACATCCTGAAGATGTCAATATTACCCAAGTTTACCTTCTTTTTTGCATCAATATCCCTAGAATTCAAGAAGCCTCGGTTCGACAAACTACAGGGGGCACTGACTAGCTTTATCTGGGCCTCTAAGGCCCCTAGAATCGCATGGAAGAAGCTTTGTATGGGGAAACATCAGGGGGAATTGCTAGCCCGGATATGCTTCAGTACTGTAAGACCTTTCAATTTAAAGCAATGAGAATTCTAATGCAGGATTATTGGAAGTACCCCAAATATCTACAAGCCATGACTAAGGCTGAGGGGAATGCATTTCTGTTTAAATTCGGTCACCCAAAATATTTTAAAAATATAAAACTAAAAGATCCTTCACACAGCCAGTAAGCTATGGTTTCAAATTAGAAGGGCAATGCGGATCCGGTACTATAGCAGGTACGCTCCAATTTGGGCCTCTCCAGGAACCCCCGTGTGCCTAAGGGATACATTCTCAACCCCACTGGCAGAAGCAGGGGTAACAAGATGGAACCAACTACTTGATGGGCAAACCGTGGTGGATTGGGAACAAATATCAGCTCTGTCAAACGGGAACATCTCCAGATTCAAGTTTTCTCAATTGACTAGCTGGTCAAATTCGCTGCCAGAGGGAGGGGTAGGAAATAGAGACCAGGAGAGGAGATTCTTACAGAATCCTGGACAAAAGAAGCAGGTGTCGGAGTGGTATTGGCTGTCCGTTCTAGATGGAGAGGAGGAGTTTTTTCTTCCTAAGGATATCTGTAGGACAGACTTTTTATTGGGAGACATGCAGACCTTCTGGCAAGTATCAATGTCTATGCTATGACATGTTGTTAGTTTTGCCCTCCTTAGAAAAAAACATCTGTTTAAAATACATAGGGCCTACTGGTCGCCAAAAAAGCTGACAAGGATGAACAGGCAGGTGATCAAATGTTGTCCCAAGTGCAGGTAAGAAGAAGCAAATGAGCTCCATATGTTTTTACACTGTCCCAGCCTCCAGGTATTCCGGTATGATGTAAGTCTGGTCCTCACAACAACTTTGGGCATAAATCTGGAGGTGAGCATGTCTTTATGTATTTTGGGGTATTGAATGAGAAGGAGGAGGTAAGGGTCTGCTTGGAAATGAAACACAAACATTTATTATTTATGCTGATACTGTTAGCTAGGCATGAGATTTGTATCAAATGCATAACTCCACTTCCCCCGTCCAAGAGGGAATGGTTGAATTTGATACGAAGGGTGCGAAAGCTGGATAAGAACAGGGAGGAACTAACAAAGCTTGATTTTTGGGACATATAGGATCTGGTATTTTAGTTTAGCTAACTTTCACGGTTGGCAAGATATTTAATTTGTGTATGATCAATCTAAAAAATGTCCAATGATTAAGCAAATCTGCAATAATTCCATCGAATGGGTTTGGAGCCTCCGATGCCCCCCCTCACACCCATACCTGTTTGGATTTCAAGGAAAAGGAAGTGGGTAAGCGTGTTTCGCCAAGTAACAGCCACAATGGGAAACGCAAAAACCCTCTCATATTCGTCCTAGTAGATTATTGCACAAATAAGGACAAAAAAAAGGCCTGATTATAGGCCTGCCTGAGCCTATGAGGCATAAGTGGGATGTCCTCCTCTTCGCCTACAGGGAGGAGCCACAAAAGGGAGTCAGGTTCAGGGCCTGTGAACTAGTCTATGGCCAACCTGTTAGTGGACTTCTGAGCCTTGTCGAGGAGGGGTGGAAGAAAACTCTCAGGACACCACCCCAGAATATGGTCAGCTACAAGCTTAACCATCAGCAGCCAGATGCATAGCTTCTGGAAGAATGCCAAATTCAATCTTGAAGCCAGCCAAGAATTCATGAAACTCTGGTGTGACCAGACGGTCACTCTGGCGATGTTTCAGCCTGGCCAGAAAGTGTGGGTCATGGAATGAGTGGAGCCTAGGGCTCTCCAGGACCACTGGACTGGCCCAGGAGCATAAGGGGGAGGCAACCTACTTGATGGATCTCCACATCCCTGGGAAACCAACTCAAACCTCACTTTAAGAGGTCTGAAGTGAGCATGTTCCTTCTGACAGATGAGGAAGTGGGAAAGGAAAGCAAACATCTCCCTGACCTCCTCTCTATGCAGGAAAATGATGGGTCAGTGGAGGGCGTCAACCTCTCTTTCACGCGGTCTCCAGAACAGCAGAGGGACTGTTACCAATTGCTATTTTCACTCACCTCTGGACTCATACCTCTGTGCGTCCATAAGTTGACAATGGGGACAGCCCTCCTGTAAAGGACAACGTTTACAGGTTGTTAAACTGGATGAGAGCTAGCATCAAGGAAGAAGTCTCCAAGATGTTGGAATTAAGGATGATTGAGCCATCTAATAGTCCCTGGTCCAGCCCTGTGGTGTTAGTACCAAAGGCTGCCTTACCGGGCACCACACCAGACCTCCGGTTGTGCATTGCCTACAGAGGACTTAACTCAGACACCAGGACTGATGCACACCCCTTACCCCAAGCTGATGAGCTTAATGAGAGGCTGGGTGCTGCAAATTTCCTCAGAACCTTTGATTTGACATATGGTTACTGGCAGAGCGCACTGACTGAAAGGGCCTTTGAGACGTCCACATTTTGAACACCAGAGGGTCACTTCCAGTTTCAGGTGATGCCCTTTGGATTGAAAAATGCCTCTGCTACCTTCCAAATGTAGGTTAGGAGGATCATGGTTGATAAAGGGGGGCTTTTGTGCTGCCTACCTAGATGACATTGCTCTCTATAGTTTCAGCTGGGAGGAACATCTGCATCACCTCCATGAGGTGATCCAGGCCCTACAACAGTCAGGCCTGATCATCAAGGCCAGTAAGTGCCAGATTGGGCAGTGTTCCTTGGTGTACCTGTGACACTTGGTAAGTGGGGGTAAGGTGCAGTCCCTCCAGGCCAAGATTTGGAATATCATGACCTGGCAACCACTGTCATACGGCTTGTACCTCTCCTGTAAAACTGTGCATTTTTTGGACAACATTATCATCAGGATTCTGCCAGACTGATTCCGAGCACACCCTCAGGATATGTTGGCCTATTGTTCTACTAGCCTACAGTGTACCATCTTCACCCCTAACCTTACAGGGTAACAAACGTGTATGCAACCTTAGAAGAAGACAACCCTGATCTCCCAAGGAAATCGTATTGGCAGATCTAGTTTAATAGCTCCGTTGCCTAGCAGATGATAACAATGAAACTTGTGCAGTGAACCTTATCCCTTGTACTGCATGTTCAAGTTAAGCAATACCGATTCCGAGAATGTTATCCTACACTTTCACACACAAATGTATGTCAAACGTCATTGGGTGTAAAAGAGATAGGGCCATATGTAGGTGGCCTAACATTTACCACTTCATAAATACCGAATTTTACCGATTCGGTATTTATGAAGTGGTAAATGCTATGTAGGTAATCCATCGGTTCTTTGTTGCATTATCAAGATATGCAGAATTTTATAATACCACATCAGGAAGTACTCGAAGTCATAGGGTGCTACCCCTAGCACCTCTGGGGTCTCAAAAATTGAAGTACTTCAGTTGGCGCCCAATGTAGGGCCTCATCAGAGAAGTGACTGTCTGTGGGAGTGATCTTGTCAGGAGACTGAAATCTACTGAGGAGGACAGAACGGGATTCTACCAAGAAGGTACTCTGTGCACAGGGATTCTGGAGATTCTTTGATTATGTAGCCCGGTATATTTCTGCTCTTCCTGATTTTGATCCTCCACATGATGTCACTCAAAAGGTGAGAAAAAGAACCCTTTTGGCGTGAGTATTATAGAAGACGTTTGGTCATGTAGAACTTGACAATTAGAATTTGGATAACCTTTTGATTATTAAGAATAAGAATTAAGTATAAGTGGGTCGCTCCCAGTCCTTTGGTTCTTTGGGTCTTTAATTTGGTTATCGCAAATTACCAAAACCGAGGGTCTCGCATATTTGCGAGTGTATTGGTAGAGATAACCCCTTGAAGTTTGAAGCTAGATTAGTGAGCTATAAGATGCCTGATCTTAGCAAATTTGGAAATGTAGCTTTTGGTTTGTATAGGTTTGGATATGCGAATTGCAATTTGTGTAGGCAGGTAATGAGGAGATATTTCTCCATTTGGTTTTGATTATAATACTTGCGTTTTCCGCAGTATTTTTGGCATGCCTGTTTGTAAGCTCACATGGAAAAATGTGTTGCTTTTTGTTTTGAAAGGTACCATAGTGTGGGAAATATCTAAATAGGTTAAATTTAAAAACATATTTCTTCCTTGGTGATTTTGTATCCCCAGGGAATTAAAATATGACAAAATACAAAACAAGGATCCTTCGTTCTGCGCAGTTTCATGATTGAAGATATGCAAAACGATTTTGTGTGGTGTTCTGCTAGGCAAAGCTAGTGAATTGAGCGCATTCACTACTTCTTGGACATGCATCTGTCTGTGGGGCTGTTTATGCAGCCTTTTGGAACACTATTGAAAAGCGTTGCTTGTAAATATGACCTACAACTAGTATTTGCAAATGGTTTGTTTCAAGTATAGTCTGTGAGCTGTTCTTTCTTTCTGTCATGCGTATTGATTTGTAAGTCAACTGTGTGTTTAAATGTCTGTGGTTTTTTTTCATTAGTGCAACTTCTGTAAGTAAATTGTGACGGCGCTATTTATGAAAAATGGCTAAAGCGCGCTGTGTTGTCTGTTTAACCCCTTTCTGTTTATGTCTGGAATAAGCTCAATATGTGTTTGTGGGTCTTCTGATGTTTCCAGTCTGTTAAGTAAATTGTTGGTTAATTAATATCAAGTAGAAAATTAAAAAAGAAATCCAGAAACGAACCATGTGACGTGCTAAAATAGCTATATGGTGCTCTTTAATTTATAGAATGAGCAATTGTGCACATATACAAAACTGCTGTTAAATGCTTAAAGGATAAAATTAGAAACACATTCAATAGATATAAATCAGGCCCCAAAAACGAAATTATCTATTTTTGCAAAAGTAAATAAATTTGCAGCATTTTCCTTAGATGCATTGTATTAGATGTTCACAGGCAAACTTTTTAGCTGCATTATATTTGATAGAAATGTTCATTCAGCCAGCACCTTCCCAGTTGAACACGGGTGGAATTTTGCAGAACCGTCCTTTTAAATGAAAGTGGCGCAAAAATGTGACGCGTTTCAAGTTGGGCTTATGCGCTTTGGCGTGTGAGTTAATGTGTCCAAAATGATAGGCAAGGGATGCAGCTTGTTTTTTATACATGGATTTATCACAAAAACGAATAATTGGGATTTTAAAAAAAAGAAAATTATTAATCATGGAAAAATTATTTTAAAAAAATAAGTGCTTTTCAAAATCGTTTTTTGATATTTATAAAGCTTAATACTCATACTATGACCTCCTAGCATTAACATTTGATTTAAGTTGTGTTGCATCACTAAAATGACAAGCATTCGCGTGTACAATTTTCCCTTGGCGCAGGCGCAAACAAGCTAATTTCTATAAAGTATAAGTTATTATTTCCAATGCCTGACTCATGGGTTATGTAATAAACATTCTGGTAATGCATATTATATTCATTTTTTAATGCCAAAAAAAATGAAAGTCGAATTTGGGTAGAAAACACTGTTTGAACTGCATTTTCTTCCATTCAGAGTACTTTTTAAAGTGTCTCAGACTTCAGTAAATGCATACGTTTAGGTTTGATATATATTTACAGGTTGTGCCTTCTTCTGATTCAATGAGTCAATGTGCCAGTACAAAGGCTTGTTTTAATATCAGAGTTGAAGGTTCTAACTTTAGCTGTGTCTGTCACGATACTACTGAACACGCTATGAAAAACAGGACCTTTTTAAAACTTGGAGAAATTAAATAAAATATGGTGTCGCAACCCGCAACTATTTGATGTTAATAAAAAACGGCCTTAATGGAGTTAGCACCCACATAGAGAAAGAGAAATGGAGAATTCTTTTTTGATGAAGGAAAAAGAGGATGTTTGTGAGCAGGTACGTGATGAAGTCAGTAATGATAGAGGGGTGGAGAAATGTAGAATTACGGTTATAGGAACTAGGTAATACGTAGGAAGGAGAAGAACAATTGGGAAAATAGAATGCCGTGGAGGGAAGAGAGATGATGAAGGGGAGTAATAAAGACATGAAGAGTAGCGTGAGGAAGGTTGTATTGACGAAGGGAATAAAAAGGAATGTGGTATCGGTTTGAGTAAGTAGGAGGGGAAAGATGAGATTGCAGGTTCTAGCAGTAGGGGTGAAAATATTGTAATTACCTAACGGGAGGCACTGAGTTTCATATGCTAATATGAAAGCGACGAACAGAGTTTGAATAAAGGCAAGTGACTAAATGATGAAGAAAATATCAAAACTCATTGCAAATGCAATTCGCAGTGCCAGTGGACTGGGGCAGAAAGCGGTCCCAATTGCTGGAGTTCAGTCTAACTTTAGCTGGGCCTACTGAGACGTTCATTCATTTGAGGTTGTTGAAATGTGTACCATTACATAGGATTGTAACAAGGATTTATTCTAAAAAGTGGTATGTGTGTTATTAAGTTTCGTGAATTATTCACAGTAAATGTAGTTTAATAATCTGGGAATAGAGATAAAAAAAATTTTAGCGCCTAAAAAGGAGAAATTATTTTTCAAAATAGAGTGAATTATTGCAAGTTAGGAGGAATTAGGAAGGCCTTCTGGCTTTGACAAATTCAGAGTGGCAGGAGCTGGGGGTTGGAGAGCTGCAGAGGCTGGCTCAAGTTACGCTGTTGAGATGCTATCTTTAGTTCAATGGAGTAGGCTGCCACGTTGACATTTATGACCTTTTAAATTAGGGCCTTGCCTCTGTGGAATGCAGAATGACCTTGCTACACGGGCCTCTGAAGGTGGGGTTTCTGGTTTCTCCATAAGAACATCAATAAAACTAAAGAACTTAATTCCAAAGGGAAAATATAGCAAAGGAGTTTCTTTGGAAGCCCAAACATCATGTTAAATGCTTTGCAGAACTGATACATTTGCGTCTCGCTCTAAAAACAATAAAAAAAAGAGAATGATGCCTGCTATTAGCTCTTATTTAACAGAAAACGGAGTGTTGCATTAAGTCTTAGACAGACAAAAAGATTCTAAATTTTTTTTATGGCTACATGTCTAAATGTGAACGAATTGCTATCATGAATTGTTCTTGTTAGTCCTGTATGTTAGAAGAGAGACAGTATATTTGACAGCAGATTTCCATTGCCTGGTGATCTACTGTCAAAAAGGAGGGTAAGGATTTTAAACCTGACAAATTAAACACGCCCGTATATTGGGTTTTGGGCTGCAGGTTTACAGTGCATAAAAGTACATGACATGGTGTTGTGTGTCACCGCTTATTTTACATATGCTATTGTTTTGTCTATGCTTTTTGTGCTGGATATACAGCAAGTATATCTGATGGCTTGACGTTTTGTGCGTTTTTATTATTTTTTGCATGTTTTCGTTGTTTTTGTTGCTGCTTTTGATACTATTACAAGTTTACCTGTGTTGTGAGGGGCTGGTCATGATGATGCCCATCGCTACGCAACAGTTGGTTGAACTTGTTCTGGTTACTAAATTCCACAGCTAATGATATTTCATGCTGTGAACATGAGAGACAACACTTCACCAGTGCATGTCTAAATTGGCTATAATGGTATTACAGAAAACTAAAAGAGATCTACAGGATCAAAGTGTGTCACCTGCAGTTAGTCACTTACTGCCCTTTCCCTTAATGGAACAGGCAGCCTTACATTTATGTATCCTTGATTGGACCTAAGGATGAAATTATAGATCTGTGACTCAAGGTGGCCTAATTTCTATATTACATTAGTTAATGGTGTCCTGTCTCCTAAGTAGGATATGGCCTTTGCTTCTTAAAAGGAAACTAGGTTTTCATTTTTCCCTGCAGAAGGAACTGGAACATTAGCTAAGATTACCGTATATGGTGTAGTCGCCAGGGGTAGAGTTAAAATGTATGTAACTTTGGCCTTTTGTGTACCACCCGTACTCTTGGTGCAGTGACTATCACCCAAGTAAATTCTTGTCCTTCCTATAGATTTTTATTTTTTATTGCTTTTGTTGCTTCTTATGTCGCATCATGCTTAGTTATTGGGGATTTTAGTTGTGTCCTAGTTCCAATTCCCTTTTCCGTATTCCTTTCACCAGTCAGCCCATTTATTATTGTAGGTGTATTGTTCAGGTACACACTTCCAGACTGCAGTGATGCACCAGGAACCTCCATATTATGTATAATGCCCTCTTGTATGACCAGACTGGTTTTCAAGAATTGTCCCTAGGCCTGCTTCAATGTTTTCCAGCCTGACTGTCAAGTATATTATACTATAGTAAGACAAGTTTTCCATCCCGATAGGAGATAACTTACGTTTACCTTTTTTGAACATGACGAATTTTCAATGTCTATTTTTTAATGTGGTTTTTACCATTTTTGTTCCTGCTGCTTTAATTTTCGGTGGGATCAGAAGTTTCTAATCATGCAAATATCAGGACCCTCTAGTTCTTGTCTTTTGTTTTCATATCTGACTATTAGCCTGTGTATTGCCTAGTGCACCTGATGTGAAAGGTTTCTACCTGCCTATGATAATCGGTACCATGTGATTTCTCTATTGAGATGTCCTAGATAAGGAATTTAGAAACACTTATATATAATTATTGAAAAAAAAAATGTGTTTGCCCTATTAGACAATGCCACCATATGTGAAGACATCCATTTAGATAGAATTCTCGTGTAGTTATCTACCCTTAGATGATGGAGGCTCTCACACGGAAACCCAATTGAAAAGCTTAGAGGCACTGTTTTGCCTACTGCCTTTTTATTTGTATTGCTTCCTGAGAAAGACAGTGTATTCTAGACGAAAATTGTCCCATGGCGTGTGGCCACTCCTTTGAAAATCACAGGCCACCTGTTTACAGTCCCCTTGTTATACAACAAACTGTTTAAAGCATCACACTTGCTTCATCAGAAGGCGTTCAACATCAGAAAAGAAGGAGGAGCTGGTTTTGCCACAGAACCAGAATTCCAGTGCAAAAGAGCGCCTGTCATGTGCTGGTAACCTCTGACAGTGTGCAGTCCCTTGAGCCCCTTGGCCTGAGTTTTTGGCCACACCCCCCCCCTCTTTCCCTTTGCTTCAATGGAAGTGCACTGCACCGGCGGATCCAAGATTGACAGAAGGCACTACATTCCAGTGCCCATGGAAGAGCAGCCTGAGCGTCCTCTGACACTGAATGACGAGTGTTGGAGTCTGAGAATGGTCCCAAATCTGCATGAGATGACCTGTGCCCTTGATCAATGGAGAGCACACTACCTGTAGTGCCTGCCGCAAAGGAAAAATACTGGCGCACTGCCTTGAGACATTGAGACTTTTTCGAGTGAGCTGTGGGTGTTTGCCAGGAGGGCACTCCAACTAAGCAGTACTTTTCTCATGAAAGGCTTGAATGAAGAGGCCCAGGCAAAAGAAAACAACAGAAGAAGATTTGATGGACAATAGAAGCCTGCCAGAGAGGCTTTTTGAACGGACTCTGGGCATAGGTGGTTTCACAAGAGGTTTCCGTGTGATTGTATAGACTAGGTGTTAGAAGACTGTTTGTTTTGCTGGCATTGTCTAGTATAAGCAGAATAAAATCCATTTTCTGTGGAAGGGTACCCCCTTTTCACCTCAGAGCATTGATGAGGGTCACCACTGTTTCACCTGAACATACAAAATGTATAGGAGCCCAAAAATGTTACTAAATAATTTTAGGATTTGCTTTTTGCTCAGGGTTGTAGACAATTATTATTTCATTTGTAATAGTGGTCGCTACTTTCTCCCGTTGTCTATATATTCTTAATAACGTGTTTTCTAGTGTTTTTTTAAACATGACGTTGTCATTTATGGGTGGGATTGATTTTCTCTACTCAATTGACTTCTGCACCCTCTTCCCAACCTATGTCTTTCCCTACCACTGTTTCTTTGCACTTTTTTTCACCCTTTTCCTGAACATGAGCAGGTTAAAAGATCAGAATTCGTAAGCAATTCTTTTGTACAGCTTCTGCATCGACACTAGTTAGTAGTAAACATCACTAATTGTTGGGGGTGTGATCTTATGCCACCTAGATAGAGGTATTCCTTATTTTGTCTTGCCATATGTGGCCTTTGTGCTACAACATGTGTAAGGAGACGTGTCCCATGAGAGTCGCTAAGTAATAGGATGATGCTACAGCAACATCTCCATGACTTCATGTCTGTAGACCTGGACTCGGATTGATGAGAGTATAGTTATTGCCTATGTAAGGGGAAAAGGAGGGTCTGTCGTACTTTAAAATTTGGGACCGCGTAGGAGGCAGGGCCCTACCCCTGTCTATCCCGGTATTAGCGAACCGCGAATGGTCAATGCGGTATGTACAAGTGCTTTGTGTAACGTTTTAGCTATGAATGCACTATGTATACGTTATTATACATTGACTCCGTGGGTTCCATTTTGTAGCGGTGGCCATCTTATGGTTGCCCTCACATAGGCTATATAGCATGAAGCGAAAACGGGCCTTTTAGAGCACATGTGCCTTTCTTTGACTTTTCTGTGACCTGGGCAGCTTGGCTCCGCCACCCCAGGTCAAACTGGTCTCACGAGTTCCCCGTCCTCTGGCCACCTGTGATTAGCATCAGGGCTTGACACACCATAAAGTCTTTTCATCCTACACAAGCCTCCGGCTAATCTCTTTCACACCTGACTGTTCCTGCTTTATGGCTTGTTTCCCAAAACAGGAGATGCTCATGTTTATTGGGGCCTATCGATATCTGAT
The DNA here is from genome assembly GCF_964204655.1 of Triturus cristatus. NCBI lineage: Eukaryota > Metazoa > Chordata > Amphibia > Caudata > Salamandridae > Triturus > Triturus cristatus. The sequence continues at coordinate 1,561,466,781 of NC_140589.1, forward strand.
GTGGGATCTGAGCCTTGCTGGGTAAATAATTACGGGCTGGCTTAACTGGAATGTGGGATGGTCATCATGACTCTGCCTTTTCGTTTGCAATGTATAGATGTGAATGACCAACTGCAAGAGAAGGGCGGTGTTGCCCAGAGCGTAACATTCTCCATAAAAGAGGAGACTGGTTTCTGTTCTGCAGACTGCCTCATTCAGTTGCTAAGGCTTCTGTGCGACGTAGTCTCACTCATTTGAGTTTAATAAAGATGTCTTTTCATATTTCAGCTTCTGTTGCCAAGTTCTTTGTTGCATTATCAAGATATGCAGAATTTTATAATACCACATCAGGAAGTACTCGAAGTCATAGGGTGCTACCCCTAGCACCTCTGGGGTCTCAAAAATTGGAGTACTTCACGGTAATATTTACCGATTCGGAATGGGTCGGTATTTTAGAATCGTATTTACCGATTCGGTAATGGTAACTGGCTTCCCATTGATTCCTATGGGCCAGGAGGCCCATAGGAATCAATGGGAAGCCAGTTACCATAACCGATTCGGTAAATACCAATTCGGTAATGGGGGGAGCACAATCAAGGGTGGCAGGGTGTCACAGTGACACCCTGTTGCACCCCTGATTCCTGCATGTGTGCACATGTGGCACACATACATGCCCTAAGGGCATGTATGTCTGCCACATTGCACACTTCTAAGTGCAAAAAAATGCTTTTCCAAAGCCATTCGTCATTTACCACCAACTTTTAGTTGGTGGTAAATAACGAATCCACACAACACTCACACACTCCCCCTACATCTCATTTCAGGATTCGGTATTTACCGAATCGGTAAAATTACCGAATCGGTAATTTTACCGATTCGGTAAATTACCAAATCCTGAAATGTGCCCCCTACATACCAAAAGCCTGAATACCGGTCGGTAACGGGATTTTTACTGAAAATCGGCCGTTACCGACCGGTATTGGGCTTCCTACATATGGCCCAATGTGACTTAAGAAACATCAGCATGTAAATGGTGGTGTTCTTTACCAGGCCTATCCTGACCATGTGACACCCACTCCTTGGACGTGAATCAACAAAAGCTATCCTTAGACAAATGCTAAAATATAAGGGCCAATGAGTATAAAAAGCCTTACTAAAATCTAAAAAAGCATCACGCTTCTTTAATAACAAAGAGCATATTGAAAGTAACTAAATAATCGTAATAAATATAAAAGCTATATTAAAACTAATTTAACCCCTTCCCCGCTCATGACGGAACCACTCCGTCATGAGCCACGGTTGCGCTGTGCTCATGACGGAGTGGTTCCGTCATGCTGCGGCCGTTGGCCGCCGCTCCGCCCACGTGGCTCTAATTCCCCGCCTGTGCGGGCGATTAGCGCAGTGGGCGGAGACGTGACGGAACCACTCCGTCATGAGCACAGCTCAACCGTGGCTCGTGACGGAGCGGTTCTGTCACGAGCACAGCGCCACCGCGCTGCCCCCAAACCCCCCCCCCCAGCGCCGCGGCGGAATTCCTGCCGCGGCGAAGGGGTTAAAAGAGCAATTTTGCAAATAAAAGAAAGCCGATTTTAAAAAGTCCTCCAGCTCAAAACTGACAGATTGTCTATGTGTTCCGAAAGGTAGACAAAACATTGCTGTTCTTAGCAACTGCAGACAATGTTCCCAGAGGCACCCATCAGATCAGATCCATAGCTCAAACATGTTCCCATCCATCGCCAAAGGAGGAGCAGCTGGGCCAAGATCCAGATCACAAGGAGCAGGAGCATCCCAAGAGAGCTCGTAGAATGCGTTCAGTAGCAACGGCAAGCACAAGGGACAACAGTATAAGTGGGCCGTTAATGAGCTCAACAGTAGGTCAATGTCCAGAGACCGAACCAGTTGCGCTTCTAAGCATATGTCCAGGGCGCACCCCGAAGTGCACAGATGACAGCGGAATACTGGCTGCCTGCAGTGGAGCCAAACTCTCCAAAAGGACAAGAGCCAGTGTTCATTTAGTTCCTGAAGCAAACACTGTATCATTCATTCAGGACACAAGAGTGCATGTAGGTGCACCAGTTCCATTTAACCTCTTGATGGGACATCCATTGTGGAGCAGAAAAAGTAAAAGCAAAGTCCAGCCAAACAGGAACAGGACCAGCGTAAGACCCCCAAAAATACTTCCCAGCACGGAGTGCATGAATGATGAAATGACTCTGAAGTCTGTCTGGAAGGTACTAAGCAACCCAGAGTCAATTGTCTTAAAAGCGTGTGCCACTCCCATTTTCCTAGACATGCTAAAAATGCGATGCAGAAGTTCCCCATAATTTAGGGGGACATTGGTGCGGAGTAGCGACTGTATCTCAGAAGAAGACCTTGCAACTTGAACATCAAACATCTCCTTTCCAAATATTAAGGTCATACATATCCTTCTGGAACAATAAGGCTTTCAGTCTGCTCGAAGTATCAATGTGTGTAGTGATCAAGTCCACTCAGTTGAGATGTTTCAAAGAGATTTATTTCAAGTTGGTAAAAGATCACAGGTAGATTATAAGTAGATCAAATTAAGACCAAGTCTAGATCAGATAAAGACCCCAACAGGAGCAGCCAGCAGGCAGCTCAGCCCAGTCAACTGTCCCTTCTCTGACAGACTCCCCAACATTCTGATAGCATCATCACCTTAACATTCCACTTGTGATTGAATAACATTGGATTGACATTAGCAGGATATAACATATCTCCCTTTCTTATACGGGAAACAAAAAAAACTAGAAATATCAGAAAACCCTGATAAACTGAAAACAGAATGATTATACAGAGAAAAGGAACAACAATAAAAGAACATCAATCAAAAGAAGAGCAATGTGAGAACAACCATAGAAAGGAGAGCAACCAAGAAACAGAATAGAAATGAAACATAGAAACCATCCTCCCTTCTCACACAACAGCGAAGAAAAACAACAACGTTAGAGGATATAAGAAAGTACAAAAGACTTCCCCTAAACGCACCCACTGGCCAAACTGGAATGAAATAGGGCTGAAAGCGGAAGACCAACAAGGTAAACTGCCAATTTCGGAGTGTGGTTGGCAGAAACAAAAGTAGGTGAAGAGTCATGTGCCTCAGCCAAACACAAGATGGCGGCACATTTTGCAGGTAGTGTCGGGTGGATCACGACACGTTTATACATCCAAACATCAAGCAGGAGCCGGCGGTCGCGAAGACCTCCCCACATAGAAGACTCCAAAAGAATGACGTCACAAGGGATGCACGGCGTTTCGCTGGAACAGGTAAGACTCAAGGTGCAGAGGCTTTAGCAATGCATCTTTTGAAACAAGGAACGCACAGGGAGAATGCACAACAGGTTGCTCGTGAAGAGTTTTCAAACAGGCAGTTGAGCTCCCAAAATGTCGAGAGAACGGCCGGGCCCCCCAAAAAAAAAAAAATAGGCTTACCCGAAAGTCGTATTGAGACATTCGTAATGTTGTGCGAAGTCACTTCATGTTAAACCGAAACACTGGAAAACCCGGCTCCGGTGTTGTGCATGCCGGTCCGACACTGCACATGAACAGCTGTCCACACTTGTTCGAGGCAAAACAGGACATATCGCAAAGTGTGACACTGGTCACACTTCGAACCATAAAGTTCCCATCAAACATTTGACGCCGTGCAAAGCGGTTGACATCTTATGGAAACACAGTTTGTGGATTGCCAGAAAATATTGAGTGAAACAAAAAAAATCCTAGGCAACACTTCCCCAGTTGTTTTGATGCATAGTAAAACACAGTCCCACCACATACAGCAAAGCTGACAGATTTGTTGATTCTAGGGAAGCACTTTGAGTCAGGCTACCCTCTGGAAGTTGGTAGAAAAGTTGTCTACGATTCCCTTGATGTTGAATATTTTGGGAACACACTTGAGTTGAAAAATCTGTTATGTACAGGTTAGGGGCGACCAATATGGTGTTTACAAAAACAAAATATTGCCATTTCTTCAGACCGTTTGAACTTGCAAAATGTTGAGGGGATGACTGGGGCCACAATTGAGTAAAAATAAGTTCATAACTGGATAACTGCTTGATTAGAAGTATCAACGTTGTAAATGTGCACAGCTCTGTTACATGCGATGTTTTCCTCGTAGAATATGTTCACAGTTGACAGTATTTTGACAGGTCCGTTTTATTGCAGGACCCTATGTAGAGATTTCTGCTCCTACTGTAGATGCAAGGAGCACTTGAAAACATCATGTACACACCCCTTTGTAGCGCCCACATCTAGACGTCGTGGCAGCAGGAACTGGCAACCCTTGATTCTTGAAGCAGTTTAACATCGTAGTAAAAGTGAACTTGACTGTGTACAGACAAAGCTTGTCCAAAAGGTATTGATCACAAACACAGCCAGAGTTATTACCTTGCTTGTGGAGGTAGAAGTTGAGGTACTGTGAGCGCAGCAGGAGGGTGGCAGGAAATGGCAAGAAACAGGATCTGGCAGGTTGAGCAGAAGTCCATTAGCGTAGTGTCGAGACACTGGAGAAATGCCGCTCTGTTGTTGAACACAACTCTTGCCCACACCACTCCAGCACTGCACATAAACAATTTACCACACTTGCTTGGTTGAAGTTGATATGCGCAGAACTTGAACACCTTTCTACGCACGGGAGACACACTCAGGCAACCACCAGTTAGTTACCTTCCTTGTTGAGGTGGTGCTGTTGTAATGTTGAGGTTATATTACTGGAAATACTATTGGAATGCATGCAACTCGATAAGTGAACTTAGGTACCCATTTCCTACTAAGGAATACATGTACATTGAAATAATTGAGTAATTGAACACATGCAAGTACACTGATAATTGCATAATTTAAATATTGAGAGCTTGAAACTAGGGTCGTATATACCCCTTTAAACTGAATAGAAAGACATAACATGCCATATAGCGAATGTTTGAGGACAAGGTCATGTAATGGTTAACCCTTTTAAAAGAAAAACTGCACTGGACAAACTATGCCCAAGCAGACAAAAAAAATATATAGCATTTGAAATTGAGCATATTGAACTAAATGAAAGAGAACACAGGGAAGCTTGGTCTTCAACATAGTGCTAGAAACATGAGAAATGCGAGAAAAACTTCCCTTTGAAAAGCACATGAGGAGAGGTTGTGCTCAGGTAAACACGTGTTATCACTAGCTTGAATAAGCACAAGAAAGACATTGAGCTAGAACAGCACGCTCCTTGAAAACCTAGATGACACAGCGCTAGAGCTGTCTTAACACAAAACACATGAGGAGACCCTGAACAGTTCCAATGATTGCGTAGCGTTCAAAATGGAAAAGTACCTTCACCGCATAGAAATATTGAAGTAATGAAGTATTGAAATTGGTCGACATGTGTCATGACTGGAGCGCGTCCAAACCAAAGAAAGAGACATGGGGTCCACAAGTATTGACATGTTGTCTGCAGTGATGTAACCATTGCCATCCTTGTCAAATGCTCTAAGAGCCTCACGCATTTCTTCTTTATTGTCTGTGTCTTCATTTTCATTGCCATAAGTCACCGCGATCAGCGAGACAGGCGTTCAGGAACCAAGAGCACTTTGTTGTAAAGAGTTGAATCTACCTACCTAAAATCACTTGGAATAGAAGAGTTCACTCATAGACTAATGCAGGAGGGACAGAACGTTTACCAAAATGAAAACAAAGTACCTGCAGTGAAACACAAAGATCTTCTGCACCGATCTAAAGTCATTGAAAGTAATGATAACTTTATTGAAACACCAAGATACGAAGGTGGTTGGCAGAGAACTCTTTAAAACCCATGAAACAGTGCGGCTCCAGGGAATTGGTGGTACCTCCAAACCCAAGATGGTGCCACGTTTCTGACGCTGAGCCGGGTGGCTCACAGCACGTCTTGGCATGTAGACGTCCATAAGCAGCAATGGACATGGAAGAAGAAGAAGAAGGTGCGGGAAACCAATGCTGAGCCGGGTGGCTCACAGCACGTCCTGGCATGTAGACGTCCAGAAGCAGCAATGGACATCGAAGAAGAAGAAGAAGAAGAAGGTGCGGGAAACCATGAACACATCAGAGAACTCTACGAAGAAGGTAAGGCTGCGTGCGCTCTGCTTGTAAGCTCGAGGCAAATTTGAAAAGCCAGGCAGCGGTTCAACTGCGATTGAAAAGTTAGAGGCAGAGGCGCAAATGTAAAAAACGGGAAAGTACTGAAGGAATAAATCCATGACACAGGCATGAGTCCTCCCCATATTGAATAAAAGAACCAGATCACCTGGTGGGTTGATTGTGATCCCGTCGAAAGGGGTAACTGGGGAACCCAAAATCAATAAAAATAAACCTACCCCAGAAATCCACAAATACACTTGTAGAAGGTGTAATGATGTTAATTGAGGCAATGTCTTTGATGCCGCTGGGACATTGATAACCGCACTTTCCAAAAGTTAGCAGGTTGTAGTAAGTTCACTTGCCTCTACACTGTGAAAACAGGAAAACAGTTTGTGTGTCCTTCAGGATCCCTGGGTTGAAGCAGACCAATTACATTGAAGGGACAGCAAAAACAGACCTTTTAAGAGTTGAGTGGACACTGTTGCTCACTGCATACCCCACTGCTAGCTTATTCCAAAAGTAGAAGTATGTCCACTAGCCTCTGGCACTGTGAGAATAGTCAAAACAGCTTGTGTACGAGTGCACTTCGAATTACACTGCGTAGTGTGAGGCACAGGTAGCAGCTGATTACCTTGGTTGTAGAGGCTCTGTAGACACAGAAGCTTGAATATTGAATGGCGCTTGAAAGTTAGTGGATGACTTGGTTCTTGAGGTGTTTCCGTTGTAGTGCTGAGGTTGAGGAGTAAATGCTTGGAAGATCTCAGCTCTGCTTGATGTTGAAGATGTTGAGCACAAACTTGAATTGAAGAAAATAGAAAATAGATCTGGCATGGTGCCAGAGTTTGTATTTGGAGTTGGATGCGGTGCCAGAGTCTTTGAAGTTGGATGCGGTGCCAGAGTCTTTGAAGTTTGAGGATTGATGAAGCTTTTGAATATCTTCCCTTCTTGAAGATTGAACTTGAGTTGAGCACGTAGAGGGTAAGATCAAATCATCGCACCCTGTGTTATATAGAGTGGAACTGGCACTTTGATTAGAAGACACTCTATGCTGTGCAGACTGGAACAGGCACTTTGATTTGAAGACACTCTGCGCTGTGCAGACCGAAACTGGTACATTGAGTTGAAAGCACTCTGTGCTGTGTAGACTGGAACAGGCACTTTGACTTGAAGGCAGTCTGTGTCGTGCAGACAGGAACTGGTACATTGAGTTGAAGGCACTCTGTGCTGTGTAGACTGGAACAGGCACTTTGATTTGAAGACACTCTGCGTTGTGCAGACAGAAACTGGTACATTGAGTTGAAAGCACTCTGTGCTGTGTAGACAGGAACAGGCACTTTTATTTGAAGGCAGTCTGTATTGTGCAGACAGGAACTGGTACATTGAGTTGAAGGCAGTCTGTGCTGAGTAGACTGGAACAGGCACTTTGATTGGAGATTGATAATAGACTTGAACTGGCACTAAGCATAGAGGGCGACCAATGGGGGGTCACTGGTGGGGTCTAGAATGAGAGAAGAGAGCGGTGCCAGCTTGAGTTGATTGAAGATTGATGAGGTTGAAGTAGCAGGTTCTTTAAGTTCAAATCGTCGCCAAAATTCTGTAGTGATCAAGTCCACTCAGTTGAGATGTTTCAAAGAGATTTATTTCAAGTTGGTAAAAGATCACAGGTAGATTATAAGTAGATCAAATTAAGACCAAGTCTAGATCAGATAAAGACCCCAACAGGAGCAGCCAGCAGGCAGCTCAGCCCAGTCAACTGTCCCTTCTCTGACAGACTCCCCAACATTCTGATAGCATCATCACCTTAACATTCCACTTGTGATTGAATAACATTGGATTGACATTAGCAGGATATAACAATGTGCATATTCAAAAGTGCTATTAAAGGCCTCCTTAACTGTGCGGGCAAGCAAAAACAGTGCTTGTGTGCAAAAGGTCACGACTGCCGAACCTGTTACCAGATAGGCAATGCCTGGTTTCATGCCACAGCAGCTCTGATCATTCAACATCAAATAACTCCCATCTATGAGTAATCTGAAAGTCGAACAGATCACCGCAGCTGGCGAACACTTCAGATAGCAGGACAAATTTGCCATTGACGCATTAAATGCACCATGAAGCTAAACCTCCTTACACACCAAGTAATGTACTAAATTATTCTCACAGTCAGCCTCGCTAAGAAAGACCTCAGTGCCACTATTCCTACAGTGATATCTAAAAGGTAAGATCCATGACTCACGCAAATATCCTTCTCCTAGCGCTTCGTATCTGCCTACTTGAGTGTATTTTAAACAGTATTGAAGGGGAAATGTCAAAATTGGCAGAGAAATTAACCTGTGGATTGTCCAATCCATAGAAGGTATTTCTGCAACAGTTAATGGTAATTTCTCTAACGTCTCTATGTGTAACATAGTGTATGTTACGTCCTTTTTTTGCCATGATGGTTGTTTCGTGTGATGGCAAGGAAAAAACAAACTAGTGGCATTAAGGTGTTGCAATTGTATGCGACTGGCGCGAAGTGTATAAAGAGTCCAGATCAGTAACATAATCAATCTAAGCTATTACTGCCCATGTTGTAAAGAGGACATGTCATTCTGTATGATGTCTTTTGCAGGTAACATACTGTTACTCAGAGAGAATATCCTAGTTAACGAAGTAGTCATACGATTAATCAACTACTGCTAGATACTTTCTAAATTTGCCCTGTCAATTTCGTGCAGTCTCTCAGCAGCCTCCTGCTGGCAAATTGTTTATACTTAATTGTATATTGCATAAATGAAGCGCTTTTGACGTGGTTACGAGAACCTAATAAAAAGTCCTGTAGTCCCATGTCATCAAAAAGAAGGGACAAGTGTTGTTTCACCTGGGACAATGTTGAGGTGTTTAGCCAGTCAAGGCACAACATCCCAACACTGTACGTTTTTACCACTCCCAAGTGTTGTGTCTGCGCGTAACATAGGTTGGGCCTGTTGATCTTAGACCCTTTGGTGTTACCCAGTAAATGTGCATGATATCCGTTAGTATATAATGGCCACACTAACCATCCTCCCTGATTGATCCATGAAGAATTGTATGAACCGTTGCGAAGCATGCCATCTAAAACTTCCTCCATGTAATTTGTGAACCGTTGCCTGTTTGCAAAACGTGCAAATGTGGAAATGTTTGATGTATTTAAATCTTTTATCTTAGCCAAGCTACGACATTGTGTCTGCTGCACAGTTTTGTTCAAGAAAATCAGTTGATGTTGCATCTGGAATGCTCTAAACAATGTCTCACTCCCCCGAACCTGCCAATCTTTAGTTCCCCAAATAGATTTTAAATCAACAGATTCTCTCAAAAAGTCAAAGCCTCGTGAGGACAACTGGAGAATAAAAAATACAGAATATATCAGCTTTGTATCAGTGAGCATATTTTTCTTTGCTGGTGATGGTGTAGGCCTACAATAATAAAACCCTTTCCGAGCTGAATTGTGACCAGAGAAATATGCAAACGTTAGTGAGCTACCTAGTTGTGGTGTACTACAGTATTCCCATTGTATGTGATTAGATACAGCACATGGAGTACTTGCTTTATGCAAGAAGTGGTGACTGTAATGTTGAAAACAGAACATTTCATCATAATTAGTCATACCATCATACATAGCATCAGAGTTATAAACAGTGAAATACTCTAGATCGTCTAGCATTTAATGCACTGTATTAAAGTCCCAATCATAGTAGATAGAACATTAGTGAAAATGTAATTTAAAGAAATGCAGAATGCATATGGTATTTGCAAACCAGAACAGCAGATGTGTTCACCAGGGAAAGGTGTCTTCGCACATTGTGTGATGAAAAATGAGGGATTAAAACTAAGTTCACCAATAGTACAACAGAGCGTTCTGGGAGATAGTGTCCATTCAGAAGCAGGAAAAAGGTTTTCACAAAAAGAATTCAGGAAAAGTACTGAAATTGTAATGCAAAGGTATAACCAAGGAGGAACACAGTACATCTTCTTTAGCCGAAAGTAGGATACACACAAACTACCTTGTCGAGGTGGAGGTGGAAGTGGCTCAGATGAATCTGAAGAGAAGTCATCAAAGTTGATAAATTAGCCAGAGGCTGTTGGACCTATTTTTGGTAGGTCTGGAGGCTGTATAGAATATGGAGTTGACTTGAATTGTTTTACATTGATGTAGACACCATCCGTGTCTGGTTTACGAATAGAAATCTGTGTTTCTGTACAAGTTGTTTGTATAGTAGTTGTTGATGTAGCAGGTAGAAGAGATACTTCATTACTAGTTATCCCCAACCAGGGAGTAGAAACTTCATCACTGCTCAAAGCTTCCAATGGGACCTCCTGTATAGTAGTGAGAGGAGACAGGTAACTACTCAGGATCCCATGTGCCCTACTGACCCCTGCCCTCACCACATCTTCAACAGAGCCATCGACACAATCGCACTCATGCTCTGCCACACCATCAACCGCTCCCTGGCGACTGCCTCGTTCCCCGACGACTGGAAACACGCCAAGGTCAACCCCCTCCTAAAGAAACCCTCAGTGGACCCCACCAACCTCAAAAACTACTGTTCCCAGCTAAAGTAATCGAGAAAGCCATCAACAGGCAATTCGCCAAATTCATCGAAGAACACAACACCCTCGACTCCTCCCAATCCGGCTTCAGAAAAAAACACAGTACGGAAACCGCCCTCCTCGCCGCAACAGACGATATCCGCACCCTACTGGACAAAGGAGAAACAGTAGCCCTCATCCTCCTTGACCTCTCAGCGGCGTTCAACACAGTCTCTCACCGCACCTTAATACGCAGACTTTATGATGCAGGAATCCAGGACAAGGCCCTCGACTGGATCCGCTCCTTCCTTGCTGGCAGAACGCAGCAGGTCAGACTCCCCCCTTTCCTCTCAGACCCTACACCTACCACCTGCGGAGTCCCCTAGGGCTCCTCCCTCAGCCCGATGCTCCTCAACGTCTACATGGCTCCACTCGCCCCCATCGTCAGAACCTACGGACTCAACATTGTGTCATATGCAGACGACACCCAACTCATCCTCTCCCTATCCAACGAACCCAACACCACCAGACACAACTTTCAAGAAGGCATGGAAGCCGGCGCCAATTGAATGGAAAACAGCTGCCTACAACTACACACTAACAAAACAGAAGTACTCATCATGGGCCCAAACCCCGACGCCTGGAGCGACACCTGGTGGCCTCTTGCCCTCAGAAACCCACCAACCCCCATGGACCACGCACGCAACCTCAGAATCATCCTGGACTCCGAGCTCAAAATTGACCACCAGATCAACTCCGTCTCATCTTCCTGCTTCCACACCCTCCGCCACCTTCGTAAGACCTTCTAATGGATCCCCCTCCAATACAGAAAGACCGTCTCTCTCGCCCTGGTCACCAGCAGACTCGACTACGGCTACGCACTCTATGCCGGAATAAACAAAAACCTCACCCGTAAGCTACAGATCATCCACAACGCTGCCGCAAGACTGGTCCTCAACCTGCCAAAACACTGCCACATCTCCCAGCACCTGCGCACACTCCACTGGCTCCCCGTCGAAGCAAGAATCACCTTCAAGATACTCACCCACACACACAAGGCCCTCCACAGTAACGGACCAGCATACCTGAACAGTCAACTCAAATTCCACGCACCCCAACAAAGGACCCTACGATCAGCCCAGCTCTCCTACGCCGTGGTCCCCTACACCAGAAAGACCAGAGCGGGAGGCCGCTCCTTCTCCTTCCTCGCCTCAAAAGCATGGAACTCCCTTCCGCTCCACCTCAGACAGACAACATCACTTCCCATCTACGCAAGAAATCTCAAAACCTGGCTCTTCAACAGACCCCCTCCTTGATAGAATGGAACCTGCACCACCCCCACCCCTAGTGACTTGAGACCCTTACGGGTGAGTCGTCACGCTTTAACAAACCCCTGATTGATTGATTGATTACTGTGTAGAACCAGCCACAAGATGGGGTTTTATGAGAACTATTGGCACAAGTCTCTTTTTTTGCAACCAGCATGGGGGCAGTAAAAGTACAGTTCTTGTACCTTCGTCAGTCAGGAGGGTGCAGGCATCTGTAGGATGGCTCGAATCATTTCTTGCCCACTAATTTCTCCAGGACCAGTTCACCAATCTTGGGGTTCAAACCAGGAGTTGGTAATACTCCCTTCCCTTCTCCAGTGGCAGTGTGTTTTACTTGGACATTGTTCTGTGTGTCCCGGAAGCTATTCATTTCCTGTAAAACAGCCAAATGTTCATCGATGTCAAAGAGTGTTTCTGCCGCCACTGGACTGGTACTGGTGTGGTCAGGTACCCACATCTTAACCATAAACAGGATCTTATCGGAAGTCCGACCACCTGGGGATTTTCTAGGCAGATTGTTGAGGGCTCTCTGGACACCATATAGGTGATGGACCCAACTACGACTTGAGCCTGATACCCTCACTGTTAAAGACTGCTTTAAGTCTTGGTTCTTCCTTTTCACTATAGCATTTACCTCAGGATGGTAGGGGGAGGAGTACCGCATGGTCACACCCTGTCTTCCCACGGTATCTCTGGAAGCCTTGAAAGTAAATACCGGACTCAGGTCCGAATGGAGTGTGCCAACTGCATATGCCCCAGTAAAGACTTGCAGATCATTTATAAAAGTTCAGGTTGCAGCTGTTCGCTGTTGCCAGACCCATAGGAATCGAGAGCAGGATTCCACTGCAACCAAGATATATTTGTAAGCACCATCTGTTTGTAAGAGGCTGCACTGGGCCAGATAAATTAAAGCGAGTAGCTTGTTTAAGATAGTGAAATTGTTGCTGCCACCCCTGCATGTGCAGATAGATTAAACCTTACCTGTGATCTGAATTTGATATTACTTTACTTCTGCTCCGGGATATGAGCAAATGGTATATTTTGCACACATAACTGGTAGAAGTACTTTGTTGGAAAGCCTTTTGGCAAATGGGTGTCATCACGTGCAGTGTTTACAGCCATCATAATGTTTCTATCTAACCTCGTACTTGAACGAATAATCGCAGAAACAGCAGTTTCTGCACTGTTGCTTTTGAGGCTTCATCGGCCATGGAATTCCCTGCAATGTATATTCCTACACGATGATGATTCAAGGTGTGAATCACATGAGTCCGTGGCAAGCATTCTTTCAGCTTAGTCACTTGTCCACAAAATGCTTTATGTTTTATGGTGTGCTCTTTGGAATCTCTGAATCCATTCTGGTTCCAGTAGTGTAGATACATATTGTAAGACTGGACACAATAATACGAACCACGCACTATGAGTGTCAGAAATCTGGGTTCCGTATTCTCAAATGTCAGAAATAGAGCTCTGAGTTCAATAGTTCCTGAGAAAATCAAAATCACATATATATCTGGGCGGAGCCTAAAAACACATCTCATCGTGAGATCTGATTGGCTGTCAGTACTTCATCCAAGAAGTGTTGGCAGCCATCTTGGGACCAATATACATGATACCACCTCATTAAAAAGCATTGCAGTTAATAGAAGGTTCTAAGACTTTAGTTACATTATAAATCATTTGTTGATGGTCCCATACTCATTTTAGGAATTGTGGTGTGTTCTAAGGTGATTTTACCATGTGATAAAGCCTTCTGTTGTGATATCATGAATCATGTTTGAGAGAAAACTATTTTCTCATGCTTTTCCCACAGAGGTTTGGAAGGTGATCTATAAGCTAAACTGAGAGCATATTTTCTGTAAATTCACATTATCTTTCTCAGTCATGTGAGAATGAAGTCTGACATTCTCAGTAAAACATGTACATCCAACAAGGGCAGAGACTGTCAGTTGAATCCTTTGTTTTCTACTGCAGCTTACCACAGTGTTCTAAAGAACAACCACAGCACTAAGAGTCCTACTTATGACAAACGTATTGCACACCTGAAGCCATCTTGATTGGAATAAAGTGGTAACTCTTGAAACATTTAATTTAAAAAGGAACAAAATGAGGGGGTTCATTTTGCCATAGAAATTATAATTAGTGCTGCAGAAAGAAAAATTAGGGCACATTTTGAGTGACTTCTCAAATCCTCTTCTATTTCATTAAAAAACTTCTGACATGCAGACTGAAACATGCACTTTCAATACCAGCAGCAGACTTCCCTGGTGAGCAGTAGCTTTACTACAGTGATCTAATGAGCACCTAGAGTGCTAACATTCTGAATTTATGGCAAATGTGTGACACATCTGAATGCCTTCTTGATGAAATCAAAGTAAAAAACTGAAAGTATTTCCTACTGAGGAGACTGTAGTAAATGAGGAAACTAGGAAACTCCATAACAAATAAGTCTCCCAAGATGGCCACCAGAGACAAAAGAGGCCAAATGTAGCCCAAATATCACCCAGATGTAGCCCAAGAATAGCCCAATGACAGAATGTCCCAGAGTGTTCTAACGAACAACTAGAGCGCTAACAGTCTTACTTATGACAAAAGTATGGCACACCTGAAGCCATCTTGATTGGAATAAAGTGGTAACACTTAAAACATTTAATTTGCAGAGGAACAAAATGAGGGGGTTCATTTTGCCATAGAAATTAAGATTAGTGCTGCAGAAAGAAAAATTAGGGCACATTTTGACTTCTCAAATCTTCTTCTATTTCATAAAAAAATTCTGACATAAAGACTGAAACATGCACTTTGAATACCAGCAGCAGACTTCCCTGGTGAGCAGTAGCTTTACTACAGTGATCTAATGAGCAGCTAGAGTGCTAACATTCAGAATTTATGGCAAATGCGTGACACATCTGAATACCTTCTTGATGGAATCAAAGTAAAAAACTAAAAGCATTTCCTCTGAGGAGACTGCAGTAAATAAGGAAATTAGGAAACTTCTTAACAAATAAATCACCCAAGATGGCCACCAGAGACAAAAGAGCCCAAATGCAGCACAAATATCACCCAGATGTAGCCCACATGTAGCCCAATGACAGAAGTTTGCAAAACACTTATTTTTGGTGTTTTTGCAGTTGTATATAGTGCAGACTTGTCAGGTATTGGAGTGATTTACATGAACATTGGTTACATCACACAAGATCAAATTCATTTTGGTTGTAGACATGGGGAGATTAAGTGATTTGACCAGAATCACAGAATGTTGAGCTGAAGCACAAACTCCAACCTGGTTCCCCAGTTGCAAAGTCTGCAGCTCTGGAAGTAACACCACATCCTCTCCCCTAAGTTCAACATTTAATCAAGTGGTCAACTGGATAAAAAAATATAAAGATAACAAATAATTTAAAAGTGCTTTGTCGCTATTTGAAAACTCAGAAAAGATGTCCTCATTTTAGTTTTTTAGAACACTAACCATAATTTTGATGCAAATAAGACCCTCTCATATATGTAATTTCTAAAGGAAATGCTCTAGGTATTACAGTTTTGATTACACCAAGATGATGTCAGGCGTTCCACACTTTTGTAATAAATATAGAATGTTAGCAATCTAGTTGTTCATTAGGATACAGTTGAGAGGCAGAGGCCAGGGGCATGGACTCTTAAAATTGAAGGCAGGTAGGAGGGTGCAGAGGTAACAATTTGACCACAGTGTGCAGGCAGGAAGACCAGTGGCAACACAAAAGACTATGGAGGGCAGTGGAAAGGGGGGCAGGGGCTACAAACCAACAATACAGGACTGGCAAGAGAGGCTGTGGCAATATAATAGACCATAGTGGGCAGAAGAAAGAGGCAGTGGTAGTACAACTATACATGCCAACAGACCCGTTTCAGCTAGGAAACGTCCAATGTTTTTAATCTCAAATGGGCTTTATTTGATCTGTCTCCTGTCTACAATCTCTTCTTTTTCAATGTAACTCAAAGGGGAAAATCAATACCCCAGTTTTTTTCAAAATCTCCCTCTTACCAAGTTCAAAATGTTCGCAAGTATGGTACATTGGATAATGGAAGGCAGGAGGAATTGGGGTAGGGACAAGGACTCGGATAACAGAGGGCAGGAGGGACATGGAGATGGAGAGGTGCACCAAACTGACCCAGGCATCAGGGTTTGCAGCAGCACAATACACCACACAGCGCATGCGGGACGGGAGTGCAGCACAACAATCCATAGAAAGCAATAGGTAGGGGACAGGACCATGCACATGGACAGCAGAGAACAGAGGGGAAAGAGGCAATGGTAGCTAGCTGACCATAATGGACAGACAGGAGAGAAAGCTGCAGCATAACAGACCATAAAGGACAGGAGGGACGGATCAGGGGCACTACAATGGAACAGACAAGCCAGGAGGGAGGGAATAGGGGTCTGCACATGGAAACAGAGGGCTGGGGGCAAGGGGGCAGGGCAGGAGCAGCAAGATGACCATGGAGGTCAGGCAGGATGGGCACTAGAAACAAGACACACCATGGAGAGCAACAATGAGACTATGATGGCATACACACAGACCATGGAGGGAAGGTGGGAGGTGGTCAGGGGCAGCTAGCTGACCACACAGGGAAGGTGGGAGGGGCCATGGCAGCACAGAAGACCATGCATGGCAAGCGGGAGTGCTAGTGGCAGCACAATGGCTATGATGGGCAAGAAGGAGGGTGCAGGGGCATGCACAAAGGACCATGGAGGATAGAAGGGAGGGTCAGGACCTGGGCACAGACAAGAGAGTTCAGGGGAAGGGGCCTCACAACAGACCGCATGGGGCAGGCAGGAGGAGCAGTTTCAGCACAAAAAACCAGGGAGGGCAGAAGGGTGTGGCAGTAAAATGGACCATGGAGGACAGGAGGAAGGGGATAGGGGCATGGCATGTGGACAGGCAGGGTGGAGGTGGCAGGGACAGGTTACAGTCATCTGACAATGCTAGGCAGGTGGGAGGGGAGTGGCAGCTCAACAGAACACTCAGAGTAGATAGGAGTGGCAGGTCCATGGAACATGGTGGGCAAAAAGGATGGAGCAGGGGCATGCACAAAGACATCGGAGGGCAGGGGGAAGGAGAATAGGTGCAGCAAGCTAAGCACAGAGCCTAAGAAGGAGGTCAATGATGGGCCATAGAATTGGGCAATGGTGGGCAGGAGGAGTGGACTGGTACATCATGCTAAATGGAGGGAAGTGGCAGCACATCAGACCATGCATGGCAGGAGGGAGGAGGCTAGTCCATGGATTCAGACAACAGAGGATAGGGACGAGGTGGATGGGGCAGCAAGCTAACTGTTCAGAGAAGGTGGGTATTAGGAACTTTATTGTTTTTAAAATGTGTGTCTGTGCGAACTACTTAAAATATGAACAAGTATGCAGCATAATCTCACTTTTATTCAGGAAGAAGAGGACGTTTGTGACTGTGACTCCGGGCTCACTTGGCAGAAACACCCCCTGACCCTCCACCCCCCATAGCAAAATGTAATGCCTGTGAAAAGGGTAGGTGAACTCAGTGTTATATAGAACATAGTCCTGAGAGCACGATTGAAAATGAAAACTAGATATAGTATATGGGATAAACTATGCACCAAAAAGTGTGATATAAGATGAACCGGGGCGGGAAATATAATATGCAATACATTGTGCACAATGACAGATTCATTGGAGAGCGCGAGATAGCACAGGCACTAGCGCGTGCTATGCGATACGCGCCTTGGAGTGTAATATGCACAGGGCAGTGTTGTGTAACCTAACTAGTCTCTAAAGTTGTAATATAAAATATGTGCTGGGGAGTGTAACGTTGCATATGCACTGTGACAAAGATATGGATCCCAGATTGTAATATGTATGGCACAGCGCTGTGCGTTATAACATAGGCATCGAGGAAGGCACGTTAGATGGGGCAATATAACCCGTGTGAAGGCAAGTGTAGCATGACATATTCATGGGGTGGTGTTACAGTGCACATGGGCTAGAAAGTGTCATAGCATACGCACTAGCTGGTGGAATACAACACAGAGGTGTGAGGCACTCGGCGGGCACTGGTGGGTGTAACACAGCATTGGGCTCAGCCAGGAGCACGCTGTGACTCTAAAGTGAGGTTCTTTTCCTTTCCAGAGAGTAAAATAAAAAGTATTACACATCCGGCGGTGGATGTGTATTTTATTAACCGTGAGGGGGTTTCTTGCATAGGTTGGTCGAATTTTTAGCTGAACTAACTATAACGGGGGAATTTAAATGGTTTTGTACGAGTGAAAAGTCCAGCTAACTATAACGCCCCTGAAACCTATGGTTTTTCAGTGAATATATATATATAACCAGATATATAGAGTTACCCCAATTTGCACAGGTCCAGTACAATAGACTTTGACAGCAGGCTCCTCCTCCCATTTATTTAAAGTTTATTAGTGGGGTTTTGCTACCTGGCACTTATGACTAGGTCGATGGGCATGTCTAATTTTGTAATTATGCACAATTTATAACCCGACTTGGCCTTTTGGGGTTCCAGCTTGTTGCCCCATACAACTCTAAACAGTAGGGGAATAATAACAATGTATTTACATATGAAATTTGTTTTTTGATTGTGGTTTGATCCTGGAATTATGACGTATTTTACATGTATAAACAGGATTAATTTATACAATGAATATATATTTATTTGTGTATTTGGCACGATGATTTTTCCCACAGCGCTATCCCCAAGCTGTTTTCTATGTCCATTGTTATGACGTCATTTGATTTGGTATGCACTTACACTTTAAAAGGTCAGGCTTCTGACAGCAGCGTCATGTGATCAAGGCCTCCTGTAGGCCGAAACGCGTCATGGCGGCTGTGTAAAGTTCTTGTCCGAATAAAGACTTACAGCACTCACTTTGGGTCCGTGTTCGTCTCTGCGCTTCGATGCTGCGCGTTGGAGGAGGCGATTCTTGGTGACATACACATTTTCTCCGATCATCTTCCACGGAGTGTCACGGACCCCTTCTTCGAGTTTGGGCCGAGCGAAAGGAAGTATCCTTCTGGGTTTCCGGAAGTTCGAGGAGCTCCGGCTTGGAGCAGACGCGAGAGCCCCCGGTCAGCCGACAACTACACCTACCGAAAGCCCGAGGTCAGCCTGCTCAAAGTGCACGCGGCTGTGAAAACTGCTGAGGTAGGCGAATCGGCACAAGTTACCGGTGAAGAAGTGTGCGTACCCACCCCTGTGAATTTTGCCATTCGGCGTAGTTCCATCTGTAGTGGGTTTATTGTAACGGATTACATTTAAGAACTTGCAAACAATGGCCGCCGGCGCTGCAAGAAGCCGCGAGGAAGCGGCATCAGCTATGTTTGATGATTCACCGGTGATAGTATCGGAACCATCATGTTCTCAGGAGATTCCCAGGGCGGGAAACACTGATTTGAAGGATCTTTTTAAGAAACTGGAAAAAGCGATGCGCGTGGAGACCTCTAAATGGTGGGAGCATCGGTCCCTGTCACGCTATCTGGAAGTGGGGCGCATACCGCGTGGGTTACGCATCATGCTGGCACCCAGTTATGAAAACCCGGACCCTCAAATGTTGGTCGAATGGGCTGAATGCAACTTACAATCATCGGCTAACTTAATGAAAATCCTGGTCAGATACGCTGATAGTGACCGTTTGAAAATACAATCTACAATTGACGAGTTAAATGAACAAATAAGCAAACTTGGTCCCTCTGACACCGAAAAAAAGCTTCGTGAGGAAATGTTGGTCCGGCTGTCCAGGGAGGAGGAGTCAATTAGGAAACGGAAGGCTTTTAAGTTTCAAAGGGACAAGATCGATTATCAGAACGGGCAAATATTCACGTTTGCACGAAAATTCGCTACCCTTAAACAAAAAGCATGCCAGTCGGCTGCAGGTGCAGCAACCAACAAGACTGGGGGCCATTCCTCATCCTCCATCTCCGATTTAAGTTCGGTCCCGGGCAGTGAATCTGAGAATGAACTAACCTCCGCGATCAAAGACCTGGGGTTTACAAGGCTTACCCCGGCACAGGAGGTGGACTGCCTACGACAGGACAGACGCCAAACGTTAAGACCTCGCGCACCAAATGTGAGAGGAACAGAAGGAATAACATCAAGCGAAGGGAACGTAGGCAACAGTACAGGATCAAGCAGCGGTCAAAGAGCACAGAGCAGCAAAAGGGGCCAGAAGCGATGGACTCGCAAACGCTAAACACGTCAATTGAACCCCGTGCAGTAATCAACCTCACTAACATGAAATTGAGTGCCAATGAGGAGAAAACTCTGGCCCTTGGACTCTCTTTCTGCCCAGCTGACGATTTTAACTATGCGCAAACTCGCATAGATACATATAAATTCGTACGTAAGCTCAAACTTAGGAAGTTCTTTGAGCTTAACAAAGACAAAATGAGAGCCAAACAAGGACAAACTTTAACTGGAGTTTCAGGTTCACCTGTGGGGACCGTGGGTGATTTTAATCTCCTCAGAGATCTCCAATTACTGCACGAAGAGGGCCACACAGGCGACTCCATTCTCAGCGAGGTTGCTCCCATCACCAACACACCAGGTATAACTTCTTTCAAACCGAAGTCCACCTTCAGTCCTGTCATGGTTCACGATAACATTGAGGTCTACAATGAAATGGTAATCGGCCAGTTAAAATCCTTGCATAAAACCGTCAAGAATACCCGGCGAAATCAACAGCATTGGAATCATGGCTATGGAAATCTGATGAATAAGATCCAAGGTGATGACAACGTAATTGTCCGTCAATCGGACAAGGGAGGCAACGTTGTTTTATGGCCCAGACAAATGTACGTGGAGGAAGCCCTGCTCCACCTGAATGACAGGTCATGCTACAAGAGGAGTGAATGGAAAGCAGTTAAAGCAGCGTGGGGTGACTTTTTTAACAACCTACTGGCATGGAAAAGTGCAGGTCTCTTGAGTTCAGATGAATTTAAATTCTTAAAAGTAAACCATCCGGTGATGCCAGTCTTCTACATTATCCCCAAGATACATAAAAACCTAGCCAAACCCCCAGGGAGGCCAATCATTTCGGCCAGGGGCAGTATCTTGGAGAAGACATCATTGTATATAGACTTCTTTCTACAAAAACATGTGAGGGGTCTTTCTTCCTACATACAAGACACCAATGACTTTTTGAGGAGGATTAAGGGTATGGAGTGGCATGAAGATTACTGGCTAATTACTCTTGACGTTGTTGCGTTGTACACGAGTATTCAGCATCAGGATGGGATTAAGGCAGTGGAATACTTTTTAAGAACGGAACCTATGTACATGATGGACCATTGTAAGATGATTCTAGCCATGATTAACATCTGCCTTAACAACAATTACTTTCTATTTCAGAACAAAGTGTTTCAACAGTTAAGAGGCGTGGCGATGGGGGCTTGCTTCTCCCCAAGCTACGCGTGTTTACACATGGGCATGTGGGAGGAGCAAGTCCTCCGCAATGATTACAGCGATGTCATGGCAAACAACATCATTGCCTGGCATCGCTATATTGATGATCTTTTTGTCATCTGGAAGGGGTCAAAGACAGCAGCCTCTGACTTTATCCAGGCCATCAATATCAATCAGTTGAACTTACAATTTACAGCTGAGTTAAGCCAGGAACATGTGAATTTTCTAGATGTTGAGGTTTTTGTTTTGGAGGGCAAGCTTCAAACCAAATTATTCCGAAAAGCCACTGCAGGGAACACTGTACTGCATGCTTTTAGTCACCATCCCAGTCATCTTATACGCAGTATTCCCTACGGGGAGATGCTGCGTATAAGGCGCATCTGCAGTACTGACCTACATTGTTGGGAAGCACAGGAGCAGAGTAAGCTCAGATTTTTGGCAAGGGGTTATGCCCCGGCCATTATTGACAAGGCTATTTCTCGCACCAGATCTCTGGCTAGAGATCAGATTTTGAGTCCTTCCATTGTTGACCCCTCTTCAGCAGTCACTCCTAGCCTTCCATCTGCACAGAATGATGTACCGAGACTGATTCTAACTTTTAGTCGCCAGCATTCTAACTTGCGTAGAATTTTCAAAAAGAACTGGTCCCTGATTCGACAGGACCCGGTTATTGGCAATGACATGTCCAATTCCCCTGCCATAACCTTTCGCAAGGCCCGCTCGATGAGCGATATGCTGGTTAAAAGTAGTCCGGAATTGAGCAGCAATACCAGTAATTGGCTACAGGCCAGCAAGGGGTTCATTAAATGTTCCTCTTTTAAGGCCTGTGTTCTTGGCAAGAGTACAACATCTTACATCTCTCCCTTCTTCAGTACCCCCTGTAAGATCAACAGGAAACTTACGTGCAAGACAGACTTTGCAGTCTATGTGCTGGAGTGTACCTGTGGCCTGCAATATGTTGGGAGCACCAAGTTGCAGGCACACAAGCGTATACTCCAGCACATGAGAGCTATCACCAATCAAGATGCGTCTTACCCGGTGGCAAGGCACTTCAGTGACAAGCATAACAGCAGCCTGGAACATCTGTGCTACTTTGTCATAGATGCAGTGCCTCCACTTAGGCGGGGTGGTGATAGGGAAGCCTCCCTTAGAAAGCTAGAGACCAGGTACATCTTGGAGTTAGACTCCAAGGTCCCTAATGGATTGAACTCTAGCGAGGACTTCTTCACTTGGCTCTGAATCTTCTTGTTTGCTGCATGTTCATTTCTGGTCAGTTTATGAATTTTCCTGTCATTTTTTAACTAGACAGTGTGGCACAGGTTTCTCCTAAATTTAGAAAAATGAATTATTATGATGTAACCGATAACTACACAGGTTGGATTGTCTTCTTTTTCACTTTATAGTTTATTTTGTCATATGTTCTTGCTTCCTCTTTCACTTATTATTTACACACTTTTGCACGAATTCTTAACATGGATTCTCTTGTTACATGACTTGAGGTACAGTGGACGTTACAATGTTTGGATAACCTTGATGATCAGGCAGGTTAACCTGGGGGCATGATGCGGGTCATTTGGCACTGGATTTAACCAGATATATAGAGTTACCCCAATTTGCACAGGTCCAGTACAATAGACTTTGACAGCAGGCTCCTCCTCCCATTTATTTAAAGTTTATTAGTGGGGTTTTGCTACCTGGCACTTATGGCTAGGTCGATGGGCATGTCTAATTTTGTAATAATGCACAATTTATAACCCGACTTGGCCTTTTGGGGTTCCAGCTTGTTGCCCCATACAACTCTAAACAGTAGGGGAATAATAACAATGTATTTACATATGAAATTTGTTTTTTGATTGTGGTTTGATCCTGGAATTATGACGTATTTTACATGTATAAACAGGATTAATTTATACAATGAATATAAATTTATTTGTGTATTTGGCACGATGATTTTTCCCACAGCGCTATCCCCAAGCTGTTTTCTATGTCCATTGTTATGACGTCATTTGATTTGGTATGCACTTGCACTTTAAAAGGTCAGGCTTCTGACAGCAGCGTCATGTGATCAAGGCCTCCTGTAGGCCGAAACGCGTCATGGCGGCTGTGTAAAGTTCTTGTCCGAATAAAGACTTACAGCACTCACTTTGGGTCCGTGTTCGTCTCTGTTCTTCGATGCTGCGCGTTGGAGGAGGCGATTCTTGGTGACATATATATATATATATATATATATATGTATATATATATATATATATATTGTTTTTTTTTTACCTACTGGCGGCAGCCAGTAGATAGTTATAGTTAGGACCAAGTTTCCATAGGAAGAGCATTTTTTTGTTTTGCTTATATTTTTAGCGTTGTTTGATGAATCTTCATGAACTTTTCCAAACTAATTCTTTGTTCATATCAGCTCCTATGTTGAGAGTTTGGGGGTAATTTCTCAAGGGGGGGCCGAGAAAAAAGAGGGGTCCCAGAACGTGTTTTTTCCATGCAATTTCCATAGGAAACTTTAGACAAGGCTACAGGTTGAACAGGTGAACGGAATTACCCCAAATTTGGTAGGGAGAAGGGTCTTGGTCTAGAAAGCACGCATTTGTTTATTTGGTGTGAAGACGTTTAGTAGTTTTGGAGATATATCAAAATGTACAGATATCGATATTTGGGAATTCTGCCATCTGATTGGCTGAGGCAGTACGAGCACGAGCTTGCTGGTTATTGGCTGTGAACAGTTGCAACTAGGAAGTGTTCCTAGCTATTTTATGATTCCATTGAAGTGAGTAAGGGGAAAAAAGGGTGAAAAAAGTAGGAAAGAGGAGGGTAGGAGCACTGTGAGCTCTGTGGGGTGGTTAGGGTATGCTATACAGGAAGTGTGAAGCGAAGTGTTCACCCTTACCAGTGTGAAAGTGCTGTTTTGCCCGGAGTGAGATGGTGCTGAGGTGAGGTGCCGGTACACTCGGGGATGAAACCGTGAGCAGATTGCTGTAAACTGATGTGCTCTGGGTGCTGTAGCATACTGGCCGCTGTAGCATAGCTGTGCAAGTGGTGTTTGTATGCGTTTGGACTATAGCGCTGTGAGCTCTGTGGGGTGGTTGGGGTGTGCTATACAGGGAGTGAGAAGCGAAGTATTCACCCTTACTGGTGTGAAAGTGCTGTTTTGCCCAGAGTGAGATGGTGCTGAGGTGAGGTGCCAGTATACTCGGGGATGAAACTGTGAGCTGATTGCTGTAAACTGATGTGCTCTGGGCGCTGTAGCATACTGGACGCTGTAGCATAGCTGTGCAAGTGGTGTTAGTATGCGTTTAGACTATAGCGGGAGTGGGAAGCAAACTACTCACCCCTACCGGTCTGAAGACTTGAATGGAGTGTTTTAGCAAGCAGGAATAAAGAAATAATCAGGAAGAATATAATGCAGAATGTTGCAATGCCACAGAAGACAAATGGTGAAATCAGGTGTGTTTAAGAAAGTGGCTGTGTCTAATAAAGTGATGGAGTCTGCAAGTTATATAAAAAGTGTCTTTATTCAAGTGCCGTGAATGGGCCCACTGGTGCAAGAACTAAGGCATCCAGCTGAGGCAAACTCCAACCGCTTCTGCTGTATTCAAGCCTAAGCTCCTGCATCAGTCGATTCCACATTACATGTTACAGTTCCATGTGACATAAACAATACCTATTAGACATGAATGACTGTAAATTGTATAATGAAAATTAAAGGTAGGATACGATTACCATACTGTGCCAACCAGTTCCTAAACAATGCCGTGATTTTTGATCTTGATCGCCAGCTCATGAGCAGAGGCTGGGGAAGAACTAATATGTGTGAAAGGGCTTCGTGGATAACAGGCAGGCAGAGAGACGTGTGCACAAAGAATAGACATGGTTTCCAAATGGATGTCGGGTTTAGGCTAATTTAGCAAATAAATAGCGTATTTTCATAGGCCATAGATCACCCATCCCTGGTTAGGCTGGAGACGTAAGGGGCAAAAATGAAAATAGAGTTCAAGTGCGTAAGCATACTGTTAGACTTGAGGGTCTCTAGTTGGCACAGGTATGCACTTGTGACAAATAGGGACCCTCGCCTCTTGTCAGGGTAAGGGGGTACACTCCTAAAATAACCCCTGCTCACCCCCTTGGCAGCTTGACACGAGCAGACAGGCTTATCTCAGAGGCAGTGTGTAAAGCATTTGTGAACACATACAGTAATCAAGTGACAACTCTACAAATAGACACCACACAGGTTTTATATAAAAAATAAGTATTCTTTATATAGATTTACCACAAGACCATAAACGACAAAAACACACAATACTGTTACTTTAGATGGTAGAATTTTGCTTAGTTCTCTTAAGTTCTTAGATGCAACACTTTAAGTCAATGTACCTTTTAGATGCGACACGCAGGGCAACGAAAGTGTTGCAACGATGTTGATGCGTTGAAGATTTTGGTGCAAAGAAATAAAGACGTGAAGATCTTCCAGATGCGGTACGCTTTTCCGATGTTGCGAGAAAACTCGACTCGATGCTTCAGCTGCAGCAGCGACACCCTTTACGCGATCCGACAACAGCGGCCTTGGCAGCAACACTCTTCTCCGATGTTTGCGAGACGCGATGTTGCAGCGTCGACACCCCTTTACGCAATGCGACGACAGCAGCTCCGACGGCGGCATGCTTCTCCGTGGATGTGAGGCGCTTTTCTTGATGCGGTGCAATGCGATAACTACGATGGCTGCGATGGCAACACGCTTCTTCCTCGATGCGAGACTCTTCTCTTGATGCGGTGCAATGCGTCAGCTACGATGGCTGCAATGGCGACACGCGTCTTCGGCGTTGCGAGACACTTCCTGGATGATGCGATGCTGCAGCGGCGACACACTTTACGAGATGCGACGACAACAGCTCTGACTGCCACACTCTTCTCCTTCTTGAGTCGCGCTTCCAGCTCCTTGCAACACGCAGTCCCTCAGAAGGCCCAACAACAGCAGCAGGCACTTCCAAAGAACTCTGGGGAGCTGGGGGGGGGAAGTCTGTTGTTCCTGAGACTTCAACAGGAGGCAAGCTCTTTTCCAAGCCCTTGGAGATCCTTCACAAGTTGAGCAAAAGTACACACAAAGTTCCTTTCTTCTCTCTTTGGCAGTAAGGCAACCACTGCAGGCCAATCCCCCAGGATCAGGGTCCCAATACTTATACCCCAAAATCCTTTGTCCTCTGAAGGTAGAGGGTCCTTTGCCCAGTCCAAACCAGTTCCTGAGCACTCTGTTTACCAGACTTCTCCTTTCCTTTCATAGTGTAGGGCAGAAACATCAGCCGCTCCCCAGGAGGTGGAGCCAGCATTGTGGAAGGCAGGCCCAGCCCAATTCAGGTCCCAGGTGCAACTCCTCCCACCCATCTAGGTGCAGATCTCTCTATTCACCACTGGGACACCTCACCCTGTCTCCTGGAATCCCCCAGCCCTGTCACTCACAGAAACCAGACAAAGGAATAAACAGCCTAGCAGAGGCAGGTTTGAATGGTTAGACAAGAAAATGCCTACTTTCTAAAAGTGGCATTTTCAAACACAGATTGGTAAAACCAACTTCACTAAAAGATGTGTTTTATCATCCTGAGTTCAGGCATACTAAATTCGACCATGTTCTCTGAGTCAGTTAAGATTATAAGATGTAATAACCAAACTGCCCATTCTGGCCTATGGAGAACAGGTAGCCCGCAATATTGAAAAATTAAAATGGTTGTAATTCACTATTAGAACATGCCACACACACCAGGGCATGTCCTACCTTATACTTACAATGCACCCTGCCCTTGGGCCTACCATAGGGGTGTCTGATATGAAGAAAAGGGAAGGTTTAAGGACTGGCAAGTGGGTGCACTTGCCCAGTCAGCATGACAGTACCAAACTGCACGCAGACTCTGCAATGACAGACCTTAGACACATGTTTCCAGGCTGCTTCTGTGGGTGGCAAAACCAGTGCTGCAAGCCCACCAGCAGTATTTGGATTTACAAGCCCTGGGCACTCCTGGTACACTGTACTAGGGTCTGACAAGTAAACCAAACCAACCAATCATGGAATCACAAATCATACATCAATTTACAATAGGGAGCACTTGCACTGAGGCACTGGACAGCAGTGGCGTAGTGCCCTGAGCAACTAACACCAGCAAAACCATATGAGACAACAGCCAAGGTGCCAGGTCTAACACGTGTCCCCTCCAGCTGAAATGTGGGGAGAACTACCCTACCTCCTGGGAGTTCTCATCACTAAGGCGGAAAAATCTGGACAGACCACTAGCATTGGCGTGTTCTGTACCGGGTCGATTACCACCATGAAATCCATCCCCTGTAGGGAAATGGACCACCTTAACAGCTTTGGATTCTCACCCCTCATCTGCATCAACCATCTGAGGGGCCTGTGGTCTGTCTGAACCTGGAAGTTATTCCCAAACAGGTAGGGTCTCAGCTTCTTCAGTGCCCAGACCACAGCAAAAGCCTCACGCTCAATAGCACTCCACCTCTGTTCCCGTGGTAGTAACCTCCTACTGATGAAGGCTACAGGTTGATCTAGGCCCTCCTCATTCATCTCTGATAGAACAGCCCCCACACCATGCTCTGATGCATCTGTTTGCACTATGAACTCTTTGGAGAAGTTGGGTGCCAAGAGCAGGGGCCCTGTGCACATAGCAGTTTTTAAGGCCTCAAAAGCTTCCTGACAGGTGTCTGTCCAAATCACTTTCTTTGGCTGCTTCCTGGAAGTCAGCGCTGTCAAGGGTGCAACAATGTTGCCATACCCCTTGACAAACCTCCTGTAGTAACCCGTGAGTCCTAAGAAGCTTTCACCTCTGTCTGGGTTTTGGGCGGCTCCCAAGTCAGGATGGTTTCAATCTTGGGCTGTAGGGGTGCCACCTGGCTGCTCCCTACCTGGTGTCCCAAGTACACCACGGAACCCTGCCCGATCTAGCACGTACTCGCCTTGATCGTGAGGCCTGCCCTCCGCAGCGCCATCAACACTTCCCAGAGGTGGCGCAGATGTTCTTCCCAACTGGGGCTGAACACTGCGTTGTCATCCAGGTAGGCGGCACTAAATGAGTCCAGTCCGGCCAACACCTGGTTGCCCAACCTCTGAAAGGTGGCAGGGGCATTCTTTATCCCAAAGGGCATCACCCAGAACTGGTAGTGCCCATCAGTCAAGGCAATCTGCCGGTACCCAGACGTTAAGTCTAACATGCTGAGGTACCGTGCAGCCCCTAGCCAATCTATGAGCTCATCAGCTCTGGGGATGGAGTGTGCATCAGTCCTGGTGACTGCATTGAGACCTCGGTAGTCCACACAGAACCGGAGTTCAGGAGTGCCACCCGGCGCGGCAGCCTTTGGGACCAAGACCACTGGGCTGGTCCAAGGACTGCTAGGGGACTCAATTACCCCTAGCGCAAGCATCTTGGAGACCACCTCCTTGATGCAAGCCCTCACCCTGTCAGTCACTCTGTAGGCCTTGTGCCTCACAGGTGTGCTATCCCCAGTGTCCACCTCATGGACGCACCAATCAGTGACACCAGGAACCAGGGAGAACAGATCAGAAAACTGTCCCAGCAACTGGTGGCAATCATTCTGTTGCTCAGGGGTCAGGGTGGTAGAGAGGTTGACACCATCCACTGACCCATCTTGCTCTCTGGCTGATAGGAGGTCAGGAAGAGGCTCGGACTCCTCCTCCATCCCAGCATCTGTTGCCAAGAACATGCCCACTTGGGACCTCTCCAAGTGGGGCTTCAAGCGGTTGACATGCAGGACCCTCAAGGGATTCTGGGGAGACCGCATGTCCTCCACGTAGGTAACCGGACTCTTGCGCTCCACAACCTCAAAGGGGCTGGTCCACTTATCCTGGAGCGCACAGGGCTCCACTGGGGCCATGACCCACACCTTCTGTCCAGGCTGAAGCTCTACCAGAGTGGCATTCTGGTCGTACAACCACTTCATCTCCTCCTGGCTGGCTTCCAGTTTCACCTCAGCGAGTTGTCTGAAACGCCTAGTCTGGTTCCTAAAGGCCAGCATGTAGCTATATACATCCTGGGGAGGTTTCCTGGGAGATTGCTCCCAGCCTTCTGTGACCAGACTTAGAGGTCCTCTCACGGGGTGTCCATAGAGAAGCTCAAAGGGGCTGAACCCTAGAGATTTCTGTGGCACCTCACGGTAAGCAAAGAGTAGGCATGGTAAGAAGACGTCCCACTTACGCCTCATCCTCGCGACCCCTCCCAATCCGGTTTTCGCAGCAACCACAGCACCGAGACCGCCCTCATCGCCGCCACGGACGACATCCGAACCCTGATGGACAAAGGAGAAACAGCCGCCCTAATCCTCCTGGACCTACCAGCAACCTTTGACACGGTCTGCCACCGCACCCTATCAGCACGCCTCCATGACGCCGGTATCCAAGAGAAGGCCCTGGCCTGGACCCCTTCCTTCCTCTCCGGCAGAACCCAGAGCGTCCGCCTCCCACCCTTCCGCTCCAAAACCACCGAGATCATCTGCGGCGTCCCACAGGGATCCTCCCTCAGCCCGACGCTGTTCAATATCTACATGGCTCCCCTCGCCCACGTCGTACGACAACACAACCTCAACATCATCTCCTATGCCGACGACACCCAGCTGATCATATCCCTCACCGAAGATCCCCACACAGCTAAAGCTAACCTCCACAGAGGAATGAAGGCCATTGCCGACTGGATGAAGGACAGCAGACTGAAGCTGAACTCAGACAAGACGGAGGTCCTCATTCTCAGACCCACCCCATCAGCCTGGGACGACTCTTGGTGGCCGACATCGCTAGGCACAGCCCCGGAACCCACGGACCACACATGCAACCTGGGGGTCATCCTCGACTCCACTCTCTCCATGACCAGGCAAGTCAACGCCGTCTCTGCGTCCTGCTTCAACACCCTCCGTATGCTCCACAGGATCTTTAAATGGATCCCCCTCGACAAGAGAAAAACTGTCACCCAGGCCCTCGTCACCAACAGACTCGACTATGGGAACGCCCTCTACTCAGGAACTACAAACAAGCTCCTGAGACGACTCCAACGCATCCAGAACGCCTCGGCCCGACTCATCCTCGACGTCCCCCGCTGCAGCCACATCACACTCCACCCGAGAGGCCTGCACTGGCTCCCCGTCAATAAAAGGATCACCTTCAAGCTCCTCATGCACGCACACAAAGCACTGCACAACACCGGACCCACCTACCTCAACAACCGACTCAGCTTCCACACCCCCACCCGAAACCTCCACTCAGCCAACCTCGCCCCCGCCACAGTCCCCCGCATCCGGAAAACCACCGGCGGCGGCAGATCCTTCTCCTATCTCGCCGCCAAGACCTGGAACACTCTCCCCACCATCCTACGACAGACCCAGTACCTGCTGGCCTTCAGAAGACTCCTCAAGACCTGGCTCTTCGACCAGTAGCACCCCCCCAGTGCCTTGAGACCCCCTCGGGTATGTAGCGCGCTCTACAAATGCAGTGATTGATTGATTGATTGATAGGTTCCTCAAGACCCATTATCATGCCTTTTAGGGTTCGGTTGAATCTCTCAACCAACCCGTTTCCTTGGGGGTGGTAAGGAGTGGTGAACTTATAGGTTACACCACACTCCTGCCACAGGGACTTCTTATACTTGGAAATGAAGTTGGTGTTCTGGTCAGACACTACCTCGCGAGGGAATCCCACTCTGGAGAAAATTCCCATCATTGCTCGTCCCACCACGGGGGCCGTCACTGTCCTCAGAGGTATGGCTTCCGGGTACCGGGTGGCATGGTTCACCACGACCAGGATGAACCTGTTGCCCATGGCTGTCTTTGGGTCCAGTGGACCCACAATGTCAATACCCACCCGTTCAAAGGGGGTGCTGACTACTACTCTTACCACTTGCCTGGCAAGTCTGACATGTCCTGCAGTGAGTGTCTGAACTCCTGCGCATTTGGGGCCAATAAAAATGGGTGACAAGCCTTTCAAAGGTCTTGTCCTGCCCCAAATGTATTGCCAATGGAACATCATGAGCCAGCCCCAGTAGGAAGGCTCTGAAGCGCTGGGGTACCACCAGCACACGGGCTGACCCAGGCTCAGCAACCTTAGGCTCTGTATACAGGAGATCATTCTCCCAGTAGATCCAATGTGACCCAGGCTGATCACCTGCTGCCTGGTCTGCAGCCTGCTGCCGCAGACCCACAAGAGAAGGGCATTCTTCTGCTCCTTGCAGAATTCTTCCCTGGAGGGTCCTCCTTTTTGCTGCCAATGGGTCAGCTCAGGCAGGTCCCCCAGTTTGGCTACCTGTTCCCCTGTAGGCTCCAGGGCATCCCCCCCAGGGTCTGCTCCCTCCTGGACCGTGGGAACTTCGGGGGCCGGTTTCCGACGCCCCCTGCCTCTACTCTTGATGGCAGGTACCTGGGCCTCCCTCTCAGGCTCCAGGTCCTCTTGAGCACCTTTACTCGCTGCCATTGACCGGGTGGTCCCACACGCCCAGTCAGGCAAACCCAACATTTCTAAATGTGCATTCCGCTCCACCTTCGCCCAAGGGGAGCTCTCCAAGTCATTCCCTAACAAACAATCAACAGACATGGCGGGCCTCACAGCTACCTGAAGAGTACCAGAGACCCCCCCCCCACTCAAGGGGAACCTGAGCCACCTTGCAGTGACTCTCTGTGTTGTCAGCGGCAACAACTGGGTAGAATGCTCCAGGGACAATCTGCTCTTGAGACACCAGGTGACACTTGACAGCTGTCACACTGGCTCTTGTATCTCTCAGAGCCTCCAATCTATGGCCATTTATGGTCACCCACTGCCTGTATTTTTTAGTGTTATCAGGCAGCTGGGTCCTGGGGACCACCTCACAGTCTCCTAATGAGATAAGGGACATCTCTGCGGGACCCCACCCACCTTGGGCACCCATCTCCTCACCCAGGGCTACACTAGCCATCTGCTGGGGGGGCTGCACCAGAGGGTGCTGGTTTTCCAAACAGGCGACACTTGGGATCATTGGCACAGTGACCCAGTTCTCCACATTTGTAGCATCTCGGGGACCCTCTTTGAACAGGTGGACCAGTCAGGCCCCAGACGGTTTCTGGGGGGGAGGCTGAGAACCTTTCCCTTGGTTCCCTTGGGGATTACTTTGGGGCCTTTTATGGAACGCCCTCTGTTTACCCTTGTTCCCCCCACTCTTCTGCTGGGGACCCTGCCCACTCTTGGCTGAGTCTCCCACGTGACCCTTGTGGACCCTGGTACTGACTCAGTGGTCCTCCTCCTCAGCAAGCTTCCTAGGATTAGTCAGCCTACTATCAATCAGGTGCTGGCACAGCTCAGGAAAACAGTTACTTGACAAGTGCTCCCATGCAATTAAATCAAGAAGTCCCTGAAAATCTTCAACTTTGCTACCCTTCACCCAACCATCCAATGCTCTGCAGAAAAAAGTAACATATTCAACATAGGTACTGTTTGCTATCTTTGTGCAACCCCTGAACCTCTGTCTGTACATCTCAGGGGTCAACCCCTATCTAGACATCAATGCACCTTTCATGTGGGGATAGGAATTATAGACATCAGAAGGCAAGTCTAGCAGTGTCTCCCACCCTTCACTAAGGAACCGTCCCACAACCCCGCTCCCCAATCCTTCTCAGAGACCCGTTGGGAAAACATGGCTACCTCATAGGCCTTGAACCACTGCCCAATATCATCATTTTAAAAACAAATCCTTCACCACATCTTTAGGGATGTATACTCTAGATTCCACAGGCACTGACGGTGTGCTGCCACCAGAGGGAGTACTCCCTAAGCTCTGGGCTTTCAACTCCAACTCCCTCAAAATCTGTTCATGTTCAAACTGTAGTTTCTTCTCTTATAGGGCTAACTTTCTACTTTGCATTTCAAATTCTAACTGCCCACTTAACTTGAGCTTGGTCAGCTCAATTTCATGCATCCTACACTCTTTTCTATCTGCCAACTCCCCTGGAGATAGACTTTTACCAGAAACACTGCTACCGGCAGGGGAAGAGGTTCTCCTTCCTCTTGGACCCACTTGCCCATCTAGCTGCTCCTCAGCATTATCATCATCAGTGGCATTCCTTGCTTCTACTCAGGCCCTCAGCACCTTGTAGAACTCTGCCTTATTTTTGCATCCAGTAGTGCAAACATTAAGTATTTAGCAAAAGAATTTCAGCTGTTGTACTTTGTAGCTTTCCAGTTTCTCTTCTTCCCATTCCCATTCATAATCAACAGAGACTATGGATGCTGCTTTCTCCACCATGGTTAAGCTTGGCAGTACTCAAAAATAGAAAGTCTCAAAAAGAAATCCACCAACAAGTATTGGTTGCGTTATGGTCTGCACTCACTAAGTAGTGTTCACCAATCACTGTACATGACTCACAAATGCAAGTCCAGAATCCTCACCGCTGACCACCAATGTTCAACTTGGGGGTCTCTAGTTGGCACAGGTATGCACTTGTGACAACTAGGGACCCTCGCCTCTAGTCAGGGTAAGGGGGTACACTCCTAAAATAACCCCTGCTCACCTCCTTGGTAGCTTGGCACAAGCAGACAGGCTTATCTCAGAGGCAGTGTGTAAAGCATTTGTGAACACATACAGTAATCAAGTGACAACACTACAAATGGACACCACACAGGTTTTATATCAAAAATAAGTATTTTTTATATAGATTTACCACAAGACCATTAAACGACCAAAAAACACACAATACTGTTACTTTAGATGGTAGAATTTTGCTTAGTTCTCTTAAGTTCTTAGATGCAACACTTTAAGTCAATGTACTTTTTAGATGCGACACGCAGGGCAACAAAATTGTTGCAACGATGTTGATGCGTTGAAGATTTTGGTGCAAAGAAATAAAGATGTGAAGATCTTCCAGATGCGGTGCGCTTCTCCGATGTTGCGAGAAGACTCGACTCGATGATTCAGCGGCAGCAGCGACACCCTTTACGAGGTGCGACGACAGCGGCCTTGGCAGGGACACTCTTCTCTGACGTTTGCGAGACGCTTCCGCTCGATGCGATGTTGCAGCGGCGACACCCCTTTATGCGATGTGACTACAGCAGCTCTGACGGCAGCACGCTTCTCTGTGGATGCGAGGCACTTTTCTTGATGCGGTGCAATGCGACAACTACGATGCTGCGATGGTGACACGCTTCTTCCTCGATGCGAGACTCTTCTCTTTATGTGGTGCAATGCGTCAGCTACGATGGCTGCGATGGCGATACGCTTCTTCGGCGTTGCAAGTCACTTCCTGGATGATGCGATGCTGCAGCGGCGACACACTTTACGAGATGCGACGACAACAGCTCCGACGGCGGCACGCTTCACCTTCTTGAGTCTTGCTTCCAGCTCCTTGCGACACGCAGTCCCTCAGAAGGCCCAACAACAGCAGCAGGCACTTCCAAAGAACTCTGGGGAGCTGGGGGGTGAAGTCTTGTTTCTGAGACTTCAGTAGGAGGCAAGCTCTTTTCCAAGCCCTTGGAGATCCTTCACAAGTTGAGCAAAAGTACACACAAAGTTCCTTTCTCCTCTCTTTGGCAGTAAGGCAACCACTGCAGGCCAATCCCCCAGGTTCAGGGATAGTTTCCTCCTCAGCTTCTTCTGGTTCCTCCCTCAGCAGAGGTTCTTCTTGTTTTCCCAAAGTGATCTAAATTCTTGGGATCAGGGTCCCAAAAATTATACGCAAAAAATCCTTTGTCCTCTGAAGGCAGAGAGGCCTTTGCCCAGTCCAAACCAGTTCCTGAGCACTCTGTTTACCAGACTTCTCCTTTCCTTTCACAGTGTAGGGCAGAAACATCAGATGCCACGCAGGAGGTGGAGCCAGCATTGTGGAAGGCAAGTACAGCCCTGGAGCACTTTGTTGACAGGATTCCTTCTCTTCATTCACGGTGCAGGGCAGAAACATCAACCGCTCCCCAGGAGGTGGAGCCAGCATTGTGGAAGGCAGGCCCAGCCCTATTCAGGTCCCACGTGCAACTCCTTCCACCCATCTAGATGCAGATCTCTCTATTCACCACTGGGACACCTCACCCTGTCTCCTGGAATCCCCCAGCCCTGTCACTCACAGAAACCAGACAAGGGAATACACAGCCTAGCAAAGGCAGGTTTGAATCGTTAGACAAGAAAATGCCTACTTTCTAAAAGTAGGATTAGGATGTGGGATGCACTCAATTTTAACGTAGCTTCTCCTTTGTTATCAAAGAATGCGTGCTGATTGGTAGTTGCCCTGCCCAAGTAGCAACTGGAATAACATTCTTAGAACAAGGGCGACGTCTTGCCCCAAACCAAACGCACTGCGAAGTTGTGCCTGTTGTGGCAGTCAAAAAATTCTTTCAAATTTATCAATGTAATCCTTTTAATCCGAACACTTAGCTGACTTCTTTTTAGATCGTATCAATGTTGCATGCACCCACAGGTGGAGTGGAATGCCAATTTACTATGTTCTGATGTTAATGGTGGGCCATCCGAACCTCTTCCAAAAACACGAATGACGCAAATTCATCAAAGGCAGTAGTTTATTTATATAAAAACCCAATGCATTTCGGGCAAAGGTTGCCCTTCGTCAGGGGTCACTGTAATAACAAACAAAACAATAATCAATATCAGTTTGAACCATGATTAAAATTGGTCTAACATTCCTGAACAAAGGTCAATATTTTGTGTTTGTGACTTCTTTTTATGATGTCATACATATTGATCCCCCTAAGAATCCCTTAAATATTAGTCTGTGAATCGAAACACTTAAATTCTATTTGCAACATGGATTGTTCCCAATATGTAGTTAGCGTAACCTCCTTGTGAACCCATAAACTAATGCAGGAAATACAAAATAAATCTGAGAATTTGAACTCTTCGTTCCTCAAGAGGCTAGTACTTCTGTGCTGGATGTATGACATTACAACGCACACTTTTACAACGCATGCACTTACAACGCATTTTTTACAACGCACAATCCATTACAACGCATGACATTACAACGCAGGACACTACAACGCATTTTTAAAAAATACCTTTACAACGCATTTCCATTACAACGCATACTACCTTTACAACGCATACCATTACAACGCATAACATTAAATTGCATTTAAGGTAAGTATTAGATAGTATAGGGGTAAAAATTACTATTCTAACTCCAGAGGGTGCAACAGTAGGGTAAATGTTGGATAGTATAGGGTTAAAAATTACTATTCTAACTCCAGGGGGTGCAACAGTAGGGTAAATGTTGGATAGTATAGGGGTAAAAATTACTATTCTAACTCCAGGGGGTGCAACAGTAGGGTAAGTGTTGGATAGTATAGGGGTAAAAATTACTATTCTAACTCCAGGGGGTGCAACGGTAGGGTAAGTGTTGGATAGTATAGGGGTAACAATTACTATTCTAACTCCAGGGGGTGCAACAGTAGGGTAAGTGTTGGATAGTATAGGGGTAAAAATTACTATTCTAACTCCAGGGGGTGCAACAGTAGGGTAAGTGTTGGATAGTATAGGGGTAAAAATTACTATTCTAACTCCAGGGGGTGCAACAGTAGGGTAAGTGTTGGATAGTATAGGGGTAAAAATTACTATTCTAACTCCAGGGGGTGCAACAGTAGGGAAAGTGTTGGATAGTATAGGGGTAAAAATTACTATTCTAACTCCAGGGGGTGCAACAGTAGGGTAAGTGTTGGATAGTAAAGGGGTCATAATTACTATTCTAACTCCAGGGGGTGCAACAGTAGGGTAAGTGTTGGATGGTATAGGGGTAAAAATTACTATATTATGCGTTGTAATGGTATGCGTTGTAATGGTAGTATGCGTTGTAATGTAATGCGTTGTAAAGGTAGTTTTTAAAAATGCGTTGTAGTGTCATGCGTTGTAATGTCATGCGTTGTAATGGATTGTGCGTTGTAAAAAATGCGTTGTAAGTGTAGTGCGTTGTAAAAGTTGCGTTGTAAAGGTTGTTCCCCTTCTGTGCTCCAGTGAACTCAAACTGCTATCTCCCTTATCTTGACGTGATCTGGCCACCTTTCACTTGATATTAATCTAACAGAACCTTCCTGTCACCCCTATGGGTGACTAAGCTTGCGTTATATGTCGCCTCACACCATCATTTCACTCGTGCATGCATCACCGCACTGAGGCGTGTCTCTCTTTCCTAGCTTAAATATCCCTTATTTACTTAATTCCTCAACTTGGTACTCATGTGTCTCCCAAACTAAATACACCGCTCCGTACCTGCCATAAACGTCGGGATAGCACCACAGACCAAGATAGAAGAATAATTAAAATTCATCAACGTCGTTGGAATCCACACGTGGCGAGATACCGTGGTTCATCACACAAGTCGGCATTTTATTTATTTGGAATAACCTTAAGAAACCTTTATCTGCACTGAATAACATATCACTTCAGTAAACAGACATTCGAATGAGGGTACTTTATCTGATCTATTAAGAAACCACAAGTGGTCATTTTCTTGCCAAACATTATGTGGCATTGTGGGAAATGAAGTTTTTTGCATGTTGTTTGTTATAATCGTCATCAGGATGGCGGGAAGCGTTGAGACTGTGAACCAATAGGGAGTAATGAGAGACAAGAACAAGTGTTTAAATACAGATTTCAGGTGGGAGGGAAAGATCGTTCGTTGATTACATCCTCGAGGGGAGCGCACGTTCCGATGGACGGGACATGAAGAGGGCCACTTTTTACGTTTATGGCAGGTACGGAGCGGTGTATTTAGTTTGGGAGACACATGAGTACCAAGTTGAGGAATTAAGTAAATAAGGGATATTTAAGCTAGGAAAGAGAGACACGCCTCAGTGCGGTGATGCATGCACGAGTGAAATGATGGTGTGAGGCGACATATAATGCAAGCTCAGTCACCCATAGGGGTGACAGGAAGGTTCTGTTAGATTAATATCAAGTGAAAGGTGGCCAGATCACGTCAAAATAAGGGAGATAGCAGTTTGAGTTCACTGGAGCACAGAAGTTCTAGCCTCAAGAGGAACGAAGAGTTCAAATTCTCAGATTTATTTTGTATTTCCTGCATTAGTTTATGGGTTCACAAGGAGGTTACGCTAACTACATATTGGGAACAATCCATGTTGCAAATAGAATTTAAGTGTTTCGATTCACAGACTAATATTTAAGGGATTCTTAGGGGGATCAATATGTATGACATCATAAAAAGTAGTCACAAACACAAAATATTGACCTTTGTTCAGGAATGTTAGACCAATTTTAATCATGGTTCAAACTGATATTGATTATTGTTTTGTTTGTTATTACAGTGACCCCTGACGAAGGGCAACCTTTGCCCGAAATGCATTGGGTTTTTATATAAATAAACTACTGCCTTTGATGAATTTGCGTCATTCGTGTTTTTGGAAGAGGTTCGGATGGCCCACCATTAACATCAGAACATAGTAAATTGTCATTCCACTCCACGTGTGGGTGCATGCAACATTGATACGATCTAAAAAGAAGTCAGCTAAGTGTTCGGATTAAAAGGATTACATTGATAAATTTGAAAGAATTTTTTGACTGCCACAACAGGCACAACTTCGCAGTGCGTTTAGTTTGGGGCGAGACGTCGCCCTTGTTCTAAGAATGATAAACTTTCTAAAAGTGGCATTTTCAAACACAGAATGTTAAAGCCAACTTCACTAAAGCATGTGTTTTATCATCCTGAGTTCAGGCATAATAAATTCGAATTTCTACCATGTTCTCTGAGTCAGTTAAGATTATAAGATGTAATAACCAAACTGCCCATTCTGGCCTATGGAGAACAGGTAGCCTTGCAATAGTGAAAAACGAAAATGGCTGTAATTCACTATTAGAACATGCAACACACACCAGGGCATGTCCTACCTCATACTTACAATGCACCCTGCCTTTGGGCCTACCATAGGGGTGTCTGGTATGAAGAAAAGGGAAGGATTAGGGAGTGGAAAGTGGGTGCACTTGCCCAGTCAGCATGAGAGTACCAGACTGCACGCAGGCTCTCCAATGGCAGACCTTAGACACATGTTTATAGGCTGCTTCTGTGGGTGGCACAATCAGTGCTGCAAGCCCACCAGCAGTATTTGGATTTACAAGCCCTGGGCAATCCTGGTGCACTGTACTAGGGTCTGACAAGTAAACCAAACCAACCAATCATGGAATCACAAATCATACATCAATTTACAATAGGGAGCACTTGCACTGTGGCACTAGAAAGCAGTGGCACAGTGCCCTGAGCAACTAACACCAGCAAAAACATATGAGGCAACAGTGAAAAATGGAAGGGAGACCCACGCCAAGGTGCCAGGTCTAACACATACTTAGAAAGTTATTATATGAAAATAGTTCAATTGAAGTGCATTAAAAAAAATTACAGGAAAAGTCACGAAAATTTGAAAAAATAAATCCAAGAATAAAGTGAATTTCTTTCAAGTCTTGGAGATTGCAGTCCGGAAGTTCTTCAGCGACTTGAGATGTGTAATGTTCCAAGAGGCGATTGTTGCCATCGTGTGAGAAAAGTGAAGCGATCCAATTCATATCCTCGAAGGGACAGTAATGTTCCTCGAATGTTGGAGCGGCAATTTGAATTTGCAGGCAATCTGCGATGTTGTCACAGGTCGCACATTACAGGAGATCTTTCGCGGCTGCGCAGGAATCCCATTCCGCCAGGATACCTTTTTGCGTTGCATCCGCCATTGCTCCACTGCCGAACAATCAAGTTCATGGTTTTCAAGATACTCCATTACCTGCTGGATATTGGGAGCTATTGTTGGGATGTTGGCAAGGCATAGATCTATTTGCCAGTTGAGTTTTGCAATAAAAAGATGGTTGCAGTTGCACGCAGATTGCATATGTGTAAATAAATCTCATGTTGTAGCTGGCTCCGAAAATAAATAGTGGCAGGCAGCCGAAAAGTTGTTCCATTTTTACACGGTATTGATGTAGCTTCGCGTAGAGGCATATTCTGTCGGACATTCTTGTTACCACAGGGAGCGCAGCCATTTTTTACAAGCAAAAATAGTAGTAGGATGGCCACAAACAGAGCAAGAATTATGGGCACTGTTCCTGTTGTGTTGGACAGGGAAAAAGGAAGGTGGCGAACGTGAAAAGGGGGCAGGGTAGAGAGTTTCTGACCCCCTAGCCTTTGTCAGGGGGTCCCTGTTAAAAAAAATCGCGGGGTGCGCGCACGGTGGAAAACATTTAAAAAAAAAAAACATTTTAAATGAGCCATTCCATATTACAGGATACAGTCAATCTATAACTATATACATAGGTAGTTTATTGTAAAATAAATATATAAAAAATATAATAATACATACATAACTTAGCATTTAAAAAAACGTACAAATTCACTTAAAAAACCATAGGTTTCACACACGTTATAGTTAGGAATTAGCATTTAAAAAACCTTGCAAATTCACTTAAAAAAACATAGGTTTCACACATGTTATAGTTAGCTGGACATTTCACTCGTAAAAAACCAATGAAATTCCCCCGTTATAGTTAGTTCAGATAACTATAACTCGCGCGACCGCCACTCTATCACAAGGATGATGTCATGAGTGATGCCACTGACCATGTCATGAGTGATGTCATATGTGACGTCATCAGCAGTGGACTGCGGGCGCGCGAGTTAATGATATCTTCATAGATGAGTTATAGATAGAAATTAGCATTTAAAAAACCTTTGAAATTCACTGAAAAAACCATAGGTTTCATGCACGTTATAGTTAGGAATTGGTATTTAAAAAATCTTTGAAATTCACTGAAAAAACCAAAGGTTTCAGGGGCGTTATAGTTAGGAATTGGCATTTAAAAAACCTTAAAAATTCGCTGAATAGTTATATATGTATATATACTGGCACTAATAAGTAAGATTTAGAATTCCACACACTGATTGTGTGCGATTCATTTTACTGTGTCCAGTTATATAATGAATATCTTCACTACTGAGGTCAGAATGGGTTTTAAGACTCAAAAGCTAGCACAATCAAGCATAAAATGCTATGGGAACAGGTAGCTGAGTTGAAAGACGATCTTCCAAGAGCACACGTGATACACACACTGAGTCATCAACGTGATGGCGTTCATGTTGAAGGGAATTCATTGACTGATGAAGCTGCAAAAGGGGCAGTACGAACTGCTGCCGTAGCTGCAATCACTCGTTCTAGAATGAGAATAGACAAAAGCATAATGCTAGCTGTCATTGCTTCACACAAAAACAGCACAGCCTTGCAGAAAGGTTTACCACTCAATACTCCTACAAGTCAGATGCAAATAACATTTTGTATGCTCAAATTCCAGGAGTGGGGGATAGAGTAATACCAAACATAAATCGCAGATTAGGTTTAATACTAGCTGCACACGAGGGTCTAGGTTCTGCACATGCAGGGATTACTGAAACGTTTTTTTTTATTGAAACAATGGTATTGGTGGCCAGGACGAATTAAACAGACAGAGAATTTTGTGTTAAAGTGCAACATCTGTCAGCAGATGAAGGGTTCTACTGTGGTTCGTAAAGCACAGACACCATATCAGACAGACCACTCGCTTGTGTCTATTTGGACCACTGCAGACCCCTACAATCAGATGGGGCTTACAAGTATATCTTGGTGGCAATGGATGCATGCTCTAGATTCCTGTGGTTTTGTCCTCAGCACTTGGATGATGCTCAAAGTTTTATAAAAGATTTGCGAGTCTTTATAGGGACATACACAGTTGGCACATTACATTCTGACCGTGGCCCTGCGTTTAGCTCTAGGGCTTACAAAGAAGTTATGGGAAGTTTGGGTGTTGCACTGCGGTACTCCTCTCCGTACCATCCTGAGGGAAATTTGGTCGTAGAGAGTAAGAACTGAGACTTAAAGCAGTCTTTAACAGCAAGAGTATTAGTTTTGGGTGATAGTTGGGACAATCGCGTATATGTGGTCCAGAGGGCTCTCAACAACATGGCAAGAAGGTCCCTAGGAGGTGTCACTCCTTACGAAGTCCTATTTAAGACGAGAATGTGGAAACTGATCTTGACTATGTAAGCCCAGGGGCGGATGAAAAACCATTTGAAATGAATAAACGTTTGGCTGTTTTACAGGATCTCAATGAATTCCAGGCACTACAAAGCAACGTGCAAGTAAAACGCACAACCACTGGGGAAGTCAAATCAGTCACGGCAAGACCGTCTGGATCCCACAAGTCGGGGATCTGGTCAGAGAAAAAATTGTGGACAAGAAAGAATTTGAGCCATCATTAAGAAAGACTGTACCTGTCCTGGCTATTGAAGAAATAAGAACAGTACTTCTTCTGCCTCTTGCCTTCAAAAAAGAAAAGAGATTTGTCCCATTGACCTGATCTAACAACACTATGTGGCCGATACTGAATAGTAGGCCTTGTGGGCTCCTGGGTAGCCGACACTCTCCTCTCGCTACCATACAGGAAGTTCAGACAGAAAGACTCATAACATTTGAAGAGTCACCAATACAAAAGAATAGACTTTCCAACAATGAAATGGAACTCGTTCCTCAAGAAATAGAATATCAGAACACAAATAAAAGACAAATATTGATGCGGCCTAACACCAACATCTACATAAATATGCCTCTACAAGAGACGTCTGCCAGTTCAAAACAAAACCTGCTGAGCTACCAAAAATAGATAGAACTGCATTTGGATCTCAGTAAACCTGAAACAACGCCAAGCTCAAGTTTTCTGTAAACAGCAACTTCATGATTTCTACATTTTTCGGAAAACAGCTTACTTAGTTTCACCTTGGCTACAGCTCTGGATAATAACTGGAATACAGTTTTTTCTGTTCTGGATTGGTCTAGTGACTGTCTTTGCTTACT
Source organism: Triturus cristatus (assembly GCF_964204655.1). Taxonomy (NCBI): domain Eukaryota; kingdom Metazoa; phylum Chordata; class Amphibia; order Caudata; family Salamandridae; genus Triturus; species Triturus cristatus. Next base: position 1,561,510,004 of record NC_140589.1, read on the forward strand.
CATGAATGGAAACTATCTCCCAGAACTCAATGCAGTATCAAATGTGAACTTGCTCCTGAAACCTCATACATCTTCTCATTGTGAACAAAGAGACCTGTCCTTCGTGAACATTACAGTTGTTACAATTCCTGATGGTATAGTTTGGGACAGAGTTTCATATGATGCATTTGGTCCCACTGAACATTTGAAAATACCTCATAGATTTAAAATGTCTCTAAACGATATCATTACCTCCAGTACATTTTCTGACGATTGGCACTTTGAAAATGTAAATATTATGGTGTCTGATTTAGAACAATCTGCTGCATTTTCAAGCATGGAAATGTTAGAGGACACAACTGGTTACTACACAATGTACTGTTACCAACATTATGATCATCACGTTTTACATAAATCCAGTATTCCACGTAATGTTTTTACATACCACCAATGGGAACATTGCCCAACACTGCCGTAAAGTAGTTCATGAGCGTTTAAACAGAAATGTTCTTAATTTTCAGGGTTTAACACTTCTGACCCAGCCTCATATTACTTTAAGATTGCACCCACAACTGCACAGATATATATTTATTCCAAATCCTTTATTTCCCAACTGTCTGAACAGGTTTCAACTTATGGAAGGATACTATAGACATAAAGACAGTCTGGGTTTCAAAGGAATGGCAAGTTCTGGGAACAGAAGCACTAGTTCGAGTGTGCCTCATTCTACAGCAGATAATATTTCTGAACGACACTGTGCAACAGACTTACTGTCTTGGAATAGCCAAGAACAAGGACTTGAACACACCTCAGATTACTACATCAGAAATGTTTACCTGCTCTTTAAAATGAAATCTGAAAAATCTCTTAACAAGAAGATGCAGAGAGACTTCGTGAAATTGATAGAATTAACCTGGAGAAAGCGTTAGCTGTAGTTGATAATGGAATGACTACATTAACATTCAGGAATTATTCACTGTGCAACATTGTATCTTCTGCTATAGATGTACTAGCACAGGATTTGTCCATACTACAGCACGGACAGTCTTAGCTACGTTCTATTATGTTGTTAAGCTGGACGCTACAATCATTGTGTCATGGCGATTTATCAACAATACGTCCTTGTTCTTCGCGTACAATCTGATTAAGAAACAGATAACAGTGGCACAAGGGGGAGCAAAATATACAATGCTGCATATTAAAAAACTGGACCACTTACCTTTCACTGTGGCAGAGTCACCATCCACAGAATGGTTAATCCATGGCCATATAACACTGCCGGTCACAACTTTCCAGTTTCAGTATTGCTTAGAACAACAGCAGGCAGGCAGATATGAAGTAATGGATAAGGAAGTCATCAAGGAAACTTGGGAATTACTGTATAGATTGTGATGCAGGAGTGGGGACATCAAAGTGTTTCTAAGCGGTACATACTTCGAGAACTCTTTAAGTGGATCTCTCATATGCCAGGATATCATGCTTCACGGGGCCTGTAACGGTTCAGCTGCAAACTTATCATGTCATTTGAAAGGGTCCCCGTCTGCCGTGATTAATCCGGTGTTCAAGTTGCTCTTGAATGGGAGTAAATTGATGCTGAATAATTAAGGCTGTTGTGAGATGATTCTGGGCATCGCATATCTTGTCTCTGGAGGTTCTAGGGTGCCCTTAACCTCCGCCCGAGAGACTTTTGATCTTCAGGCTGCAAGGTCCTCGCTGAGATATAGGCACTTGTACGGACGAACTGCCATTTCCGTTTCACATAAATGGTACAACTTATTTTTAACATGTCTGATACGAAGGGTATAGTACACCTATTTAGGACCATAGGTTTAGGACAGTTAAGCATTTTTCAGACAGTCTTCGGAGTTATTCCAGTATTCATACACTCCGTATTCAGAGGCATTTTTGGAGGACTTCCACTGATTCTCTTACTAATAGCAGGAATCCTCATTGTAATTTTTCTGCCACGCAATCGATATCCCAGTCACCAAGGAGATAGAAAAAATACTCTTGGAGCACCGATACCTTGATCACATGGTACTCCGTCTGGGCACACCTCGCCTCCGTCTGGGCACACTAAGCGAGTCGCGGTTCCTATCGTTTCAACCAGTCTGGATTGACTGTGTTCTGCCTGTCCTCCGATGCCTGTTCTGCAGACTAGAATGTGTGTTGGATCTCTGTCTAACACTTACATCGGTAGCGCCACCGGACATTATTGTTTTACTGGACCAGATAACGGTCCATGTACTGCTGTGTCCGCAGCGTATTCCCATGTTGATGTCTGCATTCTTAGAGCCACCACAGGATGCTTCAACTCCTGTTGGAACGGAGACCGGCTCTTCTACAAATACTAAGGCCTTGGATGTCACACAGGCTTCCCTAGCATTGGCTGTGGGCAATACAGAAGATCATCTGTGCTCAATTGACCTGATCTGTGAGGTGTTGCAGGGACCGTCCTCTGTGATGGCAAGCAACAGTGATGTTGCGTCTCACAGCCAGGACACACACACATTTGTCTCATCGTGCGCTGGGAAAAATGTGGCCTTTTGCAAAACAACACAATTTTGAATTTTTAAACAAATAACACTATTTCTTTTTACTAAACAAGCATGACTTTCAGACACTCATAGTTGTTCGAACCATATATACGAATGTATTTTAGTAATATTTCTACTGCTTCGACTACAATTTTAGCATTTTTAATCTTTTTTAAAAAATTCATACATTATTTTATGGACTTATTAGTTGTGTGCGTCCAACGCTTTGAAGTACATTTAAAATGTTAGTATGTGGTCCATTTGGATGAGGAGTGGGTGTTATGTTTCATATAGGTACCCCAATATAGGCTCATGTAATAACCAAACCTTTCACCTATTTTTCCCCTGCCCTTTCACTACATAACGGTTCTTGGGACTGACCTTTTTACCTAGTTACGGTACTGCTTACAGGACGTGGGGTTTCCCTGAAAACTAGCCTCATTCATTATGCATGAGGATTCTTGGAATCTCAGCATGACTACCCTCTACTGCATAATAACTATGTATAAGGGTCATTCCTTCCGTCATCCTAAGTCCGACATGAGACAGCAAGGTAGATCCCCTGAGGGTACCACTTTGGGTATATAAACACCATATCTTTGCTAAGGCAGAGAGAGGAGAAAACGGACTTCCATCCTGACACTCTGATGCGAGATGCTGAGGTTCCTGCACGCAGACACTTCAGCTCGCAGTGGTCTGACATGCCTCGTGGGGTGTCCATCTCGAAACCAAGACGGGGTCCCACAGTCTCTCACTTCAGGTAATGGGGTTGACTTTATCCTAGAGGGATTCTTGGCTTTACACCTACACACATGCTAGGTACACTTAGGTACATCTAGTTAGGGTTGCATCGTAGGAGTACGCATTATTACTGTCATGTATTTTTATACCTGTCTGTATTCATTGTTTTAGCACTGTGGTAGGAATCTACCATCCTTTAACTCTATTGGTGCTTATAATCATTTATATCTGTTTCTGTCTTATAGTTGTTTCAGCACACCTATTTTAGGCTAGAATGACGATGGTTCAATAAATGCTTAATAAAAACGTCCCCACCGTTTATTTTGTGTATCTTTCTGAGACAAAGTAAGCATGAGTGACTGAGAAAAAAGTACAGTACTGTTTCCACGATCCCTGATAGACAATCCTACAGTCTATGTTGTCTAAACGCGCAGATCCTATATAGGGTTATATGAACTACATGACACTACCATAGGATAGGAAAAGAGAAAGAAATCTTATGCATATGAGAGGCCAATTTTGTTGAAATCAGTGTTCTGTATTAGAACAAATAATTCTGAGAGCTACAAATGTACAAAAGTTCATCATCCGCATTAAGCTCGAGAGGGGTTTTCGTGCGTAGTTTGATGTTGAACTTGGATTCCAATTGTAGTTTCAAGGTTCTATCTCCACCTCTCTCCTTTCTGGGTACATGGGCGATGCCAAAGTATCTTACGGTCCTCCAGTTATTATCATGTTGTTATAGATAATATTTTGCCATGGCCATGGTAAAGATGGTACCTTTGTTTTGAACAATACTGATGTGTTCTAGAATTCTTTTCTTCAAATCTTGGGTTGTGCTCCTGTTGCAGCGCGAAATGCAAAATCCCTCTTTTCGTCACAGATCATAGATCATGCTCATTCACTACATTCGCTGGTGGGGCCCATAACACCAACATACACCCATCTAATAACCTGTTTCAAAGAGGTGATTGTTCCACTCGCTGTAATGGAAGAGAATAATCACATAACCCTATTCATAAACTTCACCTTTAGTACTCCTCCCATGTATAGGCCATGGATCTACTAGCTGCTGGTTTGAAATGATAACGAAATCTATAACATTATTTACATAAACACATTTGCTCAATAATAATGACCCAACACAATTCTTGTAATGATCAATACATTTTATCTAAATAATTGAAATTTGAGTCTCTGGGTTTTAATCAAGCAAAATAGAACATCATATTTACCTATTCTGGCTAAAAGTCGCCCTCTAAGTCAGAATCTTGGTCATCAGTTCATACTGTCAGAGTCTTTGGAAACAGCTGTCCTGCAGTGTTACCGTCCTCTCCGTCAGCATAACGTCAGGAAATCGCAAATCTTCTGAAGGGTCTCTACCGAATCGTCATCTCATCGTCATCTGATCTATCCTCTCTAGTCTGCCATTTTTATAGTGAATTTACATTCTAAAGTGTAACAATTCATATTTGAACAGTTCTGATTGGTCCGTTGAGGAAAGTTCGGTTCTTTCCCAAACATATAATGTGTCTTTAGATAAAGATCCAATCCACGCAATAGTATTTTCTCATTGTTTCTTTCAGTGCAGCTGGCCGAAAGCCCAGAGCAACCTTGGCTGGCCCAGTTGAATCGGGGTCGTAGAAAGGTTGCGGCAGCTGATTGGCGACGCATGCGCACTTCACCCAGAGATGCTTGCAATGGAATTGTTCTCGTCTAAAAGGGACGTCCGCCATTTCGTGGCCACCAAATGGTCAACTTAAGCAAAGAAACACAAAAATGTAATTAATACATAAAAATGACTATTATTCTGTTATCCCCTTACTAATACCCACATGTGTATGTATTTATCTAGCAGAGGCAACACTTAATGCAGGTTATATTCACATTAATAAAGCACACATCACAAAATAAATCACAAAAGCAATATATAATCATGCAATTTCTGATTGCCTATTATGAATATGCATACAAAAATTAGTTTACGACATTAATTAGGCCATGCAGATGCAATTCCCACGTATATTTCTTATATTAGTAATGTTGATCAATACACACAGCAAACAATTAATATAATTACTATTAATTAATTAATTTTATTAATCAAAACATGCAAAATGGAGAGGGTATATAATTTTTATAGGAAACCCCACTCCAGCACTCCCAATGAATTTTAGGCCACATTTACATTTCAGGGCATAAGCATATGTGGTTTGACAGGTGATTCTCTGGTTGATGAGAACAGTTCTTATTTTGTGATCCTTTATTTCCTTCATGTTTTGGCCAATCTTACATGCTTTGCATTTTAGGCATTTTACAAACCCATTTTTTGTTGTTTTTCCAGCCATGTTCGCTGGGGTTGGATTATGAAGTGGCTCCTCACTAGTATAGCTATTAAATCTGGTGCCTTTTTGTAGGTGATGGTGGGTCTTGCTCTCATAATTGACCAATATCCTGGTCCTTACTTATTATTTTCCCATGATTTTTTATAAACGTTTTAGATTTCTTTGCTGTCTTTACTGAATGTCAGTCAGTCAGTCAAAGATCTTCATTCAGCTAAATTAGCCATAAAAGAGCAGTAAAAAACATTTGAATTACATAAATATACATAGCAAAATTCATCTTTGACAAAATCAAAACACAGGAATAATTTTTTTACAATGTTACGAAGCCGAACTGCAGAGGAAATAAACCTACAAATCATTAAACGATTGAATTCATTGTTTAGGAGAAGTAAATGACGTAGCGCGGGTTGGCACTTTCTAATATTTAAAAATGTAATAAGGGTTTTAAAAAGGTACGTCTCGGGCCAGAATAAAATTTACAAAAAAAACATGAAATGTAAAGTGCTCTGTGCAGAAAGTGAATCACATGTACACATTTCTAGCTTAGTATCACAGTATACATCACATGGATAGGACACCAGGAGATGAGCTATACCCATCCTGAATCTAATCAGGTAAAACATCTTGGCCTGATTAAAATAGAAGGAGAGATACGGTTCGATTTTTGGGGAGCTAACTAATAGTGAGTGTTCTACAACCCTGTTTTTTGCCTTCTCTTTACTATCTCTTACTTGCTTCCAATAAAAGAGAAAATCCTTTTTCAGATTATTTTTTGGGATTGCAGAAATATCACCCGGTGTGCTGAAACTGTCCTCCAAACCCAGCTTCCCTAGTTGTTCATGTATATAAGATAACCAGGGAATTTGTTTTACAGAGTCTAGTTTCAAAGAATCTAAAATGATATCATGGTTCAAGACTGGTTCCTTTTTAGTCCATATGTTGTGCCAGAGCTTCAGAGGGGCTAATTGCGTATAAAAAGTCAACGATGTTACACCTAGTTCGTTGTGACACATAGTGGCTGGAGTGCTTTCGGTAATGTCAATATGCGTTTTAACATCATATTTTCCGCTCTCTGAAGCCCCAAAGTTTTGGTAAAGCCCCATACTCCAGCACCATACAAAGCAACTGCACATGTCCGTGCTTTGTAAATGGCTTTGATTGGGAGAGAGCCTAATTGTTTTGTAAATCTGAAGATGGCCTTGGCGTTTCTATTAAAGCTTCCAATCCTTGCATGTACTAGATGTGTCCATGAATTTATTTCATTAAAAAGTATGCCTAAATAAGAAAAAATTGATACTCGGGACAGGTTTTTGTTGGAAATTTACCTATTACCATTGCATGTGATTTTGCAACATTGGTTTTTAGGCCAAGGTCCCTCATAAAATCGTTAAAACCAGTGAAAAGCCTTTGTAATCCCACCCCAGTTCACGACATTAAAACACAATCATCAGCGTATAGTAGGGCCGGTAAAGACCTGGTACCTACTATTGGTGCATCTATATTACCAGTTCTGATGTTACTTTCTAGGTTGTTTATATATATAAGCAGAATAAAAATGGAGCAAGTACGCATCCCTGGTGAACCCCAAAATCCATCTGCTCCATAACGTACTCTCCCTGTGACTCCGTGGTGCATTGCTGCTAAGTAATGGACGATAGATGGGTCAATGCCCATGAGCAGCATTTTCTCCCACAGTCTCCCCCTCTGCACCCAGTCAAAGGCAGAAGTCAGGTCCATAAACCCAAGATATAAGGTCCCTGGCTTCGCCATGGTATATTTGCCAACGACTAGGTGCAGATTGAGACAGTGTTCCACTGTGCCCAGACCTTTTCTAAATCCATACTGAATATTGGAAAATTTCCCATTTTCTGCCATCCAGACCTCCAATCTCTCCAATATTATTCGACCCATAATTTTACAAGAACAATCAATTAGGGAGATTGGTCGATAGCATTTGGGGTCTGACCTGTCACCCTTTTTTTATATGGGCACTAGTATTACCGATTTCCAGGAATCTGGTGGGCCCAGGGCCGCGTAGCAGCCGAGTATATTTGTTAACACTGGTGGCCACAAGGTTGTATCTGCTCAAAATAAATCCGCAGGTACCCCATCAGACACAGGAGCCTTATTCTTTACAGTCTGGCTGAGTGCCCAATCTACCTTATCTAGGGTCGGGGGTTGCAGGGGAGATGCCTCATATTGAGTATCAATGCCACTAGATGATTCGGTACTATTACCATAGAGGTCAGTAAAATGTTTCACCCAAGTTTCCGGCATAATATTTACATCAATGTTAATATTTTGTGTATTACGGAAATATTCCTCACTCACTGTCTGCCAGTAAAGTCTGGAGGCTTTGCATTGTGACCCCTGATGTAATTTACCCCAGGCATCTTTCCTGATCTCCATCTTACGGTGCTCCAAAGCACGCCTATAATCTATACGGGCCTGCCTAACTGCCTCCTTATCGCGAGGTATGATTTTTAAGATTTTGATTAATTTGTTATGCTGATGTGAACATTCTCTAATAAACCACCTTTTGTTTTTTTTGTTTCCCATCACGCTGGCTCTTGGTTAAAAGTTCCCTGATTGTCTCATTTATTACCTTATATAATTTAATCATAACTGTGATATTTAACTTAACTTCCAGACACTCCAGAACTTGCTCAAGGCTACGCTTTATTATCTCCTCTGAATGTCAATATGACTCTTATTTTGGAATCCTCTGTGGTGTTTATTGTCTTTTTTTGAACCAATGTTTGCAATCTCATGATCTCCTTGACTCAATCTGCTCCCTGACTGATGCACCTCTGTGGGTATCCGCTTTTGTGGTGTCTCTGTTAGACACTTTCAAATTGTTTTGCCATTTCCACATCATTGCAACAATTTCGTCGAACTCCTACAAACTCTCCACACGGGATACATTTTATTAGAGATGGTGGGTAGAGGCTGGTACCGTTGAGAAGATTGTGGAAGTTAGTTTACAGTATAAAGTAGTTCCCAACATATTGTTTTGCACATAGATACTTATGTCTAAAAAGTCAATCTGTGACTTTGCTAGAGTTGCAGGTAAATTGTAGGCCACAGTCATTTGTGTTCAAAATTATTAAATAGGCATCACCCTTTCTGAACCAGGCCCCAAATATTGTATGCATCCTTGATGCCTTGTCTTTCATGGGATACACTGTATCACATAAATGTCAACCATACTACCAGCCTCTAGGTGGCACTGCAATCTCAGCTGTGCCCTGGGGTCATGGTTTCAATGGAGACGTAAAATAAATTCTACTGTTGCTGGGGCTGCAAATCTCCCTACAGCTCTCACAAAATTGAAACTTTTTTTGATAATGCCCCTGCCTCTTCTAGGGGATTCACCAGAAACAAAATATATCTAAATACTCCTCCTAGGGCATTATGCATCTCTCCTTGAAGGAGCAGTGAATAATGTGGATGCTAATGTATTATTCACTTTTATCATCCATTTAATTTTGTTTCTGGGTGTCCCAGCCATTGGATCCATTGAGAGAGCAGGCATAGGCCCCACCACCGCAAGAGCAGTTTTTCTTTGATTCTGCAAGTGGGCGCAATCAAAGCATTTCCCAGCCTGAGAACGCAGCCAGAGAAATGCTGTGCTCTCCCATCAGGCAGGAGCAGCTTTGTGCTCCTACCCAGTGGGACAACTTTACATTTTCCATGCCCATGCTCGCGGGCATGGAAATAGATGGTGTCCTGGGTGTTGGGGATACTGTCACTGAGCCACCCCCGGGTGTTGGGGTCCGCAAGGCAATTGTATGGCTCAGGGATTGGGAGAATGGCCAGCTCCCCTCCCCTTAATGAAATTATGAGCCTCAGAAGATGGGATCCGCAGAGACTTGTGCAGGCTTGGGTAGGGGGCTACAAGCTCCTCTCCCTCTTAAATAATTGCCATGCTTTCCTACGGCCTTAGCCCACCTTGGTAGGTTTAAATGACTGAGTGGTACCTTTTTTTTTAATTTGATGAGGATTCTGGGACTCCACCGCCAGGCCAAGGGGTGGTCAAGTTATTGCTAGCCCGCCCCCATGTCTTATTTTTGTGATTTTTCCAGGACTCTGGACTCAGGCCCGAGTCCTAAGATGGCAGCCAGCGCTTTCTGGTTGAGGTGGTGGCAGCCAATCAGATCTTGTTTGAGATCTGTCGGCTCTACAGATCCTTCATGGCATGATATATACAATAATTTCATCCTCATTTCTCCAAAACTAACAAACAGATTTCCACAAAACACAAAAAGCACTCTTTCTGGACTAAGATCTAACTTTCTGCCAAAGTTGCTGTAAATCCATTCAGCAGTTTGGGCTCTAGCCGTGTCTAAAGTTCCTATAGAAAACTGAATGAATATGGAAAAAGCATTTTGCCCCCCACCTTTTTCCCCGACCCCTGCTTTCCAGATAAACACTGAAAGAGATAGGTCTATAAGTTCAAAAGCTATTTTAAAAACACAATCCAATGGTTCTTTTTAGCAGCATGAAAGCGTAGTAGGGAGAAAATTCACGGTTTGTGTCAATTAATTAAACAAGAAATCTTTTTGGACACATAGTAACCACATACAACTATGTGAGGTTAGTTAATTTATTACAAAGCCAAAAATAACTGAACATAAAGACACCTCAAGATGAGAGCTTTAGAAGTACATAGGAATCAGCTTAAATCCAAATCTGTGTATCCAAATTAGACGAGGTAACATCAGCAAAACAATTAATTCAAGAAGTAGGATGCAGAGGATCAGAAAACATGAGTCCAGGTTTCCCTGCATAAAGGGTTGTTAAGTATAAAGCTTGATCTAGCCCTACACTATCACTAAGATGGCATCCCTACTTAGGAATCTTCAGAAAATGGATGAAAAAAGGTATCAGCATGTGGAGTCTTCCAAAGAAGTCTCTCCACCATCAATAGGTCAGTTAGCATAAAACTATGAAGAAAAGCTGGTTGTAAGGTGCTCTTTCTCTCTGAACACAAAGGAAGAGGTGGGCCTTTCCCTACTATCAACATCACATTATTTTAGGTATTTTTCTCAAGAGTCTTTGTAGGTCACGCCATCTGCTCTAGGTACTATCCTAAAGATAGTTTTCCATGGGATAACAACGTTCTTGTTTTGCAACAGTGTGTCCTTGGCTCCCAGGCCTTCTCCTGTTCCAGGCACAACAGCCTTCTTTTACCAACTCAAGTTTAAGATGTAACTTATTTTCTCCTTGCCTGACTAATAAAACAAAGACATCATTCTAGCTAACAAGAGCGCTTCTAGTACCTGCAACACAAAACGTGAGAAAAAACAAATTCCACAGCACACATGAAATGCAGCTAATAATTCTTAAGCGAGAGTTTCCAGGGAAATGCATTTCAGGCGTACAATAGTCAGCCAACATAAGAAACCAGCATATGAACTTTATGAATTTGCATAGGGAAATAAGGCACATTCAATTAATGCATTTAGTTACATGTAAAACAACACAATTTATAAAAACATTTAGTGCATGAATAATTGTCAGCTTCACAACACAAGCTCATCATCTTATTGTTCTCTGCTAGTTACATTCGCTTCCTACGTTAATTCTCCATGTTGCTTTTCAATGACGTAAGCACATCACATTTCGAGTTAATTAATTTCACAATTCTAATACCTCATGTTAATACGACAAAGGATTATATGCAGGTGCGCATTACATGTGTGATTGTAATGCACCCCTAAGAGAAAAACATGATTTACGCTACATCAACTCCAAAACATTCCAGGCACAAACTAGTCAACAAGTAGCATGTGTTTGGACAGTTTTGTGGAGATTTTTCAAACGGGGCGGCCAAAGTTATTAACAACACAAAAAATGCATTTCGTATCGAAACACGATCCTAGCTATAACTACCCAGTAACAGACAGACAGACAGACAGACAGACAGACAGACAGGCAGGCAGGCAGACAGACAGACAGACAGACAGACAGACAGACAGGCAGACAGACAGACAGACAGACAGACAGACAGACAGACAGACAGACAGACAGACAGACAGACAGACAGACAGATAGATAGATAGATAGATAGATAGATAGATAGATAGATAGATAGATAGATAGATAGATAGATAGATAGATAGATAGATAGATAGATAGATAGATAGATAGATAGATATAGATGAATGCATATTGATATGTGTGCATGTGTGTACTTGTATATACTGTACCTTTTGGGTAAGTACTGTATCATTGCGTATATGTACATGCATATCATACTGTGAAATTTCAGAGCAACTGTACTAATAAATGCACACAAGAGAGAATCATTGTTTGCAGCCTCACAGATTGAGTTACACATGGAAACAGCTCTCTTTACAGTCAGCAGGCCTCTTCTATGTGGTTTTATCTTTTTTCATATATTTAACCTCTTGCATCCTGCTTTTGTTTAAATATATAGTTTTAAAACAAACCCACATGAATATGGGATGGCCTAGACCATATATGCAGGTGTGCATAATATAATAAACTATATATTACAATTATTGAACGAGTGCAGGGACAACATGACCTTCTTAATGATTTTCCTCTCAGACGTCATGGCTCCTCCCCACACCCAACAATGGTAATAAATACCAGTACCGAAACAAAAAAAGAGTTATTAAAAGAACATGGTGGACAGCATAGGGTATGATGACTGCTGTGCTGATTTCTAACCATAAACATAAAAAAGGTTTAAAAATACTTTATACATATTTTTCATAAATGCAATGAACAAATATCATTTATACAGTTAGCTATTTCAATATATTAAGAATGTTAAGTGCACATAAATGCAAAGATACTCATGTGTTACATTTAGTCAATATATTAAGAATGTTATGAAATGAGCTTTCTTTAAACTGTATCAATGGGAAATGATGAGTGTTTCTTGCCCAGAGAGACTAGTGAGTCATGAGATGGAGGGTGGCAGATGTGAATATCAAGCCTGCTTCTGCTTGGATAGACGGGCAGGTCGTAAGTGAGAAGGAAAGAGGGAAGATCTGAAGGGTGGTGTGCCTCCTATATGAATCCTAGATCTATTGTTAGAGTCTCTAATTGTCTGAGGTGAAAGCTTTGTGACTTTGCGGATATCAGTAGTGTGGCAATAGTGACAATGTATGAAGGAAAGGGAAGAGGAATATCATTTGTTGTTTTTTGTAGGACAGGGAGCTAGTATTAGGGTGGAGATTAAAAGAGGGCACAGGATTAGTTCCTGACGCAGTTGACATGTTGTTTGTAAGTATCAAGGACCCCCTGTAAAATTGATTCCACAATTCCTAAGATAGGGCAATTATGTCTTCAATAAAAAAATTCCTAGGCAATACACAATTTGTCAAAATATAAAAATATAACATAAAAGTAGTAATTTTACAAAACTCAGTGTATAGACCAAAAAGATATCTGTTTTAATGAAAACTTTTAATTTCAATTAATTTAATTAAATGATAATGTAAAAAACAATTGGTATTTAAAAAGACATCATATTGATGACATTACATAATACAATAATTGTACCAACAATATTATAATTTCTCAATACATGAATACCATCTATAAAATACAGTTAAAATCAAAAGTGGCAGAAATTGTTTCTTCGACGCGTGTTTGGCGCAGTTTCTGCCTTTGTCAGGAATGCCACAGTATTTGTGTATTGAGAACTTATAATACTGTTGGTACAATTATTGTATTATGTAATGTCATCAATATGATGTCTTTAAATAGCAATTGTTTTTTGCACTATCATTTAATTTTTTAATTTAATTAATTGAAATTAAAAGTTCCCATTAAAACAGATGTCTTTTCGGTCTTTACACTGAGTTTTGTAGAATTACTACTTTTATGTTATAATGTTATATTTTGATAAATTGTGTATTGCCTAGCAGTTGACATGTTGTCCATTAATATTTACACGTGTTTACTACAATTGATACTACTAATCAGTGTCTTATTTTTTAGGTTGAGCTAGACAGTTTGTGTGCTGTCTCTTCGGGACCTGCTGTAATCAGTCTATGGGCTTGAATTTTTTTTTTCAACGCTTTGCCTGCTATTTGCTGAACACATTGTAATTTGTTCATTCTTGTTTTTTATTGATTTAAGGCATGCATTGGTCTTGCCTCTTTTAACTAATGTCCCTCCCCGAGAGCACCGGCCAAGTACAGTCTTCTTCCTCAAGGTAGTTTTATAGCATTTCATTGCCACACTTTTTTTGTTTTTTCTTTGCTTATTTAGGCTTGAAGAACTTATATATACTATCTTGTTATATTATGCTGCACAGCGCTCGTTAACTATAGCGCCTATATTTTCTTCCGAACTAACCCCTTTTTATGTGCACTTTTTATTTTGTTATTTTGCAAGCACAGCAGATTTTACTATAGCAGGCGTGCACCTTTTTTTCCCTGGAGGAGAAGCCAATGGCCTTTTTTTCAACAATAACAAACTTGCCCCCTACAGTGGCTGTCATAATTATGTATGCAAGTCACTTTCACTTTAAAAGTCACAGTTTGTGGACACTTTCTTTTTACTGACAGTGCGGCCAGCCACTTTTATCACACAGCATGGCCAGGCGGCTTTTTTTTTTTTAATTGGTCCCACACCATAGACAGCAGGAATTGGAGGGGGAGAGCAGGCAGCTTTGCCAGCATACACCAACCAGCTCTGGCACGCAGCTCTCAGCCCCTCATGCAACCTATGTCTCCGCCCTGCAGCTGCTAGCACTTCCACAGACTGGCCAGCCGTACCCCTCCTCAACTTATTTTAATTGGTCCCGCGCCAACGATAGCAGGGACGGCAAGTGTACGGCTAAGAGCGGGGCAGCTTTCTATATACAAATCACAGAATCTGAAAAGCAACCCACAAATGTATTCAACAGACAGCTGATAGTTCAGCTGCACGGACACTTGCCTTAATTCCAGTACACATAGGGCCATATTCTCAAGAGGCTATCTCAGAGTTAACGGCACTTTAGCGCAGCCAAAGATGTGATAAATTTACCGCCCCGTTCACAATCCTGTGCAAAAGCCTACAGCACCACTTTTCCGGCGTTAGCATCCGAAACAAACATCGCCATGGATGACCCCGACAACTATCGATAATGAGATGCAGAGTAGGTGTTCCCGAGCAAAAAGCAGCGACAACATCACTCCGCAACATTCTGAACGACCAGCCAGATCTGTGATAAGAACACTAAACATGCGATAAGGTGCGTTAGCACCAGGAAATTAACAACTGCTCTGGCCTGGTGCAAAGTCAGACCACAACCTGCACCAGACAAGGGAGCACAGCCCATAGCCACACATGAAGAACAACAGATGCCCCCGAGCACCTGCCCATGCAGCACGGACACCCAAGAGGGCAACAACACCCACCAACACCACACCCAGGCCCGGGCCCCCTCTCCTAACCCCGGATGAAGAAACTGCACACCAACGCTACAAATCCCAAAACAAAAGGTTTTGTCTGATGTCGCACAAGCAGGAAAATCAACATACATGTGTGGCCAGAAAATGGAGAATCAGTCATACAGCAATGCAATCACCAACACAAAACATCATTCAAACAAAAGCCAAAACAACCATTCAGATGAGTCCTAGCGGGTCCTCACTGGACACTCTGTAGGACACAGCCTGGTAGACAAAATCTAAGAGAAGAAGGTGTGCCATGCGCCCAACAAAGGAAAGAGAGGGAGAGAGTGAGGGAGGGAGAGAGCGAGGAAGAGAGACAGAGTGAGATTGCATAAGCAGCGCAAGGCCTCTCAGGCACCTGGCTCCACGTGCCAACATGTGTGTGTGTTTTGCCATCAGTACACCATAAGCCGAAGGCCTTGTCTCAATCTCAGCGCCAAAGCCACATCACATTCCGAAAACGCAAGTAGTAGTCAGACAAACATTAGGGTTGAAAGCTCCTTTGTTCCAATGCAGAAGCCGGGAGGATGCTTGCACCTTTGACCTTGGTCCTGAACGCGGCTGGAACACCTTGAGAGAGATGCCATGGCAGATGGGGACGACTCCCACACCACGCATTGCTCAAATGAACTATCCAATTTATCCATACCCCACACAGAGAAGCCCCTGCCTGAGGTACTCCCGCTTAGGATGCCCTTGACACTCACGGAAACAACAACCCATTCTCCCCAACGTTGCACACACATTTGAATCATTGCTCAGAGCTGTGGCATATTCCCCACACAACTGCCACAGTTCAGAAGTGTGCCTGTTCCACAAGACGCTCTAACGCAATGGCAGGCCATCCCGGGCAAATGCACAACCTCCGTCACATGGAACAGTACCGTGAACGTAAGCTACATTTACTGGGCGCACTGGCAGTGCTGCAGATCAGTTACCGGCTGAGCTTCCGCCTTGCCTACCGTCACCTGCGTCCAGCCCTGGTTCCACTACCGAACATGCACGTTCGAGTGTCCCATGGATGTCTGCCTATCCAACAAAACCATAGATAAATTGGACTATGACTTGTGTGTGCGCCCCCTGTTGGATCACAAACAGGAGTGTAACCGAGACAGCTGTGCATGGGATGCCTTGACATACTGCGTATGTATTGGCAGTTGTGCATGGGAGATTGCACAATTCCTCATGTGCAGTGACCACATCAAGGCGCTCTCCTATTGGGCTGTGTTGCAGATTGGTGAAACGGCGTGGACTGAGCACACCTGCCTGGACCAGTTAATGGATTGGCTCACCCTGGTGTTCCTTGAACACGACAACGACGTACTATTGGAACACATTGCACATGAAGCTGCATGGGCATTCATGGACGAGTAACTACGTTCCTGCAGCCACATCGGATTGTCACCCACAGCACAGGTCCCAACAACTTGTTGCATCGTGGGGAATCCTCACATATCCCACCACAACAGAGGACGTGTCTGCCTTCGTCAGGACTCTGGATGCTTGTGTGTGAAACTACGCTTGTGTACACACACCTTTGCAAGGTGATGCAGGTCCATGGTCGGAGCAACACAGGGTTGTTTGGCAAGGTTATCAATTCGGACACACTGCTGGTGGGAGAGTACACACATGGCAATGTAGCACGACATGTGAACCTGTTGAATCCTTTCACCTGATTACTGTCAGCAGAGCAGAAAATCGGCGCACTCTGGTGGCAGAGCACTATGCAGATCCCATGGGCAGTGAGTTGTGCCCCCTCACACGGGGCAATGGGCAGACGCCAAACAACACATAACTCGCCCAGCACGGCAAGTTGGGATGAGACTGTTGCCATCCTTGATGATTGTTGTCCACTTTTGCCTCACCCTTTTCTGAACCGAGACATGTTCCCATGCTGCGTGTAAGTTTCTTAAGCATGTGCCTGCCTGTTGTGGCCATTGCCTCATCTGTACTGACACGCACATGCCAATAAAGTCTATGCAACTCCACTGGTGTCTAACTGTGATGAGTGTTGATTAGATTGTCCACTCATGTGCCACAATGAGCATAGTCCCTACACAGGGAGGAACTAACTGACGCATGTACAATGGGGGTGGCTCCCTTTTGCAAGCTCCACCTCTGTGAGCCAGACATTGGTGTGGGATAGTTGCTGGCCGACCTGTGCACTTATGTGACTTCAGCAATGTGAGTACGGTGTCCAAACTCAGACCATGTGGAGCAATGTTATGAATTGTAACAGGATGTGTCCACACAGATGTGTGTGAGTAGGTATGCGACGTGAAGTTCGGTTGTCACCTGTGATGTAGGACACCACTTCTGGCCTGCTACCGATTTGGTCATTCCTACACACAGCCCATATTCAATACACGGACGTGTGCCTACGTTGGGGGGTTGTGAGATTGTTGTTAATGTGCAATAGGGACACAGCTAGTACTCACCTTCACAGTCATCCAATTGGCCATGTGTCTCAGGGATACACATGCGCATAGATGTCAGTTGCCAGGGTGTACCTTCATGTGCAAACATTGTCCCTACATCCAGCCATACTTCCATACATGAGTGAACATAGTCATGACACATCTGTGTGATTTAGAATGTTTTATTCACATTCAGGTGACTGACGGAGCTGGAGCTGTACATGGCCATCCAAGCCCACATTACATGGAAGCCAAGTGGTGGGCCAACCAGAGTCCTTTGGGGGCTGAAAAGTAGTTTGCAAGAGGGGAAGTGCAGTCTGCAGCAGGGTTGCTGTGTAATTGTCCAGCAGTGAAGATATGGCAGTCCGTGTCAGGGTCCAGGTGAATGTCGCAGAGTTTTCCGGGGGTCAGTGGGAGGTATTGTCCCAGGGCATGATGCATAGGTCAGAACCAGGCAGGGCAGTGATGGATGCTACTGCCTCCTTCCTCACACAGTAATTACCATCCCCATCTTACTCCCCTGATACGGATTCTGTGTCTTGTGTGTCTGGTGTGTGTGGCGGGGTAATGGCTGCATCACTGTGTGCCACTGACACATCAGACTGCGAAGGTGATGGAGCAGCATCACTGTGTGCTACTGACACATCAGGGGTTGGAACTGTGTGTGTTGATGTTCCAGCTGCAGTCATCTGGGACTGGCTCAGTGGCAGCAATGGCAAGATGATGAACTGCAGGGCATTGAAGTTCCCAGCTACTACTCATTGGTGTCCAGCCGTGGCAGCCATACTTCCAGCCTGCATCTTCTCCATGGTCTCCATTGACCTCCGCATCTGTGCCAACTCTGTGCTGTCTGGTGCCTGTCTGACCAGACAGTTCTTGTATCCAATTAATGGCCCCAGCGAGGTCAGCCAAGGTCTGTGGTGGAGCATGGTGTGTACAGGGGGTGTCCGATATGGACTGTACGTGGTCCCTGATGGGACTCAGACACCCACGTATGGCATTGAGTTTGGCTGCCACGAGCTTGAAACCCACCCGCAGCTGATCAGCCAACTCCACCTGGCAACACCACACATGCTGTTGGAATTCCATGTCTTGGTCGGGGGGTCCTGGGAGACAGCTGTGGTGGGGTGTGTTTCCTGCTGTGTGGTCTTTGCAGGTGGTGGGGTCACCTCGAGGCAGCTGGGCTGCCCTGCTCCTGGGAATGGGGTGCAGAGGTTGTCCATTATCCGTTGGAGGGTGTCCTGACATATGTGCAGGTTGTCCTCTTCATCATGCATGATGAGAAGTGTGGTGTGCTCTGCCGGAGGTGTTATTTGTCCCTCTGCAATGTAAAGGGGAGATGCAGGTTAACAGAGTTTCACATGTATGTTGAAGATTTGCAGATGTTTACATTCAGACTGCATACCAATGTACATTGTGTCTGGAGCTGGCTATTTGATGGCACTCGGACAGATTTTGCGGCCTGGTGCATTGTTCGTCTGCTGCGTGTATTGTACGGCATGGGTTGTGGGTTCACGTGGATATGTCAGAGTGTGACCTGCTCCTTTACAGATCTGATCCACACTGGGCTACCTCCATGTCGATTCGTAGGCCATGTCATGTTTTTTGGCTGCTGCCATGCTATCGGGCATGCAGTGTCACTTGCATAGTCAGTGTGGCTCACAGTGCCGCTGCTTTGCTGGATTCAGCACATGTGCATGGGTAGGTTGTGATATTGGTGATAGGGAGGGGGGGCCCTTTGTGCACATTGTTAATGGGGGCCTACTTGGTGTTTCTATGTGTGCTGCAGTGTGCCAAGGTTATCGGGGCCATGTTTCACGATCATTGTGGGTGTGCAGTGTGCTACACATAATTGTGCATGTGTGCCATTGTGCCCATCTCCCCCGTCCCCCCAGTCCCTGGTCGTTACTCACCCTGTTGCTCTTGGATCAGGTCATATCGAGCTGTGTCCAGGCCCCCAAATCTCCACACTGCTGACTGTGGCCACCATTTCCTCCAGCTCATCCAGCTCCTCCTGTGTCGCAGGACTTCCATCTCCAGTCGCCGTTGCTGCCTTCCTGTTGGCGGTGAGTTTCTCCTTCGTTTGGCTGTGCACTTCATGCCAGCCCCTCTTGACCTCCTCCATTGACTTCCTCAACATTCCGACTGCATTGACGTTAGTGACGATGGACTGCCATATTTCCGTTTGGGTTGCCAGTGAAGATGATGAACAGTTGTTGATAGTGTTTTATCACTTCTGTGATGATGATCCGGTCTTCCTGCGGACTGAACTCCGTCTTCCTCTTCCTTTTCTCCTTGCCCTTCCCCAAACACGGGGTTCCATGCTGGTCCTCCATGGGGCTTGTGGAGTTCGACTTGTCCTCTGCACTCGGCCCGGGTGCATCCATGGTGCTAAGCAGTTTGAATTGGTTTTGGTGGGTTTTTATTCTTTCTTTTATAGTGCATTTTCCCACCAGACGCGTGGGATTTGCAGGCCTGTGGCTGGTTTCCTCATATTTTTGTACTGCGATTGACCTCATCGCATGATTTTTTGCATTCGCGTTTCACATTTTTGCGGCGTGGCGTTGATTTTAACACTGACATTTGACGCGTTATCTGGCGACTATCACATGCTACCGCCGCTTTGTGAATACTTGGTTGGCACGGCGTAATTTTCCCACGATAGGCTGCAATGTTGGGAGTTGCGTTAAGCTATACTTGCGGTAGTTATCACACGTTCTTGTGAATATACCCCTAAAATGCTATTGTGATCAGCGTGGTCGTGAACCCGCTTGTTTACAAACCACCCCTCCCTATCTCCTCTGCAGCCTTGGAATTCCTCTTAGTTCCATTTACAGGGGCTCCTTGCATGTCACTTCCCAGGCTAGTATTCTGCCATTTTCATGGCTATATTTCCAAAGAAAATCTTTATTTAAATGAGTATCCACTGCATTGACACTATCATGCTGAAACTTAGTTTTTTTATTTTTGAATTAAGAAAAAGTGTGACACGGCTGCCTTCACTCACGGGAATCTGCTAGTCTTGCTCAACGCGGTCGGATGGAACACATGATTACCACGTGATTAGGTTTTGGGCTGTATATATGGCAGCAATGGCTTTACATGGTGTTTACAGACCTGAGTGCTAATAAACGTTGTTGCGGTTACCATGCCGGCGAGTGTCACGAATGTTGGCTTGAAATTCAGTGAGGTATCCTCTTACTTTGCTGAGCTCCATAGCAGTGTGTTTTACTGATCAGCTGTAATATTTATGGCAGAATAGGGTTGTGTCAGGAAGCATAGTTTCTTGTTTCTTCGTGGACGATAAATTGACTGACACTGACACAGTCAGAAATAGCAGGCATTAAGGTGGGTGACAATGCAAAATGACTCAAAGTGTTGGGCTCCCGGGTGAAATTCCGAGTTGTTCCTGCCAGGATCAGAGCTCGTGACTTGAACATTACACTTGTTTATTAGATAATAACACTTATTAAAAGCAATATATGCCACTACATTATTCACCCCCAACTACAAATTGAGGCTACCTCCGATTACGCCCCCTTTTATCCAGATGAAATGCTCGTTAGTGATATGCATTGGGCTTTTTTCAAATCGTCCATGGCACCCCCTCTGTCACACCAAGATATTTCATTTGTACTATCCAAGTGTATATATTTAACAGAATTTAGGCAGGAGAACAAGAAAAGGTGGTTAGTTCTGCCTCAAAAATTAAATGATTTGACTACAATTACTTGGCATCCTCTAGAGCCTAATATGTGAATGTGTATCCATCGAGTTTGAGTGCTAGCTCAGGCTTTGCCATATGACCACCCACCATGTGATCCTGGACAAATATACATCATCTCAGTGTTCCTCAGTGCCTGCATTCCAGCACTAGGAGTACTTAGAAATACGTCACATGCTGCTTATATAGCGCTATGCAAATAACGGACTTGGCCAATAAAATGTGCTGTTCTCATTTGCAATGTAATCTTAGCATAGGTATTAAGAAACCTGAATACCTGAGTGCCAATCATGGCACACCCACATGATAAAATTATGAGACCTTGTACCACACACTTAACTCCTCGTTTGGGATTACATACAAACAACATTTGTAGGGTTTGCAAACAGACTAACCTCAGAACTAGTTTCAGTGTATAAAAAAATATGGAATGCCTATATTTGCGCTTTAGTATAAATAATATAGACCTTACTAGAAATTACCCCTCTAGTCTCTGTGTGGCCTCAACATATTGTGATTCTGGGAAAATCACCAGTCTTCCTGCACAAAGTAACGAAGCACTGTTCATTGTGCAAATGTAATGCATTGGCAACAGATCATAAGGAAGGAAGGGGCATCAGATCTCCGGCTCTCCTTGTCACGTGACTCTTTCAGCTGCACCCTATTTATTTATTCACTTTTTTAAACAAGCCAGCCACTTTTTTACTTATGTGTATGTACTTTGTGGGATCTGGAGATCTTCCCCAGGATTTGTCTGGTTCCGCTTAGGAACCTTTTTTTCTGTTCAACTGCCTCTATTTAATTGTCTTGATAGAAAACGACCAGTAGATGTCAGTAAAATACCAGAATTGCATTCTGGTGAGGAACTTTCTGTTTTTAAATTTTTCTGGCAACTGCCTCTATTTAACTTTCATGATATAAAACGACCAGCAAAGGTCAGTAAAATATCAGAATCACTTTCGCATTCTCTAGATTTCAGTCTATAGAAATTGTCTTCCACGACCACCCATAGACAATATTTTTCAAATCTTGTATTTTCATTGGTATGACCACTGAAGTCCCTGATTTTATATTAAAAACAGAGCTTTGGACTATACCATTTCCTGCTGAAAAGCACTATTTCTCTCAATGTGTTCCCATACCTGGCAAGTCACACAGTTTAGTGCCTACTTTCCCTCCATGTTAAAGAACAGTAGATGTTTTGGCAACCGGGCTAATGTGCTGCATAGCTAAATACATATAGGGTCACAAAGGCGAGACCGGTTGCATTGCAAATGCTTGTCTACACTAGGACTGGCAATTTTTGTTTTCTTTAACCCCTTCGCTGCGGCGGAAATTCCGCCGCAGCGCTGGTGGGTGCGGGGGGGCAGCGCGGTGGCGCGGTGCTCATGACGGAGCCACTCCGTCATGAGCCACGGTTGGGCTGTGCTCATGACGGAGTGGTTCCGTCATGACTCCGCCCACAGCGCTAATCGCCCGCACAGGCGGGCCGCCAACGGCCGCAGCATGACGGAACCACTCCGTCATGAGCACACGGCAACCGTGGCTCATGACGGCGTGGTTCCGTCATGAGCACGGAACGAGTTAAGCGGTATAGGCTTACAAGTCTTAATACGCGTATTGTTATTAGTTAAAACCCCGTAGAGACTGGCTAAAGGTGTCATGTGACAACTAGGCACTAAAAGCGACCCCAGAGCATAGACAGCATCAGCCTATACACTTAGGTGCCGATCACGATCCGTTAAAAACCGCGTACGAACCGTCGGTCGAAGCGAATTCCCCGTCCGACTCGTACCCGGTTGTAAAACTTTACAAACATGGAATTACGATTCGCACGGAAACACCATTTCCGTACGAATCGTAAAAAACACCGACCGACGAAAATATACATACGAATGTGATCCGGGAATGCTGCGACGTGACGTCGGGACGCTTTCAGGCAGCGTTTCACGAACCAGGAATTACGATTCGAACCGACAGCAGTCCGGACGGCAATATTTTCACGGCACCCAAAAAGTGCTGCAAAAGCGAAGTACGGCGCGAATCGACCAGAGTAGGTGGCCCGGTACGCGCCGACCCCCCCCCCAGCCCCCGTAGGTACGCGCCGACCCCCCCCCCAGCCCCCGTAGGTACACGCCGACCCCCCCCCCAGCCCCCGTAGGTACGTGCCGACCCCCCCCAGCCCCCGTAGGTACGCGCCTCGAGCGTACACGGGGGGGTACGCACCGTACATACACGGGGGGGATTCGACTCGAGCGTACACGGGGGGGTCCGACTCGAGCGTACACGGGGGGGTTCGACTCGAGCGTACACGGGGGGGTCCGACTCGAGCGTACACGGGGGGGGTACGCACCGTACATACACGGGGGGGGTTCGACTCGAGCGTACACGGGGGGGTCCGACTCGAGCGTACACGGGGGGGGTTCGACTCGAGCGTACACGGGGGGGTTCGACTCGAGCGTACACGGGGGTTCGACTCGAACGTACACGGGGGTACGCACCGTACACGGGTGTACACACAGGGGGGGTCGGCACGTACCTACGGGGGCTGGGGGGGGGTCGGCGCGTACCTACGGGGGCTGGGGGGGGGTCGGCGCGTACCTACGGGGGCTGGGGGGGTTGGCGCGTACCTACGGGGGCTGGGGGGGGTCGGCGCGTACCTATGGGGGCTGGGGGGGGTCGGCACGTACCTACGGGGGCTGGGGGGGGTCGGCACGTACCTACGGGGGCTGGGGGGGGGTCGGCACGTACCTACGGGGGCTGGGGGGGGTCGGCGCGTACCTACGGGGGCTGGGGGGGGTACGGCACGTACCGGGCACCTGTTTGGACGTCTCCATGGTTGTTATGGGAGTTCGGTGCGGACGGTCTTTTCACCATACGGTTGTACATTCGGACGCCCGGGATGGATCGTGATTCCCCGGTCGGAGTTCACCTTTCACGTTTGTACGGTGAATCGTCCGAGGACGTGTCGGACACATTTTCCGACCTGAGGACGTGTGGGGAAATATTCCCAGTGCGGTTCGTATGGACTTTTTACCATGCGAATCGTGATTGCCAGTTCGTACGGCACTTGTACGATTCGTACGGTAAAAAGACCCGATACGAGTCGTACGGGGACATTTTTTACCGGATCGTGATCGGCACCTTAGTCTTCCCCCTGTGTTAATTAAGTTCGTGTTTACGCACCGCTTGCAGGTTTTCAAAACACATCAATAAAAGGCATTGTCATTTACAATACCAATAGCTCAAACTCTCGCAAATGCAAAACCTATTGCATTGCAAATGCTAGTCTTACCTCCTTCTTAGACAAACAGAGAAGATCAAGGCAAAGGCTAATGGGAGTGGGGGGAGAAACACCAAAGCTATCACGTCTTTTTTATACAGGTTAATCTTCTTTCATTTATGTTTTGTGTACTTTTCCTAACTTTGTCTGACTTTGCCTTTTTTTCCGTTTTAGTTGTGTTAAGTTAACTCCGAAAATCTCCATCTGTTTAATTCACATTCCCTCAGCTGGGACCAGGCTGGTACCCAAACAAGCACCGAAAAAGCACCAATTATGCATGTTGCGAGCAAGTGCAGCGACTGAGTCACCCGCTAAAAGGAGGGGTTGGGGAGGGTATAGAGGCATTCTAATGGAAAGTGCTGCTCTCTCAAAGTCAAAAATATATTCTCTACCTATCACTCTTCTACTCTCTTATTCTCACTCTTTGCTTTATCTCTCACTATCACTCTTTTGCTCTCTTGCTGCTCTGTTCTCTCACATTAACTTTTTTTGCTTTCTATTTTATGCCCAGTCTTATTTGTCCATTTCGGTTAAATGTACTGCTACTCACTTCAATTGATGGTCAGCCAGTCTGCTTTTACACAACGTCACTGTTTTGGTGCCTTCTGTGTCTGCGTTGTTTCTCTACTTAAACTGTACCTTCGTTGCTTATCATTTTGTGTCACTCTTTAATGAGTCTCTTATTCCTGGTGCCCACGAACTTTCAGTTGCTGTCATACCTTCTTTGAAGCAATGTTGTTATCTATAACTAAGCAAAATGAAGCAAGAACAATTTGAAAAAGTACCTAGCTCAGTATACATTGCTAATTGGGGCTGTTGTGTCCTCCTGAGAATGTGTAAACTGTAGCTGAGAATGCAAGAAAAGGATTGGTAAATGAGACATGTAGCTGGAAATGGGCCATTACCTCAGTAACGAGGCTTCTTTTAGCTCTGTTTGATGGGGCAGATGACATGTTTTCTGCTGCTGTTGTGTGCGGCTTTCAATGCCATGTGTGTCACCTGATCTCCTCTGCCTATACATAATGACAGCATGTGAGATCTGCCCGTCTCTAGTCTTGTGAGACCTTGGACATCATTGTCCTAAGCAATGAAGGAAGTTAGGAATCATTTAGCCTGATCCCTCTGGGTAATGCAGGTTCCTTTAAAATACACCAGACTAAAAAATACTTGCCGACGGTCCAAGTCATATTTTTGCAAAAACTGTACATGGAACAAACTCATGTGGTGAAATGTAGTTTTAACTGATTCAAAGGTGTTAAGAGTCTTGATTCCACTGACTTACATCACTGGGAGTTAAAGATGTAGCATCCAAAACCGACAAGTATGTGTCTCAGTTAAGATAGCTGATAATTCCTTTCTACAGTAATGCATGTCCGCCTATACTTAGGTACCCGATCTCTATAGTCCTAGCACAATGAAGCCCACTAAGCACTACTGTTTCAGCTACAGTAGAAAATGCCTGCCTTGGACTGAGTGTGTGGGATATTCTGCGTTCTTCATCTTCCTCGTGATGCTGTGTGTGAAGCACCGCCAGGTAAAGACCCACACACCAGCAGCAGATTCCCCCCTGGGATCAGCCCTTAGAGCAGAGCTCAGCACTGCTCAGTGCTGTGGGAGACAGTAGTCAGATGGCAAGTGTTACTCTTCCTTTCGGGCTATGAATTCAGTTGCAGAACCAAATGTTTCTAGGGCGTCTGCAGACTTTCACTTATCCCTGGCTGATTCATGCACTCCCAGACCCTTTAGGCCCAAGTCACAAATTGCATTTTAAATACATAAAGTAGTACTATAGTGCTACTGCTTACTTATTACAAAATGCATTTCACAAACCTATGGGTGAAAATCACCACCTCCACCTCTCCCTTCTTTACTGTGGGACGATCTCCATCCATGTAAGTTTTCTATTTACTAGTCAATGTAGGAAGGGCCAGGAGGAGAGTTGGGAAAATATGAAATACTTACTGCAAAATGGTAGGACTTTAAGGGGAGTAAGAAGGGGTCTATGAAGAGGTACGGAGGGCTTTAGGGAGAGACATGCTAATACAATCAAACAGCAAACTGCCCAAGCAAGTTGTAACAGCCCTTCTGCTGATGATTGGTCAAAGTGGTCGAGAACTACTCCCTCCACTAAGCCATCTTTGACATTGGTTGACATCAGGTCTGGGAATGGTTCACTTTCTTACTCTTCTACACCATCTGTCACCATGAGCATTGTAATATCAGCTCTGTCACAGGACAACTTGAGCCTATTCACATGTATGATCCTATGTGGGTTCTTTGGGGTACCTAAGTCCACCAGGTATATGACTTCGCCCATCTTTTCCAAGATAGGGTATGGCCCAGTCCATTTCTCTTGGAGTGCTCTGGGTTCTACAGGTTCTAACACCCAAACCAATTGCCCAGCCTGGTACTCTACCAGGGAAGCCTTTGGTCATAACAGTGTTTAACAAGCTCCTGACTGGCCTCTAAGTTTCTGTCAGCCTTTTTCATGTATTCAGCCATCCTTGAGCGAAGGCTTAGTACATAATCTAGGATGTCCTGATTGTGCTCCTTGAGAGGTCTCTCCTGACCTTCTCTAACCTAACTTAAGGGACCCCTCACAGAGAATCCAAAGAGCAGTTCAAAGGGACTGGATCCTACTCCTTTTTGTGGAACCCCCCTGTAGGCAAAGAATAGGCACGGGAGAAAAAATATCACATCTTCTCCTGATTTTCTCTGGTAAACCCATAATCATGCCTTTCGTGGTCTTGTTAAATCTTTCTACAACCTTGGATATGGTAAGGTGTGGTGAGTTTGTTAATCACCCCACACTCATCCGACATTGCTTTCAGATAGGCATATATAAAGTGTGTCTCTATCCAAGATGACCTCTAAAGGAAAAACCACTCTGGTAATAATGCCAAGTAGAGCTCTAGCTACTGCAGGGGCAGTGACTGCTGTAAGAGGTATAGCTTATGGATATCTAGTGGTATGTCCACTGCCACCAGGATAAACATATGCCCAGAGGCAGATGGTGAGTCTAGGGGACCAACCATATCAATCCCTACTCTTTCAAAGGGAGTCCCCACCACTGGAAGGGGTATGAGGGGAGCCTTTGGTTTGCTAATTGTCTTGCCACAGGCTTGGCAGGTACCCCAAGAGTGACAACATGTCTTCACCTTTTCTGACATCTGAGGCCAATAAAAGTGATTGATCAACCACAGATGCACCTCTGTCAACCGAACCTCAAACAGAGCATCCTTTAGGCATCTTTAGCCTGCTTCCGCAGCAGCAAGACCACTCCATTATCGTCTACAGTGGTGATCCTGTGGTACTTGGAGCTTACCCTTAAAATGCCCTGGTGGCCAGGTAACTGTTCAAAGTATCATCCCTGCCCCATAGACCTCAAACCTTCTAGATTTGGTTGCCCAATCTAGGCCAGAGTTGCCGAACTAATGCTATCACACTTTTCAAAAGTTTACAAACTTTTTGTTGACAAATGCTTGCTTGTGGTTGCATTAAAAGCTATTTAGAAGTTCTAAAATCTGTATCTTCGGAACCCTCTGGTGGATTTTGACCAGCAAGAACTTTCATAAAAATATGCTAAGTGTTTATAAATTGTTGTTGTGTTTCTTTCTTGTTGTGTGGCTTCCTTATTTCTTTGTTTGTGTTTCTGTTGAATGCTTTCCACATTGTTTCTTTGCGACGCCGTGCTGCTTGAAGCCACAACTACCCAGGTTTGAGCTCAAGGTTTACAACCAAGCCTGACTGGACCCAAGACAGTTATTGCAAGTGTATTTATAAGGCCCCAGAGCCATATAATATAATGCACCTAAATCCTTAAAGTCAGTTATTCATCTACAATCCGCCATAGATACTGCTATTAAATCCATTAAACCTATAACCAGAATTCTGTTATATTCACATGTGTTGTGGAGTGCATGGCTGCTCAACACAGGCTTTCCAGCATTTTTGGTCCTACCTGGAGTGATGGATGTTTAGGCATAAAGATAGGTTTTCAATTGTTTTCTGAAGATGATTAAGTTGTCATCTAATCTCAGGCTGGTAGGTAATAAGTTCCAGAGTTTCGGAGCGAGGTAGGTGAATGAGAATAAAGCTAAGCCAACAACAGTAAAATTTAAAAGACCACTTCACAGCTGCCGAAATAGTGAATCAAAATACATGTTTTCAAAAAAGCTTTGAGGAAACCAAACATGTCAGCCGATATTTAGCATTGCCAATAAAGAAAAGATGGAATAATGGTATTGTTAAATAAATATTTAATAGGGCTAAAAATACAGTTTTTACTCTGCCAATTTTAATTGGAGAGGTTTTTCTCAAGCACTATTTAGAACATTATTCTGTAGCAGAAAAATCCACATCTGAATGCGTTAACAACTATTCAAAAGCTATTCAGTTACCTGTTCTATCGGTGGAGCAAACATCAGCAGTTGTTTCACCTCTTACATTATCAAAGGTGGTATATAATTAAACATTTCCTAATGTGAAAGCTTGTGTGAGTGATGGTCTATCTGTGAGGTGTATAAATTACTTATGCACCAATGAAGCAATTTCTACGCTGCTCTATTTAATGAAATTCTAGAAGGCAGGGACCCTCCCAGTTCCTTCACTGAGGCAGTTATAAGATTTCTGAAAAGGGCAACCACTAAAAAGCCCTTGGTTCATAATATCTGATCAGCCTACTGAATTGCAATTATAACATCTTTGCGAAAATCTTAACAAGTAGATTGGCCCATTAGCACAAACTTTGGTCCATCAAGGTCAAAACAGCTTTTTACCAGCAAAGCTGATAAAAGCTAATACTAATTATTTCATTCAAGTCATTGATTATTACATAGTCAGTGAGACCAAGGCAGCTATTTTTATGCTTGACACTGAAAAAGCATTTGACTTGGTGCAGTGGGGTTGTTATTTTCTATGTTGATGAAATTCAGGTTCCCACTAAGACCTTAATCTTGCTGTGAAATTTATCTAAAAAGGTCATGGCCAAAATTACAATTAACTCCAAGTAGTGGGGCACATTACTACTATGCATGGGACAATGCAAAGCCCTTTGTCTTCTGTTCTTTTTACTCTATTTATTGAGCCCTTGGTCAGTGCACTTAGGCAAGATCTGAGCATTTTGGTTCCAGTTAATGGTGCGGCGAAACTAAAATTGTTTGCAGATGATATGATGTTGTATTTGACCATGAATGAAAATGACATCAAGAACACATATGCCAAAATTGAGGAATTTATTGTGTAGAAATCATTGAAAATCAGAAGTCCTGCTATTTAACAGCTCTTCTTTACTGTTGCCAGTCAAAATGCGGACACAATATTCTTCTGACCATCATATTGGATATTTGGGATTCAAGTTACAACTAATTTTGCTGACTTATTTCGCCTAAAGTATACCTTGAACCTTGACTAAACTACCTGGGCTATTGAATCAATGGCAGTCATTAGCTTTTATGATCATTGGGTGAATTGCGTTAGTACAAATGGCCATTCTCCTCTTGTTCATATTTATTTTTGCCAATGTTATGACCAAAGTCCACCAGTCCTCTTTTTATGAAATCGATCATATGATGCACCATTTTCTATGGCTGTGCAAAAAACCTCACACTCATCTAAAGACGTTACAATTAGATATAGAAGAGGGAGGGTTGGCACTTCCAGGAAAAATGTACTATCAGGCTGCCTTGTTAGATTGGGTAGGTCGAGCTGCAATCACTGGTACCCATTCAAACCAATTGTACCTAGGTATGACGTTAAGTGAAGCAGGCGTCAAGTTCTCTACATTTTTCTAAATATTTAGCTGCCTAAACGAACTAGGTATGCCCCATTTTCTAGCTAATAGATTATGTAAAGTGTGGCAGGAGTTTCTAATTGATTTGCTTCACTTATCTTTAAGTGTAAGAGATTGCTGCTCATTAGGTTTACAGTAAAATACATCAGCTATATGTAATTGGAGGAGGGTGGGGTGTTCCAAGCTTGAAGACTTCATACAAGCTGGATTAGTAATACCATGGCAGCAGTTAGTTAATAACTATTCAGAAATCGCTCCTAATTTGTGGTTCCATTACATACAAAGCAGAAACTTTTTTAGTGGAAGCAGACAGGCCTCTTGCAAATTAGAGGAAAGTGTAAGAAAAGCCTACTTTGTAACCTGTCTTATAGGTATAAGCAATTGGCAATATTTGCTACGCTAGAAATTAGAAAAAGACCTGAAACCTTCGTTTTTAGATACTATTGCAGCCACCTCAAGTTGCAAGATTGATCGGCTTTGTTGGGGAGTCTACAATAAAATCTGTTGTAATGCCATCTATTCAGCAAGTGGATTTTATATCGCACTCCACATCTTATTCACAAGATGTATCCCACATTCTCAGCAGCACGCTTTAGAATTGCAAACGCTGATGGCGAATGGCTAGAAATATGCTTTACATGCTCTTATCTCTATCGCTTTTGGGTCCAGGTGTTCGAATTTATTAGTTAAAAACTCCAGATGACCGTATGACGTGATCCCTATGGGGCCTTATTTGGAATGATTTCACAACCTAGCAAGATCATTGTACGGCAACAACAATTTTCATTTGTAAATTTGCTAGGTCATTAATGTCACAAAAGTGGAGATCAATTGAGGTACCTATGTTTGCGAATAGCTAAATAAGTTAAATGGGTGAAGCAGTATAAGGGTTTATATGCTGAAAAATGGGGGTTTATTTTAAAAACAAAATTTGAGATGTGGAGTTATCTGCCTGGGTGAGCCTTGCTTTTAAAGCTTTCTGATTATGATGAAATGTTGATTAAGCAATTAGTTGTTATTTGACTTGAGTAATAAAATAAGTTTACGCTGTCTAAGTGTAACGTTGTTGCAGGGAAAGACGGTATTAATATATTGAATTATTAGATGTAATGACTTTTCTACTTAGAAATTTAGTACACAATAATATATAAACATTATTCTTCAAGTGGAATTATTTTAACTAAATCTTTAAAACATATGTAAATGTAATATTTAATTCGGAATTAGTTTATAGTGCTGTAGCATGTATTCTGTTCTACATTTCTTTTGGGGGGGGGGCTTTATATAGCGCAAACTCGACCCGAAGGCATCATGCTTTACATGAGCACCAGTTGCATTACAAATGGACAAATACATTTTGTAAGGCACAGGGAGAACAGGGGGCATATGTATGAACCAAAATTTTATCGCAAATGCTGCGAATCACAAAAAACAGCGTTTGCGACAAAATTTTCGCAATTTCATATGTATGACACACTTTCCCAGTGCAAAATAAGAAAACCCTAAATTAGCGATTTCTTTGGCTGCGAAACTCCAAAATTGCGATAAAACTTGCGATTTCTTAAATTGCGATATTCTCAATTTGCGAAAATCGCAAAAAGGATATCGCAAAATAATTGCGAAATCACGAAATTCGCTAATTAAGAAATCACAATTAACACCAAGTGCATGCAGGTGGTAAACAGGTGCAAGGTACTTAAACCACCCCACAATGCAACAGAACCTTCCACAATGGCAGCACTTATTGTGATAGCCAGGAGCAGTGACGGCCGTGTAGGGCGTTTTACCGGGGCGGTGACTTGGGGCAGAGGAGGGGCAGGGTGGGGGGAAGCAAAAAGCGGCAAACGGCCGAGTTCAGGTAAGTTACGAAAAAAATTAATAAAACGAATTTCGTTGCGCGCGCTGCATCGCCAAATGCGATGCAGCGCACGCAACGAAATTCGTTTTATTAATTATTTTTGTAACTTACCTGAAATCGGCCGTTTGCCGCTTTTTGCAACCCCCCACCCTGCCCCTCCTCTGTGCCACGTCACCGCCCCGGTAAAACGCCCTACACGGGCCGTCACTGGCCAGGAGGCTGCGTATTTGGGCTCTTGCACAGAGGAGAATGAGACAGGAACGTATATCAGGCTGCGCATCACTCTGTTCCAGCACACTGAAGAGGACATCCATGACAAGTACAGGCTGCACCCACAGACCATATTGGACCTGATTGAGGAGCTGAAACCCTATTTGGAACACCCTACACGCAGGACACAAACAATTCCCACACATGTGCAGGTCCTGTGCTCCCTGCACCTCCTGGCGTCAGGGAGTTTTCAACGGGTCATAGCGGAGGTTGGTGGGGTGTCACAGAGTGGACTTTCGTGCTTTTTCCATGCCTTCCTCGATGCAATGCAACAGAGGCTAGCACATTACATATACTTCCCCACCACCCAACAGGCATTACAGCAAACAAAACTTGACTTCTACCAGATTGCATGTTTCCCCCACGTCATTGGCTGCATCGATGGGACCCATGTGGCCATCACACCCCCATCAGCAACTGAATATGTCTACAGAAACCGTAAATGCTACCATTCCCTCAATATACAGATTGTGTGCAACGCAAAGTATATCATCAATGACATTGTACCCAAATACCCTGGCAGTACACATGACTCTTTCATCTTTAGACACAGTGGAATACACAGACGTCTGAGTGCTGGAGAGTTTGGGGAGGGATACCTGCTAGGTAAATACATGGCACACATCCATACATCCACTACATCACTGGTGGTGGGGACAGTGACTTACCTATTGTGTCTATCCCTGCAGGTGACAGTGCCTATGCAGTGCGGGACTTCATCCTGACCCCGTATCTGGATCCAGCCAATGCAAGTGAGAGGAGATACAACAGGGCACACAGATCTACACACTGCGTCATTGAGCGTACGTTTGGAATCCTAAAGAGCCGGTTCCGGTGCCTGCATAAAAGTGGAGGTGCACTGCAGTACAGCCCTGAGACCTGCTGTAAAATCGTGGCAAGCTGTGCAATGCTCCATAACATGGCTATGAGGAAAGGCACCACAATTGATGTGACCGATACAGACACATCGGATGACGAGCTCCCTGCTCCCCCTGGCAGACCAGCGTCTGGAGTCGGGGCAGCTGCTGGACGCCAGAGACGGACTGAGATCACACAAAACTACTTCTAGGTGAGTAATGATGACATGAGACAAAAAATGATTCTAATGTGTGCTGTGTTTTATTCACACTTCACAATCATTAAGTGTTGCTGTACCCAGCACATGTTATGCACACAGTGCAGGTACGGCACAAGTAACTGTGCAATCTGCATCGTTGGGTTACATCACCCTTTTTTGATTAATTGTCACTGGACAGTTCACCTCCTTCGGTGACGCATTGGTGGTGTTTGGCGTCCAGGCTGAGTGCCCTCCATGGTGTTCCTGGGTCCTGCACCCTGTCTCGAACTGTGCCGTCTTTCTCCAGGCAATGTAGGAGTGATGCTGCTCCTACTGGAGGTTTCCTCACTCTCGCCAGAGGCCATGAGAGCGCTGCCATCTGAGTTGGCCGTCTGCTGCTGATCCACTGCACTGGTGACCTGTGCTAGCCCTCTTGCTATGTCCTGACAGCAGTGCGACATTTCCACCTGCATTGTAACGCTTCTACGTGTTAGAGTGCTGGTGGTGGTGCAGAGGCGGTTCACGGCCTTAGTATATGTGTGCAGGCGTGCATTGGCACGTCGGGCAGCCCTGTCACTGGTGGCTTGGTTGTGCCTCAGAGTGTCACACAGGTCACGTATGGCACCTGCCATGGCCATGATGCCCTCCCCCATGTTTTGCTGATTTTTGTTGATACGGCATAGCTGCCTATTAATTGAGCGCAATGATTTACTTTGCAGGCGCTGTACCTGCAGCATGCTGTGTTCCAGCCCAGAAAATACGGTGTCCTCCGCTTCAGTGGCAGTGCTGCTCCTGGGCCTTGACCTGCGTCTTTCCTGTGGTGGAATGCTTGGCCTTGGTGTGTACTGCCTGGGCATGTGTGACACACCCTGACTCCCCTCTCTTCTGTCACTGTCCTCCCCTGTGGCCTGTATGTGATCCTCAATTGAAGGCAGTGGGGGCACATGTGTGCGCTTCCTGCGCAGGATTGGTGTGTGCACCATATCATCACTGGAGTCCTCAGGATGTGCAGGCTCCTCTCCCTCTGCACTGTCATCACGTGCCCTGGATTGTGCTGTGGATGTAAAGGGTACTACATGAGTTTGTGTCTTTGTCTGCAATTTGCAATTTGCACTCAATAAAGTTTCTACAGTTTGTATCGGCTAACTTCTGACACTGTATCATTCACTTATCCCCATCCCACATGTTGCATTAGATTTCCTATGTCTCATGGACACACTGTCAGACATATTACTACAAGTTCCATGATGCATTGCTGGGTGTGCTGTAAGACTTGGACTGGAATGACATATTGTTAAGATATTTAGCGCATTTGGGGAAGTGTGCATGGGATGGGGATCAGTGCAGATTGATTTTGCATGTATCTTACCTTGGCTGGATGCAGGGTCGGAGCTGTCAATGTCAGCCACACCACCGACGCTCTCAGGCAGGAGAGTGGACTCCACAACCTCCTTGTGGGGTGTTGGCTGTGCTGCTGTGGATGGTCCTCCCCCGGTCTGGTTTGCATCCTTTAGTCTGGCTGCCACCCTCTCCTTAGACCTCTGCCGCATATCGTACCATCGCTTGCACAATTCCTCGATAGTGCGATTAGTCACACCCACAGCATTCACCTTCTGTTGAATGTCCAGCCAGATTTTACGTTTCCTTGCTTCTGGGACTCTCAGTGCCTTTTTCCCAAAAAGGAGCTCATGGCTGCAAACCATCTCCTCTATGAGGACCTCCTGCTCCTTGTCAGAAAACTTGTGCTTTCTCTTTCTCTTCTCTGCCTCCTTGCCCTGATGTTGTTTGTTGTACTCCATTGGGGTTTGTTCTCTCCTGGGATGCCTCCTCTCACTCTCCAAACAGCCTCTGGGTGTGGCTCAGGTAAGCAGGTGCAGGAAATCACTCCCACTTCCTGTTTGTGATGTCATCAGGCTGCACCTGTATTGCAGATTCCCGTTTTTGCGATTTCTTACTTTGCGAATTTCACAATTAAGAAATCGCAAATGATGTTTCTGAGACTTTTTTGCGATTATTAAGAAATCGCTAAACATTTGCGATTTTTTTTTTACATACCGATTTGCGAATCTCAAACTGCAAATCGCAAAATATCGCAATTTGAGTTTCGCAAAACGGGAGTTTCATACATATGCCCCTAAGTGATTTGTCCAGAATCACAGGATGTTGAACATCCCTGCAGAGACTCAAACCCGGTTCCCCAGCTTTGTGGTTGACCACTCTAGCCGTTAGGCCACATCCTCATTCCTATTTAAAATAAATATATAAAATTAGTTTACATTAATAGTTACAATTAATGTATTTTTAGTATTACTTTTTCAATTTTCCACATACTTTACTTTAGGAAGATTTCTAATCCATTGGCAGAGAGCTCTGCTTATGTGCGAAATGTTACTAGTAGTAACTTTACACGGTGAAATTTGGATTCCTCCCCATTTCAGGGACTGAAGACATGCACATTTATATTTTTTTGTAAATTTACACTCAGAAACAGTGAATTGCCAAAAGTGGTAAATTTACTACAAAGTATAAAAGTACATTTACGTGTAGACGTACTCACCTGTAAATTTACCTTTCTGAATATGCCCCATCACTTTTGTTTTGATTTTAATATGTACCCCATGGGCCTCAGACTCTCTACCCCCAGCATGAAAACAAGCATGAACACAAGCCTCAATCTCCTGCATTAAAACCCATCCCCATCCTTCCAGCCTCTGGGGAAATACCTGGTGGCTGAAAGGACCATCACAGGACTGTGCTCCTGCCTTCTTTTTTCCTTTTGTTTTCATCAATTTTGACTACTGAGGCAGTAACTTCTCCCTTACTCCTCCTATGGTTTTATTCTTTCCCAGTCATCCTTACATTCTTTCACTTTCCTAATGTGTTGCTTTACTGATTCTTTCCTAGCCCGATCCACTATTTTCCAAAAATGTTCATTATCTTGAGTTTTTTTACTATTTGATTTTTAAAATGTCAAAATAAACCTTTCAAAGTGATTCATTAATTTCAAATGTGTTAGTTTTTTTTCTAGTACAGCTGCTGCTGATGGTAATGCCATTTATCAATAAGTCAATCACACAGGTTCAAGGGAGTGTACGCTGTCCCTCTCCAAATATGGGTAGAGTACAATGGAATCACAGGATACCATCTGAAAATTAAACTATACCATCCACAAGTATCCTGTACCCTTACTACTAGAAGAGTGTCCAGGTTTTTCTCAATAACCTCAAAGGCCGTGCCCTGAATTACTTTTTTTGTGAGCCGTTTAGCGTCATGCATCATCATCGGGTCTCATCTTCATCCCTATAAACCAGGATGGGCTCAACTGTATTCCAGGGAACACTTCTGATATTTTCAAATGGGGTCTAGTTGTAGTAAGATAAAAGTACCTAGTAGCTGCCAGGGTTTCCATTAATTGTTGGGTGTCCTCGGTATGTTTAATAACTCAGTGATGAGGGTGTTCTGAAATGGATATAATGTCCTCACACCTTAGTCTATGTTGACATGTTTCAGCCCAATTTGAAGGACCACTTATGGTCTGGAGCCTTCGCCAGTACCAATGTGGAATGTAGGGTGCCCCTAAGTGGTACCAGTGTGGAGTCTGGGATGCCATGGAGAACAGCATTATCACCATACAGATGTAAGAGTACAAGAGTTTAAACAGCAGTTCTGAAAAAACAGTTTGACTTTCTTTATAAGAGAGAGCTTGAACATGGCCGCCTTTGTTTTTTTGGCAATGTGTTCCTTGAGGTTGAGGTTGGTGTCCAGTGTGAATCCAAGCGACTTGGCATTTGGTGAAAGTTGAAGTTCAAAACCATCAAGGCTCATGTTGCTGAAGAAGGTTTGTACTGTGTCTTGTTTGCTTTTGTTCGGCAAATAACAGGACTTCCATCTTAGGTTGAGCTTTAGGTCGATACTGGACATCTAAGTCTGGGTGATGTGCAAACATTGTTTGAGCCATTGCATGATTGAAGTAGAGGAGACTTTCAAGTAGAGTTATTTATAAATGGCCAAGATGTCTCAGAAGAACCAAGTGATGGCACTCAGTTAATAAAAGGCCAATAAAATAACACTCCCAAAGAAGTGTGTGCCCAGATTTATCATCCAGAAATTTAAATAGCAAGATTACTAAGCCCTACTTACCTGTCACATAAACATCTGCTATTTAATAATAAATCAAAGTCACCTGCTTCCAAACCAATGTAGTATCTATCTATCTTTTTCAATGGAAGTCACACACATAAGTAGTACAGTCCTTTGGATCATCACTGACATCTGAGCATGGGAATGAAAGATTAGATATCGGAGGCTATTTCAGGAAATTAAAGCATCCATTGCAGACTTAAAGGCTGTTTTGCGTGAAAAATGTTATGGGTGACCATAAGGTTGAATTAATTCTCTTCATCTTCATATTTATAAACTTTGTGAGGAGGCTGATCACTCCCGCACTTAGGATGTCTGAAAAAGTAGACTTATCCACCGTTGCGGCTTTTGCACCCTGATAATTTTTTGGGATCATAGGTAGTCTCTTCATGTTTCATGGAGAAAGAAAGATCCCTCTGACCATGGTAATTACACCAGCTGCACTGGAAATCCCTTCCCAGTATGCACTGGTTACAGGATGTGCCAGAGTGCTGAGTTCTGGCCACTGTTCTATTTTTTCATGCCAATAGGTCAAATGGCTCTTGTCTTGATCCAAATAGAATTCTGTTCAGTCCTCAAAATATTCTTGCAACATCTTCTCTATTGTCATAATTGACAGTTGCTGTTTCTTAGTTCCTGCACCTGTGTGCTTGATGTATAAGTCAACCCCTCAGAGAGTTTGGTTGAAGTTGCTCTGTTAGTGTTGTTGATTTAGTAACAGGTGTGTCTTGGGAAGGAAATAATTTTACCACTGATGGGTGCTGCTGCTGCAAGTGTGACATGATTCTGGACTCCTAGCTACTATTATGCACCCCAGAGGTACGTGGAGACAGCACTTCAGTTCTTCATTGCCCTCGAAGTTGCAATCTTTGCTCTTCTGTTAAGTCATTTTTTGACGGTCCAATTCTTATAAATGGAGGCTTCCACTGATAAGAAAGGACTTCAAGTAGGTAGCCCTTGTTTGTACCATGCATTCAGTATAATAGCACAGATTTTGGAGATTTTGGAGACATGCTCTCTTGTGCAGATTATTATTTGTATCCAGATGAAATATTAAGCAGTTGACTAAGCCACCTGTTTCTGCATTGACCGTTGTACATGATGCTTCCACTTTATGCAAATGGACCTGCAATAAGTGCAACATTGGCATTGTATGGTTTGACTTTCCACATCAAAATATCAAAAGGCACTAACATTTGGATCAGGTACTCTAGTAGTTCCCTTATGTCAAACTTCTTTGATATTATTTTGACAGTTTCATCCACTCTCCTTTGTAGCACATAATTATTGCTAGACCTGTATTGTTGGAACAGACATTGTAGCACATAGAAGGTAGAGTAACAATGAGTTAGAACCTCCTATATGAGAATTTTTGAGTAGACTCAAGTGCCGCTCGCAAAGGAGTACTTGACATGTGTTGCCTGCAGCCTTCTGGAGCACAGCACGACATTGGCTTCATTCGTTGGGCATTGGAATCTGACCGGGGAGCTGCTGTACAGGAGGACGGGACTGCGAGGACCAGCAGGCTGTGCGTGTTCCATCTAGCACACCTGCCGCCTCTTCCCGCGACCCCGCCCCCTGCAGACCGCTGAAAACTCCTCGCGGCCCCCGCTTCGCGGGAGCCGCTCGCAAAGGAGTACTTGACCTGTGTTGCCTGCAGCCTTCTGGAGCACAGCACGACATTGGCTTCATTCGTTGGGCATTGGAATCTGACCGGGGAGCTGCTGTACAGGAGGACGGGACTGCGAGGACCAGCAGGCTGTGCGTGTTCCATCTAGCACACCTGCCGCCTCTTCCCGCGACCCCGCCCCCTGCAGACCGCTGAAAACTCCTCGCGGCCCCCGCTTCGCGGGAGCCGCTCGCAAAGGAGTACTTGACCTGTGTTGCCTGCAGCCTTCTGGAGCACAGCACGACATTGGCTTCATTCGTTGGGCATTGGAATCTGACCGGGGAGCTGCTGTACAGGAGGACGGGACTGCGAGGACCAGCAGGCTGTCCGTGTTCCATCTAGCACACCTGCCGCCTCTTCCCGCGACTCCGCCCCCTCTATCCATAGCCAGTATAAGACCTGAAGGTATTACGCGTCAGCGGGACGCGTGTGCGGGACATCACCCGGGACAAAGCCCGGACTAAGGGCGGACCCTCTGAGACCCTCCGAGGCCGATCGAGGCTGGGCTGGGCCAGGAGTGACTCTGCTGCATCGTGGTAATTGGGAGTTTCTTCTTCTTTTTAAATATTGCCATGGCTTCTAGTGAGAATGTTATGCCTGGGGAGAAACCAAGGCCAGTGGTAAATGGCCCCCTTGACAGATATTTTAAAAAACCTCTCATAACGGATAAGGAGCTGGACACTACCTTGGAGGAGCGCAGACTAGAACGTCGTCGCTCTATTGAAAACATGAAACGTAGAGCTCCAGAGGTTGCTTCCCCAAACATTCCTGTTGTCGATAGTGGTAGTAATGGTGTAAACGACACCCCCCTCTCGCAAGAGGGTGTTCCGCTATTGTTACGTGACTGTTCGCCCACAAACTGTGTCCCTAGTGTTCAGGTTATCAGCGATTCTCTCCCCCCACATGCCATAAGTCATTCTAAAATTCTCAATACGCGGCTTGTGGGACGGGGGGTAGGAAAAAAGGCTAAGAACCCGAAAAAGGGGATTATTCACGGCCCCCCTCCCAGGAAAAAAAGGCGTAGGGTGGGGGTGATCAATGGCCCCAGGACACAGCATTCTGAATTTGGCCACTATCTTTCTAATGGGTCTGTTTCAGGATCATTAATTGGGCCAGATCATAGCCAGACGGCGGCCATTAGTACTTGTTCAATGGCTGTGAACCCTGTTGTGACCCCCCCAGAGCCTGCTCTATCAGCTGTAGATATCCCACAGGCGCCTATTCCCTTGGATTTTTTACCCCAACTGGGGGACATGATTAGTATTCTCCTTTTACCCATTACTGACACCTTAAGGAAGCTGGAGTATAGGCTAGAGAACATCGAATCTACATTGAGAAATATGGCCGTTGTAGGTAAGGTTACAACGGATGGTATCAGTAAACAGGCTGGAGCCCACCTTATAAATCCACCTAGGGAACTTCCTGATCTCAGTAGGAATGTAATGCAGACTGTGGGCCACCTAGCCCCGGATCAGGGCAGAAATGGACCTTTGTTGCATAAGGAACATTTAGTTAGTAAGCCCGTTATGGATTTGGTGGAGGAAGCCAGTATTGCCCCAGTAGGGAGTACTGTTCAGGCGCAGGATAACCCAAGGTTGGAGGGGGTCCCTGGGATTCATGGTCTTCGGGTTGATTTACCCCCAGAAGCTGCACCCTTAGTGGTGGTGTTGACTGGGGTTCCTGTTTTAGCTGATAATAAGAGTGAGGATTACGCCCAGCTAAAAAACAAAACTATCCACTGGTTAAGAACATATAGACCTATAAATAGGAAAGTAAACGGTGAGATATTGCATGTCAGACGTCTCCCATGGCTTGGTGGAAGGAATAAAGACGTCGATGGAGATATAGTTCTGATTAATTTCAGAGACCCAGAAGCGGTAGCTCTTATATTGAACTGGCCCCTGGGTAATGGTAATAGCCAAATTCGCCCTCGATCTTTGACCTATTTTTATCCCAGGTCCTTGGTTTTCCCCACATCCTATGTAAGGAAAAATCATTCAGTTTATACAAATGACCCCACTGCCCTTTATGCATCAAATCAGCGAATCGATCACCAAGGTTGGAATATGGTTCCCTTTAGTGGCCACAGGAATAACAACATTCGGAGAATGGAGCACCTGAGGCCTTTTACACCTTTAGAATTAGGGAACAGGTTTGATGTTTTTTCCAGCATGGATGATTGTGATTGAAAATTACAGTGCGGGCAGGGGAAGAGGGAGAGTCAAATTGGAGGTGGAGTTGTGGGGAACGTTACTGTGTTACTCAATGTGGTTGATGACCCTCAAAGCAGTGATGGGTCTCTTCAGGATGTGGAAAACATTACTATAAGAACTTCTAATGACCCAACTGTGTTAGATACCACCATATGTACTGCCGAAAAACGCATGATAAATCCAACTATACCATCGGCCACAATAGTTATTAACTCATCCCAAGTAGCCTTAGAAGAGAACCTTAGGGCTATTACGTGGAATATAGCCGGGCTAGCCTCTAAGGTAAACACCCCCATATGGGCTGACTTTATCAAACAAGGTTATGATATTATTTGCCTGCAAGAAACTTGGGATAGGGCTGAAGTACATGTTGAGGGCTATACTTCCTTTAACGTGCAGGCTGTGGCATCCCAAGCCGGTCGAGCCAAGGGTGGACTCGTGACCCTGATATCCACTGCACTGACTGAGTTCTGTGTTAGTGATCATGTAGTTCTAGGTGAACATGCCTCGGTTCTGCGTATGATCCATAGTGGATACAGAGACTTAATAATAGTGAACTTTTATAACAACATTGCCGGGCACAAACAGGGAAAGTTTATTTCTGACATAGAGCAGGCCATTGATGCCTTTTTATTGAGTACACCCAAACCTGCTGCCATCATATGGGTGGGAGATTTTAACATTAAATCATGTACTTATGCACTCAAGGGGGCGTGTGGCCATAGGGAGGAGTACTCGGGAAGGGAAACAACATGTGTATATAATCATTTCCCGCATAACAACTATGGTAGTGCTCTGAATAACCTATTGGCCAAATATGACTTGGACCTCCTAGAATGTAATAAGAACAAAAACAATGTTAGATGTCCGACATTCCATGGGAGGAACAGCCAATCATTTATTGATCATATTATGATATCTTGCTCTGTAGCTTATATCAATGTTTGGGTGATTGAACAAGAGGTCAGTGATCACAACAGTGTAACCGTTGAACTATTGGGTTGGGGAATCAAAAGGAATACCTTTGGTCAACCAATTCAGGATATTGTTGCAGAAAGGCCGAATGGGATGAGAGTGAAATGGACAAAAGTTGACCCCACTAAACTTGTTGCCAATGTGATCACAAACTGTTATGGAGAGGTCGAGTATTGTTTATTGCTGGACCCATGCCCACGAATTCTGTTATCCAAATTCCTAATTATTTCAAAAACCATTGAGAAATCCCTGACACACAAACCTCGGAATCCAAGGAAAGTTAAGGCGGTGTGGTTTGATGACCATTGTGCTCAGTCATTAAAAAGGCTAAAAACCTCACTTGATGCCACTCCAAGAGATGTTTGTAAGATCAGGGAAGAGCGCCATAACTATAAAACTGCACTTTCTATTAGGAAGAAGGAATTGCAGGATGCGGCATGGGAAAAATTAGATCTGGCTGCAGATACTAAAGATCATAAACTTTTTTGGGACACCATAAATAGTCCATTCCTGAAGAATGACAACGTCCCTGAACTAACCTCGCATGTCAGTTGTCAGGCCTGGATAGCTCACTTCACTGGGATTTTTAATTCCGATTTTACCTCTGATTTTACTTCTGTTCTTAATTCTAATGTCTTAACTGATACTCCAACCTGTTTTAAATGGGAGAAATTACTGTTCTCGGTGACTCTAAGTGAGGTGACTGTGGCAATTGAAAAGAGTAAGGGGGGGAAAGCCCCGGGTCCAGATGGGGTCCCCATGGACTTTTTCAAATCTGAAATTGTTTTATGGGCCCCCATTTTAACCCGTTATTTTAATGCAGCAATCGAGGACGAGTTACCAACCTCATGGGGTCAATCCATCTTAGTACCTCTTTTCAAAAAGGGCTCTAGGGCCGAAGCACGAAATTATCGCCCAATTTCACTTTTAGACTCGTCGTTAAAGATTTTGAGTCGTATACTTCTGGTGAGACTAGAGACCTGGGCCGAGGACAATAATGTTCTTTCGCCTATTCAGTTCGGGTTCCGAAGGGGTCTAGGAACTATGGAGCAGTGCGTGAACCTTGAACTTATCATCGGCAAGTACACTAAAGCCAAGGAGGGGAATTTGTTTATGTGCTTTGCCGATCTAAGTTCTGCATTTGATTTAGTGGAACACGCACTGCTCTGGCCAGTACTACTTGACATGGGTGCACCACCTGAAATCATCCACCTCTTGGCCAGAATGTATAGTAATCTTTCAAGTAAGGTTAGATTCGGAACAAATGGTGAATGCACCCCCCTTTTTAAAATTGGTAGAGGGATCCGACAAGGGTGCGTGCTTGCCCCCCTTTTATTTCACTTTTTATAAATCAGGTTGATCAATTTTTACAAGAATCTTATGCTGATGCTCCCATCATTAATGGAAAGCAAATACCCGTCCTATTATATGCGGACGACGCGGTCCTGATTTCCAGGACTGCGAATGGGTTGCAAAAGCTAATTGAGAAGTTTCATATTTTTAT
This sequence comes from Triturus cristatus, assembly GCF_964204655.1. Classification (NCBI taxonomy): domain Eukaryota; kingdom Metazoa; phylum Chordata; class Amphibia; order Caudata; family Salamandridae; genus Triturus; species Triturus cristatus. Next base: position 1,561,553,932 of record NC_140589.1, read on the forward strand.
TCAGGGCAGAAAGCTTAAAATTAACAAGGGTAAGACTATGACTATGACTTGTGGCAAGAAAATATTGAAAAACAAGTCATTCTTTTTAGATGGGGATAAACTTGAGGCAGTCCGACATTTCTGCTACTTAGGTATTACCTTTTCAGGTGATGGGAGATGGGTAAACGAGCAATCCTGTGTTGGTCTGAAGATGACCAGAAATACAAATTGCATCTTCAGATTCGCCTCCAAATTGGGGGGTCGTAGAATCCGAGAAATGATTTCCATCTATAATTCAAGGTGTATGTCCTCTGCCTTGTATGGAGCAGGGATATGGGGATATAATCGTCAGATTGCTCTGTCCATCCAGCAAGAGGAAAACAAGTACCTGAAACGATTATTATGCCTCCCCGCTTCTGCCTCAAACGAGATTACCCACAGAGAGCTAGGCATAAATTATGTCGCAGATCTGATTGCATTGCGTCACTTGTCCCTATGGCGGTCCATATGGGCCAAAGAAGAAACTAGGTTTACCCAGGAAGTAATTTTGGATTGTATTAAACTAGATTGGCATACGAAAATCCCCTGGCTAGAACATATTCACTCCTGGTATAAGACTCTCTTTGGCCAGGATATTTTTAAAGATATTTTAACAACATCGGTTTTAACAAAGCGTAACCTTAAAACCACCTATTTGGACCATGCAAAAGGGACCAGAACGAAGGAGTATGCAATGCAAAGTACATTCAAATTATACTTGGAGTACAACCTTAGTACAAGACTCCCACCCTATCTTACATTTGTTAGTATTAATTCTCATCGCTTCGTTCTAGCACGCCTGAGGCTGGGAATAGTCCACCATTTGGTGGCTTTCCCAACTGTAAAAAAACCCGGGTTATGTCTGTGCCCATGCGATGGGAAATCTAAACAGAGCATCTGTCACTTTTTACTCTTTTGTAATTTTTATACTGGTTTTAGAAAGTTTTATTTGAAGCAACTATTTTTAGAATATAAGATATACAGCACAAGAGCCGCAATACAATTGCTGTTTGATTTGGCTTCCCCGAATGTGTGCTATCGCGTGGCCACCTATATTTTAAAATGTACCTGGCACAGGAAATCAATTATTATATGATTCCCTCCTTTCGTTATCCCCGTTCACCCGTTGGCTATTATATTTTACGACTATTGGTGATTTACTGTTAATTACATTGTTGTTGTGTATTTATTTTTGTATTGGCATTTGCACAAATTTTTATTACAAACAAACTGCTGCTAAAATGTCTAAACTGAATTAACTCCCCCCTTAATAACTACTACTAGAATGTACCTAATGATTAAATTTAACCCTGTACACAAAGTGATATACTTTACTGATTTAACAATATTGGCATGGATAGTGATGTAATTTTAAATGTTTCATTATTTAACTTTCATAAATTTGATTCTTTACTGTTTTAATGTATGTTGCTATATGGTTGTACTTGTACATACCGAATAAAGCATTTATGAAATGAAATGAGTAGACTCTATTAGCATGCTGAATGATCCTTGACTGCTTCTGGGTTTTAAAAGAATAGCTAAAATGTGTGCACATTCTGCTGGAGGTCATCATTATGTTGTGGCGTACTTCTTTTTTGAAGCAGTACTGCACAATTAGATTGATACAATAAGCTAAACACAGCTTTCTAAGGTGTTTTCGATTTGCCTTGGCTTTGACAATATTACTGCCTTTGCTAGGGAGAACAAATCCAACAATGAGATATCCAGATTGAAGTATTCCTAGACTTTGGTGTTAAATTCTTACATGAAATTGGCAGCTGTGTGTGCTTTCTCCGTGGGGGGATACTACAATTGCTGCATGCCAACAAATGTATAAATACATAATTAACTGATGCAGCACCCTTTGATAAACCTCCTGGATGCAGTTGTACACATGTACGATTTAGCTTGACAGCTGGTCCACATGTTTGTAATGAAATGATGGACTGGACAGAGCAATCCTTCATTGCAACAACCAATTACACCACATTACTGTGATGATATGACACAGCACTATTGAATTATACATCAGGTTTGGAAACTTCCACTTTGGACAAAGGGCTTCCCGATATTACGGAAATCTTACTCTGTAAACTAAAGGAAGTTAGTGAGAATATTTTGACCAGTTTCCTTTTCTATTATTTGAACAGCTGAAGCTTTCATTGATATGGCAACTTCTTGGTGCACATACCTCTATAGTGGATTTTTGTATCTGTTTTTTCTGGTCATCCCTCCTGAAACCACCTCTGTGGAAGAGGTAGACTACTTGAACATTGTGGGTTGACCATGGAAACCCCCTTTTGCTTGAGCCAACCTCCATCGGTCTTTTCAGATTCTACTCTCTCAGCAAGAGTTATCTTTTTAGGTGTTGTGCAGACTAGATTACATGTTGGTTTTTCAAAAGGGCAACTGACATTGTTGGTACTAACTGTCCATTAAGTGTCCGTGACACACTGGTCAATGGCAGACTGTGTATTCTGCAATGTGGCCCTCATTGAGCTCAATATATACATGCCTTAGAGTCTTAAAGCTAGAAGTGGTGCTTGAGCTAGCTAGACTGGGTTTGAGTTTTGTTATGGTGGGCAGCGACTGTGGGAGGGATTGTCAAAGTTGGTTTTTGGTTTTTTGAGAAGGCAGTATTGTTTGAATCGGATTTCTCAAAAAAAAACTGTAGACAAGAGGCATTTGGCAAAACAGGAACAGTATGTTTAATTAAACAGTTTGGCTAGGAGAACAGTCTCAGGAACTAGGTCTGAGGACTGTCTCAATTTACATCGAGTTTGAGGTTTCTTTAAATACAATATCACAACAGGCATAAAAGGTCTCTGGCATACCATATATGGTGAGGAATGTTGTTGCTGCCTTAAGGGTCATAAATTAATATTGGTTACTAGAGGTTAGCCGAGTCTGGTGGCTCAGTGGACTAATGCGTCCACGGTAAGGGCCTGTGTTTGACCTTATGGTCACAGGTTCAAATCCCAGCGGGTCCACTCAGCCGGGAGACATCGTTTACAATGAATGTGCTACAACGCATTCCATTACAACAAAGGGGCTGAATCCGATCCGGGTCAGAAGGGCACCGAACGTGATCCGGCCAGAAAAACTACGTGCCGCACATGTGTTTTCCGCCCGACTCGTACAGCTGTACGAGCGAGCAAATGCGATGCGAGCTACATGAAATTCACCGACCGACGCTTTTCCGGGTCCGATCTGCTCCGTACGTCTCGGTCGTAAGCTAACCGTGGCGTGCAATGGATGCGATTCACGACCGAGCCAGTATGATGCACGCGTTGGACAGCCTGTGCGAGCCGGAGTGTCCGGCTCGCAAATCGTCTGGGTCGTTGCCTTTGGGGGTCCGCGTTGGACCCCCTGTCAGCCGCAGCCCTGCGACTCAGACACAGGGGGAGACCCATGGGTCTCCCCAACACAGGTATGTACGGTGCAGATGGCACCGACGCGTACTCACTGTAGGGGGCGCATTTGTACACGACGTAACCATTCAGTCAATAGGAGCTCATGTAAGCGTCGTACGACCGGCTCCCATTGACTTCTATGGGAGTCCAACAGCATACGGCCGCATCGTACTCGCTCGGTCGGACTGCAGAACTCCAGCTCGGTCAGAAACACTCCGGATCCGGCTCAGTCGGAGTGCTTTCCGACCCGGATCGGAATCGGCCCCACAGTTGTTACAACGACCACGTTGCTACATCGCATACCATTACAACACAAGTCATTACAACGCCTTGTTGTAGGGGGCAGAAAGTGTTGGATTTGAAATCCAACACCTTCCCTACTGTTGCACAGACTGGAGTTGGAATAGTAAATTCTACTATTCTAACATCCAGCGCCCCCTACAGCAAGTTGTTGAAACGACTTGCCTTGTACTGCTTTGCTATGTAACAATGCGATCGTTGTAACAACCGCGTTGTAATGTAATGCGTTGTAGTGCATTTGTTGTAACATCACATATTCCACTCAGCCTTTCATCCATCTGAGGTCGATAAAATGAGTACCATTGAGTTGGGTAACAATAAACATCTGTTATTCAGCACCTTGATACCCTTGGATCATATGTACGCTTTACACATACACGTGTTATGTTATGTTAGAGGCGGGTCTTGACCTGAGTGTACACAGTGTGGCCATGGTGAATATGTCCAGAATGGGGAGCGTGTGATCACTACGTGTGCTAGGCCCTGATTGGCTAAGTGTTACTCACTCTGACTTTATGGTGTATTCAGTAGGGGTGGGTGGAGTTTGTGAATTAAAAAGAAAACTCAGTGAACTCTGCCTAACTCCATGAGAGCAGGTGGAGTTGTGCTCGGCTGCCCATTTGCGCTGATTAGTGCACTCCGCGTAGTAACACGTGCACAAATGGCACCCCATGGCGCCCGCGTGCGCGGACATTTTCTTTTCCTATTCCTGTGCATGGTGCTGGGCCTACTTCTGAATCCTAACTATATCTTTGACATCCTAACCTAATTATAGTTATCCTCCCCTGTTATACATTTATTTCCTTAGTGTGCGTATTTGTGTTGGTGTATTTTACGTTTTTGCCTCCTTTTTATTTTCTGTGACTTTAATACTTTTTTGCGAACTTCCTCATACTTCTTCCTCTCTGTCTCTCTTTTTTCATATTCACCCAGCGCCATGCCAGAGTGTGGGAGAGGTGGTGCCAGTGCAGCGAAACGCATAACCTGTGGGCACCGGCAACGTCAGGAGGTGCAGCCTGGCGCCATTTTTAGCAAGAAGGAGGTGGCCACACTCAGATTTTTTGTGCAGCACCCTCCTCCCATGCTAATAGCAGGCGTCAGGCCTGGGATTCGGTACAGCCTGCGGGAGCATTGGCTGCTGTGGGGGAGGGTGTGCCGTTGCATTTGCCAATGTGCTGATGCATTGCTGGGCTGACATTCTGGACTGGGAGAGGAACCTGCTCAACCTGCTGGGCATCTAGGTTGCAGGGCTTTGTGAGTACTACCAATTAATCATTTCTAATTTCTTGTGCCCTATTCTATGTTGATATTTTTTTTCCAAATAGCATGCTGTTCACACTCAAAGGTAAGTTAAGTCAACATAACGTAATGTTATGAATACTATGGGATCCAATTTGACCAAGCCAGCTAGCTGCTTGGTGCTACCTAGTTCTGCTCATTGCTGTAGGTGCTCACATGGGCTGATTATGTAGGAAGTTATGCTGAAACTTCTGTCCCCCGTCAGTAAGACAGTGGTACTGTGGTAGTAGTAGTAATATGTTATCAGTGAGTTAGAGTTCTCTGTGCCTTTCTTTTTATGTAGCTTGTACAGTCCCAAGTAATCTTTCAGTGATGTAGTATGCAAAATATACATCTTTGCATTGAAATGGGAAACTGACAGGGTTGGCACTTCAAAGTGGATTAGATTTGTGAAGCAAAGAGCAAGTGTTTCCAAATGTAGTTTTGGAAATTTGAAATAGCACTTCGGTCAGGTTTTAGAAATTAGGAATAGGTCAACTGGATAATATAGGCATTCTGTTTTAGAAAAGTATAATGTCAATATGCTACAGAATTTGCCTTTGTCTTGTAACATATTGACATTATACCTTTCTCTGAGATTAACTGTACCACTAATCTATTTTTATCACCTATTTTTTTTCTCCAGCACCCAAGGGCAAGAAAAGGACATTATAGGGTCCGGCCGAGCAAGGTGCCACCACCAGTGTCGTGGCGGGTGGAAGTTCCACTGCCACCACCAGCACTGAGGCAGATCGCTCTGCTGGCCCCAGTAAGTTCGCATTAATATAATGTATTTCTCCTACTTTTACCTCTCCCCATTAGATACATGTTTAATCTTTCTGTTATACTGTGACTTTTTTTTAAATGCTCATCATTCTATTTAATGTTTATTTTTGTTCCTTTTTCCTCCCTGTGTTATGTTTTTTTCTTTATTTCTTGTTTCTGTAGCTGACTTCCTGCTTTGTCTGTACTAATCTGTAGCTTCAGCTTTCTTCTGTTTGGTTATGCTGTCCCTCTCCCCTACCTTTATACCCTGTGGGCTGGTACTGTAAGACTAAGACACTAGATTAGGTAGCCTACTGAGAAGATTGCAGAGTTTGCAGACGCAAGCAAGCTCTTCAACGCTTTTTTGTTGAGAAGGCTTTCTATTTGTTGCTCATGATCAAATGACAATGAGAGTTGCCATGGTTATGGTGTCCTCCCCAATGCTGTGTTGTATATAATATTATTTAGAATCCCTGAAGTTTTGATGACAATGCAGCATGGCAGGAGAGTAGTATGAGGATGATCCCATTGCATTTGCCAATCAAAACCATACATCCTTAATGACCAATTTAATCTACCACTTCATTGTGCTTTACATAACTCATTCATCTTATCTCTGCTCCTCCATTATGGTTGGCTTGACTACTAGCTTTTCTAGCATTGTCAAGCAGCAAAATGCCCAAAGGGATATTTTAGATGGGAGAGAAGATAGTGTGAACTGAACTGTAGTCATGTGTGCTTTTGTATTTTGTTTAAAATATAAAAAGGGAGAGGTGTATTTGGCATCTAAAATATGCAATGATTTTATTAGCCACACAGATCACCAGTGACGGTGCCAGAAGCACCAGTACACCAGCAGAAGATGAAGGGGGAGTCTCTGCGACAGCAGGGACGAGCAATGGTAAGTCCAATGGTAAGTCACATTGCTTGGCTATTGACAATTACTAGTATACTCACTGTATTTGTTAAGTGAAGCAGATCCCACCCATTATCATTCACCCATGACCTCGCTGCCCATGGCACTTTTAGAGTCGAGACCCATGGGCCATGACCCCACCCAACTGCAGCATGGTTCAATATGGTACTGCAGTGCTTTCAATGGATTGCACACCAAAATGAAAACAAGGTGTCTTTCTCTTTCCTCCCAATGTCCACTCAGTTACTCACCTCGTAGTATCACACTCCTTTATTCATTCCTAAATTCTTCTGCCCAGCCTACCAGAAACATTGGGAAAAACATTTATGTCATGCGCCACATGTTACTGGACAAGTGATTCATATGGCTTCCATAACGGATTTACGCCTGTTCAAATCTGACATTCATCAACTTTCAGTTTGACTGACTAAGCCTAAGCAGAGTCATCTGTGAACCACCCCTCCCCCCCACTTTTCTATAGTAAAATCTCTACCACGCCTACCCGGCCTTTTCCTTGTACCTTACCCTTCTGCACCTGCCTAAGGGCCTTAATTTCAGAGTTTAGGGATTTACTCTGTCACAAATGTAAGATAAATGCAGTGACCTGTATTATGAATCGTACAAGAGCGGAGGGGATATCTGTCACGTTTTTGATGGAATAACCCCTCCGCTAAACTCTAGTCTAAGTCAGTCTCTAAGTCAAGTTTTCTTCCCTTACTGACAAGCGAATGTATTTGATTTAAATAATTTGTGTTTGAGGTTGAGGCCAGGAAGTAAAGTGAGATTAAGCGTCTGTGATTGTGTGTTTTGTGGATGGGATACTCTGTGACGAACGTGCACAATTAAATCTGTATATACCGTTCCTTTATCTGTACTGCAGTGCATTGTTTTTTTCACTGTTTACTTACAGCAGACAGGATATCTATTACCTGCATGCCATGCATGACGTTTGTGACATATTATTAATCATCTGCCTCTTTGGAGTCATAGTAGAGTTAAAAGAGATTTGGAGTAGAGCAGGGCCATTGGAATCAACGATAATTGTTTGTCTATTGCAGCTGCCCGAGCTGCAGACTGCAGAGAGTATCAAATTCGTAACTGATGCGCTAGCTAGCACACTTCCAGTCATTTAGCACAACAAGAATAGAATACTTGTATTCCATAGTGGGTGATATCTTACTCATTAAACAGAGTTATTTTTCTTTTTTCCAGACAAAGTGTCCATGTGGTTTAGTTTTTTTAGGAAATTCTTTACAAGAAAAGAAAAATGCCTCCTTTCAGCCAGTCAGTGCTTTTATGTGAGTCATGTGTCACTAAAATCATGTCCCTGTGTCTCACTTTCCTAATCACGTCAAAAATTCCAATAGTCCTAGGGGACCAGCAGATGTACTTATACTGTGCCACTGAATAATTTGAAAAACAAGTATTTGCACGGAGCATTCTTTACAATTTGTCTCTCTTTTTTCTTTCTTGATTTAGCTACTCCAGCTTGTCCACCACCACCACCACCAGCCCGGCAGGAGATCAAGGCACACCTCTGGTGGCAGAGACTTGAGGCCACCAGGGAGCACTATCAGCGGCTGGTGGGTGAGGAGCACCTGGCACATGCTCGGCTCCTGCTCCTGGGCTCAGTTCCACTGGCCAAACACCAGTGCCTTCACCCCCCAGGCCACACCAGCATCACCGGTGGGTTAGTGCTGCCCATGCCTGTGCCACCCCCCTTTCATACCAGCTCCACCATTGCCACGTGCTGCTCAAGCTGGCTCACTTTGGACATGGAATGGCACTCCTCGAGGTCTGCATCCAACATCTCGAGACCCTCATAAAGAATGCCATCATCTAGCTCTTTCTTTGTTTCAGTGGGAGGGAGTTGTGGGTGGTGAGGGTGGTAATTTGGGCATGGCATTTCTGGAAAATTTTGACATGGTTTATATTTATTTTGACATTCATTGGGGACGGAGAAAGAATGTGGGAAATGAGTGGGCCTGTTGTCTGTGGAGAGGGTAGGTTTTATATATATATATATATATGTATATATATATATATATCAGAAGCAAAGGGTGTCCCCAAAGGAAAGGTCGCACACAGAAGAGCATCCGCACACCAACTCCGGCAGCAACCCCACATCACGGGCATACGCAGCCTTCCTGATTTGCAGTATGCCAAACGTTTCAAGCCGTAGCCCTTGATCACCGGCCTGCAATCAACACAAGGAGGCATCCACATAGATTAGGAACTTTTATTGGTGGATAACAGTCCCGCCCCAGTGGGCGTAAGCAGGCATGGCATTCTGGTGAATGCAGTCCATCTGCTAAAAACTGGCGTTCCCTGTACACCCCAGTGGATTGGATGCCTCACAGTGTCACAAACAATGTTAACCCGGTTGGGTGAGGGCATGCATAAAGACCGTAGTGTAGTTCACCAATATAATCCAGAGATGAGGCCCCTTCTGTTCCCGAAACGTGTCCGTATTAACGAGCACCGGGATCCGCCAAGATTCAGCAGCGGGACCTCTCCGCGGCCGGACGAGCCGCAAAACATCAGAAGCAAAGGGTGTCCCCAAAGGAAAGGTCGCACACAGAAGAGCATCCGCACACCAACTCCGGCAGCAACCCCACACCAAGGGCATACGCAGCCTTCCTGATTTGCAGTATGCCAAACGTTTCAAGCCGTAGCCCTTGATCACCGGCCTGCAATCAACACAAGGAGGCATCCACATAGATTAGGAACTTTTATTGGTAGATAACAGTCCCGCCCCAGTGGGCGTAAGCAGGCATGGCATTCTGGTGAATGCAGTCCATCTGCTAAAAACTGGCGTTCCCTGTACACCCCAGTGGAATGGATGCCTCACAGTGTCACAAACAATGTTAACCCGGTTGGGTGAGGGCATGCATAAAGACCGTAGTGTAGTTCACCAATATAATCCAGAGATGAGGCCCCTTCTGTTCCCGAAACGTGTCCGTATTAACGAGCACCGGGATCCGCCAAGATTCAGCAGCGGGACCTCTCCGCGGCCGGACGAGCCGCAAAACATCAGAAGCAAAGGGTGTCCCCAAAGGAAAGGTCGCACACAGAAGAGCATCCGCACACCAACTCCGGCAGCAACCCCACACCACGGGCATACGCAGCCTTCCTGATTTGCAGTATGCCAAACGTTTCAAGCCGTAGCCCTTGATCACCGGCCTGCAATCAACACAAGGAGGCATCCACATAGATTAGGAACTTTTATTGGTAGATAACAGTCCCGCCCCAGTGGGCGTAAGCAGGCATGGCATTCTGGTGAATGCAGTCCATCTGCTAAAAACTGGCCTTCCCTGTACACCCCAGTGGATTGGATGCCTCACAGTGTCACAAACAATGTTAACCCGGTTGGGTGAGGGCATGCATAAAGACCGTAGTGTAGTTCACCAATATAATCCAGATCGGGACTGTTATCTACCAATAAAAGTTCCTAATCTATGTGGATGCCTCCTTGTGTTGATTGCAGGCCGGTGATCAAGGGCTACGGCTTGAAACGTTTGGCATACTGCAAATCAGGAAGGCTGCGTATGCCCGTGGTGTGGGGTTGCTGCCAGAGTTGGTGTGCGGATGCTCTTCTGTGTGCGACCTTTCCTTTGGGGACACCCTTTGCTTCTGATGTTTTGCGGCTCGTCCGGCCGCGGAGAGGTCCCGCTGCTGAATCTTGGCGGATCCCGGTGCTCATTAATACGGACACGTTTCGGGAACAGAAGGGGCCTCATCTGTGGATTATATTGGTGAACTACACTACGGTCTTTATGCATGCCCTCACCCAACCGGGTTAACATTGTTTGTGACACTGTGAGGCATCCAATCCACTGGGGTGTACAGGGAACGCCAGTTTTTAGCAGATGGACTGCATTCACCAGAATGCCATGCCTGCTTACGCCCACTGGGGCGGGACTGTTATCTACCAATAAAAGTTCCTAATCTATGTGGATGCCTCCTTGTGTTGATTGCAGGCCGGTGATCAAGGGCTACGGCTTGAAACGTTTGGCATACTGCAAATCAGGAAGGCTGGGTATGCCCGTGGTGTGGGGTTGCTGCCGGAGTTGGTGTGCGGATGCTCTTCTGTGTGCGACCTTTCCTTTGGGGACACCCTTTGCTTCTGATATATATATTACCTACTGGCGGTCGCCAGTAGGTAGTTATAGTTAGGACCCTGTTTCCATAGGAAATCCGCAACATTCTATTTTGAATAACTTTGGCGCCGGGCGACGAATCCTCGCAAAATTTTCAAAATAGGTGGGGCGCTACGCTCCGCTCCTACCCTGAAAGTCTCGGGGGGATTCGTCAAGCAGGGGCTGAGAAAAAAGGGGGGTCCCAAAACACGTTTTCCCCATGCATTTTTCCATAGGACCTTTAGACACAGCTACAGCCCGAACGGCTGAACAGAATTACTTGAAATTTGGCAGAGAGGTAGCCATAAGGTCAAGGAAGTGCCTTTTGCAGGTCTGGTGTAAATCTGTTCAGTATTTCCTGAGTAAATAGCATTTAAAAGCATATATATATGTGGGCGGAGCCTAACCACACATCTCATCCTGAGATCTGATTGGCTATCAGCACTTCATCCAAGAAGTGTTGGCAGCCATCTTGGGACAAATATACATGATAGCACCTCATTAAAAAGCATTGCAGTTAATAGAAGGTTTTAAGACTTTAGTTACATTATAAATCATTTGTTGATGGTACCATACTCATTTTAGGAATTGTGGTATGTTCTAAGGTGATTTCACCATGTGAAAAAGCCTTCTGCTGGGATATCATGATTGAGAGAAAAATATTTTCTCATGCTTTTACCACAGAGGTTTGGAAGGTGATCTATAGGCTAAACTGAGAGCTTATTTTCTGTAAATTCACATTATCTTTCTCAGTCATGTGAGAATGAAGTCTGATATTCTCAGTAAAACATGTACATCCAACAAGGGCAGAGACTGTCAGTTGATTCCTTTGTGTTCTACTGCAGCTTCCCAGAGTGTTCCAAAGAACTACTAGAGCGCTAACAGTCCTACTTATGATAAACGTATGGCACACCTGAAGCCATCTTGCTTGGATTAAAGTGGTAACTCTTAAAACATTTAATTTAAAAAGGAACAAAATGAGGGGGTTCATTTTTCCATAAAAAGTATGATTAGTGCTGCAGAAAGAAAAATTAGGGCACATTTTGAGTGACTTCTCAAATCCTCTTCTATTTCATTAAAAAATTCTGACATGCAGACTGAAACATGCACTTTCAATACCAGCAGCAGTTTTCCCTGGTGAGCAGTAGCTTTACTACAGTGATCTAATGAGCAAAAAGAGTGCTAACATTCTGAATTTATGGCAAATGTGTGACACATCTGAATGCCTTCTTGATGGAATCAAAGTAAAAAACTGAAAGTATTTCCTACTGAGGAGACTGCAGTAAATGAGGAAATTAGGAAACTTCATAACAAATAAGTCTCCCAAGATGGCCACCAGAGACAAAAGAGCCCAAATGTAGCCCAAATATCACCCAGATGTAGCCCAAGTATAGCCCAATGACAGAATGTCCCAGAATTTTCTTAAAAACAACTAGAGCGCTTACTGTCTTCATTATGACAAAAGTATGGCACACCTGAAGCCATCTTGATTGGAATAAACTGGTAACACTTAAAACATTTAATTTAAAAAGGAACACAATGAGGAGGTTCATTTTGCCATAGAAATTATGATTAATACTGAAGAAAGAAAATGAGGGCACATTTTGAGTGACTTCTCAAATCCTCTTCTATTTCATTAAAAAATTCTGACATGCAGACTGAAACATGCACTTTTAATACCAGGAGCAGACTTCCATGGTGGAGTAGTTTTACTACAGTGATCTAATGAGCAACTAGAGTGCTAACATTCAGAATTTATGGCAAATGTGTGACATATCTGAATACCTTCATGATGGAATCAAAGTAAAAAACTGAAAGCATTTCCTACTGAGGAGACTGCAGTACATGAGGAAATTAGGAAACTTCATAACAAATAAATCTCCCAAGATGGCCACCGGAGACAAAAGAGCCCAAATGTAGCCCAAAATCAACCAGATGTAGCCCAAATATAGCCCAATGACAGAAGTGTGCAAAACACTTATTATTTTGTGTTTTTGCAGTGTTATATAGTGCAGACTTGTCAGGTATTGGAGTGCTTTACATGAGCATTGGTTACATCACACAAGAACAAATTCATTTTGGTTGTAGACATGGGGAGACTAAGTGATTTGACCAGAATCACAGAATGTCGAGCTGAAGCAGAAACTTCAACCTGGTTCCCCAGTTGCAAAGTCTGCAGTTCTGGAAGTAACACCACATCCTCTCCCCTAAGTGCAACATTTAATCAAGTGGTCAACTGGATAAAAAAACATAAAGATAACAAATAATTTAAAAGTGCTTTGTCGCTATTTGAAAACTCAGAAAATATGTCCTTATTTTAGTCTTTTAGAGCACTAACCATAATTTTGATGCCAATAAGACCCTCTCATATATGTAATTTCTAAAGGAAATGCTCTAGGTATTACAGTTTTGATTACATCAAGATGATGTCAGGCGTTCCACACTTTTGTAATAAATATAGAATGTTAGCAATCTAGTTGTTCATTAGGATACTGTTGAGAGGCAGAGGCCAGGGGCACGGACTCTGAAAATTGAAGGCAGGTAGGAGGGTGCAAAGGCAACAATTTAACCACACTGAGCAGGCAGGAAGGGCCGTGGAAGCACAACAGACTATGGAGGGCAGTGGGAAGGGGGGCAGGGGCAACAAACCAACAATACAGGACTTGCAAGAGAGGCTGTTTGTGGGAAGATCTATTACGGGTCAAGGAAGCTAGGGGCGGTCCCCAGATCCCCGGGAGCCACCACAGAACTGAGCAGGAGAGTGAGTCAGGGACAAAAGGGGCACCTTAATTTGAGCCGGGGTGCCTAGGAACGCTTGCTCCAAAAATGAAGAAAACAGACATATGAGACATGGAATTGGAGGCAGAATACAATGGCAGTTTAATGAGAAGATGCAACTTCAAAGAAACCGCAGAATAGAGACATAAAGTACAAAAAACAGAATCCAGATAATCATACAGCTGTCATAATATTCTCTGTATCTCAATTAATGTACTGACAGAGAGAGAGAGAAAACACATCTATAAATGCATCATGAGAAACAAGTTACACCAAGGAAAATGTTACCTAGGAACACTCACGTTTACTCTTAGAGCAAGCATTCCTGCAATTACAATACAAAATCTTTTAAATGCAAAAGTAAAGAGAACAATGGTTAAACATAACATGACATTTCATATAGGTAAAATAGAATAAGATACTTCAAGCAAAGCAGAGCAAGACATTTTAAGCAAAGGAAGACAAGAGCTCCCAGCTCTTGGGGAAAACCTGCACTGCCTGTTAACCTACATACAGACGGCGAGGTAGTCCGTCGATATCTGTGGGTGCTCCCTTTTTATATCATTTTGTGGGCTCCTTTGCACGCTACATCTACCTACGTATGCTACCCAAAAGCTTCGACTGCAGATTTTACCAGACATTTCGTCATTTACCCACTTAATGCTGACAATGGACTGGGTGAAAAGGTCAGTCTCTCAGGCCAATCGCTTATCGTAAGTTCCATAGAGCAAGCAGAAAATAATGGGTATTGTACGGGAATTCAATATATTCATGTATAAAATCTCCTCAGTTCTCCTAACTTGACGCTCTGCGGTTGCCACTTCCTTAAAAGCGGGAAACCTGCCCAGGAAGCAAGTACCAGTCCAGGATGCAGCCTACTGTATGTCGACAGCTTCAGGGGGATGTTGAACTTTGATACCGAGCAAGGAGCACTCGGGTAGGGTGGGGGCTACTAGTTTGGATCAGAAGGCCTCGCAGACCTGCCTTCAGACTGCTATACACTAAAATTGCAGAGCTATGGTCAATTTAACAAAGAGGCCTACATATTGAACAGAAGGGCCTACACAGGGGTTTTATGCTGGCTGAGTGGTAAGGATGTCTCAGGATAATTATATAGCAATACAGGACCCGCTGGTCAATTTAATACGGCCTACAAATGCAGCTGGCAGGGCAAGGACAAGGGTCTCATACTTCAGGTGTGGACAGAACGGGCCAGGGGCCCCCTGTGATACAAAATCTACCCTCCTTCAAGGCTGTGGCAATGTAATAGACCATTGTGGGCAGAAGGAAGAGGCAATGGTAGTACAACCATACATGCCAACAGACCCGATTCAGCCAGGAAACGTCCAATGTTTTTAAGCTCAAATGGGCTTTATTTGATCTGTCTCCTGTCTACAATATCCTCTTTTTCAATGTAACTCAAAGGGGAAAATCAATACCCCAGTTTTTTTTCAAAATCTCCCTCTTACCAAGTTCAAAATGTTCGCAAGTATGGTACATTGGATCATGGAAGGAAATGGGATAGGGACATGGACTTGGATAACAGAGGACAGGAGGGACATGGAGAGGTGCACCAAACTGACCCTGCAGGGCAGGCATCAGGGTTTGCAGCAGCACAATACACCACACAGGGCATGCAGGACGGGAGTGCAGCACAACAATCCATAGAAAGCAAGAGGGAGGGGACAGGACCATGCACATGGACAACAGAGAACAGAGGGGCAAGAGGCAATGGTAGCTAGCTGACCATAATGGACAGACAGGAGAGAAAGCTGCAGCATAACAGACCATAAAGGGCAGGAGGGACGGATCAGGGGCATTACAATGGAACAGACAAGCCAGGAGGGAGGGAGTAGGGCTGGGGGCAAGGGGGCAGGGCAGGAGCAGCAAGATAGCCATGGAGGTCAGGCAGGATGGGCACTAGAAGCAAGACACACCATGAAGAGCAACAGTGAGACTGTGATGGCATACACACAGACCATGGAGGGAAGGTGGGAGGGGGTCAGGGGCAGCTAACTGACCACACAGGGAAGGTGGGAGGGGCCATGGCAGCACAGAAGACCATGCATGGCAAGTGGGAGGGTTAGTGGCAGCACAATGGCTATGATGGGCAAGAAGGAGGGTGGAGGGGCATGCACAAAGGACAATGGAGGATAGAAGGGAGGGTCAGGACCTGTGCACAGACAAGAAAGTTCAGGGGAAGGGACCTCACAACAGACCACACGGGGCAGGCAGGAGGAGCAGTTGCAGCACAAAAGACCAGGGAGGGCAGAAGGGTGTGGCAGTACAATGGACCATGTAGGACAGGAGGAAGAGGATAGGGGCATGGCATGTGGACAGGCAGGGTGGAGGTGGCAGGGACAGGTTACAGTCATCTGACAATGCTAGGCAGGTGGGAGGGGAGTGGCAGCTCAACAGAACACTCAGAGTAGATAGGAGTGGCAGGTCCATGGGACATGGTGGGCAAAAAGGATGGAGCAGGGGCATGCACAAAGACATCGGAGGGCAGGGGGAAGGAGAATAGGGGCAGCAAGCTAAGCACAGAGTTTAAGCAGGAGGTCAATGATGGGGCATAGAATTGGGCAATGGAGGGCAGGAGGACTGGACTGGTACATCATACTAAATTGAGGGCAGTGGCAGCACATCAGACCATGCATGGCAGGAGGGAGGAGGCTAGTCCATGGATTCACACAACAGAGGATAGGGAGGAAGGGGATGGGGCAGCAAGCTAACTGTTCAGAGAAGGCGGGTATTAGGAACTTTATTGTTTTTAAAACATTGTGTCTGTGCGAACTACTTAAAATATGAACAAGTATGCAGCATAATCTCACTTTTATTCAGGAAGAAGAGGACGTTTGTGACTGTGACTCCGGGCTCACTTGGCAGAAACACCCCCTGACCCTCCACCCCCTATCGCAAAATGTAATGCCCGTGAAAAGGGTAGGTGAACACAGTGTTATATAGAACATAGTCCTGAGAGCACGATTGAAAATGAAAACTAGATATAGTGTATGGTATAAACTATGCACCAAAAAGTGTGATATAAGATGAACCGGGCGTGAAATATAATTTGCAATACATTGTGCGCAATGACAGATTCATTGGAGAGCGCGAGATAGCACAGGCACTAGCGCGTGCTATGCGATATGCGCCTTGGAGTGTAATATGCACAGGGCAGTGTTGTGTAACCTAACTAGTCTCTAAAGTTGTAATATAAAATATGTGCTGGGGAGTGTAACGTTGCATATGCACTGTGACAAATATATGGATCCCAGATTGTAATATGTATGGCATAGCACTGTGCGTTATAACATAGGCATCGAGAAAGGCACGTTAGATGGGGCAATATAATCCGTGCGAAGACAAGTGTGGCATGACATATTCACGGGGTGGTGTTACAGTGCACATGGGCTAGAGAGTGTCATAGCATATGCACTAGCTAGTGGAATACAACACAGAGGTGTGTGGCACTGGGCAGGCAATGGTGGGTGTAACACAGCATTGGGCTCTGTCAGGAGCACGCTGTGACTCTCAAGTGATGTTCGTCCCCTTTCCAGAGAGTAAAATAAAAAGTATTACACATCCGGCAGTGGATGTGTGTTTTATTAACCGTGAGGGGGGTTTCTTGCATAGTTTTGGTCGAATTTTTGTCGAATCCCCATTGAATGGCTTGGTGTGCATGTGTATTAAATGTGCCCGTCAATAGCTACCCATGTTTGTATAAATAAACGACAAGGGTGTCTACCAGGATTAGGCACGGTAGGGCATCAGACATGTCAGAGCTTCACTAGTGGTGTAAATACATTCCACGTGGATTCATTGCATGCATAGTCGCCTTTTAATGAATATCACGCAAATCGTCATGGTGATAGGTACGTACGGTTTGTCCAGCATGTCCTAGGTGTGTCTATAAATATATATTTTTTAAAAATAATAAAAAACAGTGGCCGGCCTTGGGGATTGGGGTCAAAAAAATATAATTAGGAGACTGGCCCTGGGGGATGGGGTCATCAGGGCCAATAAATTCGAATAAGAAGGGGAACCAAACAGCCCCCCTTCTTAAAAAACTAAAATAAATAAAAGACTGGCATCGTGCCGGAGGCCATGCCCCCTCCGTGCAGCACTCTCCAAACGCGCCCCCAACAGGCATCTCCAGTATGCGCCAGGGAGCTGCGCTGCAGCCAGGTGTTCTGAGGCCAAGCCCCTTTTTACACCTCTCTGCAACGCAGCTCTGTGGTCTAGTTTGACCCTAGGGACCCTTAGGATTCAGGGGGACTCTCAACTTAGAACAGCCACAGGGCGCGTTTACACAGTGGTGAAGGGAGGGGACGGGGCCTGAGGTGACGTGTGCAAACACGCACTATGGCATGTTTTACATTGGGGATATAATTTCCCTTCAATACTGAGGGCCCCTGGGGGCTAACTAGCCCACCAAGTGCTTCCAGTAAGCGCCACTGAGCTGCATTGCAGAGAGGTGGTCCAGGCCGTGCCACTTTTTACACCTCTCTGCAACGCAGCTCTGTGGCACTTACTGGAGGTACCTAGTGGGCTAGTTGGACCCTAGGGACCCTCAGGATTCAAATGAACCTAATCTCCCAACTAAAAATGGACACAGGGCGTGTTTACACAGTGGTGAAGGGAGGGGACGGGGCCTGAGTTAATGTGTGCAAAAACGCCCTGTGGCCTGTTTTAAGAGGTAGTTTTAATCCCCATGCCCTATTATACACTAGGGGCTTACAGAGGAGGTCATGCTAATCACAGGGGGACCCCAACGCATAATGTTCCCTAGTGTATGTAGGTGTTTTCACTGTATTCTAAGTGTCTTTTAACATAGCACTGGCTCTAGGACTGGTTAGTCAGACTCAGTTACCACCAGTATCCGTCTGAAAAAGTTGAGGGTACAGGATGATTTTGCAACAAGGCTTCTTTCTGCTCTTCTTTTTGTTCTTTCTGCACGTTATCCTTCTTCCAGCACTTATCTTCGTATTTGAGGACTTCTGTTGCTTCTTTCTGCACTTCTTTTGTTTCTTTCTGTGCATTTTTTCTTCTTTCTTCACATGTCCTATCTCTGTAGGCATAGTTAGAAATTAGCATTTAAAAAATCTTTGAAATTCACTGAAAAAACCATGGGTTTCACACACGTTATAGTTAGGAATTAGCATTTAAAAAACCTTAGAAATTCAATGAAAAAACCAAAGGTTTCACACATGTTATAGTTAGCTGGACATTTCACTCGTAAAAAACCATTGAAATTCCCCCGTTATAGTTAGTTCAGCTAACTATAACTCGCGCGCCCGCAATGCACTACTGATGACGTCACATATTACATCACTCATGACATGGTCACTGACATCACTCATGACATCACTGATGACATCTCAAATGACATCACTGATGACATCACTGATGACATCATCCAGTGATTGTGTGTTTTTATGAAAATTATATATTTTTTATATTTATGTATATCTCAAGGTCAAAGGAAGAATAAATGGGTATATAAGTGTCTAAATGGATACTTTTTTTGGAATTTTTTTTGTGTAACTGACTGTTTAAGTGTATCATAGTGAATACATGGCTTACTGAGTAATCTTTAAATATTTAAATATCTGTATCAGTTTCTTACTTTGTGTATAAGTGGCTGCATGGGTTGGTGAGTAGCTACATGAGTGTCTATATAGGTTATTAGTTGGTTTTTTATCACTATGAGTGTCTGAGTTTCTGTATGGTTCGGTGGGGGGTATTACTTAGTGCATAGGTGCATGAATGAGTGACTCACTGTTTGTATGTGTTGAATACAGCATGTGTGCAGGACTGTATGGGTGGATGAGTGTGTGCATGGGTGTGTTAGTGAGTGAATGACTGTCTCAATAGTGTCTTTATGAGTAACTACATATGTTTTAAACTAGTATATCTGACTATTGGTGTATATAAGTGAGTATATGTGAGAGTGAGAGATTGGAAGAGTTCCTGTATGAATAAGTATGTGTTTCTATAAGTGATTGTTTAAAAGAGTAAGTATATGTAAGTTTCTGTAGAAGTAAGTGTGGTGGTGTGTGTATAACTGTATATGCAAGTAAATGGATGATTGATTCTTTATTAGCATGAGTGACTATGTGTGTGAGTTACTCTATGGATGAGTGGCATTGTGTAACGGGATGTACAGGTGTATGAGTACATATGATGAGTGAGTACATGTATGAGTGACTGTAGAGGACTGTTGGTGAATTACTGTATGTGTATGTGGTTCTTAGAATTACTGAATAGGTTGAACATTTTAGTTTCTATTTTTGAATGTGTGTTTCAATGGTTATATTAGGGGGAGAGGAGGTCTGCCACTCTATCACAAGGATGATGTCATCAGTGATGTCATCAGTGATGTCATTTGAGATGTCATCAGTGATGTCATGAGTGATGTCAGTGACCATGTCATGAGTGATGTAATATGTGACGTCATCAGTAGTGCATTGCGGGCGCGCGAGTTATAGTTAGCTGAACTAACTATAACGGGGGAATTTCAATGGTTTTTTACGAGTGAAATGTCCAGCTAACTATAACATGTGTGAAACCTTTGGTTTTTTCATTGAATATATATATATACACACATATATATATATATATTCACTGAAAAAAACATAGGTTTCAGACACGTTATAGTTAGGAATTAGCATTTAAAAAACCTTAGAAATTCACTGAAAAAACCATAGATTTCAGGGGTGTTATAGTTAGCTGGACATTTCACTAACATTCTGCTAACTATAACTCGCGCGCCCACAATGCACTGCTGATGATGTCACATATTACATCATTCATGACATGGTCAGTGACATCACTGATGAAATCACTGATGCCATCTCAAATGACATCACTATTGACATCACTGATGACATCATCCATGTGAAAATCTGATACACCTCATCACACACTAGTATAACCTTTGATCACTCACTCTAAAATACAGAGTACTATTTTTGAAACCATTGACACACCAATACCAGTTTCTGCATACCCACTCACTGATTGATAGGTCTACACACACAACTACTCACTCACCCACAGAATCAATCATATATGCTTTCGCTGATCAATGGAACACTATCAAATGCACTCATACACCAATATCAACATTGACACTCCAGCACTCATCCTAGTCAGTTATGCAGTCATCCTACTCACTCATGTAAACAATCAATCACACTTACATTTACTCACCTACACACTTATACAAACACAAACTCATTTATTCATACAGATAGTAACTCATACTTAGTGTTTTATAAAATCACTATTAGAAGTATACACTCATCCATACAGTCACTCACACAATCACTGACTCTTATGTATATTTATTTATATACAACAACTGTCACATACATTGCCTTTTATTTTTCTACTCTGTTGGAGATGTACCACTGAAAGATATATTCGCTCATCCACACACCCATAAACACTCTCACTCACCCAAACAACTGTTTCCACATGCACTCTTAAACTCATGCACCAAGTAAATCAACCACTCACACATCTTTGCACAAAGTCACACACCCCCCACCCAACCACACACACATTTAGTCTCCCATACAAAATACTAAGCCAACTATTCAATAACTAATATAGACACTCATGTAGCTAGTGACCAATTGATGCAGCAGGTTACACAACAACAGACAGAGTTTATACAGACATTCACACAGTTTAGTCACTAACCCATGTATTTAGTGAGGCACTTTTAATTACTCACTTAAACAGTCAATCACACAGCTACTAAATCCTCTATCCATACACTTATATATCCATTCATTCTTCAATACAGATTGCTATATATATAATACATATTTAAATATCAAACAAAACAACATTCACTGGATGATGTAATCAGTGATATCATCAGTGATGTCATTTGAGATGTCATCAATGATGTCACTGACCATGTCATGAATGATGTAATATGTGACATCATCAGCAGTGCATTGCGGGCCCGCGAGTTATAGTTAGCAGAACTAACTATAACGTCGGAATTTCTATGGATGTGTATGAGTGAAATGTCCAGCTAACTATAACACCCCTGAAAACTATGGTTTTGTCAGTGAATTTCAAAGGTTTTTTAAATGTTAATTTTTAATTATAAAAGTAGTTATACCTATGTTTTTTGCACACAATTTGAAGATTTAAAAAAAAATGAAAAATGAAATATACTGTAATTATTTATTTTAATTTTTTAATTTTAATATATTTGTATTATTTTCTTTTTCAAAAAGAAATTTTGGAGTCGCACACCCAGCGCGTTTTAGGGTCGCGCACCCAGCGCCTTTACACCAGGCGGCTGCGCTGGAAGTCGCACACCCAGAGTGTTCACACCAGGGGCCCGTTCTGGGAGTCGCGCACCCAGCACGTTCACACCAGGGGGCAGCGCTGAGCACTGCGCTGGAGTCGCGACCACAAATTTTTCCGTAAAAAAAAATTGCCTCCTACCACTAATTTCTATTCTCCCGGGACCCCATCCCCCGGGGCCTATACACTATGATGGAGACCATGGGGTGAGCCCTAAAGCACCCACGGTCCCGCCGGCTCCCCGCTTTCTTCGGTAGCCGGCATTGCTTTTCCACATGGGGAGCTGCTGACATGCAGCTCCCCGTGTGGAAAAGCAATTCAGCTTTGGTATTTGGAAGAGAGAGCAGGTTTCCTGCTCTCTCTTCCAAATACCAAAGCAGAGTTTGCTATGGGAGAGCGAGAGCTGCGAGGCTCCCACCCTCCAATAGGAAACAGCAGTGTCCCAGGGGTAGGCACCCAGGGACACTGCAGGTGGTGGTTCCCAGGGCCATCGAGGGCTCCAGGAGGGGGACTGCGCAGCCCCCCTCCCAACAATTACAAAGCCCCGGGGGGTGGTGGTCCCCGGGGCAGCGGGGGGGCTGTGTGGCCCCCCGAAAATATTTAAATAAAAGCCCTGGGGGGTGGCGGTCCCTGGGGCTCGAGGGGGGCTTGGATGCCCCCCTATCTTAAAAATAAATCCCCCAGGGGGTGGCGGTCCCCGGGGCAGCGGGGGAGCCGTGTGCCCCCCATAAATATTTAAATAAAAGCCTCAGGGGATGGTGGTCCCCGGGGCTTGAGGGGGGGCTTGGATGCCCCCCAACTTAAAAATCAATGACCCTGGGGCAGTGTGGGGGGGATTGGGCCCCCCCCACTTTTTGCTTTTCTGCCCCCGGGACCTGGCCCACCCGGGGGCTTTATTTAAACGAAGCGCGGGAGTCCGCGCTTCGTTTTTTTGATTTTCGCGGCTGGATCCGCGCACCCTGCGCGCATCACGGTGTTTTTAAAAAAAATAATCTTTTTTAGCCGTGGAATTTCCTTGTACGACCCCCTAAGGAGACCTACGGGGTCAGGGTGTTTCAACACTGCCCCCTCTTCTTGTTTTCCGCCTTCATTTTACTGCCATCTTTTGCCTCGCTTCTACCGAGGCACAAGATGGCTGCCAACAGTTCCTGGTTTAGAGTGTTCACAACTAATTAGAATGCAGCTCGTGATTGGCAGGGTGCGCGGACCCTAATTCTACACGTTGCGCGGATCCTTATCTGCAGGGTGCGCGGATCCCCCGCGGCCATAGATATCGAAACTTTTTTGATTTTGATTTTCTCAGCAACTACTGAACTACTTTACACCATTTGACAAAAAGGGATCTTTCTGAACCAAGGGCTACCTTTTTGCCAAATTTGATGTAATTCCATTCAGCAGTACGGGCTGTAGCCATGTCTAAAGTTTCCTATGGAAAATTGCATGGGGAAAACACGTTTTGGGACCCCCTTTTTTCTCAGCCCCCGCATGCTGAATCACTCGTTGACCGGCGCCAAAGTTATTGGAAATAGAATGTTGCGAATTTCCTATGGAAAATAGGTCCTAACTATAACTATCTACTGGCGACCGTCAGTAGGAAATATATATAGTCAAAAGTTATTTCCCTGAGCAATGACAATCAGTATAAGTCTCTATAGCATAAATGTTTCAAACATAAATTCACTGAAGGTAAAAGATATCCAATATTCATTCCAAGCCTTTTTTTTTTTCAATGTCCGTAGTTTCTCATGGGGGACTTGTTAGAACACAAATTCAGTTCTTGGATCATACAGCCATACAGCCAACACGTGTTTCGTCTATGGTTACAATTTCCATAAAGACTTCCTCAGGGCTTTGGCAACTGTTACTATAAAGTGAATCCTTAAGTCATCAGTATCTACAATAAGTTCATAGAATCATATGTCAAGAAAGTTGTTTCCTATTTCAAAGGTAATATTCACAATTAACAATCTTTCCACGGGCAACGTGTCCCAAACTTCTTCTTATTTGATATCTCCTCCAGTGTCGAGGCGTCACTCTTCAGCGTATTATGCCGAGCAACGTGTATGGCTGCTCCCTCAGTCAATCTTACATCAACTTATTGGAGCATTTCCGAACGTGCCTTCTTTATGGTAGTTTTATATACACACAAAATCCTGACCATTCATTTAATACCGCTGTTTAATGATTAAACAGACTGAGACCATTGTCTAATTCGATAGGTCTTTAGTCATTTAAATACATTTTCTTTATTTCATTTATAGGCTCATTCAGACATTATTGAAACATGTCTTTCAAAAAAGACACACCACATAAAGAATAAACATATATACATACTGTGTTAAACATAAAAATAAAACATTATATGCAAAATACAAACCAAATTAACACATAAACCAGTGACATTTTTAAACTCAAAAGCCAATTGAGTAACAATTTGTAAACTGTTCATCACAAAAAACTACAGTGGCTGTTGGCTACTGGGTACTCTTTCTTAAAATGGCTAACGGGCATAAATCATTTTAAACACAATGCTCAACGTAGACAGTTATTATTGATAAATTATTTATACCAGTAGGAGTAAACACTGACGCGTTTCTAGTCCCTACACAGTTTTCAGGGTTCTCTTCAGGGCTTGTGACTGGATAGAATCTGGAAATCAAAGGAATCCAGAAACATTTTGTTATAATTTTACAACTCTCTCTCAGTTATTCCTAAATGCTGCGTTTTCATCTCAGTATTGTAAGGAATGGTACCCTTTTTTGTAAGTCTGTGAAATGGAGTCTTCTTTATGGGTTAAAGAGTAGTG
This sequence comes from Triturus cristatus, assembly GCF_964204655.1. Taxonomy (NCBI): domain Eukaryota; kingdom Metazoa; phylum Chordata; class Amphibia; order Caudata; family Salamandridae; genus Triturus; species Triturus cristatus. Next base: position 1,561,578,679 of record NC_140589.1, read on the forward strand.
AACTCATTGGTAATTTTTGCTGTTCTGTATATGGACAGAAAAACCATGCTTTAGATTTGTAGCTATTTACAATTGTGGAGACTTCTTATTTAAAACATAGAAAATAATATGTGCAAATTAATGGTACTTAAACTTACAATCAGGTTATTTCTAATCAAGCAAGCCGAAAGTAACAGCGTGCCATATCTCTTTCTGATGTGCCACATGACTGGATCACAGGCAACTAAATTGAAAGAAAAAACAAGAGTTAGAAGGTTATACATATATATTTATAATATAGCTTTAGAAATACTGAGGACAGACTTCTACCACTTTGACACATCAAAGAAAGCAATACCACATTTTATAAACAAAAACGAGCAATTGTAAATTATTCTGAGTAATGGTGATCATGGAATTTGAAAACCAAAGCTATGAAATCCTCAAGTTAGGAAAACTGTACTCAAAGTCTGTACTCTGTAGTCAACAAGGTTCAGCATTTTATTTACGCATAACGAAGGCCTGAAAGATGATGTTGACGTTCAGGATTTATGTTCTTTGTGGTTGGAAAAATGGGACTGGTGTGGGCTATTGTTCAGATAATAGAAGATCCTGCAGTGAGTTGGTGTTGCATTTAACCACATCTTCCCTGCCAAGTGTGTGATCTATTCGGTGTATATTAAGACACACCCCCATACAAATCACACATTCTGGTGGAAGAGGGTTTGGGTTTGATGAATGGATGGAATAGGGAATTTGGGGAAAGGTGTAACAAAGACAAACACAACACAAGAACAATATTTATGAGGGTGGGGAGCGGCACATCATCATCATTAGCAATCTGTTGTGGAAGGAAATGAAGAAATGAGTATGACACAGGACAATAAAAATGCATTTGCAAACAGTCCTTCTTCCTCAGAGACCCAAGTTTTCAGATATCTAAATGTTCTGTCTTCTAAGTTTGAAAAAAATCTAACTATGGGGGAGTAAATTGAACCCACCCAGTTCTAAAAGGATTGTTAAAAGAAAACTGAATATGTATTGCCAAATTGTGTGGTGTATCTGCATTCTCCTCTAGAAGTTCTGTCATTCCTGGGTGCCTGTATGGACCGGTCCAGTAGGTAAGCAGGAGTGTTGAGCTCAGTTTTTGCCTTTCATTCATGCAGAAACTGTATTGTAGAGTCAAGGAGAAGTCCAGAAGAAAGGTATGCTTCATGAGCAGTGGACCAAGAAGACACAGTGCAGAGCAAAAAACAAGATAACTCGGAGTTTAACTTTTGCCACCAGTGCGGCAGACCTGCTCAGCAGAATTTCCCAAATCAATACACCTCTCTCCATTCCACATAACTGAGGAATAGGCGTCAAAGTCATCATACCCCTTTGAAGTTGACAACTTCCTTCTTATAGCTGCTGATGAGGTAGCCCCGCCCTGAGTCCTTCCATCCTACACCCTGCTCTGAGCATTTCCGTCCCAACCCCAACCCAAGCAAAATAGACGTGTAGTGAACTGCTGTTGAAAAACAAGTAGAGAAACAGAATTGCAGTATTTTGTATAGGTTTGTATTTGTTAACTAAAGTCACTGATCTGGTGTCTGAAGAACCAGATAAAAAGGAGTAGACCCTATTTGTAAATCTCGCTAAGAGTGAAAAGGCCAATCACCTTCAGGAAAAATGATCACCCATCAGTCCCAAAACATTGCAAATCATCAAAATCAAGTTTACAAATTATTTGAACACCCTCGCTCGCTGTCTGACACCATATGAATCCTAATCATCACTCACAATCACTCAATAATATATCACTCATTAGTTCAATAGTTACCTCTTCAAATCCAAGCACAGTTAGGTTAGGTAGTAGGTACAAAATTGTATCTTTGACGCTGGCAACACATTGAAATTTGGTATTCGCACTCTTGTAAATCAACGATATTCTGGAGCAGCCCTGCTTAGTGATGCAAAAAAGATAGGCATGCAAGGGAGGTAGGCATTATCTCCAATGTCATGAATGAATTGTGGAGGCTTAAATGGAGCAGCATAAATCTGACACAAGCATAATGTTCCACTAGCTACTTTTTTTCTATTTTTCCAAAGAAAGAAGTACAACAAGAAATCATCAAAAAGTTCTATAGTGGCACTGGCATACTCAGTCCGGGAAGTAGACTTCATCCTCAGACTCAAGTCGTTCAACCAGATGTTAGTCAGCTAACACACTTGATTCTGACCAATACTCCTCCTCCTGTGCTGTTTCAGAAACTGTGTAATTGTGTGGTAAGAAAAGTTGGTTCATTTTGATAATGGTCAATCTCTCCACATTTTGAGGTGAGACTGGTCCTTCTCACTGTAACAACTGTCTAAGCTGCACTGAACACATACTCAGCAGACTCACTAGCGACAAGACAAGCCAGATACTTTATTGTCAGCCTGCTGAGCTCTGGCCATTGGTAGATCTTCCCATACCAATACATAAATAGGTATTGATCCACATATACCTCTTTTGAATCATCCAGATACTCCTGGAACATCTGGAAGGTAATTGGTGCTGCCACTAGCTCGACCTCTTTTGCCATCGCCTCTGCACTGGACTGAAGCCCTGCCATTTGATACCAATCCAATGTAGAGGTTGGGTCCAATCCTTCTGTTGCTGTTGTTTCCGGTATTCTGGTTGCTAGATGCTGTGAGACAAGACTGCAATCTATGGAGTTTGAAGGCAGCACCCCAGAACTGAGGAATGGGACTCTAAGTTCCAGCCATTCTTCTTCTAGATCTCCGGCTTCCTCAACAATCCACATCTTGTATTTTGAAACATCCCCTTCAGAAAAAGGAATGAAAGTGGACAGAATTATTTGCACCGTGGATCAAGTAGTGTGGCACAGATGTACTCTTTCAATTAGATGATGTCATGTTGCAGTCTTGTATTACAAGCAAAATGAAGGATTAAGCTCTCAACCAAGGCATGCGCTTCGGTCTTTTCGTTCACACCTGCGAGTGCAAACCTTTCAGACACCTTCTTTAGCTGGTCCTGTAGCAGATGCGAACGGGATAGCTTAGCCCATTGCACTGTTTTCATTGCTGACTTTCTGTGTAAAAAACCTCAAAAGAGAGATGCATCTGTATCAGGCATTTGACAAGGCCCCATTTGTCCGCATCCATGTTCATAGCTTTCCTAATTGCATCCCCTCCTCTTTGAATGGCATAGTCTTTGATCTGATTGTATTGATCAAACAGACGTTACAACGTGCAATAGGTCAAGTTCCAACTTGTGTACACCTCCTGCATCAGGGCTTTAACTGGTACTCTATTAGCACAATGAATAATTTGCAACTGCTTTCAGGATTAAAAAGAATGGCTGTAATTTGTGCAGATTCTTTTGCAGGTGGTCAGTATGTTGCTGACTATGTTTTCTTTTTAAAAAAAGTCTTGCATCAGCAGGTTGATTTCAATGCACCAAAACATAGGACCCTGAAACTGTCATGGCCTTGACTATGTTATTGCCATTGTCCATGACAGCAAATCCAATGCAGAGACATCTGGGTCGCAGCCATTCAGACACCTTGCTGTTAAATGTGTTCAAGATGTTTGCAGCTGTATGAGATTTCCCCATGGCAAGCTTGGTCACTATTACATGCCTCCAAATGCTCTTAAAACTAACAGTTTGCAAAACAGGTACACAAAGGTCTTGCCTTCCTTCTTAGCAATTATCTCCCTCAGGTTTTGCCTATCTTTGTTGTGCATCCCTGAGGAGCAACAAGCATCCTCATCGCTGCTCCCCTCATGTGTGCACACTGATGTAATCTTGTTTTTTCTGCATCACTAGTGAGTAAGCACCAGGCTGCCCTGTTCCTTTATCAATTGGTCAGCCCCTTTCCTATGCCTGAACGATATGGCTCTGAGCTCTGCTAACAGCCTTTCGTCAACCTCTGACTCCTCCCAGTGTGGAGTCGTGTACCTGGCTTCGCTTTCCTCATGAGGAGAGTGCCCTGCCTTGTAGCCTAGCTCAAACTCCATGTAATGTGCCCTTTCTCTTTCTCGCCTCCTTTCATTCCGCTGTTCCTTGCACCATCTGGCCTGTTCCTTTTGCTCAGAGCTGCATTCTGCCTCAGTCAGTCTGGCTTCACCCAAAAATTTCTTTTCATACCCTCCTCAGCTTCCTGGACAAACCCTGTTGCCCTACCCTTGTCATCGGTAGCTGGGGGACTATGGCTCCCTAATTCTCCTGAGCTTGCTATGTCACTGATGAGGACAGCCACAAACTTCCATGACACACTTTTGTGCTTGGCTGACCTAGTGGGAATGCGTATTTTACCTGCCTTTGAGGTGTGGTGTGTTGAGTGTGGTAGACAAGAAGTTGGGGACCTTGCCTAGAAATTTGGGCTGTGCTGGCAGAGTCTGGGCTTACTTGCTTTTAGTTTATTCGGGGTTAGACCTGTCTGACCTTCTTCCAGTGAGGGGTTCATCAGCTCCTTCTACTAATGGGTTGGAATATCCTAATGCAGGGGGAGCGGGCGTAAGGACATCCATCCCTCAATATATGGTGGGAGAGGTGGCAATTCCTTGCTTGCTATAGGGATCATGGGCTTATCGGATTGAACCTCTTCAAAGATTGTCCACAATTCGAATACTGCCTCCCTTGTGTCTCCTTTCTTACCAGTATATCTGGTTGTTATGTGTGTTTCATTGTGCTCAGTTGTGTTCATGTCAAATGTTCCCTCCTTATGACAGGCAAATGTGTGTGCCTATGTGTGTAAATGCCACTCTTGGCAAAACTGATTACGTTTTTTTAATTGCTTGGGGAGCCTAGTCTCAATATGCTTTAGTGGGGAATCCCCAACAATTTTAGAATTTTTGATAATACAATTCAATTGATGTTCTCTAATTTTGTTTGTCAAATCGTAGGGGCAATTCATACGTGGTGCATTCTTACAAGTTCTGTACTATGAGCTCAGCGCTTACACTTTTTACATCAAAACAGTTTGAACCAGCATTTCAATAAAATTAGATAAAACTGCATATATAGTATTGTATGACAGGGTGAATATGCTATATGTTAGAATAAAACCTGCATAAACTCAAATTGCCACATTTACAATTCTCAAAGACAATCAAAGCAATATCATCACATACAATAGCACATACAATGACACATTGCAATAACGTTTGACAGAAAAATTACTTTATCAAAAAAACGTAGTTGCTCATTGCAATTTATCCTCTAGCAAGAGAAGACTAGCTTGGAACACGTTCCTAAGTAAGCTGGCTAGACTGCCACTGTCTGCTACTAGACAAAGCTGGTAATCATACACACCATTTAGTAATAACTCTGGAATCACCGGCTGCTCTGGGCCACGCATGAGTTTCTCCCAGTTTCCGGGGTCCAAGTTTTGCCTATACAAAATCCGCCCTGTAGTGCCCAGGGTCAAAAAGCACCTCCCACACTCCTTCCAGAAACTATGGGTGTTAAGAAACTTCTTTAGCACTGGGAAACCTTTGAAGTAAAAAACTATGAGACTGAGGTGTCAACTCGGCTCGGTCAGGATTAGCTAGGTCACAAAAAGCAGCATTCTAGGAGTTACTTAGATCTATACAGAGTATAACACTATCTTCAACTGAGCTAGTGATCAGCTATCGAATAAAGGAATGCCTCAGAGGCTGCCTTATGACTGATACAGTTGGGACATGTAAAATAGGTAATATGTCAGACCCCATCAGTGGTAGGGTGCTCAGGTTATCTTTTTACACTTCTCCCTAGTTTGCCTAATGCCAAATGCTTTAGGTTATCTTCCTTCAGCTTCAATTGGGCACAAGGTCCCAATCCTTCTAATTGGCTCACAAAAATGTTGCTTGAATTAGATTTCCATAAAAAACAACAGAAGACAAGAGGCATTTGACAATACAGGAGCAATTTGTTTCATTAAACAATTCACCTGGGAGAACATTTACAGGAACCAGGTCTAAGTACTGTCTCAACTTACATTGAGTTTGAGGCTTCTTTTAATACAATACAACAGCCATAAAAGGCTTCCAGCATGGAGACCAAGGAAAGGATGGCTGCTAAGGAGGTTTACACTGTTTTCACAAAACAGTGACCAAGCACATGGCAATGAAGGAAGGAAGGAAGAGGAATCGAGAAAAAAAAATAACCACCTGTGAGACATTCACTGGTTTCACCAAATATTGGAATAGGATACGGAAGGAGAAGGTATGGAGGATAAAAAGAATATAGGCCTGCCCTGGAGCGCCAGACAAACACATATCCAAAATGTGCCGCGTCCCATACTATGGGCCTACACATCACCTGTAAAGCAGCAATGAAAACGTAAAAAAATCAATCAAGGTAAAATATAATAACTAAACAAGAAAATGGAAAACTGAAAATGCCCCAACTACAAACAGCCTTAGGAAACAATTTCCCCAGCCGAAATATTCAGAAATGCTTATTTTAACTATCACACACCCACATATTTACCTAGCAACGTACATACACATCCACACACACAATAAGTTGGCCAAGCATAAGGAAGAAGGTGGATGAGAACAAAGGAAAACATCTAGTTGCATCAGCCAGGACTCTGGAGCCACCCCTATTTCAACTACCAATAGGCACATGCAGACAAACACAAATTGTTAAGAATACTAAGAATATGGAAAATGTGTTAATTCAATGGCCTACAGCAGATTAGGAAAAAAAAGTGCTATCCCAATATGAAACTTCTATAACACACAATACCCATGTACAAATACTTATTTAGGTTTTCAAGAACTAATATTTATCATTTATCAAACAAGGGATATATCAAAAATATATATTCACAATAATAAAGGCACTCACACAGTTACACAGACAGTGTTACAATTGTGAACAGTGACAGGTGTAAACAAAACAGATAGTAGCTGAGGAGAAATACAAAAACAGGTTTCAAAATAAAACAGAAATACACAACAAAACAATTGTGTCCTCATTCATTAAGGCCACAGTACTGGCGTCTTAATGAATGAGGACATAATTGTGCTGAAGGGTTTTCAATGGGGGCGGCCTAAGAGGTGAGTGAGTAAGGGGCAGAGTGCAAAAGGAATATGTGAAGGGGTTTAAACTGTCTCAAGGGACCTAATAACTTTATTCAGTGGTACCTAAGGACAGAATAAAAGACAAGAGCACTAGGGGTTAAAGAACAAATATACCCCTACTAGAGGTTAATGTGTTTCTACCCTCATTCGACTCCAGTACCTTTAGCATCACCACCAAGGATCCAGGAATGGAGGGGCATCACTTGGGAGGTTAGGACTCACTAAGGCTGTGTGCAGATAAGGGTTCAAGATGGTGGGAGCCTTTAGTGTCCCTGGGCAAGCAAACTAGCCATTGGAGTCATTCTGGTAGTCCTTTGTTGAGGTGAAGAAGCAAGGCTTAAGCAATAGGGCAGGCCTGTAAAAGTTCAAGGTAGGCTCCAGGCAGCAAAGCAGTCCATCCAAGTGCAGCAAAGCCTTCTGAAGGTTCAGAAAGTAAACTGAAGAATGGGTCTGAGGGTCCTATTTTTATACCTGGGGCCAGATGTATGACCCTTTCATTTAGCGCCTCGCAATTTGCGACACATTGTGAGCCGCAAATTGCGAGGTGCTAAATGAAATGTACAACGGTGTGTTTACACTGCTTTGCGATTCCCAATGGGGTCGCAAATTGCGAGGCTCATTATTAATGAACCTCTCGCAATTTCCGTGCCCATTGTAAATGCCAGCCCTCCCAGGGATGGTGGCCTGCTGGGCTCAGCAGACCACCATGTCTGGGACGGCTTTTTAATAAAACAGCTTTTTTTTAATGCAGCCCGTTTTCCTTTAAGGAAAACGGGATGCATTTAAAAAAGAAAAATTAAATTTTTCAGTTTAATTTTTTTAAGGGCATGCAGTGGTCTCTGTGACCACTGCCTGCTCTTAAAAAATATTTTCCCACATACTCACAAAGGGGAAGGGGTCCCCTGAGGACCCCTTCCTCTCTGTGAGTGGTTTACCACCTACTTGAAGTAGGTGCTAAACTGTGAGTGTTTTGCAGCCGCAAATGCGGCTGCAAAACATTAGTACATGGCATGTTGACGGGCTATTAGGAAGGGGCACCCCTTCCTAATAGCGTGAGTCGCAAATGCGATTTTGGGAGTTAGTGACTCGCAAAATAGCATTTGTTCATGCTATTACCCTTTTTTGAGGCTGCAAATGGAAGGATCTCCCATTTGCGGCCACAAAAAAGGGTTGTACATCTGTTCATAAATTCCTTCTTTCAAGTAGCAGAAATTTCTAGAACTTGACTTTGAAGTGCCTAGAACTTCCTGACTTCACTGCCCTGGCTCTTAGCTGGCTGCAGGGGAAATGTATTTGTGACAAGTCCTTTGGATGAAAGCAGAGCACAGCCTATTCAGTTGCAAGTGGGTTGTGCCCAGCTCTAATTCCCATCCTGCCACCAGATGGCCCCTTCAGGCACACCTGATCCCTCCATTGTGTGAGTGTCTGGGAGTTATTCACAAAGTCCACCTGACAACTGTACCCAGTCATTTGACCTAGGACAGCCTGCAGGCACCAAATAGCAGAGGGCAACTTTCTAAAAGTGCCATTTTCAAAATTGTAATTTCAAATCTGACTTTAAAATTAAAGAGGATTTTAATTGCATTTTCATAGATACCAAACACTAAATGCTTACCTGCCCCAAATTAAAAGTTAGGACTTTTTAAATATAATTAGGCAAGCCAATGCTATCCTAGTGAACAGGTTGGATTTCACAGTAGTGAAAAATACATTTGGGAGTTTTTCACTGCCAGGATATATACAACTTAAAAGTACATGTACCACCTTTTAATACAGTCTGCCCTTTGGGCTATGTAGAGTTGACCTTAGGGGTGACCAATATGCAATAAAAGGAGTGTTTAAGGCTTGGCAAGGGGGTTTCATTGCCAAGTACAATTGACAGTTTAAAACTGCATTCAGGCTGCAATGGCAGACTTGGTACACGTTCTAAAAGGTTCCTTATGGGGGTGGCAAAATGAGTGATGTAGGCCGACAGGCAGACCTTAATTTCCAGACCCTAGGGATATCAGATATCACTCTACAACAGACTTATAAGTAAATTAAATATGCCAATTAGGTGTACATCAGAGGTAAAGTGCACAGGGTCCTAAGTTCAACAACAATTAATTAAAGAAAAATTGAAGGTAAAAGGGCAAAAGGTTTGGGGGAAGACCACCTTAATCCTGACAGGTTTAACACCATGACCTTAGTTATTAGGACATATTATGAAAGCATGGAAAATGTATAAATTCAAGAAGCCGTCATGGTCTCATCTTGTGTAAAAATTACATTACCCCAAAACCAAAGCCAGGACAGCCTAATGCAGCCATTGCCGATATGTAAACATCATGAGAGTATTACTTTCTAATCTAAATTCCAATACTTTCCTCTCGTCATTATTGGTAATTTCTGACTGTTGTCCTCTTTACCTACCAATTATTTTGCTCCATTTCATGCAAGATGCTTCCTTGCTTGTAGTTGTTTTGCTCTCACAAGTAGGCTTTTACTTTCAGTACTCATTTTCTAATCTTCCTATGGCTTTACCATTTATAATGATGTTTATACACATAAATGTTAAGTTCATCATGCAAAGACAAATATATCAACCTGGTTTCATGTGTTCCCATTCAGGGAGGACCTGGCCTGGCAGTTTCGGCTGGACTGTTACTATTGGTGAAGTGTCAAGACTGATTAGCATATGTCCAATCTGAGGTAGAGGGTGGAGTATGTTGAGAACAGGTCTCAGCGTAACAACCTTAGACTAATTATCCTACCTGAATCCTTGGAGCAGAGGGGCCTTGCTGTGGTGCTGGATGACTGGTTCAAAATGTGGGTTCCCAAAAACAACCTGTCCCCCTTCTTTGTCATCGAGAGGGCACACCGCTCCCTGGGGCCTCCCCGCGGCCTGTGATCCTGAGGATGCTCAACTTTAAAGACCGGTATGTGATACTACAGGAGGCCTGGGCCCATCCTGATCTGCGGTTTGACAACTCAAAGATTCTGTGTTACCTGACTATACAAAGGCGGTGCAGCAGCGAAGGTGCTCCTTCGATGAGGTGAAGCAGAAACTTTGCGCCTTTGATCTGTGTTACATGTTTCTGTTTCCTGCCTGCATCAAGGTCTTCTTTCAGTCCAGCAATATATTCGTCGACATGCAGGATCAGGCTTGGGAATGGGCAACTGAGCGGTGGCTGCTGCAGCAGCCCTCCCACGCCCCACCAGATTGGGGGCACAGGGAGCATGTGGGGTCGCTCTCCAACTGCCGGTGGAGTGCAGGCGCTCTCGATCTCGGAGGTCCCAGTCGGGTGTGGAGCTGATGGGGAGGGCTCAGGCTCACCTCGGGAGTATTCTGCCCCCAGACCTGGCTTCAGAAGAAGAGTTTGCGAACCTCTAAGACACCCCATTGGCCTTTCTCTCTACAGTGGTGGACTTGGGCTCCTTGTCTTGGCTGTCAGACACACCATGACCCGGATGGTCCCTCTCTACTTTCATTGACAGTAGTAAGGGGGGTGATGGATTGAGGGGGTGGCCGGTGAGGAAGATCGGGCTTTCTTTTCCCCTTTCTAATGGGGCCCTAACCTGCGTGGCTCCGGTTCTTGCTCTGTTGGGTTCTGGGGGGCAAAAATAAAATCCCTTTTTTTATGTGTGGTAATTTGTTGTCTGGTAGAGGATCGTGTTGTATGAGCGCCTATGGACCACAGAGATTTCCTATCCCTAGTTAGAGGTTTGGGGTTATTTAATAAGGGCAACAGATGCTTCTTTGGGTAAAGTGTGGGGTGGGAGGTGGGTGTTCTAGTCTGGCTATTGAGCCTGGTTTGTTTTACTAAATGTTCTGTTCTAATGCTGGGGTTTCTTTCCAGGTTAGTGGTGGCAATCACACAGACAATAGCGATTAGCTTTATGTGGCATGGCACTCAGGGCATCAAGTCCCCTCCTGGGTGGGCAGGGGCTAGTCTTGAGCCCTTTTTGATTGTGTTATGACCTCCACTAAGATAGCAGTGTTCTCCTACAATGTCAACAGCCTCCTGGATCGCATTAAATGCTCTGCAGTGGTATGGTACCTCAAGCATCACAGGCCAGCAGTCGTTTTATTGCAGGAGACCCACCTATTGGATACAAACTGTCCCTTTCTGTGCCATTTTGGCTATGATTGGGTTTAGCACTTGGGTTTCATTAGTGGCTCCAGGGGAGTCGTGGTACTGCCACACAAATCTCTTCCCCAGGTAGTTACAGCGCACCACACGAATACTCAGGGTTGTTATGTGGGTATTGATGGCCCTCTGGAAGCGAGGCACTATCATTTTATATCCTGTTTTGTCCCGCCGCCCCTGTTGCAGCCTTCTTTGCAAACACTAAGATCCTTCCTCTTGCCAATAATTGGAGGGGACTTTAATGAGCTTCCTGATCCAGTCCTAGATGCCTCCTTTGCCCCATGCATGGCCAGGCACTCCAGATCAGTCTGCTTGTCCCCCTGGGCAGACTCACTAGGTTTCTGTGATGCCTGGCACTTCTAGCATCCTGACCAAAGAACCTACAATCATCAATCCGCTGTGCATGCAATCTCGCATACCTTGATGTGGTTACCAGCAGCCGACCTTCTCTCAGTTCATTCAGTTTGTATTCTCCTGTGTGTTATCTTTGATCATGCTCTGTTGTAATTATCGTGGGGAACTAAGCCCACTGCTTTACGTCTGGCTTGGAGGTTTAATCCTTAGTTCAGAATGTGAGGCATTTGTTGAGGAAGAATTGCGCCCATTTTTTTAGCTTAATTTAGGATCGGTGGACTCAGCGGCGATGCTATGGGCGTAACCTTCAAACTGCTCATCCACGCCTGCAAATCCCTTCACAACATCGGACCCAAATACCTCAACAAGAGAGTCTCCTTCCACGTACCCAAGAGGAACCTTCGCTCCCCAGACCTCGCCCTCACAGAGACTCCCCGCATTCGCAGAACCAGAGCAGGCGGAAGAGCTCTCTCCTACGTCGCAGCCAAAGCCTGGAAGAAGCTCCCTGTCAACATCAGATGCTCCCCCACCCTCCAAACCTTCAGGAAGAACCTCAAGACCTGGTTCTTTGACTGAACCGGAGCTGCAACCCCCCACTACCCCAGCACCTTGAGACCCTCACGGGTGAGTAGCGTGCTTTATAAATCCTTGATTGATTGATTGATTGATTGATTGATTGATTGATATGAGCAGCTAGTAAGCCTTCTCTGAGAGGCAGTATTGAAGGCTATTTTCGTCAAGTTGAGGTACGCCTGACCGACTTAGAAGCCCAGATCCTAAGAGTGGAAGCCGGGATCCCGAACATCCCGTCGTCTCCTGGCCATGGCCTGTACTGCAGCACTTTTCCTTAGAGGAGGCCAGACAGGGGCCTCATCACAGAGGGTATATGCCTCATCAGACAAATCAGGTAAATTATTGTATTGGCTGGTAACACATGGAGTCTCCAACCATGTGGTCCACTGATTTGGGGCTCATCGGGCCATCCCCAGGAAGAGATCCCTGTAATTGCACAGACATTTGCCCACTTTACAGGGGGTTATACTCACCATGCCCCCAACCACCAGTAAAAGTCACAAACCCCCTTCTGGATAGTATACCATTGCCGACCATACCCAATGTTTTTGCCCATGAACTGGACCAAACCCTGACACTTGAGGAGGTGAGTGAAGCTGTGTCTGGGTTGCAAGCTGGAAAGACGTCAAGTCCTGATGGGTACCCCATCAAATACTACAAGCCTTTTGGTGAGATCCTGTGCCCCCATAGTCTGAATATTTATACAGCGGCCTTGCAGCAGGGGTTTTTTCCACCAGACTTATACTGTGCTACCATCGTGGTCCTGCCCATAGACGGTCTCCTTAAGAATCAGTGTTCCTCCTATCAGTCAATTTCGATCATCAGCACTGACATTAAGGTCTTTGCAAAAGTGTTAGCTGTGCGGCTGAGCAGGGCTTTGCCTCACCTAGTGCATCCGAATCAGCATGGATTCATGTTGGGCCGTAGTACGTGCCACTGTATTAGGAGAGTCCACGTGTTGCTGTCCCCAGCATCAGACCTTGATGATACGCTGGCCCTTTTGCTAATAGATTTTACTAAAGCATTTGCCACAGTGTTGTGGGCTTTTATGGATGAGGTTCTTCATCATGTTGGCTTGGTAGAGGGTTTCCGGTGTATGGTTAGGCTTCTTTACCAGTCCCCGACGGCTCAGGTTATGGTGAAAAGGGTCTTCTCTCCTGTATTTTCCATTGATCGTGGCACGTGCCAGGGGTGCCCACTGTCCCTTGCTATTTGCCCTAGCTATAGAGGCCCTGGCACTGCTTATATGTTGTTATACCCAGTGGGGGGCTGGCAGTGAGGAATGGGCCTTGAAGATTGCATTACAATATGCGCAGATAATATGCTTTTGTTCTTGAAAGATCCATAGCTCTCCGGGCCCGCTGCCTAAAACTCCTCCGGCTGTACGGTGAGGTGTCCGGGCATCAGGGTAATGAAGACAAGTCCTGTTTAGTAGAGGTAAAAGACACCACACTGGGGGGGGATCTGGTGCCCTAACAATCCTACCCGACATAATTCTTTTAATTATCTAGGTGTACATATGTACCCCATCCCAGATTTGGCATGGACCCTTAATTTCCAGGGTCTGGACCTGTGGTTTGACCGCAATCTCAGCCGCTGGGCTACACCCCCACTGAACCTTATGCGGCAGACTGTCCTTTTTAAATGGTCTGCCTGCCACGCTACTTGTATGTGCTGAGTAACTATCCCTACCTCATTCCCCACAAATGGTTTAACTCTTTAACTGCAAAGTTTACCAACTTTGGGGCCGATTACGATGTCGGTCTGAAACTCTTTCGATCAAATTGGTTTCGGAATCGTTTCCAACTGAATCGGGTTCTGCGAGTCCGACCGACCGATTACAATGCTCCCAAACATCGTTCGGTCAGACACGCATTGACTTCAATGGGGGCTTGTGTTCCGAAAGACAACACAGGCTCCCATTGAAAAAAGGGGTGGGTGGGGAAAATTGTGCACCCTGTGGCCGGCACCCCATGGTGCCTGCCACACTGTGCATCGTTGCACAGGAGGGACCCATGGGTACCCCCATGGGCCCTATTTGGAAGGTCCTGGGTAAAAGGGGGCTTGCTATGGGCCCCCAAATTCAGATATCGACAGCCAATCCGTGTCAGAACAACCGATTCAAAAAGGCTGTCCGAATATGACATCTTAATCGCTCGGTCGTAAACGCGGTCAGTAGACCTGTACGAGTCGGCTCCAACTAACTCGTCTCCTCCAAATTCCTTTTGGAACCGACTCAAAACGTCTGAGCGCTTCCCTACTATTGTAATCGGTCAGTCAGAAGGGTTTCTGAATCAGTCGGAAATGTGGGTTCCAAATCGAATTCGGACTAACCGAATGCCATTTGGATCCTTTCTGACCAACATCGTAATCTGGGGGCCAGTGTAGGGTGGCGTTCCAGTCACTCCGCAAGTCTCCCTTCGAAGGTGACTGGGTCTATTGGATATCTATATACACTATCTAGCAACGCACTTGCTGCAGGTTAACGACTGGTTCATGGGAGGTGGGATGATCCAGCCTATCACTTGGAAATACGCTTGCTGGGGATAGATGGCCTGCTTGATCTTCTATTTGGAACGTGTCTACCGAATATCTTGTCTTCCTGTACAAAAGTGTCTTTTACCTGTCGGAGGGCAGCCCTTCGACTTACTGGTTGGAACCGCTGCTTAACCGGGATGACCCTCTTGTGGCTGAGAATGTGGTTTGGTCCGCTATCGGCCCTGGAAGGTTGTGTGCTTTCAATCATGTTGGGATCTCCTACCTCGGAGATGTTTATAAGGGGGGAGCATTATGTCATTTCAGAAATTGAAGGTTAAGTACTCTGTGACTCACTCGCAATTCTTTCGGCATCTCCAACTGTGCCACGCTTTGCTGGTGCATGATTTACCAGATAATTCTTTGCCTGAATACAGGCCTTTTGAGGCAAAGGTCTTCCAGGGGAAGCTTGGTAAAGGGGCTACATCAGCGATTCATGGGTCGCTGGTGATCCACACCCTGAGTGGCCTTGAGAAAGCCCAATATAGGTGGGAGTCCTCGGTGGGGGACCTGGATGAAGCCGATTGGAGGGAGGCTTGCATGGCGCTGAGAGAGCTCGCGATATCGGCGAGGCTGCGTATGATACAGTTCAACTACTTGCATTATCTCACTCTGAGGGGCTTACAACGCTTGCTCCCTGATGCACAAGCTGCACTCGCATGGTGTGCACTTCCCACAGTGAATTTTCGTCATGTAGTCTGGGAATGTTCGGTGCTGATGCCCTTCTATGAGAAGGTGGGTCATATTCTTTCTGCTGTTCTGGGCTGCTCCTTGGAGTTGAGACCTGCCTTGCTTGTGGTGCTGGATGAGGTGGAGGGCCCTAGAGCTGAGCGTATCTTTCTGGGGATGAATTGCTTGGTTGCCAAATGGGATGTAACCTGCGCATGAAAACAACAGAAGCCGCTGAATGTTAGGAGCTGGTGTGCAGGAGTAGACTGTAGCACTCACCAGGCGAAGCCAGTTTTTTAGGCTTATGTCTGTCCTCAGAAGCATGAACGTATATGGCAGCTATTATGGCCTATCGATCTGATATCGCAATGTTACACATTATTAATGTTTGGGCTTGTTGCTATGTCATGCATGTTTAATGACCATATCTTGCACTATGTGACGCTGTGTCTTGCCGCAAAACTTTCATTAATGTTGGTAATAAAACATTTTTTTTTTAAATCACTTTCTCTCCTGAGGCACAGCCGGGAGCCACACTACTCTGTTCGATTTTAAACTGCTTATTTGTGTGATTTTAATACACTGTTTACCTACCTGTGTGTAACGAAGGATTCATCTTGGCCACTCCCAGTCCCCCTAAACAGCCGATTCAGCGCTGCAGCGGGCGTGCGAGACCAGCCTTGATTGTAATTGCCGCCTCTCTCGCCTCAGCAGGCCACGCCCACTTATTTAGGCCACGCCCCCTTCGCCACGCGTATTTAAGCGCTGAGAGCTAGCGCTCGCTTGAATCACTTTCTCTACTGAGGCACAGCCGGGAGCCACGCTACTCTGTTCGATTTTAAACTGCTTATTTGTGTGATTTTAATACACTGTTTACCTACCTGTGTGTAACGAAGGATTCATCTTGGCCACTCCCAGTCCCCCTAAACAGCCGATTCAGCGCTGCAACGGGCGGGCGAGACCAGCCTTGATTGTAATTGCCGCCTCTCTCGCCTGAGCAGGCCACGCCCACTTATTTAGGCCACGCCCCCTTCACCAAGCGTATTTAAGCGCTGAGAGCTAGCGCTCGCTTGAATCACTTTCTCTCCTGAGGCACAGCCGGGAGCCACGCTACTCTGTTCGATTTTAAACTGCTTATTTGTGTGATTTTAATACACTGTTTACCTACCTGTGTGTAACGAAGGATTCATCTTGGCCACTCCCAGACCCCCTAAACAGCCGATTCAGCGCTGCAGCGGGCGGGCGGGCGAGACCAGCCTTGATTGTAATTGCCGCCTCTCTTGCCTGAGCAGGCCACGCCCACTTATTTAGGCCACGCCCCTTTCCAACCTCCCTTTCACCTGTATATAGGATGTGTCCATACCGGAAGCGCAGCGGACGTGCGCAGCGGGCGCGCCCTTTGCGCGCCGAAGGCGCGCCTAAGGCAAGCCCGTCTGCGCCCGTCCGCGGCCGGACGGGGCCCGGGCCATGTCACTCTGCCCAAACTACTACCTTCACTCCCAGGGACCTGATTGCTCTACAGTCACTGAGGTCACTGGACACCACCAGCTCCACATGCCTGCAACAACTAGGTATTTATCAACCTCGGAGTACCTTTCCTGAGTTACAGTCCCTCCCGTCCCTTCTCACTTCTGAACCCTCAGTTCTTCCTCCTCCTCCTAAACCCCCACTCGCTGAGGTACCCGCTAATATGGAATTAGCGGTTATCTACCTTAATACTCGTTCACTTGTCAGACACCAACTTGACATCTTCCACCTCCTAGACTCGGACCGACCCGACGTTCTTCTCCTAACCGAGACTTGTCTGAATGAGGATTCCTCCCCCGACTTTCTAGCAGCCATCCCTCCGGGGTATTATATACTCCACGCCAATAGGCCCGCCGGCAAACTAGGAGGCGGCGTAGCCGCCATTATCAATCTCTCCCTCAGGTTCACTTCCCTCTCCCTCCTCACCATCCCTCAGGTGGACTGTCTGGGAATTAGACTCGAATCTTCTGTCTCCCCTCTTACCTGTGTTCTGGTATACCGTCCCCCACAATCTATGCCTAATTTCTATTCGAATTTTGGTGACCTACTCTCTCAGCTTACCATCAACAATTCTAAACTCCTAGTCCTGGGAGACTTCAATTACTGGCCGTCAGATACCCATGGAAGCCCCCAATCCCTGGCTTTCACTGATCTTCTAACTGGGCTTAATGGTATCCAACACATTCATCTACCCACTCACCCCAAGGGCCATATCCTTGACCAGGTGTGGACCTACAACCTCGAAATCAAGTCGCTCACGATCTCACCCTGCCACTGGTCCGACCACCATTTAATTTCTTTTCTCCTTCTGGTCCCTCCCCCGCCCCTCGCAGCCGAGGCCCCAGCCTCCATGCTCGCAACTGGAACAAAGCTGACCTTGATTTATTCATCACTTCTTTAACATCTTCGGTCTCGGCCACTCTTGGCCCCATCGACTCCCAAGAAGCTGCACTAGTCGACTGGCTAGAATATGCCAGCGACAAGGTTGCCCCCCTTAAATTAATAAGATCCAAGCGCCCCCACGACGCACATCGATGGTTTTCCGATAGTCTCAAAACCTTAAAACTAGGTCTCCGCCAGAAGCTACGATCCTGCAAAGAAACCACTCTTTCTAAAATTATTGGGAGAGTACAAACTAGCTATATCAGCTGCTAAAACCGCCTACTTTTCCACCAAAATCCTCAACTCTGCGCAGAAATCTAAAGATATCTTTGCAATCGTAGACGAGCTCTCACACCCGGACAGGGTAACTCTCAAACCTCTTCCGTCTCAAGCACTCTGCGACTCCCTCAACTGTTTTTTTTATAGAAAAAATTATCAAAATCAAAAATAGCATCTCCTCCACTCCCCCGGCTATACCCTTCACTGAGGCTGCACCTTCTGTCAACCCTCATCTTCTGACTCAGTTCCCCCCGATATCAGAAGAAGTCTTCATCAGTCTGCTTAATAAAGTCTCCTCTGGTTCCCCCACAGATTGCTGCCCCCGCGATTCTCCGGGCTGCCTTCTCAGCCTGCCCCATACCTCCACTGGCCCTCCTGAACAACTCCCTTCTGCTCGGTGAGGTTCCCAGTCAGTTTAAGAACGCGGAAGTAGTACCTATCTTGAAGAAACCCAGCGCCGACCCTACGATCATGGCCAACTTCCGTCCCATTTCCCTCCTTCCCTACCTTAGCAAAGTACTTGAGTCATATGTCACCAGCATCCTCAGTTCCTTTATTGAGGACTCCAACTTCCTGGACCCTCAACAGGCTGGGTTTAGACCAGCCCACTCAACCGAGGCGGTCATTCTCTCTGTAATGGAGGAACTCCGCAGAGGCGCTGACTCTAACACCAGCCAAGCCTTAATCCTTTTGGACTTGTCGGCAGCCTTTGACACGGTCGACCACTCCATCTTGGTCGACCGTGTCAAGGAGGCTGGTATTGGAGGGACGGCCCTTGACTGGGTTCGCTCCTTCCTGACGAACCGCCACCAATCTGTTCGAATCTCCCAATTCTCGGCGGATAGGATGAAACTCACCTGCGGAGTCCCGCAGGGCTCGTCTCTGTCTCCGCTCCTTTTTAATTTATACCTTACCCCCCTGATCCGCTCCCTCCGGGGAAGGAATGTCACTGCATTTAACTATGCAGATGACATTCAGCTCATCTTCAACCTTGACTTGCAGGAAGTGGCCCAGGACTTCCAGTCCACCCTTTGTCATATCAGCGACTGGATGGGCGCTCACCACCTCAAGCTTAACCCCGACAAGACGGAGCTCGTTCTTGTCGGAGGCCCAGCCAATCCCTGGAACTCCACCTTCTGGCCCCTTTCCCTTGCCCCCCCCCTAGTCCCGCTGATAAAGTAAAAAGCCTAGGGGTCTACATCTCACAGGATCTTTCCATGAATCATCAGATCAGCGCCACAGTTTCCTCCTGCTTCCACCAGCTCAGAAAAATCCAAAAAATAGCTCACTTCCTGACCACTGAAGCTCTCACCCTGGCGTTGTTGGCGCTAGTCATCTCCCGGATTGACTACGCCAACGCCCTGTACGCAGGCATTCCGCAATACCAAATAAAGAGACTTCAGTTAATCCAGAATCAGGCCGTCCGTCTAATCTACCGTCAGCCAAAACATCACCACGTCCGTCCCCTCCTCAAAGCCCTTCATTGGCTTCCTGTGTCGGAACGCTGCAAGTTCAAACTTGGCTGCCTAACCCATAAATCCCTGGCCGGCATCGGCCCCTCTTTCATCTCCTCTCTTCTCCATCCGTACGCCCCCCCCAGACACCTCCGTTCCTCCCGTCACGCCCTCCTCCAGACACCTAGGTTCAGGCGTAAAAAGCACGGAGGCCTTAGATTCTCCTTTCTGGCCCCCTCACTCTGGAACTCTCTACCTTTGGACCTCAGACTCTCCTCTTCCTACCCTCACTTTAGGTCTCTCCTAAAAACTCACCTTTTCCGCGGTGTCTATACATAAAGTTCCTCTTTCTCCCCTCTCTGCCTCCTCTTGGGTTAGTGATCAGCGCCAAGAAACCGTCCGGTGAACGCAGCGCTCTACAAATCCTTTTTACATTACATTACATTACAAGGGCATCCTTATAGAAAGTGTCATCAATTGAGCTCATGGTGTCCCAGCCTTTCTGATGTCAAAGGGAGTAAATCCTGTACCCTATAATCAAGATGATATGGCATATGATGCTCCTGACTATGTTCAATCATAGCTTCTTACCCCCCCACCCCACACACACACACACTAATTTATCACCTGGCAACAGCCATATGTTGGTCTCTTAATATACCATGATGGGTTCGCTTATTTTCCAATGCTTCAATCACAGAATTCTTTAAAAACAAAATGTAAAATCGCTTTTTCCAAGACCCAGGAAAATATGTCCTATGCAGAAAGACCTTAACTCAATTTTGCAACACCATAGGGACATGGGACTGAGATGAAAAATGTAATGGTTCATTTGACAGCACACAGTAATATAGTCCCCTCTGCCACACTCTGTGAGGATCTCTCAGTCTTCTTCCAGGAGAAGATCCAAGACATCTATGCAGTTTTTCCTGAGATGGAACCATCTAACACGACACTGCTCCACCCCTTCCCGACAAAAACATGGTCTGAATTCATTCCTTTGGATTTGGCTACATCCCTCAAGCAGTTGGAAAAAACGAAATCTAGGTCCCCACTTGATCCTTGCCCGGCCAGGTTGTTAAAAATATTAGCACCACTGCTCAACCCTGCATTAAACCAGCTTTGGAACACCTCGTTGGAAACTGGCATTTATCCATCTAGTTGGAAAATCGCTGTTGTTCAAACGATCCTCCAAAAGGAGAATGCAGACCCTAAAATACTGAAATTTTTTAGACCTATCTCCCTTCTGCCAGCACCTACTAAGATTCTCGAAAATGAAGTTCAAAAGCAATTATCCATGTTACTTGAATCCAATAAGCTACTCCACGACACTCAGCTGGGATTCAGAGCAGGATACAGCACCGAGAGAGCACTACTCGAAGTAGCAGAAACTGTCCGGGAGACAATGGATAAGGGGAACTGTGCAATGCTGGTGCTACTGGACCTGTCGGTGGCACTTGACACAGTGTCTCATAAGATCCTCTTAAAAAGGCTTAAACAGTTGGGAGTGACGGGGACTACTTTAGCTTGGTTCAGCTCCTTCCTAGAAGGCCGCTCCCAGAGAATCAGGTTGCATCCTTACACTTCCAACTCTCGCTCTTTGATCTGTGGAGTGCCTCAGGGTTCAGTCCTTAGTCTGACCTTTTTTAATGTCTACCTCGCCCCCCTTGCCCCTCTGGTAAAGCAACGCGGTGTCGATGTTATCTCATATGCTGATGACACGCAGCTCGTGTTTTCCTTCCAAGATCGCTCTGAGGCTGCATTTTCAAACTTTAGTGAGTGTCTGATGGACATCCCAGCATGGATGACAGATAACTGCCTAAAGCTGAACACAGATAAAACAGAGGTGCTATTCTTTAACCAGCCCTCACCCCCAATATCAGATCTCTGGTGGCCCGCAGAACTCACCCCCCTCCCCTCCCAGTCTCGTCTGCTAGGAATCTGGGGTTCAAACTAGATACTTCCTTGTCATGCAAGACCCAGATTGGCCAGGTTTCCTTGTCCTGCTTTTGGAAAATGACGGCCCTTCGGAGATTCCTTCACTTCCTAGCAATGGACTGTAGGAAAACAATAGTCCATGTGGTGATTACGTCACAGCTTGACTATGCAAACAGTCTGTATATGGGGCTGCCAGAATACCTGTTCAGGAAACTGCAGACTGTGCAGAACGCGGCAGCCAGGCTTATTAGAAACATCCCACTAAGGCATCACATCTCCCCTCATTTGCGTAGACTCCACTGGCTTTCTGTCAAGAGAAGAACTGAATTTAAGGCACTAACTCTTGCATACAGAGCACTCATTGAAATTGGCCCGCAATACCTAAAGAAGAGAGTTCGCAAATACCATCAGTCTAGGACCCTAAGATAAAATCATCTTGAGTGCCTTGTCATTCCCCGCTTTTCTCAGTCCAGAATAGGAGGATGGTCCTTTTCGGACTTTGTGGAACTCCATGCCTGATCACATCAGAAAACCCAAATCGGAACTCATCTTCCAGAAGGAATTGAACACTTGGCTCTTCAGCCAGCCTTAGCAAACTAGGGCTCGACAACTCTAACTTGCCCTCACCTTCCACTGTATCCACAAGCGCCGGGACATTTATGAAGGTGGGATTATCGTTCTTTAATTTGAAAGACCCTCATGTACCTGAGGAAATGATCTAAGCCAGACTTGACACGGTGTAAAACGATCTCTTGCCATTTTGAAACTAATTTGGCATATTTCTGCTGAGGACTTGAGATGGAACATTGGTCCACATTGGTAACTATGCAGCTGATCGGATATAAGAAGCTGGTATGCTGCAGCAATTACCTTCTTTACAAATAGCAGTCATCTGTTTCTTGACCTTGTGGTTTGAACTGCTCCATTCTCATAATTCTACTATTCCAACACCCTTACACCCAAATGGCTGTATTTTTAGATCTGGTGGTGGTAGTTGCACTGCTTAGTTTGAGCCAGTGGTTGCTGGTGGGGCCGATCATCATTTTCTTTTGACAGATGGGGCTTATTTTTCATCAACAAATAAAAAAGAGACAGGCAGAAAAGTGGAAAGAAGGAGGGAGAGAAAGACCATGAGATAGTGGCATAAAGGGATAAAGTAGGAATGGAAAAGAATCTGTAAGGGTGAGATAAATGGGCAGAGGGTGTCTCCTGGTGTTTGAAAGAGGCATGAGGTGGATTCAAGACTAGTCAGCCTTGGCATTCAGCAACCCCAAAATTTTGCAGTGCTGGTGGTGGGCTTCTTTGAAAAATGTGGGCCCCGTAAATGATTCTTTTACAAGTTAAGCACTGGGTTGTTTGTTACACTTGATACATTCTGGGAGCAGAGCCACAGCTGATTTACTATTTCAACTATTTCACTTGACAGTGTCCGGAATCAGGAAAGGAGTAAATGCACATTTTGAGTATAGTCCAAATTGATACCAGAGGATTAATTTCAGTAAACACGATTTCAACTTGGATTCAAGTTTGGTATCTATAGGTGACTAAAACGGATGGAAAAATGGCGGAGCAGCGCGAAGTGTGTTTGTCGCGAGGATCTGACTCAATTTGCTCAAACATGTAGTCAATAGCAGCACTGCCCCAGTGCGAATGAGATGATGTTGGCGATTTATGGAAAAGTAAGGATGCACTCGAAAAGCATTTAACTTTAATTTTAATCTCGTGTTGTTTAATTATAGTTTTATACTTCGCTGACCATGGTTGTAGTGTGAAAACGATACATTTGGGAAAGGGGGAAAGAACGGGTATAGAGGTATATAATTAAAAAAGGGGGTTGGCCTTTGATATAATTTCTGATGTGAAACTTTCAGGTTCAGATATTTCCTGTTATCTAACACTTGTGTAGTTAAGACCTTGGTTTGGTCTTTTGCATATAAGCTAATTACTACATTGCAGTGAAAAGTATCTTATGCAATCATTTTCTTAATTATCTTCTGGCAAATGACACATTCTCACATGAAAAGTTGTAAAGTCTCAGATGAACTAATTGTAATTACGCAAAAAATTACGTGAAAGGCTTAATATCCTTTTAAAGTCACAACTGCCTTTATTAGGAGAGACACTGACATGGAGAGAAAAGAGTTTTTGTTTAACGTAATTCTTTGTTGTTACCGTTTTTTGTCACTTCCATCTCCAGTGTTATCAATTATTTCATTTCACATGTGCTTGTCATTGAGATCTAAAAAAAAATTCAAATGGGTTAAAGTTTCCCAATGATTTTGCTCTTCTGGCATTTAATGTGATTTAGTTCTCAGGGTTTTTTACTTTCTTATTTTATTTCCTGGAATGCTGCAGCAATTACCATGTTTACAAATAGCAGTCCTCTTTGTTTCTGACATTGTGGTTTGATCTGCTCCATTCTCATGATTCGACTATGCTCATTAGAAGTTTCCGAGACCCTTATATTCAAATGCCTGCATTTTTAGGTCTGGTGTAACAGTGCAGCTGTCTTAGACATGATATCATCAATTCTTTAAATTATACATACAGTGTGATTTGGCTCCCTCCTGAGGAGTATTATCCTCCCACCTCATGCAATGGCTCATTTGATGCATCATTACCCCTCCTATGTAGGGGCTGCATTGAAATGTATGAGAGACTTCAGTACATAGGGACAGATTGCAAGTTGAAGCGTTATTTATCGCCCTTGAAAATTAACGATACAAAGGGGTAAGTTATTTATCGGGTGCAATAAATAACACCTATTATGAGTTTGTGGGGAATAACATGCAGATTTTTGTGTTTAATGCATCAAAATCCACATGATACGTTAGCTACCGTATGTTTTCCCCAGTTACATTTTGGGAAGTTTGACCTGCCGAAGTTTAACTAATGTTGGGTTATTTAACACATCCGAAAATTATTCAACGCGCTAAATAAAACCATACTCGTAATTACGTCCCTTGTGCAAACAGGGGTTTACGCACCTGACGGAATTAACCGTCCAACTTGTACTTAGGCATAGAATCACGCTAATATCAGTCATTTAATATTTTGGCCCCTCCTGCGCAAAAACAATCCTTAGAGGCATATACTTCTATCAATGTGTGCTGCAGAATGCAGCACACATGGAAATAGGAAATAGGAAATAACAAGGAGAATTAAAGATGATTATCCTTGTTATGCCTTTTCTGGGAAAGCGTATCTTTTTGGCGTATTCCCAGGTTTACCAGGTTTGGTAAATCTGGAAATGCTTCAAAAACCGTGGGAGTTGCATGGGAAAACCCACAAAGAGCCCATGGAATACCTCCCTTGCGCAGAGTAATGCAATGTAGCGATTTGAACTACGTTGTATTACTCCAGATTTGTTAAGCCATTCAAAGCCACGCAAAGTGGCTTTCCATTGCTTAAATAATCTGAGTTAGTGGTGTGCATCACACATATACCACACTGTGTGCTGCAAGCATGATGCAAATCTCACATAAAATATGCCCCAGAGTATCCATTGTATTCGGTGTCGTACACAAATATTGGAGCCGTTAGATATTTGCAGTAAAAGTATAAGGATTCACTTCAGACCAGCTGTAGCATGTTATAACCATTGTACAAAGGATAACAAACAAAAATCGATTGCAACAATATTGAGTTTTGACAGAACTTTCCTCCATAGTTTAGGGTGCATTGTCGTGTTAATTGAGGTACAATTGTTCTATAAGTAAATGACTTGACAGGTAAGGCAGTCCATGGTTGTGGTTGGCTTAAATTTGAGGTTTTTGCTTCAACAATGTCTCAATTGTAAAGCAATATTGTCAAAAACGATCGATTCTGGGCCCGATTCACAATGGTAAACTGAGACGAAAGTCTAATTTTACAACTTTCGGTATTCACAAAGGGCATTTACGAGTAGTAAAGTTAGACTTTTGACTTAAGTTTTGGGCTGAAGTTTAACTGAGACCAAAAGTCACCCACAGCGGTCGCATTCTAATACCTACTGTGGGACCGCCCACAGCCTGTCTGGCAGTCCCATATGCAATAGGTTGGCGGGCAGACGAATGTACCCCCGCCATCCTAATCGGACCCAAAGTTTCCAATTGAATCGGAAATAAAATGTGGTGAAATTGCTTGGTTTGGAAAGGTCTAAAAACGCTGAATTACTGTGGAAATTGCCTGCGATAAGTGAGATTCCCAAGGCAATTTGCTATTTCTAAATGGAACCTCTGAAGGCAGAGTTTGAATTCCCAGTATTTATGACTCCCAAAATTACAGATAACTGTGGTGTTAGTAATTTTGACAATAAGAACATCAATGCAGTATTCCATAACTTTTCTTAATCAGTCTGTACGTGTGACTCACTCGTAAACATTTAGTGCTGCAAAGAGGGTACATTATATCTTAGCACCTTTTAACTAATCACAACAGTATTATATAATAAATACATGTATTTAGATAGCTATTTAAATGTTGGCAACAATTTGTTCAATTTCCAACATACTTAAATTATTTGTGTTGCCACTCTCATATCTTTTATTCACTTTTCCATCACGTGTTGCTCCATGACACCTTTAATGCATTATTTTTCACTATTTATCGCACAACTGTGATGTTATGCTCTTTAGAGATCCTTACTTAATCTTACTCACTTTTTGCTCATACAGTATTCTGAGAAAATCTTGAATAAAAAATCACCATACCAAAATATAGTGTCCAAAATATCGTACAGTACTCCAATGCTAACATTCTATATTTATTACAAAAGTGTGGAACGCCTGACGTCATCTTGATGTAATCAAAACTGTAATACCTAGAGCATTTCCTTTAGAAATTACATATATGAGAGGGTCTTATTTGCATCAAAATTATGGTTAGTGCTCTAAAAAACTAAAATAAGGACATATTTTCTGAGTTTTCCAATAGCGACAAAGACCTTTTAAATTATTTGTAATCTTTATGTTTTGTATCCAGTTAACCACTTGATTAAATGTTGAACCTAGGGGAGAGGATGTGGTGTTACTTCCAGAGGTGCAGACTTTGCAACTGGGGAA
Organism: Triturus cristatus; assembly: GCF_964204655.1. Classification (NCBI taxonomy): domain Eukaryota; kingdom Metazoa; phylum Chordata; class Amphibia; order Caudata; family Salamandridae; genus Triturus; species Triturus cristatus. Next base: position 1,561,605,103 of record NC_140589.1, read on the forward strand.
CCAGGTTGGAGTTTCTGCTTCGGCTCAACATTCTGTGATTCTGGTCAAATCACTTAATCTCCCCATGTCTACAACCAAAATTAATTTGATCTTGTGTGATGTAACCAATGCTCATGTAAAGCACTCCAATACCTGACATGTCTGCACTATATAAAACTGCAAATACACAAAAATACGTGTTTTGTACACTTCTGTCATTGGGCTGCATGTGGGCTACATCTGGGTGATATTTGTGCTACATTTGAGCACTTTTGTCTCTGGTGGCCATTTTGGGAGACTTATTTGTTATGAAGTTTCCTAATTTCCTCATTTACTACAGTCTCCTCAGTAGGAAATACTTTCAGTTTTTTACTTTGATTCCATCAAGAAGGTATTCAGATAAGTCACACATTTGCCATAAATTCTGAATATTAGCACTCTAGTTGCTCATTAGATCACTGTAGAAAAGCTACTGCTCACCACGGAAGTCTGTGGCTGGTAATAAAAGTGCATGTTTCAGTCTGCATATCAGAATTTTTTTATGAAATAGAAGAGGATTTGAGAAGTCGCTCAAAATGTGCCCTAATTTTTCTTTCTTCAGCACTATCGTAATTTCTATGACAAAATGAACCCCCTCATTGTGTTCTTTTTTAAATGAAATGTTTTAAGTGTTACCAGTTTATTCCAATCAAGATGGCTTCAGGTGTGCCATACTTTTGTTATAAGTAAGACAGTAAGCGCTCTAGTTGTTCTTAAGAACATTCTGGGACATTCTGTCATTGGGCTATACTTGGGCTACATCTGGGTGATATTTGGGCTACATTTGGGTTCTTTTGTCTCTGGTGGCCATCTTGGGAGATTTATTTGTTATGAAGTTTCCTAATTTCTCATTTACTGCAGTCTCCTCAGTAGGAAATACTTTCAGTTTTTTACTTTGGTTCCATCAAGAAGGCATTCAGATGTGTCACACATTTGCCATAAATTCTGAATGTTAGCAGTCTAGTTGCTCATTAGATCACTGTAGTAAAGCTACTGCTCACCAGGGAAGTCTGCTGCAGGTATTCAAAGTGCATGTTTCAGTCTCTATGTCAGAATTATTTTATGAAATAGAAGAGGATTTGAGAAGTCAAAATGTGCCCTAATTTTTCTTTCTGCAGCACTAAACATAATTTCTATGGCAAAATGAGCCCCCTCATTTTGTTCCTTTGTAAATTAAATGTTTTAAGTGTTACCACTTTATTCCTATCAAGATGGCTTCAGGTGTGCCATACTTTTGTGCTAAGTAAGACTGTTAGTGCTCTAGTTGTTCGTTAGAACACTCTGGGACATTCTGTCATTGGACTATACTTGGGCTACATCTGGGTGATATTTGGGCTCTTTTGTCTCTGGTGGCCATCTTGGGAGATTTATTTGTTATGAAGTTTCCTAATTTCCTCATTGACTGCAGTCTCCTCAGTAGGAAACTCTTTCAGTTTTTTACTTTGGTTCCATCAAGAAGGCATTCAGATGTGTCACACATTTGCCATAAATTCTGAATGTTAGCACTCTAGTTGCTCATTAGATCACTGTAGTAAAGCTACTGATCACCAGGGAAGTTGGTTGCTGGTATTCAAAGTGCATGTTTCAGTCTGCATGTCAGAATTTTTTTATGATATAGAAGAGGATTTGAGAAGTCAAAATGTGCCCTAATTTTTCTTTCTGCAGCAATAATCATAATTTCTATGGCAAAATGAACCCCCTCATTTTATTCCTTTGTAAATTAAATGTTTTAAGTGTTACTACTTTATTCCAATCAAGATGGCTTCAGGTGTGCCATACTTTTGTCATAAGTAAGACTGTTAGCGCTCTAGTTGTTCCTTGGAACACTCTGAGACATTCTATTATTCGGCTATACTTGGGCTACATCTGGGTGATATTTGTGCTACATTTGAGCACTTTTGTCTCTGGTGGCCATTTTGGGAGACTTATTTGTTATGAAGTTTCCTAATTTCCTCATTTACTACAGTCTCCTCAGTAGGAAATACTTTCAGTTTTTTACTTTGATTCCATCAAGAAGGCATTCAGATGAGTCACACATTTGCCATAAATTCAGAATGTTAGCACTGTAGTTGCTTATTAGATCACTGTAGTAAAGCTACTGCTCACCAGGGAAGTCTGCTGCTGGTATTGAAAGTGCATGTTTCACTCTGCATGTCAGAATTTTTTTACGAAATAGAAGAGGATTTGAGAAGTCACTGAAAATGTGCCCTAATTTTTCTTTCTGCAGCACTAATCATACTTTCTATGGCAAAATGAATCCCCTCATTTTGTTAATTTTTAAATTAAATGTTTTAAGAGTTACCACTTTATTCCAATCAAGATGGCTTCAGGTGTGCAATACGTTTGTCATTAGTAGGACTGTTAGCGCTCTAGTTGTTCTTTAGAATACTGTGGGAGGCTGCAGTAGAACACAAAGGAATCAACTGACAGTCTCTGCCCTTGTTGGATGTCCATGTTTTACTGAGAATGTCAGACTTCATTCTCACATGACTGAGAAAGATAATGTGAATTTACAGAAAATATGCTCTCAGTTTAGTTTATAGATCACCTTCCAAACCTCTGTGGGAAAAGCATGAGAAAATAGTTTTCTCACAAACATGATTCATGATATCACAACAGAAGGCTTTTTCACATGCTTAAATCACTTTAGAACACACCACAATTCCTGAAATGAGTATGGTACCATCAACAAATGATTTATAATGTAACTAAAGTCTTAAAACCTTCTATTAACTGCAATGCTTTTTAATGAGGTGCTATCATGTATATTGGTCCCAAGATGGCTGCCAACACTTCTTGGATGAAGTGCTAACAGCCAATCAGATCTCACGATGAGATGTGTGGTTAGGCTCCGCCCAGATATATCCATCTTTTTAACTCTAATTTTCTCAGGAACTACTGAACGGATTTACACCATTTAAGCAAAAGGCACGAGTCTGAACTGAGGACTACCTCTTTGCCAACTTTGGTGTAATTCCGTTCAGCAGTTCGGGCTGTAGCTGCGTCAACAGGTCCTATGGGAAAATGCATGGGGAAAATGCGTTTTGGGAACCCACCTTTTTTCTTGGCCCCCGCTTGACGAATCACCGTGAAATTTTCAGGATAAGAGCGAACCGGAGCTGGCCAAAAGTTTGGAAAAGTTCGCGAAGATTCGTCAATCGGCGCCAACGTTATTCCAAATAGAATGTTGCTGATTTCCTATGGAAAATAGGTCCTAACTATAACTGCCTACTGGCGACTGCCAGTAGGTAATATATATATATAATAAATATATTTAAAAAAAATTAAACAATATTTAACAACAAAATTTATTACAATGGTATTTTTTTCAATAGTTTCATACTTACCAATAGAAGTATAGGATGATTATATTTTTGACATCGATAATTAGGTTGTGATATTTTGGTATGGAGATATTTTGAGGGTTGATATTTTGTCAGTCAACCTTGCTCATACATGCATTAGCTTCTTATAGCATGCATTTCAGGTACAGTTGATTTGACTCCCAAAGTATAAGTATATGGTCAAACGACAGAAGAAACCATTTTTTTTAATAGATTACCCAACTCTTAGGGCTAACTGGTTGCCTCATTTGCTTCTACGCAATGGACTGCCAAGAGTCAGCAGCAACTGTTAAAGGATGTGTAGCCTCCCAGTGTCAGGCTGGAGTGGGCGGTAGCAGAAGTGTGTGAGCTCTAAGAGGTGGTAGTTCAGATGTCAGTGTACTGTGTCAGGATAAGGACAAATGGCACTGTAGACAACTGTTTAACCTGACAGCCTTAGGGTGGTCTTCGCCCAAACTCTTTGCCTTCACACCTCTTATTATTGCTGATCTCGTTTCTGCTGGACTGAGGCTGCTGCTCCCTTTATCACTGCTAACTAATGCTAAAGTACATGTGCTCACTCTGTAAAACATGGTAACATTGGCTTATCATCAATTGGCATATTAAACTTACTTATGAGTCTGTAGTAAGGTGGTGCTACATGTACCCAGGGCCTGTAAATTAAATAATGCTACTGTGAGCACAACACATATTGCGCCACCCACTTAAGAAGACCTTTCAAACATGTCTCAGGTCTGCCATTGCAGCCTGTGTGTTCAGTTTTAAACTGCCATTTCAACTTGGCAAAATAAACCTTTTGCCATACCCAAACCTCATTTTTTAATACATGTGAGTCACCTCTAGGGTAGGTCCTGGACAGTCCAGTAGGCAGAGTGCAAACGATTGAAAATATTGGACATGTACTTTTAAGTTGTACATGTCCTGATAGTGAAAAACTCCTAAATTAATTTTACATTATTGCTGCGCCTGAGTTTAAGTACCCCGGCAGAGCCCTTGGTATGAACTGGCTTGCTAGCCCACTGTGTTGGAGGGGTTAAGGAGACGTTTGTACCTTATTTTGCCTACCGAATGTCTTCTTTGTTATTGTATATGGATGCCCCAGGGTGAGACTTTGGGAGATCTATCAATATGTCCATTTGGGGCCTTCTGGCATAATGCACAGAGCAGATGTTATGTCAATGTGTTTTGAACTGGCTAACATTGTGGAATATGTCATTTTGTCTGGGGTATCCTTCTTTCTTGTTGCATATGCTGCACTCCTATGTTTTCCTGACTGTCTTTACCAATCAACAAAGTTTTAAGTTGTTGAAGTGAATAAAAAGCTAAGCGCTGGGCAAACCACAAAACTCATTTCTTTATTTCTTGAGCCTCTGCAATGGGTGGGCAGCGATTGGCACATTGTGCCGCACTACAATGTTTGCTACTTGGAAAACCCTTAGAGCTGCTGTCCAGTGAATGATTTCGCAAAAGGTGTCAAAGCCCAAGCAGGCACCATCAAATAAAGGAACATTTCGGAATGCCTACTTTTGGTGATTATTGGAGATGCAGGACTGGGTAAACAAAACTATTTATTTCCTGCATGATGGATGGCACTTTAACGTTGCAGAAACATTGCTGCAGGATGTGACATGACAGTTATTTCAGCTATAGATGAATGCCACGGACTGGCATTAAACCTGCCTACGTGATTTTAGAAGTCAGAACCAGTGCGCAGTGTGTATTGTATGACATCGAGGTGTCAGAATGTAAGCTCAGTCAGTGTGAGAGAACGTGTGAGTCTGAGTAAAGCGAGAGTCGCTTTAAGCGAGAGGCAGGCCTCAGTTGATAGGGGCTCCCTTAGTAACTGCAGATTAGGAAGGGCACGGGCCTGGGTGGTATTCATCGCACAGCCTGTGTAAAAGGTCACATTCCGCCTTGCAGCGATTTGCACAGCTTGCAGAGAAGTAAGGCATGCGGTGGCCACAGCTGGAGACATCTCTTACACCATAAGGAGTTTTCACTGTTACATAATCATGGCACTTCTGCAGAGACATGGGCACGAGCAGTCTCACACAATATTATGATGATTCAGTCACAGTCTGAGGTTAATCAAGGTTAAGGGCAGCCAACAGGCATGGAGGTCACACAGTTTGAAGGCAAAGTGCTCTTAGCTTTGGGCTCGTTTCCTGCTATAGAAATACCACATATCTATGTATATGAGTGAAATCGAAAGGTATAGAATTCATCACAGTCATCGTAGTGTGAGCATAGCCTCAGTGTAACCAGCCAAACGAGAAATCATGCTCCATAATGGGCATTTACAGTCTTTAATATAATCGCACTGCACAGCGCATGCGCTGCCTCGCTACTGGCTTTGTGAAAGGCTGGGGTTTACAGAGGTGAGATGAAGAGCAATAGGCCGCAGCAATTGGTTATCAGTGATAGAAACTCCGGAATCTGGTGCCAACAGAGAAAAACAAAGTCCAAAAAATTTTAACAATTCAGAAAATCATTAAGGAAAACAAATTAATTAAAAAAGATTCGGTCACTGCCAATTATATTGGCTTTGATTCTTTTCTTAAAATTCTTAGATTCTCCGATTCTCCTAATCTCTATGTGTGGGCCATCCTAAACATCATATACGATGAACTCTTCATTGTCCCATTTCTAAATAGTAATTCATTCTTCGATCAGTCCTTGGCATATTTCAAACGGAAATTGGTTGGATTCATTACCCTATGCTATGCATGATGCTCAGTTTTGGGTCCCTCCCGATAAATGCATTGAGGGTGAGCTGGAATCGCCAGCTTCCCATTTCATCTAAATGCCCGGGCTGTTCTGCGCCAACAGAATCTGTCCCCCATTTTCTCTTTGCCTGCCCGGCTTATAGGGCGTCTAGGAGGAAGTGGCTCAGGCCCATTTGTAGGAATATGGGATTCGCAAATTTTAGGGTGGCACATCGTTCCTTGTTGTCCGATACCTCTTCCTTGGTAATGGTGTGTGGGGTAGCCAAATTTATAGGGTGTGCCTGGCTGATTCGTAGTAAATTGATCAAATGTCTGGAGTCTGGCCTCTGAGATTTAGATGCATTCGTTGCATGTCTTGTAGATGTGCTTTTAGGGTCTTTTAACTTGTATATACAATGGTTTTATTGTTTTTTAACTTTTTATGTTGTATCACGTATGATGTCTTGTTACGTGCATACTTTTATGATATTTTATATCGAATAAAGTTATTTAAATTCATTACCCGAATTGAAGAGATGCCTTACCCCAGTGTTTTGAATGCTCATGCAGCTATTGTTTTTTCCTGATAATGACCGTGAATGTCTACCATGGTTGAAACGTCGTCGACGCATATGTGGCCGCACTTGTTGAAGAACACATAATCAGGCCCTAAGACACAAAATGGGGGTATGTCACAACAGCTTGTGACAGGAGAGCTGAGGGATACCTGACTCTGGCAATTACCACTCTACTCACAGCCGGTGCAGGGGAGGCAATGGAACACATCAGGTAGTATTCTTCCGCAGTTCAAACAGCACAGTCAATATTTTGCACCTCTGTTGAGGATAATTGAGCATAATTCTTATAGGGAGTGGCAGATATGGTTGTTCTAGTACTTCTCCTCGAACAGTTGGAGATCACTGTTACACTACTCAGCTACCCAAATGATGGGAATAGGGAGTTGGGAAGTTGTACAGTTGTAGCAGGTTTTAGGGATTAGATTGAATAGGGAATCGCATACCTCAGTCTGCACCCCAGCAGCAGGCACGGTTGGGGAGATAGCCCCACAAGTACACACACAACCTATGTAACATGAGCAGCACTTAATAATTTGTAATATACGTGGCCTAAATGACTTTAAGAAGCGTCACAGAATACACTCATACTGAAAGTGATATGGAATTAGTATTGTGCTACCGCAGGAGACCCATATATTCAGGGCCACCATTCCCAAGGTCTGAAAAAAATGGAGGGGACAGATATATGCAACTTTCTACTCTAGAGACACCAAGGGGGTCCTAACGTGGGTGGCACCAAACATCCCATTTTCCCTAAAGGACACAGTAATAGATTGGGAGGGAAGGTAGGTATTACTGATGGGAACGCTGAATTCATAAGATATATGCCTGACTAATGTGTTGGCCCCTCTATAGATGATGGTAACTTCTTCCCTGAGATACTGAGGAACTAGGCACCTTACATACAGGCACACATTATTTGGGATGGAGAGGTAAATTGTGCACTTGAAGGAGACCTGGACAGGCACACCCACAACACGGCATTAAGCCAAATATGACCAATAGCATAGTTGAGGCTACTGGCTGCAGTTACTCACAGTAGTCTGGATTATTTATTGGTGCAAGATAGATGTTGTTACCAGAATGAAGGAGTGGCATACCTGGGCCATATCTGTTGGACCACTTTCTGGCTGGCTATGCGACAGGATAAGGCATGACTAGGGCCCTTCTCTGGGGGTTGCTCACAGAGGTGCTGTTAGATGTGGAATTCTCCCGCTGGCTCGCCGAGACACTTAAAAGTTACTGTGACACCAACACAAGCACAGCAAGTAACAGGGCAATAGAGTGGGAAGCAATGAAAGTGGTGGTATGCAGAGAGCTCATAGCTCGCATCAGAGGAGTCAAAAAGGAATTGGAGCACGCTCTGAAAAAGCAAGAGAGCCCATTGAAGGGCCTAGAAGTCTTGTTTCTCATCCAGTTGCAAAACACATCTTAGTGGGCCGCACAGAAGGCTATGCTCATTGAAACATGGCATAACTGGACCAATTTACTATTGGGACAAACGAAAGGTACTATAAAGAGAGGGAGACAAATCCAGCCGCCTGCTGGCTCGGCTAGTTTGCTTGGAAATGTTGCATGCCCTTATAGTGTAGCTCCAAGACAGGCAGCCACGGGTCATACAAACCCAAGAGGAGATCAATAATATATTCTTTCAACATATGAAGGATCTCTACTTGCAAACCCAAATGGTTGCTACACAGAAAATAGCTGACTACATCGCAGACCTTACATCAGACAGACTAACCCCAGAGCAGAGGGAAGCGTTGGCGGCACCGCTGAGAAAAGTGGACAATATGACATTGTTCAAGGGTATGCCAGGAGTGAAAACTGGCCTACTAGTTGAGATCTACCACCAAAATAGCAGTCTACTGGAGTATACATAGTTGGCAGTGACTAATTAAGGTTGCACAAAGGGGATATTGCCAGCTTCTATGAGAGAGGGACAGGTCACATTAGTACCTAAATCTGGCAGAAACCTGATGAATGTTTCTTCTTACCGAGATTTGTCCATGATATAAGTGGATGTTAAAATATTGAGTACAGTACTAGCTAATCAAATCCTTGCAGTAATCACTACCCTAGTGCATGAAAACCAATGTCACTTCATGTCTCACTGGAGCACCCTACATAAAATATGGAGGCTTACACATGCACTCCATGTGCAGGGATGGTCTGACCAGGATTGTGCCTTGACACTCCTCAACATTGAACAGGCCTTTGATTCAGTCTCCTGGGGCTACTTATGGGAGTTTCCCGGGGTAATGGGCCAGGGCCAGATATAAATAAAATGTGCACAGCTGTCATACATTAGACCGCTGGCTAGAGTTTAGACAGCATGTATAATTTCAGACCAATTCAAAATGAGTCGAGGGACATGACAGGACTGCCCTTGTCATATCTATTGTTTGCCTTGATGAAAGAGCCACTTGTGTTTCTATAGACAGTACAGAGTTACATCCCTGCAGTATTAAACTCCAACATGCAGCTAAGGTGGTTTGCATGTACGCAAATGACTCACTGACTTACTCAGTACCGATATTGTTGCACACACCGACAGAATACTCTGGCCTGCAAACAAATCGTACCAAATTACAACTTTTTCCAATCAAGGGCCTGCGAGACCTGGTGATTCAAGTTCTACCCATGCTGGATATTCCTGGGAGACCTCCGACTTTCAATACCTGGGCCTTTGCATAAGGCTAGACGAGGCAAATAGTCATATACTGAACATGGGGGGAGTTTTGGATGGGGTACATGAGTCAGTCAAATTCTAGAATACTATCCCACTGTCAGTCATAGGCAGGATAACGATAACCAAAATGGTTATCTTGCCCAGATGCTTATATATCCTACCCGGTCACATATCCAATTCTGAGCCATATGTTCACACTCCTCAACCAAACATTGTCAAATTTGATTTGGGTGGACACACAAATGAGAAAGAGGAGGAATGGAACTACTAGGCCTGGAACTATATTAAATGCCACTCATCTGCAGAATGCAGACCATTGACTGAATAAGAAAGATAATTGGCAGAAAAGACTATGGAGGGGGGACTCATAAGGAGGAATCATTACCTAGCTTACTGATGAAGGGACCGAGGATGCAGCAATACCTACCGTATGTTTATCAGTCAAGTTGGTAGCACGTGGCACAGGGCCATGACAAAAGTGCTGAATTCCCACCTTTTGCAAAGGCAGAGCATATATGTGATATCTCTCCCTTTGCACAAATGTCCACAACCATATTACTAGAGAGGTGGAAGAGAAGGTATGCTCAACACTTGCAGACTTATACCCAGAAAATAGATGTATTACATTTGAGGAGGGTCAGATGACTGTTGAGCACCATCTAGAGTAGTTATTCTGATATGCAAAGCTAATATATTCTGCCAGGGGGACTGGACCTCCTTTCCTGAAGCTCCATTCCCCCCGGAATCCAACACAATAGTTATGCTCCTCGCCCTCCCGTGATTCAGACATCTAAACTCTTACCTATATTGTGTGCTGCTTGCCAGCAAACCAGCTATACCATTACCAATTCGAGACACATTAGACATAGCTTTTTTTTTTTTTTAAACAAATAGGAAGAGGGTGAAGGCTATAATACCGCACCTGACAGATGAATAGTGTTTTTAATTTATAATTCTATAGTGCAACGAACCGAGGAACACTTCCCTCTGAGCTCCTCGAACAGGAACAAGTCCTATCATAAACACAAATACAACAAGGTTCAGCACTATTAAAAGAAAGTCCACTATATTGAAAGGAATGTCCAAGACGTAGATGTAATTTTCCCAAAGAAATTGTTTTCTTTATTTCATATTTTCACAGGCATGGAGTATCAAAGCCTCATTGACATGAAAGAGCCATAGCCGATGCGTTTCGTCTCTTATAAAGAGACTTCTTCAGGGCAAAAAAGTCGAAGTAACCTGTTTCATTGAGTTTCTTCGGTCAAAGAACATGTTGTGTACCTAGGTGAGGACATATATAAACCTCCGCTCTGTAATGTTTAATGCCCAGACGGCATGATAGCCCGTGTCTCTAGGTCTCTTCAATCTCGGAAGGTGACATAGCTCTAGAAGGATAACTAAACTGAAAAGGAGTGGCTGGAAGTATGCTGAGGAGTCCTGATGGTCTCTAGTAATGCACAGTTTAAGCTTGGTTTAGGTACTCCATACCTTCTTGCAGGACGTTGCCCAGATGATAGGCAAATACAGAAGGAGAGATAATGCACTAATAATCTAAATATCCTCCCTAAGGGAAACGAACAAAACTGCGTGAAGATAAGGTTGTTTAAGCTAGGCACAATACCAGCCAAGAGTAGCATAGTCATACACTGGGCAAGTCTAGAGAGTCCACGAGCAGCGCATGGAAAAGGGACCTGCCAGAATGGGCAACTGCAGAGGAGGCAAATATGGGACCAGTACGATGTGACGATAAAATAATAGAAGACCTCGAAACATGAGGAGAGATGCTACAAGAAATCTCTGACCCACCGAACCCTAAGCACCAAATGCCCTAATAGGCAAAAAACAAATGGAATGGTGGGGGGTGAAATGGACTAGACCATAGTGCTGAGGGGTCATTAAACCATAGAGAAAGAACAATCACGGTGAGCTGACACAAATGGAACTGGAGCAAGCAGCTGGACTTCAACAAGAGTACTGCATAAATGAGGAAGAGAAATGTCTCATCTTGTTAAGGAGATGTTCAGTTTGTAGAGGGGGGTATAGGGGAAGCCAGTGAACAACTCAAGGCAACGATATGGTGACTGCAAAGTAACTTTGCTGTACATGTACCCAGGTTGGGAAATTGATACCTGTATGCAACCTCTTATGTTGTATTCCTTTTGTCCATTTTTGATAAATAAAAACAATAACCACAATTTAAAAAAAGCACATTATTTCATTTTTTTTTTTATTTAAAAAAAAAAAAAATTTTATTAAGAAGCTTGGAACAAACAACACTGAATAAGAAGAAGAAAAACCAAGAGCAAAATCTCTTTACAATGCATAGGACATTCGCACACCATTGGCTTCAAATACAGCTACCAAGGATTGTAAGGTCAAATACAGAGAAGGGAAAAAAAAAAAAAAAATCAAAAAGAGAAGGCAAAAAGGGGACAGAGGTATAGGACATACTATAATAAGTAAGTTCATGTTTAGCTGATCCATTTTTTTTTCCCTTTTTCCCCTTCCTCCCTTTCCTTCACCCTTTCTTTCCCTTCTCCCTCCCCTTTCTCTCTCTCCCTTCCTTTTAACTACTCCTTAATCCATTTTTCCAAAGGGTCCCAGATACGTTGCCCCTTCTCGCGCCTTCTTCTACCCCATCTTGAAAAAATAGCTGATTCTAAATAATATAAAGCCAAAATCCTTGCTCTCCAATTTAAGAAAGTAGGGGCATCAGGACTTATCCACTCCGAAGTTATCGACAGTCTTACCACAGACATAACTATAAACAAGAAAGCAGTCTCATCCCGAGTTCTCTGCTTCTGACAGCCACTCTCACAACCGAATATGACAAATTCTGCCGAAAAAACAACTGAAATATTGAGTTTAGAGTTTAAAAAAACTTCTATGTCGTGAAAAAATATATGCAATTTGGGACAGGAAAAAAACATGTGTAAATCATTAGCGGCTGCCAGACCACATCTCGAGCACTGATGACCTCCTGTACCTCCCCATTTAGCAATTTTAGCAGGGGTGTAGTACAGGTCAAACAGTGCCATATAGCTTTGAGACCGTAAGCTTCCTGACATAAAAACATTATTTGACAATTCTAAAGCCTGAGAAATATCTAAGTCTGTTTTACCTAATTTTGTTTCCCATTTAGCATTCTGTAAAAGTATATCATCTGGAAAGCTGGAGAGTAGACATTGATACAGCATACCTATTCTGGAGCGTTTTAATATCAATTCCATGAGTGGATTTAAAAAAAAAAAAACAAGATCCTGCTCTTTTGCTTTCTCTACAAAACTACGAATCTGTAAGTACTTAAAGAAGTTGTGTGGATTCAAACTAAATTTCTCCCTCAAAAACTCAAACGAAGCCAATACTCCCTCGGTTCCAAGATCTCCTATAGTCCTTACCCCCTGCGACATCCACCTAAATAAAGATAAATCTTGAAAAATAGGAGGTAAAAGTCCTGCCGCGGCAAGGGGAGTATAATTATTAATTTTAAGAATCTGATATTTACGGCGGATCTTACGCCAAAGCGAGAACATTGCTATTATTACCTTAAACTTAGTCTTTTTGTAATAACTGGGTTCCAGTACCCGAACTAATATTCCCTTAACTTCTTCTCCCAAGCCTATTTCAAAAATAGAAGGCCTACAGCATTGTGGTACCCAAGCCCTATCCCCAAAGAGCGGTACGGCTAAATGTTGGATATAAGCTGACCAATAGTACAGCATTAAATTAGGTATTGCCCATCCTCCCCTCCCCCTCGGAAGGTACATCCATTTAGCTGCTCTATGAGGGCGATGGTAACTCCAAAGAAAATCTATTGCAGCACCTTTCAGCTTGAGTTAGGCTTGCATGAGAAAATTCCAATGGAATGGTCCTGAAAAGGTACAGAAACTTTGGTAAGACCAACATTTTCAATACGTTTCCCCGACCATACAGAGACAGATGGAGATTGTCTATCCTTGTCAATAGAGAGTTGGTTACTTTAATTACCGGCAGGATATTCAAGTCTGGAATATTTTCTACTGCAGCCATTATTTTAACCCCTAAGTATCCCGCGGTCTGCACCACCGGAGCGTCGGACGGACCCATAGATGCTGACTGGATCACCTGGGTTTTGGTGACATTAAGTTTGTAACCAGACAAATGTCCAAACTGTACTGTGAGACTCTTAATAGCTGGAAATGCCAGTGCCACACTACTAGTCAATACTACAATATCGTCAGCATAAGCTAATGCCTTATACTCTGCTGAAGGAATCCTGACCGGAGGTATTTCTATACATTTCTCTATTTTACTTAGAAGCGAATAACAGGGGCGAGCAAGGGCAACCTTGACGAGTGCCCCTTCCAATACAAAAGGAGCTTGAGCGCAATCCTGAAATCGAGAGGGTCGCTTCTGGAGATTTATAAAGCGACTGGAGTGAGTGGAGAAATTCCAAACTGAACCCCTTCCAGCGCAAAACTGCCCACAAGAACCCCCAGGTGACCCTGTCAAACGCCTTCTCGGCGTCCAACAGGATCACACCGAGGGGATAATGGGTCGTTTGAGCCCAGTCTAAAAGAGCTATTACCCGCTGAACATGGTCGGCTGTGTCTCTACCTGGGATAAAGCCATGCTGTCGTAAAGACACTAAAGGAGAGATCACCGCTGCTAATCTAGTGGCTAAGATTTTTGAGTAGATTTTACTATCCACGTTTATTAATGATATTGGACGGAACGATGCGGGATCTAATTCAGGTTTATCTTTTTTTTTAATGAGAATGATAGTTGTTTGGCGCCAAGAATCTGGTATATGTCCTCCCTGTGCACCTCTAAGAACAGTCAGCATCTCTGCTTGTATTTCTGAACAGAACAACTTATAAAACTCGAGAGGGATGGAGTCCGGACCTGCAGCTTTTCCACTGGCTAGGGACTTAATTGCCAACTCAACCTCCTCCCATTCTATAGGAGCTGAAAGAATTTCATTTTGCTGAGCGGAGATATGAGTGGTGGTGAGATCCTGTAAAAAATCTCCTATTTCTCCCTCCATGTTAGATAGACCCTCTTCCTGTGTATACAAACGACAATAAAACTGCCTAAAGACCTCCATAACCCCCTCCGGCGTATCTGGTATACAGCCTTGGGAGTCCTTAATCTTTAGAATATGATTAGCCAATCCTCTCTCATGCAACCGCTTGGCTAAAACCCTTCCAGCTTTTTCCCCAAATTCGAACATCTGTGATCTGAATTGTAGATATTTTGCCGCAAGATCCTGCCCAAAGAATTCCAACAGAGAGGCCCTCACTCTAGCTATCTGTGACTGAATTTCCAAAATCTCATGACCCTCTCTTATAGCACACACCAACTGAGTCTCCACCATCCCCAATTCCTCGATACGCCGCTTAGTCTGATCCTGAGCTATTTTCCTCCTGAAAAATGAAAAACTTTTCGTTTGACCCCTTATGGCTGCTTTGAACGTATCCCAAACTATTGTATGTGTAGCTGTATCTTTATTGATATTTAAAAATTCCCTCATCCAGCTTTTCACATGATCTATACAAGACTGATCCAATAACAGTTTCCTCTCAAAAGTCCTTGGAGCCTTTTGGGTAACCTGCATTGTACATTCAATAATTAAAGGATTATGATCCGAGAGTATCCTGGGTAAAACTTGAATAGATGTGGCTTCTACCACCTGGTCAGATATAAAGACATAATCTATACGAACTAACTTATTATGGGGGGCTGAAAAGTAAGTATAGCCATCTAATTGTTTGTTGTTATAAAACCAGGAATCAATCAAACGGTGTTCTTGGACCAAAGCTTGGAGAGCCCTAAAAACTCTGGTTTTTTTGCCAGTGTAAATTTGAGTCCCTCCTAGATTAAAGTCAGCTAAGAGATTAATATTCATATCCCCAAAAAAACATACAGGATGAGGCCAAAGTGCCAGTTCCACATTTAGAAAATGTAGAACTGCTGGGTCATCAAAGTTTGAACAATAGACTGTGCAAACCGTCATAGGACTACCTTTAACTAACAACTCTGCTATTACCCATCTGCCATTACTATCTTGTGCAGTTCTAGTACATACTGCAGATCCATGTCTCAAAAGTAGCTATCTTCATTTGGTCCTATTTTTTCAATGTAGATGGCACAGGGTAAAATTCGTATAGGGACTTGGAATATTTGTGGCCTTAATGATGGCAGAAAGAGGGCATTGTTCTCAAAGGTCATCCAATCTTTCCACCTTGAGGTGGTGTGTCTTCAGGAGACGCATGTATCCTGGAACGACCGGGCATATTTGAAAATCCCGGGATTTGACTTAGTTGGGTGCTCTCGGCAATCAGTTAGGACCAGAGGAGTTGCAATTCTTTTGAGACATTATTTAAATTTTAAATGTAATCATGGATTCTATTTTTAAATCCAGTATCCATTAGTTTCTTTGGTAGGTTCTTGCATTATATTTTGAGGAATGTGTGGTGCTGGACTTACTACTGCTATTTTTTGGCTATAGTAGCTTTACATTAATTAATGTAGCTCCACTCCTATTTTAGGGTACCCACAATTTCACAGCTTGGAATTGACACTGGGCAAGCAGATGGTGAACTGTGACTAGCCCCTGTGGTACCACAAAACAAACAGTGAGCCAAAGAGGAAGTCAACTATAGCACTGGGAATGGAGGGAGTTTGGATGAAAAATACAAATTAAACAAAGGGTAAGGAGGTAAACAAGTCATGTCAGGAGAGGAAGACCAATGGGAACTGAACAGAAGAAAACAGCAAAGATGAAAGAATACATCAAACTGGGTGCTAGCTAATGGGAGTAGCAAACGGTCACAAGAACCGCTGTTGAAAGACAAGGGTGCCCATTGTTAGGCCTAAATGTCTGTCACAATCAGACTGACAGCGTGTCTGAGTATGCTGGACCTCTAGTGGCTGGGGTCATGACTTCGACAGTATAATTTCCAATGCTCTGTGTGCCATCAGTTGCATGTTTGTCTTCCCTTGTGCCTCACCATGTCTCATGACCTGACACAGAGTATTCTGTCTGACAAACCATAAATAAGGCAATTAGTCCTCTGAGTAAAGTTGTTGAGAAGTTACCCCACTTGAGTTAAGTCTACAGAATCCTCAAAAAACCTCGTCATTGTGTAATGTATGCTCTATGTACAAGGTCATCCAAATTCCCAGCATCCCAGGACTCAGGAGTTAAATCCTATAGTAGGACCGGTAAACAGACTTAATATCGAATAAAAAATATCGACTGGACAGAATATCGAGTTTTTAAGATAGAATGGACAGAATATCGAATTGCCAAAATATAGTGGTGAAGAATATCGAAAATCAGGTAAGAAATATCGATTTAAATAATATAGAAGTCAGTAATATCGACAGTCATAATATAGTTGTTAAAAATATCGATTTTTTTATAGTGTTTTAAGTGTTAGTATATGTGTTGAAAGTATGTATTAATTTTGGAATGTATGTTTGAAAATTTTTAAAGTAATGAATTTGATGTTATTTAATTTTTGTGTAATTTAATTCCGTAGCGGGTTGCGGGGTTATAGGGGATTAGGGTGGGAAGTAATTTAATTATAGTACATTAAATAATAATTTTTAGGAATGATTAAATATTTTTATTTTTATTTTGAGTATTTCTTCTGTAGCGGATTGTGGGTTTGTAGGGGAACAGGGTGAGAAGTAATTTAATTGTGATTAGGTAATTATTAATTGGTATTGAAAATTTATTGGTTGTCGATTAATTATTAATTGGTAAATATTTTGTATTTATTGGTAATTAATTTGTATTAAATGTTTAATTGATAATTATGTTAATTGTATTAATTTATTATTTGTAGCGGGTTGTGGGTTTATAGGGGAATATGGTGGGAAGTAATTTAATTGTAAATAAATAATTATTGAAATAATTTGTGTATATTGATAATTAATTTATTATTAATTAATTATTAATTGGTATTATTTGTATTTATTAATTTCGGTATGGAACATTAATTAGTTGTTAATTAATTATTAATAGGTAAAAAAAAATTATATTGGTATTTATAATTAATTATTTATTCAATATTGTGTGCTTGGTAAATAATTGTAATACTTTTTTGGGGGGTATTAATAATTAATTTATTTTTAATAAAATATTAAAATATTATTTTCCCTACTATTGCACTCACTGGAGTGGGAATAGTAATTTTTACCCCTACGCTATCCAACGCTTTCCCTACAGTTGCACTCTTTGGAGTGGGAATAGTAATTTTTACCCCTCTGCTATCCAACGCTTTCCCTACAGTTGCACTCACTGGAGTGGGAATAGTAAATTTTACCCTCCCGCTATCCAACGCTTTCCCTACTGTTTCACTCTCTGGAGTGGGAATAGTAATTTTTACCCCTACGCTATCCAACGCTTTCCCTACTGTTGCACTCTTTGGAGTGGGAATAGTAATTTTTACCCCTACGCCATCTGACGTTTTCCCTACTGTTGCACTCACTGGAGTGGGAATAGTAAATTTTGCCCTCCCACTATCCAACGCTTTCCCTACTGTTGCACTCTCTGGAGTGGGAATAGTAATTTTTACCCCTACGGTATCCAACGCTTTCCCTACTGTTGCACTCTCTGGAGTGGGCATAGTAATTTTTACCCCTACTCTATCCAATGCTTTCCCTACTGTTGTATTCTTTGGAGTGGGAATAGTAATTTGTACCCCTACGCTATCCAACGCTTTCTCTACTGTGGCACTCACTGGAGTGGAAATAGTCAATTTTACCCTCACGCTATCCAACGCTTTCCCTACTGTTGCACTCTCTGGAGTGGGAATGGTAATTTTTACCCCTACGCTATCCAATGCTTTCCCTATTATTGCACTCTCTGGAGTGGGAATAGTAATTTTTACCCTCCCGCTATCCAACGCTTTCCCTACTGTTGCACTCTCTGGAGTGGGAATAGTAATTTTTACCCTCCCGCTATCCAACGCTTTCCCTACTATTGCACTTACTGGAGTGGTAATAGTAAATTTTACCCGCCCGCTATCCTACGCAAAAAATATTGAATATTTTCAATTAATATTACGTTAATAGATATGTATTCATTTTTTGTTTTTACTTACATTAATTATTTATTAATTTTAAAGTTATTTAAGTATTTTTAAGTATGTTTTAGTTAATTATATGTATTATTTCCTTAATTTTACATTACTTTTAAGACATTTAAAAAACTCTATATTTTGACCAACTATATTTTTTACAACGATATTTTGGATTCTATATTTCTTGTACTTACCTGTTTGGAGATAGGGATTAGATATTTTGTAATTCTATATTTTTTCCTCGATATTTTTGTAGGTCGATATTCTTCTTCTCAATATTTTGTCAGTGATCCAGTAGGACCCAGCAGGACCAAGCAATGCAAAACCAACCAGTTCTTCCTATGCAACTGATAGAAGTGCTCTGATTTTTATTTTCCTTCCAGGCAAATGGAAATTCTTCGCAGACTAGAAGAAACACTTTTCCAAGTGAATAGCTTCTTTATGAAGCAATGTTCCCACAGCTTACAATCACAACAGGAAGATGTCCGCATCAGGAAACTAGCTTCAATCATTATTGGAACAGATATACAAGCAAGAAGAAGAACAAATAATTTGTTTTAATTTCTTTTCGAATTCTAAATATTTATGTGAGGTCAGATGGCTGAGATGGGAATTTTAAAGCTATTTTCTAGAACTCAATAGGTAGCGACATTCCACCCTATCCCACATCAGCTCCATCCTTTTCACAGTTATTCCGGGAGAGAGCAGAGCTTCCATGGGTTGTTAAGACAAAAACTTTTTTCTAGGTTATTAGGCCAACATAGATCAGCAGAGAATTGCAGTTTGAGGGATCCAATCAGCCACTCAGAGCATGGTCTTTACTTGCATTTTCATGAAACACCAGTCGGTTTTAGGTGCATGTTCTTAAAACTGTAGATGATCACTTAAGAACGAATATTCCATAACATTCTCAAATTACAACTCAAATGTTGATATCAGTCATTTCTGCGCTGAAAACGACAGACAGACTACGGGAAGTTTGACACATGCGAGTGTACTTACTAGCAGATTAAAGAAAGAAGCACGGTAACAAATAGTAAAAACAGATTTTGGAAGTCACAAAACGGAAGCGCAGACAGTGGGAAATAGACCATAGATACTAAGATGGAAGTATGAGAAAATCCAGATGGAATTAAAACCGGTAGTAAGATCTCTGATAAGGTTTATTGAAAATTGAGGAAGCCCTGAAGAAGTCGTGGGGTAATTCTGACACGAAGAAACACGTGTTCGCTAAAGGCTAAAGAAGTGCTGAAGAAAGGAAATAAAGATACACAACAACAAATGAGAATTTGTATTTGTAAATATCCCAAAGTGGGGTAATTGTGCAGGAAAGTGTGTGCTCAGGGCTATGGTTTAATAATTAGTGGATTCCTTATCAGGTCCTATATAGGAGGTTTAAGGGTGATTACTTCCTCTCTTTGAGCACTACAAATATTACATTATTCAGAACAACACGGACACGGAAAACAGCGAGCGCTGACTTTATTAATGGTGAAGAAACATCTTATTTTATACTTTGTGTTAGCTGAGGCATATTTACTAAGCATTAGGCCACAACAGTGTTTAAGAACCTTAAGGCTTGATTTAAATAATGGAGTATAAATACTTAGGTGCCGATTCCGATCCGGTAAAAATAATTTGCGTACGACCCGCATCCGTATTTTTTTACGTACGAGTCGCACAAGTACCGTACAAACTGGCAAGTACGAATGGGACGTGAAAAATAACTAAGAATAGTGTTGGGAAAACTCTACGAGCGTGCGTCGGAAAGTGTCCACGTGCGAATATCGTCTGGAAAAGTGTACGAAAGTGATCCGGACAGTGTAACTTACAAATCGTAAAACACAAGTCCGAGCGCGCAAGTACGATCCCGACCGCCCGTCCGAATACACAATCGCACGTAAAAAGGCCCGTACGGAGCCAACGCTGAAGCACATATGTACACGGGTAAACTCATGCCCGTGTAAAGCCGTACAGCCCCCCCCAATATGTCTGCACCGTACACCACCCTGTCTGCACTGTACCCCCAGCCCCCCCACTGCATATACTTGCCGCACACCAACACCGTACCCCAGCACCCTCACACAGCATCGCGAATGTACGGATCCTACCTACGCAAAAAAGACACATACAGAACCAGGACAGTGGAAAAAAGCACAAGGAGGGCCAAAGCAACTCGCACAAAAACACAAAACACGTCTACACGACAAAATACAACTCAATGACTGACCTGCCAAATCCAAACTGGCCAACAGAGGCCCCAAACACAACCACCTCTTATAACACACCCACCAAAATTCAAACACAGCCACACCCACCAATTGACCAATAAAAAGGGCCCACACACACAAACCATGAGCCCTTGCAACAGACCTACTGCTGACAGAGCTCACACACAAACCACCCCACATAACTCATACCTTAGCTACACCGCCACTCACACACCTCCACACAACCTCCCCCACAAACATCCCCCTCTTCACATTCACACACATTCACACCCACACACCCACAACCGCCCACACCCACACCCCACACCATGCCCACAGACAAGAATCCAAAGTTCACTACGGCGGAGCTGGAGCTCCTCGTCAACGAAGTCATCAGAGTCGAGCCACAGCTGTTTGGAACAATGGTCAGACAGACCAGCATATCTGAAAAATCTGCCATGTGGCAGAGGATCGTCGACAAGGTGAATGCTGTTGCGCCCGTTCGAAGGACCAGGCATGAATGCCAAGCCAGATGGTACGAGTGCGCAGGGCGGTCAAGAGGAAGATGAATGAAGAACATGCCCAGACCAACAGCACTGGAGGTGGGCCGCCCCGCAGACCCGTACACTACCATCCCTGGGAGGAGAAGGTGATGGCCATGCTACCGCCGGTGGGACTACATGGAGTGGAAGGAGTCGCAGAGCCTGGTGAGAACACAAACAACTCACGTAACATGGGGGAATGGCATCCACACCCCCACAACAACAAATGCACGCAACTACCCCCAAGCACTCACCGCACACAACCACACTCAATAACCACGCCCATGCCACGAACGTCACCATCCACCCTTCACAAATCAAGGCAAGGCCAGGTCCAAGGCCACAACAACCACAACCACAAGACTGGATGTCCGGGAGGCTGGGAGGGTGGGCCCCGGAGGGTGGGCCCCACACAACACATTGCCAAAATGAGACGCTGACAACAATGCCCACAGCCCATATGGCATAGGGACATACCCATGCACAATGCACAGGGACTGGCAAACTACTAACAAGGTCACTGACACTGGGCCCTGCAGTATGCAGCACAAGGCCCTCCTGGGACCAATGTACACTCAAACACAAACTCCACAAGCACAGGTATCCAGCACAGGAACCCACACACACTGTCATGCCAGCATACACCATGAGGGGACACACATCACCTGGGGGACCCAATGACAACTCACACTACACACAACAGCACGCCCGGTCACCCCCCCTACCACAAGCACACACACCCAGGGCAGGCAACGGAATCACACATTCCCACAATGGACATGTGACCCAACAAGACCAATCCAGAGCCAAGTGAGCATCAGAGCCAGGCGGGCAACTAGAGGCAATTACCGGGGGGGGCAGGAAAATAGTTTGGGGGGGCTAAATCCGCCAGCCATAGCCAGAGGGGCTGTAAGAAGGGGTGAAAACACAACAAAAGCCTCATGAAAGAGTAAATGGTCTTCCAAAGACCTGTGAAGTACTCGCGTCCGGATGCAATTAGATGGACGCCAGCCCGCGAGGCCATCTCAGCCGGCGGACACACATGAGGGGGGGGGGGCTGAAGCCCGGTGAGCCCAATGGGTGTTGCGCGCCTGATCAGAGCCAACTATCTACAGGTCACACACTCAGGAGAACATCCCAATCTGTCCCCCGCAACATACCCATCCCCAAGTGGACACTGAGAGGAATGCTAGGGACATCCAACTACCTGGGGGAACTGTGTCAACTTGAATATGCATGAAACATGGATGTGGCATGAAACAGCATTAACATTGTCTCTCTCTCACACACAGGGCAACGTCGACGATCTCCCCCAACACTGGGGGGGAAGAATCACAGTCCCAGGCACCGCGTGAAACGATCCCACCGGCAGCGACGACTCTCACCACTCCGTGGATGACCCCGACCAACCTGGACCCTCTGGTGTACAAGCACCTGCAGCACCTGCGTCAGGTACATCTGTGCCAACCACCACCCCCATTCCCGCCACATCCCAGGACACACCCAGGATCCCTGCTCGCACTGAACAACAGAGCCAGTCTGACCAGGAGGGACAAGGTTCTCCGGGCACCCAGGAGGAGGCAGGCAACCGTGCAAATGCCAACCCTCAGGGGTCCCGTAGACCCGATGTGCCCACAAGGGCAGGCCAGGCTCAAGTGGGCAGGGGTGGTGGGAGTGGAGGCAGGCGGAGGCGCGAACCTGACCAGCCAGCTCAGGAGCCCGGTTTTGCACACATACGCAACATCCTGGACTCATACCGGCGTGACACCAGAGGCATGGACCAGGTCGTGTCCAGACTTTCCGGTATGCAGGGGACCCTCGATGAGATAAAGAACCTGCAGATCGAGCATCATGCCAGTCATCAACAACACCAAGGACAGATGGAGGCACGACTGGCTGAGCTCCTGGCGGTGCACAGGGACGTGAGCCAATCACTCCGTCAGATCGCCCAAAGTCTGGCAAACCCTCCCTGTGCCACCAGGCGCAGACCAGCACCAGACACAGGGAGGGACGAGGAGGAGGAGGATTCATCTGACGGAGCGTCCCTAACATCGTCATGGCCTGCATCTGAGGGTCCCCGGAGGAAGGTGGGTCATCCACGTAAAAGACGGTGAGAGTCAGCGGACCATCGCCATCTCCCAGGTCACCTGGCCTGGCACCTGGCCCCCTGGCGCAACAGCACCACCTCACCCAATGACATTCTCTGCCACATGGACTTGCTGGTCACAGTCTGACCAATGATGACCAACGCTGTGGTCTGGACTCTGATGCCAAGGATGCCTTCTCCCCCAGTGAACTTTGGATTCCAATCCCCCGGTAGAGCACCTTCGCACAGCTACCAAAAGACTCACCCCCCCAAAATAAATTCACATTGTACTGCACATGAAACATTGCTGTCATTTTGCATTATTCAACGACAAATGTGTGTGTAAATGTCTAACCATGCCTGAGTGTTGAACCAACTCCAGCCAGCCATCCATCCCCTGGGAACAGAGTCTGGTACAGGACACACATGGGTCACAAGTATCATGCAATGTAGGCATGGAGCACAACACTCGCCTGTGATGGCCTCTGGCTGCTGAGGGGGGACTTGGTACACTGTGCAGACACACCTATTTGGGAGAACATCATCAAGGCATAGAGGCCATGGCCCATGTGGAGGTACCCGGGGAGGGAGTCCCAGGTATTTGTTGCCGGGTGGGAGAACCATGTCCTGTATGCTGGAGTACGGTGGATGTGAAGAAAGGTGGCCAGGTCAAGGTTGGATGCAGGGAGATGGACCAACGGGATCTAGGATGACAGACGTACAAGGTTGGTGTGGGGTCGGGTTTGTGGACTGCCTCCTGAGTGTGGGTGGGGTGTGTGGAGGACATCCTGCAGCAGACAGTGATCCATTGCAGCTATCTATGGTGGACGGTGAGGTGGCTGGGGTGCAGGGCGTAGAAGCTGAGGTGTGCAGATGCCCCCTGGAAGTGGACCTGTGTCCTTGGAGTTTGGATGTACTTGCTCCGTAGAGGGCAGGGCAGTAGATGAGATGGATGTCGTCATGGACCTGGGGGATGGACTGTCGTAACTTGGAGTGGAGCTATCTGTGGATCATGTGCATGATGCAGAGGGCATTGCAGCATGAGGTACAGATGCAGTGGATTAGCATGGCATATGTGAGCGAGCCTAACATGATGCACAACATCTTGTGTGTGTGGCCACTGGGTGCCTGTGCAGGGCCTGCAGCAGTAGGCGCCATCTCCCTGCCAAATGGCCCATCCTGCACACAAAGACTAGGATGTCAGAAGGATGCCTGCAACAGGCATGTGTGTAAAGTGAGGAGTGTCCAGTGTCACATGGCACACCCAGAGACAATGCATGCACAATCACCAAAGAACCATTACACCGGATCAGGAAACTGAAGGCCGACCTGCGCACAGGAGACACACCCTCAGCAACTGGTGATGGCCCATTGTGTGGTTGACCTAGCTAAAAAACATACACGACCATGTACTACATGCCCAATAGGGAGCCTAATCCATGAACAACTGCATGCATGTTGCTAAACTACACATGGACTCCTATGCATTATCTACAGCAAGTATGCCAGAGATGCCACATGCCAAGTGGCAAGAGACCAGCATTGACAGAGACGAGGCACCTTGGAGTATGACGCACACCTTTATTACTCAGCCTCACACTAATGGAATTGCATCCATTGGAACAGAATCACAGGTCATTCGGCTGAACATGTGTGACCCACACTGGACACCCCATGCAACACACAGATGTGGTAAATCCTACTGAGTTGGCACGCAAGTGAAGGGGTTGAGCCTCACACCCCTTGCTGCACACGGCGACTCTACAATTCCACATTGAGCCTCATATGGGGATGTCCCACACCATGTCCAGCATGACCATCCCGTATGTTCCTGAGGGACGTTAGACACACATCGAAGCCTTCATCAGAATCCACAATCCATGACAGATGACGGTCAGGAAGGGTGACTATCAATTCATGGGAGCCATGCAACACGTCACGTGGCCCATGGTGAGTCGACATGTATGCATGGTGACACAACATGCACAGGAGCAGTCCCCACAAAACACAAACACGTACCACCCACAAAATGCCTTGCTGTACTCCTTACCCAAAAAGAAATTTCACCATCTCTGTGCATGTAACTATGATCCAGCACACGTAGCAATACTCATGAGGAATAGCAGGAGTGCAATGATGACATGAGCAGACGACAGCCGCAGGAACCTGGGGAGGACAGACACACAAGTCAGCGAGGAGCTAGTAATCCGCAGACATGTACATGCACTCTACAGGATTGATGTTGTCACCATGGAAATACTGATGATTGTGTTCCTGCACAAATATGGGGAATGACATTAGCACTTGTATGACACATCAGAACAGCACCTCCAAGTCACTTTGCACACAGTCAGCTCGACACACACATTGCAACACATGCCACACAAGGCACTAAGCGTGCACACTCAGACACAGGGACTCACCATCATGAGAAGAAGTTGCGGATCAGCTGACTCCGGATGTCCTCATCCTCATCCTCCTCCTCATCCTCACTTGCCCCGTGCCCAAGCCCTTCATCCTCCACGGGTGGATGATCTTGCTCATCAGGATCCAGGATGAGTGGCACGGCCTTCTCCACTGCCATGTTGTGCAGCATGCAGCATACAAGGAAGATTTTGCAGACCTTCACCGGGGCATATGGGAGGGCGCCGCCGGTCTTGTGGAGGCACCGGAATCTGCTCTTTAGGAGTCCAAACGTCCTCTCAATCACGCGCCTCGTCTGCCCATGGGTGTCGTTGTACCAGTGTTCTGCAGCTGTACTGGGGTTGCGGAGAGGCGTCATCAGCTATGGCATGTTGGGATAGCCAGCGTCCCCTACATGGAAACATCATGGACAGAAGTGGGTCAGGAGAAGCAGTAAGATATGAAGAAACGGCTAAATACAGGACTAACAGATTATACCCACCAACAAGACATGCACGTTCGTTGCGCAGCTGCAGCATCATTTCAGGCACCCTGCTACGCCTCATGATGTAGGCATCGTGTGCTGATCCTGTAAAACGGGAACAGACATGGGATATCATCATGTTAGCAAGACATACCACAAGGGCATTGATGGAGTGGTAATGCTTGCGGTTACGGAAGGCTACCTCCTGTGCGTGTGGTGGCACCAAAGCCACATGTGTCCCATCAATGGCCCCAATGACATGGGGCATCCCTCCCAGGGCATAGAACTCACCCTTGACGTGTGTCAACTGCTCACGAGTTGGAAAGGTTATGAATTCATCCAGGTGTACCAACATGGCCTCTAACACATCATGCAGGACACGGCGGAACATGGTCTGGGACATGCCACCTATATCAGCTATGGTCAATTGAAACGTACCCGTGGCAAAGAAATGTAGAGCTGCCATCACCTTCATCTTGGGGGTCAGTGCAGTAGGATACCTGTGTAGCGGTTGGAGGTGTGGCTCGAGCCTTGTGGTCAAGTCGTCAATCAACGGTTGGGAGAAGCGGTGGCAGCGTATACAGTCACGTTCCCTCATGGCAGCCAAGTCTGGCATTGGTCGGGGGAGAGGCGGTGCCCTGCAGGAATTTGGAAGGAATACGAAGATTGAGTACAGCACTACACCACTGACAATGGACTGAGCACATGTTCAACAGCCACTACACATATGCTACATACAGAGTCTGTACTGTGCAATGCATCCAGGACACATATGCCAGCCAGGTTACACCCCTAACAACAGTCAGCTACACACGTGGGTGCGCAAGGTCAACATGACATGCCATGGAACTAGCTGTGGGCCAGTGTAAGTGAAGAGGCTGACGCATTACAGGAGTGACAGACATCCACATATGTGCAGAAGAAGGATGTATAATCACACAGACCGGTTGCGGGACACTAGAGGCACAGGTCGCATGGCCTTGAAACAGGACATTCCAGACACCTTGCCATGAAGGGGTACATGTCAGATATGATGACACACACATTGATACAACGCAGATATGTCCTTGTCTCGCAAGTCCATGTGCGATGCACACATACACCCATTACGTCTGATTCCACATGTGGCCTGGTGTGCGTAATAGTGTGCCATGACCATCGACACGCACACACATGTTGGATGCAGCAAATGCAGATGCATGTCATGGAACTAATGCAGCTAGCCCATGGGAACACATGACACTCACATGACATAGTCACAACGTGCAACGCCGGTAGTTACTTGTGAGGTGTCATTTTCCGTGTCCCTGGCATCAGGGGACAGTTGCGGGTGTAGGTGACTGTGCCATGCCAGTGATGCAGTGCTCGACTGTCCCCAGTGAGTGGCTCCTCTGTATCGATTTAGAACAAGTAATTTGCTGTTGTGTCATGCTCCCTATTGTTTCCCAGTGGCATGGTGGGTAAACCAACTGTGTGGTGCAGGGCCTACAGATGTTTGTAGTATTGTAGATGTCACTCATGTTGCCGTTCATGCTATGCGCTGTGTCCTATGTAGATTGGACTCATGTGTCATATGTATACAGGTGTCTGGTCATTTCCTGTCTCTTCAACTTGGCCACAGCATCGTCGGTGGAAACCGAGGGAGGCACTGGCACGGACGTGGGGGAGGTAGCTAGCACCGGGGCCACCAGAGCTGGGGAGTCTGGCACAGCAAGTGGTACGGAGGCCGAGGTGAGTCAGGCGGAGGACCTGTCCAGTCCCAACACCGACTATGACGCTGACGGGTCCGAGGGTGAGCTCCCAGAGGGGGCGGAGGCTGCTCCCAGAGATGAAAGCAGCACTCCATCTCTCGCCGCACCCCCCATTCTCCCCACCGCCCTCCCAGTTGCTCGAGTCCCTTGTGTCCATGGTAGGCGACAACAGGTGCATGAGAGACGGCAAGGAGGTGTATTTAAGAGGTGAAGGGTGCACTTCCACTCCGGATCATTCTGTGGTGTGTAGGCACATTCCATTGCATGGTGTTTGTTACATGCACGCTCATGATGTAGCTTGTATTCTGTAAGGGATTTGTGTGCCAGTCATGACCCCGTCTTGTGCGCTGCTTGCTAACGGTAATTATGTGCTATTCAATGCTGAAGCTTGCTGTGGGATGCTTCCGGCAATTCCTGACATCGTGACTGTATCACTACGAGTGGTTTTCTGTCATTACGACCTTTTCCCACCCCCGTATGGCCGGCTGGATGTATCCATCTGCCCTTCCATTCCAACCTTGAAAGCAGAGTTCAACAAGATGAGCAGTATAAGGGCTCCATTGTCTCAAAAACAAGTTGTGTTGACTTCATCCCGAGAAACATTTGTCCTTCACGTAGATCACACGCGCACAGAGGTGCAAGCGCTTAATAACACTGATCTCCCACTACATATTTGGGACTCTGATTCAGACTATCTTTCATGCCTCGTCAACAAGTGGCCTGGCTGTTTTTTTCTACATTGTGGGCTCCGGCCTCGTGACCTCCTTACAAACTCTGTTTGGTGTGATCCCGGCATTTCATCATTCGATTTTGTCTACCGTCTTCGGAGGTGTCCCTTTGCTTCTCGCCCTCGTAGCTGTGGTGCCATAATTGATCTGCGTACTTCGCTGTGGCTTCACAACTTGCGTTGCAAGACAGCATGCACCGGCTGCTCCATCTTCGGAACATGATGCTTGAATTCTACGGCACTCTGCCGCTGGCGACTTTAAGCAGTGCCTATGGATTGTCCTTCCAGTTTCCCTTCTTTACCTGCGTGCAACCTGACTTTCATTGCCTAGATTGTCCATTCGAATGGGCTCTGGATTTGTGCCTGTCTAACTCGGTGGCTCCTGACCTGGATTTTGATCGACTGATGAGCCCCTTAGTGGCTCATGAGTTGGACTGTTCTGGCGTCAGTGTCATGGCCTGTGCTGCTGCACATGGAGTCCTAGGGAATTGGGACATCGGAAAGGCAGCAAATGAATTCTTATCCAGAAGTTATCTTGATGTCCCCACCTGTTGTCCACAAATGGTGCTGGATGCCCCGATTGTTGAGGAACACTTGTGTTCTTTTCCCCTGCTGAACTGGATGGCAGCCAATTTTTCAGAACGTGCTGATGATTCCCTCTTGGAAGCTGTTGCAACTTATGGTGCCTATGCCTTGATGGATTGACTTTAGCCCTGCTCATTTCATGGTGCATCCGTCAATGTGATATTTCTCTACCCTTTTACATGGTGAATTGCCCTTCAACATCGTTCATGATTGACATTTCTTTTCTGACTTTTTCGCTTCCCTCCTTTCGACTTCCAGTTCATGCCCTTGGTTCCGTTCTATCAAACTTGAACTCTGCGTTCTCGAATTTGCGCCCCTAGTGGTTAGTGGTACGAACACAGGGGGGTGTAGTGACGATTCCTATCTCCCTATGTACAATGATAACTTGGCACCACCGCGTTAGTTGTCAGTAAGCCATCTTGCCACTTTTGCTGCTTTTGCACGCGACACTGTGGTTGCGTGTTATTACTCTTGAAATGCTTACTCGACTTTGCTTCACATGAGAACTGTCTGTTGTTTGACATCCTTCACAGTGAGCAGTGAGCAGCGAGCTTGTACTGTACATTGTGTACACACACAGTCAGGGTGACAAGCTGGTGCATGTTGTTGTGTGCAGGTTGATCGTCCCATTATTTAGCCATTACATGCACGCAGCTGCAGATACCTGATAGACGGGTGCTTGCCATATTGCAGTGCAGCTTGTTTTCGTTTCATTGTGATGAGGGACTTTTGCAGGAGATGGGACTAGTTGATACCGTGATGTGATTCCACTGAGCTGATCTGTAAGGTGGGTGGGTCCCCCGTTCTAGCTTAGGGACCTTCTATTAGTCGAATGATACTACTATTAGTTTACTGGCGACAGGAAGGTTGCTGTTTCCACTGTCAGTTTCTTATGAATGCTCCTTTCATTGTCTACGATATTGCAACAATGCTGATGTTTCTGGCCTTAAACATTTGTCTGCTTATGTTGGCCACAGTCCTGCATCTTGTGACGCGAGGTTCGTTGTATGTACTCATTAAACTTTACCTTGTCTGTGTCTATTCTGTTGTGGACTGATCTGTGAATCATGACGAACAGGTATGTCTGATTCCCACCATTCCTGAGGATGTTGTAAGTCGCTTGTTCTGGCTTGTCTATACATTGGGACCGGCAGGCCTGACCTCGGATATCGAATGGGACACTTAGCTAGTCGGATGTGGGGTTCTGGTTTCTGAGTGGAGTTTGTGGTACGCCAGACATGTCTCCTTCATGCCAGGCACCGCACCCCCTGCCCCTGTCTCCCCTGCTGCCGTCAATGCAGAGTCTGTGGATATTCATCGCCAGTTGCAGGGTGCCCGGACGTCGCAGCTGCATGTCCTCCATGGCCACACCAGACTGGTGACATGGATGGTGTCGTACATGGAGGGCATGTAATCAGCGATGTCTGACCACCGGATGCTGCTGAGGTCCATGGACCCGTCACTGACGGCAGCGGTGGGTCTCCTGCAGCGCTCCGTCCCCCCCTACCCCGACACCATCCGCACTTCCCACTCCTATGCCTGTCCCATGCACACCCAGACGTCCCCATGCACGCACACCACCGGACATAGGCAGCACACAACCAGGGAAGGCCAAGCGCACACCTCCTGTGACGCACACACAGGGGGGAGAAGGCACAGGCACAGGGTCGGGGGCAAACAGCAGCCACGCAGTCACAGTAGGAGTCTGCATTCCTCATGACACACTACCTCCAATACCACTCATCCTTGGCTCACTTGCCCAACAGTCGGACAGACTCTCCTTCATGGCCAGTCCGTCCCTCAGCCCCAGTGTGACACCGCCCCGCAAGCGTTTGCAGGATTTCCCGGGCAGGGCAGTTGAGTCCCCCCCTGTCCACACCCTCCCCCAGTTGTGCTGCGACCCATCCCTCAGAGCCCCCCCCCTCCTTGGGGCCTGTGGTGCCTTCGGGTGCAGGGGAGACACTGGAAGTGCATGCGGCCGTGTGCAGCGCCATACTGCCCTCCTCCTTTGGCGCTGCCCCTCCCCCTGTGGTGGAGTCGTCCGTCTCTGCACCCACGACACCTAGCCGTGCCCCTCCTGTCCCTGCGGTGCATGGTTCTTCCCCCCACATGATGCCCCCCCTTCTGTGGATGATATGGTACAGTGTACTGTGCAGGCGAGCCTGGGGAGAAGCGTCCCTACGTATCCCCCCCCCGGGACTTTGCATCTGGTGTGGCCTATGGGCTTGTTGAATGGTGTACTGTGGCTACTTTTGTTCGAGATGCTGAATGTGGTTGTTATTTTGTCGTTTGCACACTATTTCGATTCTGGTATTGCTGCTGGTGCTGCTGCTCCCTGAGTTGGGGTGGTTATGATGTGTTGGGTGTCTGGTATATGTTGTTGTGTCCTGCTCATGGGGTGGACCCTGGTATCTGCATGCCGTCACAAGGTGTCTGCATATATTCTTAGGTCATGTTAGCTCTTACTACATGGTGACATTGTCCCAAGGTGTGTTCCTTCCTCTGTGGCACCTGTCATCTTCCCTGCAGGGTGTTTCCAAATTGTTGTGCTGAGCTGTGTCAACATTGCCTCGGTGTGTGAGACGTCCCTTCGACTTTGGCCATGCATGCTCTGCAATGTCTCGACCTGCATCATTTGTGGCATCCTTGGTGGGCACTGTACTTGTGTATGGCGTATATTGACATTCCTTCATGTGGACATTTCCCCATTTCCGCACTTTGCATGTGTGTACTCCCTGCCTCACACACATGTGTTACGTGTTCTGCAGGGTATTTGGGCACCTGCCAGACAGTTGTGGGCATTGTATCTGTGTGTACTCCACCCTTTCACTTCCATGGGGGGCAACGGCTTGTTGGCTGCCCCGGCACCTGTACATTCCTATCATTCCTGGAATGTGGCTGCCAGTGTTTGTTCCCTTTGGCTCTCTTTGTTTGTTGGTGTTTGGCATGAGGGTGCCGTCTTGTGGCATGATCTCAGTGTGTGTATTGTGCTGCCTCCGCCAGGGGTGCGTATGCATGTGTGATTTGTCCTCACACCCACATGTGGTGTGTCATGCAGTGGGGGTAGGCCGACCATCCTCCTGGGAGTGGGACACTGCTGTCAGTGATGTCTTGTTATGGCACTATCATGATTGTCCTAAGTTAGGGATACGTACATTCACCCATGGAGCTGTGGTCATCTGATACTGATGTACACCCCTTATCAAAACCAAAGGGGGGATACTGTTCCTATTGCATGGTGCAAATAGTCACCATTGCATCAAGGTGCAAAAAGTCACCTATTGATTAAAAAGGAAAAATGAAAGAAGTAAAGGAAAAGGAAAGAAATCCTAGGTAAGAGGGACCCACCAGTGAAGTGAAAGGACACATGTAGTCCTCTGTTGCCCTCACACACCCCTAGGAGTGTCATGCTTCATCATCGGGCGTTTGTTCCTCGTGGGGCCGGCGCTGCAATTCCCCACGGGTCCCCCGAAGGGTCTCTTTGTCGGAGATCTTTTAGGACTGCCGGATGGTGCATGCGGGTGTGTGGGGTGGGGGTCTAATGAGGGTCAAGGTAGTGCGTGCGTAGAGATGAGTCGGTGTATAAAGGGTAAACGGGCAGTAGTTGTAAAGATTGTATACCCTTCACAGACTAGACTCCTGTGTAAAATCTTGCCCCTGCAGCGTATTATGCCTGGGTGTGAGCAAGGTCGTAGGTCAACATGTTTCGCGCCTTTGTCGCCCGTGTGGTCGTTGGCGCTTCCTCAGGACCAAAACTGTAAAGTGCACGTGAAATAATAATTAAAATGCCCTCTAAATAAGACAGGGCGGGCAGTGAGCCTGAATACCTATAAGCTGGCTGCAACTGCATGATGTATACCGCTCCTGGTCGATGCCTTCCACTGACAAAAGTAGTTCTTCTCTGGCTCGAGCTATGGACGCCCGCGCAATGTCGGGATTTTTTGCCGGGATGTTGACTCCTGTCCACCTACCCCGTCCCTGCGTCTGCCAGTTATGATGTACACCCCCCCATGTCTCTGTCCACTGCCGGGGGGTCCCCGGCACCCAGCCCTCATATGTCTGGGCAATGCTGGGAGTGATGGGCACCCACCCCTCATATGTCTGGGCACTGCTGGGAGTGATAGGCACACACCCCTATGTATCTGTCCACTGTCATGGGCCGAGCCGTACCCACGCGCTGATAGCCTGGTTGGGGCCCGTACCCCTGGGGTACCCCAACTTTGGGGGTGCGGCACCTACCCCTGCCTTTGGGACGTGGGTACAGGCTGTACCGGCGTAGTTGGTGTGACGTAGGGGTGGGCGTGGTATGTGCCGTACCCACACGCTGATGGCCTGGGTGGGGCCCGAACTCCTAGGGCACCCCAACTTTGGGGGTGCGGCCCGTACCCATGCCTTTGGGACGTGGGTACAGGCCGTACCGGCGTAGTTGGTGTGACGTAGGGGTGGGCATGGTATGTGCCGTACCCACACGCTGATGGCCTGGGTGGGGCCCGAACTCCTAGGGCACCCCAACTTTGGGGGTGCGGCCCGTACCCATGCCTTTGGGACGTGGGTACAGGCTGTACCGGCGTAGTTGGTGTGACGTAGGGGTGGGCATGGTATGTGCCGTACCCCTGCGCTGATGGCCTGGGTGGGGCCCGAACTCCTAGGGCACCCCAACTTTGGGGGTGCGGCCCATACCCATGCCTTTGGGACGTGGGTACAGGCTGTACCAGCGTAGTTGGTGTGACGTAGGGGTGGCCGTGGTACGTGCCGTACCACCATTGTGGTGGTGACGGGTACGCGTCCACGTCCACTTCCGTTGTGGCGGGACGTGGCATTGGTGGACACACCCCCCGAAGTGACCAGTCCATGGTGGTAATTTCTGTGCATGATGTTGTAGTTATTTGTGGGGTGTGGGGTGTGGGTTATGTTTCCTGGCCCTTGCACACACACACCCCCCCCTTTGCCCCTGGGTGTTGTTCTGACCTTCTGCGGCGTCTGCGTCGGTTTCTGTATACGAGGTGGTAGGCTATGAGGGCCGGGATGACGCGTAGGTTGGGGTCCATCGCTGTCCCTGGCATGCCGGGGCTCCTTGTTGGCATCGTCCTCACTTTCCCAGCAGTTTTTGGCTCCCGTAAAAACTGCTGCGTGCGAAGTGACGTCGGCACGAATCGTACTTGCTGGTCCGTGAAACGCTGCCTGACTCCGTCCGGACGTCGCATGTGCGCCGTCCCGGTGGGGATTTGTATGTAACAATTTTGCCGGTCGGTGTTTTTTCCGACTCGGCCGGTGTTGGTATTTCTGTGCGAATCGTACTTGCGAGTTTGTAAGGTGTTTTTCCCGGGTACCAGTCGGACGGATAAACCGCTCCATCCGACCATTCGTACCCGGGTTTTACAGGATCGGAATCGGCACCTACATGGCCATGGTGATAGAGTGTCTATACCGCCACAAATTATTTTGGGGTTAGACTTTAGGATTAATCAAGGCTATTCAGTCGCCTCTGTGATTAAACCACTCCAACAGCCCTATGGGAGTAAGGACCATAGGAGGCAGACCTCTAATTCCGCCCACCTAATTTAGAAGGGTGGAATTAGTGGTCCGTTTTCACTGCTGGTCACCACCAGGAAAACCCTTGTGGCAAGAATCTGTAAAATGCTCAGAGAGGACTCCTATAGCATGGGGAGCATTTTCTTTTTTATTTAAAAAAAAAAACAATCTTTATGATAAAAAATGAAAATAGTGTGGTGCATGTAAACAGCATTGACAAGAACAACCATGATGGCGGTTCTGGACAATGCTTTAGAAATAACCTCCAGTTCTTAACAATCCTAAAGTGATGACTTTTAATAATGTTAATAATATTGGTTGTATGCAAAAATATTTAGTTTTTTTATTTTGATCTGCAAAAATATTAAATTAAGAATATTAAATAATGTGTTTCTGGAAGAAAAGTAGATGTAGATAAGTATAGATTTACTTTTCTCAACCCCAACTCTACTTACCTTGACAATATATATCAAAAAGGTACATAGGGACAGTTGTACTGAGTCTGGATTGGAAAGAGATGTTGCAAATTTTACAGTAGGTATTGTGATTCTAATCTGATTTTGCGAAAGTACCTATGTAGTAATAGCTCAGTTTGCTAACTAGGGAATTGTAGTGAGTCACAGACTGACCTGCCTAATTATTATGGATTGGGTAGATTTCACAGTGTTATGATTGGCCA
This sequence comes from Triturus cristatus, assembly GCF_964204655.1. NCBI lineage: Eukaryota > Metazoa > Chordata > Amphibia > Caudata > Salamandridae > Triturus > Triturus cristatus. Next base: position 1,561,640,513 of record NC_140589.1, read on the forward strand.
CAGCCACAGGGATGATTGCCTCCAAGGGTCAGCAAATAAACCATGTAATAATTTGGGTTGTTGGCTGCGGGGAGTGAATATCCTTCGCAAGCAACAACCACAGTCTCTCTCAGGGGGAAGCACAAAAGTCACAAAAGTGACCTATGTTTAACACCCTGATAGCTTGCCACAAAGCAGTCAGACTTAACTTAGAGGCACGGTGTAAAGTTGTTATGCAGCACACAAACAGCAATAAAGTGAAAACAGAACACATTAAAAATCCCACATCAATTCAGAACAATAGAGTAAAAATTAATGGATAAAATGAGATCAAAATGTCAGTAGTCCAATCTATGCAATTTCAAAGGTTTCAGTGAAAATAGCAACTAAAAACACAAAGCTCTCCTCATAGTCATCTTTTCATACTAGAACGGGGGAGAGGCATAAAATCAGGCTAAACACAGAGGAGGGTGCACCGGATACAGGTACCTGGTTAGTTCCACTGGAAAAGTTACCTTCTCAAAGTTTAGCATGAAGAGTCCAGTTTGTGGTGGAGGAGGTTGCGAGAACCAGGGAGAGTGTCGCAAATTGTTGTTGCTGTAGTGTGAAGAGCGGGCCTGACATTGCAGACAGTCATCACTGTAGTGTGACGTCCCGTCAGGCATCATGAACGGCCGTTGCTGGAACTTCACATTAGCAGTCACCCCGGGATGTTGCTGCTGTAGCGCGAAGTGCAGATCTCGCATTGCAGGTAATCACTGGTGGTCGCTGTAGCAGGAACAGTCGTTTTTACCACAGCTTTGTGCTGGTGTTTGTCTCAAAAGACAATATCTTGGTGCAAACTGGCCTGTTCATGATTGGTAGAGCCCAAAAATAAATAAAACAAATTTCGTAGCGCGCGCTGCATCGCATTTTGCGATGCAGGGCGCGCAACGAATTTCGTTTTATTTATTTAATTGTTTACTTACCTGCAATTATCCATATTCCGGTTTTTAGAACCCCCCAACCTGCCCTCGCCCCCACCCCGCCTTTCCGCCCCACGGAACTCCCTCCACGGGCCGCGGCTGCATATTATCAAGAACGGCATTAAAATTATCGCCGCTTTAGCGGCAGGAAACTGCCGCTAAAGCGGCGATAATGGGCTTGATATTATGCCCTTGAGAATTCCAATAGAAGCCCATGTTCTGGTGTGAACATGGGCTTCTATGGGAATTCTCAAGGGCATATTATCAAGCCCATTATCGCCGCTTTAGCAGCAGTTTCCTGCTGCTAAAGCGGCGATAATTTTAACACCGTTCTTGATAATATGCCCCTGGTCTCCTTCTGAAAAGCCCAATTAGAAGTGATTTATGTATTAGATGTTGTCAATATTCACTTTATATTCATTTAGTCTTTTATTCTCATTCCTTTTCTTATGGCTAGTTTGTTTTCTTACTTAAGGAATTAGTTCAAACAGTTGCCTCTTTGTGTTTACTATAAATGAGCGATATACTTAAGCATTATTTGTTCACTATTTAACCGAGTGTTTGCACTATATCCATATTTCAATCGTTCTACTCTATTTTAAGAACAATCATTCAGAACGCTTTTTACTCTTGTTTGTATCTTCCTTTTACCATCCATTCTGATGTGTTTAGGGTGTTTCTGACTCATACATTTGACATTAATATTTTCATCTTCTCAATGCTTCTTTTGAAAATAAGTGGGTGTATTTACAAGCCCCTTGCGCCACTTTTGCGTCATTTTTAACATGGGAAAAGTGAGGTCCCGGTGGCGCAAGGGGCTTGTAAATAAGACCCAAGGTGCTTTGGAACATTTCGCATACCAATTTTCAATTGAACACAGATTTCCTTTCCGCACTTTTGACAAAGATCTAAGGATTAAACCAATCTACAATTTCTGACAAGCACATTTTTACAATAAATGCAGAAACCGTGATGCTATTTTTACCTCATTTAGGGTGATAGCCTTTTTTTTTTTGTCACTATCACCAAAATGTGTTTGCTTAGCCTAAGTGAAATCAAATTTACAATTTCTACAGGAGTTCGTTTTGCGACCCAGTTCTCATTCTCATGTTTATGTTGTCTACGTTTTATTTTGTCACTCTGGCTCACAATAGTTTGTATATGTGCTGCTTTCTTAAAAGTAACTGAAACATGTGTGTTCACTAACCTTTTTGTATGTTCACCCAGTGTTAAAGATGGTTTTTAAATTTGTGCAAATCCCTGCACTTGCACCATTGGATCTGAATGTAATCATTGAATTTTTGATTTTATGAGTATCCGGATTTCCCGTATAATGTACTGTTAGCTGGTTTTAGTTTTTTTTAAAAGAGGACTAAGAACTATATGGTCCTTTACATATAATTTAAATCAAGAAATACTCAACTTATACTGCTGTATTCTAATGCCAGTTTGTGGGTTTTTTTTAAAAAATATTGCAACGGGAGCATTACTTTGCATCAAGTACAGTTCCATGGTGTGCCAAAATGATGCACATGCCTATGGCTGATACAACAAGGATAAATATCTTTATTTCTCCTTGTTATTTCCTCTCTGCATTTGACACAAACACCCTTGCTGCCTGTGTTGGATCTAGGCAGCCCAAAGTGCACCAGAGAGCAGACTGTGCCATTTCTTTGAATATATGGCGCAGTTCTTCTGTTTGCCTTGACACAATGCAACACCAGCAACTTTGCGTGCTACTCTGCGCCACTTCTTTGTAAATATGCCTAGAAGTTTTTATGTTCGGGACAATTAGAGTAGGCTTTGGAAAGCATGCATATTTGGAAGTGGCTTATTGCAGGAGAGGTTTTATGAACATAGTTGCAATTCATATACGTTTGGTTAACACGGTCTGTTAAAGACAAAGAGGCTAATTTTGAGTCTGGGCGATGGTCCCACTGGGCTGCTAGATCAGCAGAGGTAATTACCTACCATACTCTAGTGGATGGCCTCCCACCATATTTGTGGTGGGGACCTCACTGGCTTCTAAACAATATCCAGCATGGTGCTTGCTCGAAAGGCAGAAGAGTTTGCTAAGTGGATGCCAGATATGTTTTTTAAATGACCTTCAGGGGCAAGAAGTTTGAATGGAGTGATCACTGCTTGATTTCCCTGACTGTTAATACTGTGCATCGAATTCCAGTTTGAGGTAGGGAAATCCAGTTCCTCCCACTATGAAGAGGATGGGGTGCCCTTCACTATGCTCTACTGTGGATGGGCCAGTAGGCCAAGAGTTGAGACTGACAGAGCCAGCCGAGGCTCGGTCAGTGGAAACCATGCATTTTACCACTTTCCGCATAAAGAGGGGGACTGCGAGTTTGGCAGGACAGGTACATCACCATACATTGGTAGTTCTCTCACTCCACCAAGCTCTAAATTACTCTTAAATACAAAATGCAACATCTGTATGGTATGACATCAAACATTTTTTCCTCTCTTAATGTAGTGAACTGTTTGTCAAGGTTTTGACTTGTATGCATCACAAATAAATTGGTGTTTTCTTTTGCCCTTAGGTACTTGGCGATTGTTCACCCGCTGAAGCCTCGCATGAATTATCAGACCGCCACGTTCCTCATTGTACTAGTTTGGGTCGTTTCTATCCTGGTTGCTATACCTTCGGCCTATTTTGCTACAGAAACGGTCTTGTTTATTGTCAAAAGCCAAGAGAAAATATTTTGTGGACAGATATGGCCGGTCGACCAGCAAATCTATTATAAATCCTATTTTCTCTTCATTTTTGGAATTGAGTTTGTCGGACCAGTGTTCATGATGACTTTGTGCTATGCCAGAATCTCCAGAGAACTCTGGTTTAAGGCTGTGCCTGGTTTCCAGACTGAGCAGATTAGGAAGCGACTTCGCTGCCGGAGGAAGACAGTGATGGTTCTGATGTGCATCCTGACCGCCTACGTGCTGTGCTGGGCGCCATTTTATGGGTTCACTATTGTCCGCGACTTCTTCCCTACCATATTTGTGAAAGAGAAGCACTACCTCAGTGCGTTCTACATAGTTGAGTGCATAGCCATGAGCAACAGTGTGATTAACACCATGTGCTTTGTAACAGTTAAAAATAACACCATGAAGTATTTTAAGAAGATAATGCTCTTGAGATGGAGTTCGACCTACAGTGGTAGCAGGACAAGTGCCGACCTGGATATTAAGACAAGCGCAATGCCTGTGACGGAGGAGCTGGACTGCATACGATTTAAATAAATAAACCAGGGTTACGAACCCATGTTGCAATAGGCATATCATGAACGCCATTGTCCAGAAAGTTATACGGTTTTGTGTGTGCCATGCCTTCGTAAGAAATGATGTGGTGCAATTACTTCAGGGTTCCATATGAGCGGAACCCTCCACAGTACTCCGGCAGGCTTGCTACAGGGTTCAACACGTTTTGGTATCCCTTGCTTTGCTTATGGCATCGTAGAATGTAGTTGCCTTTCCATCATTATGCCATGCATATTTTAGTGGGTCAATTAATGCACAAGCAGGGCTTCACAGGGAAACGTTAGCGTTCTCTGAAATCATCAATATTTCACATTTGTCCTTTTAATCCAAGTGTTGATGGGCTTCGCATTTTAATGTCGAAAGGTGCTTTGTTTTTAGGTCAGTATTGTCATTTTAGATGAGTAAGGGAGGGCTCTGTTTGAGGTTTAAACCATGGCACACATGAAAAGACAAGAGACTAAATGAAACCTTCAAATGTTTTCTGGACGTTTGTAAACTTCACAAAGGTACAAAACAAGCAACAACCACCTTCCTGTTTTTGGATATTTTTTTCTTGTGATTGGAGGCCTTTGCCACTGTACTGTTTACTATCTGCCATCATCATGAAATGTGTGTCCTATTGCAAAGCTTAATTTGTCAATGCATATGTATCGTTATGGTGCATTTTGTGAGTACACTATAGGCCGAGTGTATTGGCCTCTAAGCATAAACTCGTGATATTTTAAGAAGCAGTCCTTTCTGATGTGACCGGAAATACAAGTGGTGTCAGAGTTCCAGTGTATAGTTGATGTTTATACTATTGTATCACATGCTTAATTGATAGCCGTTTTGAAACTGACTATGCGATTTATGATAATTGTTTGCTGACTTAAGAGTTGCAACAACACTGTCTGTTACATTTTCTATAGAAGCATAGGTGTATTTGTGATTTAGTAATGGTGCTGGCGTCTTGCCACAATGAATATTCTTATATTTGGTGCCATCGAAAAAAAGCCCCTGGTAGCCTTCATGTGATGGCAGAAAATAAAGAAGCTGCATGCTAACTCTTTTTATGCTCGAAATATTTTTTTTCTATTTATATTCAGTTGTCATATGCTGCCACATTTTCTGCCACACTGGAGGATTTCTTCTCAGTTCGTTACTTCTTACACCTTTAGGTATGGAACATTTACTGAAATTCCAAACCACACTCTTTCTAAAAAGCGTGTGTTCATTATTAAAGTCCGAACCATTTTAATACTTCTAATTGTGCAGAGCAACACCCAATGTCCCTGTCTAATCAGAGAGATAGGTGCGTTTTATTAAAGGCTTGAAGGTGATTACTATCTTCACTCTTTCTTAAAGCAACAAGAACAAAGAACAAAGCAAAATATGTCGATTTTTTTAGTGCATTTAAACACACACAACGTGGAGGATCACATACACATATGCATACATATATGAAAATATGCAAAAAAATAAGCAGCAAATCCACATGCACCAATCAGGTACAGCGAGAAACAAACACGGGCACATATGTAGAAATACTTCCTCATACACCTCTTTTTAACTTTATTTTAATTTTGTGAACGTTAATCATATGGTATGGGAAAAGGACACTTCCGGTACAGAAAAGATGCCTGAAACAGTCATAATAACATTTCAGATAGATGGTAAGCATGTCACAAATGTAGTGCAGATTAACATGTTGGTAGTGTATATCGAAAAATGAAAATAGGCAATGTTATCACCAGTCGTCACAAATAAACATTAATTACACTCGGACGCCAGTGAGAGTCTTCTTGCAACATTCATGCGTGCAGTTACACTCAACGCAGAAGGTAGGTCCTGTCAGCCACCACCGGCACACCGCAGTCGGGTCCCCTATGTCCGGCAGGCAGTCTCCGCCCAGACACTCACACAGCCTCTCAGTTGCTCATCACCTTCTGCATCGTTTCGCACATCGGTCAAATACTCCTATATGGACCTCATATATCTGTTGGGTGACTACGGGGTGGCATAGAGTCATGGTAAGCATCTGACTGTGTATTGTGATATGCCATTCTGCCACTGTGGGGAGAAGTCTCTCCGTCCAACGCATTTGAATTCTACACCATAGCAATAAGAGGCCCAGCGCGACTAGTTGCCGGCAAGTCTGCGGAACATCACAGTCACAACCCAGAAGGCCAATGCTTGCCCCATGATCCCTCCCAAAATCTTGAATATCGTAAGCCAAAAGTGCTGCAAACCAGGGCAGTGCCATGCTATGTGTGCAAAGCTAGAGCCCTCTGTGCCGCAACGCGGGCACTGAGAGTCGTCACGCAGGCGCATCTGAATAATGGGGCCTGGGTATAATATACCCAATTGCGACATTTAAAATTCATAAGTCAATGGAGGCCATTCAATGACATAGTACGCACCACAGAGCAGCAATAAATCAACTGTTTTTCAGTGATGTCTAGGCATAGGTCCTCTTGCTAATCGCAGCAAGCCTTAGGAATACCAGACTGCCTGACTTCTTGCGAGAACACGTATTATGTTGCGACTGCCCATACTGGCGACGTCGCCTGAAATAAATAGATAAGGGAAGGTAACTTCAATGGCTCTGCCAAGGTGTCATCTATCAAGGTCCTCATCGCATGTTGCCCGATAGTAATGAAATTGCGCTTGCACGGTTGGCGTGTTGCTCTGTGGACTGCCCTGGGCCCAGTTGCGAAGCACCTTATTCTCAAAAAAGCCACTCACATTCTATATTCTGAGTCCACCTAGTGCCATTGCTGCTGCCCACTCCTGGCTTAGCGGAAGCAATCCGCACCACTCTAGGGGGTAGTCACAGGGAGTAAATCAAGGCCATAAGTTGCATATCCACCACTTTCTTCAGGAGGCACCGCGTGGTACCCACCATGTATATTATGTGAAAACTGAGTACTGGTTTGCTGTGTAAGAAGAGGGGCAGCAGTAGAGGTGCTACCCTGTCACGCTCTAGCCAAAGATGCGTTAAATCTGGCTGCCCATGCGCCCAGTAATAGGCAAACATGTTTCGCGCTGCCCCGAAGTAAGCCTAAAAATTTGGCGTTTTAAAGCCGCCCATAGCTTGGGAAAGAGTGAGTATATTCTATTGCACATGAGGCTGGTTCCCAGCCCACACCTGGCATACCATCAAGGAGTGCAGAGTCCGAAAACGGAACCCGGCAATAGTATTGAAATATTTTCCAACTGGAACAAAAAGCAGGGAAGCACTATCATATTCATGATGGCTATGCAACCACAAAGAGAAAAGGGGAGGCAAATTCAGCAATCCACCACTTCGGTGAGATGATGTACAGCCTTCCCATAGTTCTGATGCATCACTATCTCCAGATCTTCCTGAACCAGCTCCATAGTCCACATAAGCGGAAACTCTGGCTGTTTGAGTGTCGCAGTAGTGGTGAGGGGGAATATTAGTGATTTGTCCCAATTTATTCGCAGTCCAAAATAGCCACCAAAGAGTACTACATCTCTGAGGACTGGAGAGAGATTACACTCTGGATCTCGAATGTACAAGAGGATATTGTTGGCATATGCACATATTATAAGATTAAAATGTGGAATGGGAATACCTCAGTGCGCATGATAGTCCCGAAGGGCATACAACAGCGGGAACAAGGGACAACCCTGACACGTGCCCCTAGTGATAGTGGCCATTACAAAAAATGGGGTTTTCCCAAGGAAATCAGGGACCTGGGAATCGAATTAGTACAACAGACAATGGTCCTGACTCAATATTTAGCGAATCAGCAGTATGTCATCCAGTTCATTATTTGTTAAGTTTAGAGCTAAATATCATTTCGCAGAGCTCAAACAACTCAATTTTGATACTTCACCATGAAGCGATACAACATCCACTGATTGATTAAGCGATATTTATTTATGTACAACAATTTATGGTTATATAAAAATATGGCGCATGGTTGCTCCAGAGGGAACGTGCATAAGATAAGGGTGCTAAGAAGTGAATGTGTTGGGTGAGAAATTTCAAAGAGTAGTGGAGAATAAGGTAAGTAACAAAAATACACGGTTTACAATTCACCGTACAAGGTGTCCTGGTCACGTAACAATGAATACAGTCACAATTTTTTGTACAGAATCAAATTCATATTTTTGCACGTTGGGTGAGGGACGTGTACCAGGCTCATTTATGAGGGGGTGTCGACGTTTCGACCCGTCTTAGGGTACAAAGGTGATTTGATGCCTTGACCATGCGGGTCTTCTTCAGGACAACAAGGGAGATGGGCAACCTGACGTGTTCCTCAGCTTAGCTTAAGGATCTAAAAACAAGGGGCAAAACAGATGATCAGGATGTTGTATCGCAATTGCGATTAACAACAGGCAATGCGGGTGTATGCTTACCTAGTGTAATCCCAGGGGTGGTTTAACCTTGGATCGCTAGTGGCAATAGTACACTGACCATGCGTGTGCTCTGGTCGGATAATATTTCATAAACACCGGAACTGAAATTAAATAAATGAACAGTGTAAGGGCCAAGGGTCAGTCGGCTCACTCTGATTCGGGGATGGAGAAGGGGTGATTAAAACAATACCTGCGACGCGGACTCAATCCGTTCTGCAGTGTGGTCACAAGGAAGGAACTTCAACTTAAGCTTCTCATTTCCGAGTGCTGGCCATTCTAAGGGACAAAGTGAGTGAATTAAGTGTCAATTGGACAGTATGGTGAGCTAAAAAGTCAAGAAGGCCTGCCGGCGTCCTTACCTGTCTCAAGTACAGGGTGTGTTTCTCGTGGTGTCTCAACCGGCGTCTCAACCGGAGGGAATATGCGCCCTAGATAAAAAGCAACCGGGTAACCGTACACGTAGTGACGGTGCGTCGGTAAGAGTCAGAGTGAAAAGACTCACCGAGGCGTTACGCCTGTAGTTCAAAAAAGCTAGTGATGTCAGTCTGTGGTCCAGAGGGCTTGGATCATGGTCTACAGTACCAGGAGGGCATATTGACTTAGAATTGAGAGCATAACTCGTGGTTCGATAAAATCATTGGTTCTATCACGCATAGATGGATTATGACAATCATAATGAATTACGGCAATCTGGGATCCATTTACATGAATGTACAGTTCATGAGGGAACATCGCTTCTTAAAATACATAGTTAACACCAAGGACTAACGGCAACAGACAATAGAACAACAATTCCAACGTATATACAATTCAGACATACATACAATTACATACAATTAAGCATTGGCAAGTCAATGTAAAGGCCTAAATGTTACAGTATTGACCAATTGAAATCCGGGGCACTCAATTGAGGTGTTGACAGACAAAAGCCACATTTCACACTATTGATCAGTTGTAACCATGAGTAGTAGGTCAATGGCGGGAGATGGTATCCTAACCGGTACTCATGACGGAAATCTGTCTATTAATCTCCTCCAGCTCATTCAATCCTCTGTGGATAGTGTCCAAGGAATCTATCCACCTGCATTCCCTTCTGTTAAGTGTAATGCTGAGGTCACCTCCCCTGGGGTTTGGTTTGATCTTTTCAAGGACCCACCATTTGAAACTGTCAGCCGCATGATCAAACTTAGTAAAATGCTCAACCAAGGGTGCTCCCACTGTTTTACAGCGTATACGGCTGCAGTGTTGGAGGATGCGACACTTAACTTTTTGAGTCGTCTGACCCACATACATAAAGTCGCATGGGCAGACAATTGCGTATATGACATCAGATGAGTTACAGTTACTGAAACCCTTCAGCGTGTGTACCTTTCCGTGGTGTGTGAATGTGTTAATTTCTCTGGTCAGAGGGCAGGCTTTGCAAGATCCACACTTATGGTGTCCCGTAACGGACGGGACACCCCATAAAGTGGTCTGACCGATATTCGGTGGCATGGGTAGTAGGGATTTAACCAAGTGATCTCGTATGTTCTTCCCTTTCTTGAATGCATGTAAGGGGATAGGCATGTTACCCAATTCATCGGACACTAGGTGCCAATGTTTGTTGACTATCTTTTTGATCTCATTGCTCTTTGTGCAGAATGTTGTGACACACACCAAGCGATCTTCTTTGGTGGTCTCTTTAGATTTAGGGGTCAACAGAAATTCCCTATGATTGTGCCACGCCCTTTTCCGGGCTTTTTTGAGAAGCCTGATGGGATAGCCGCGTTCTACCAACCGTGATAGGAGCCCGGCAGACTCATCAAAATAGTCTTCCTTTTTGGAGCAATTCCTACGTAGCCTCAGGAACTGTCCAAAGGGTAAGTTGTCTCTGAGGTTACGAGGATGGTGACTCGTGTAACGAAGTAGAGTGTTCCTTTCACTGCTTTTCCTGTAAAGATTCGTGTAGAGTTTGCCCTGCTCAGATATTATACAAATGTCAAGGAAATTGATCTTTTCTGTGCTATATTCCATGGTGAATTGTATGTCGGTCGAACAAGTATTGAGCCAATGATGGAATTTTTGAAGGTCTTCCACATTGCCACGCCAAATGATGAGCACGTCATCTATATACCGACGCCAGAGTTCTATCTGTGCCCTATATGGGTTAAGTTCGCTCAGGACATATAGCTGTTCAAACAAACTCATAAAGATAATGGCCAGATTCGGTGCGAAGCTTGCCCCCATCGCTACGCCCTTGGTCTGATTGAAGAACTGTCCCTGAAAATTAAAATAGTTCCTGGTCATTGCAATCTCAAGGAGTTTAATAATGAATTCTGTGCGAACTAGGTGTGGGGCCGGTCTCGTGTCAAGGGCCTGTTCCATACAGCTCAAAGCTTGTTGTTGGGGGATGTTGGTGTATAGGGCACATATGTCCATGGTCGCAAGTATTTGGACATTTGGGTCAAAGGTGTAATCATCTACTAATTTAATAGTTTGCATCGAATCCCTCAGGTATGTGGCAGTGTTCTCAGCTAGAGGTTTTAGGAAAACATCGATATACTTACATAGAGGCTCTAGAATAGAACCACAACCGGAGACGATTGGTCTACCCGGAGGGTCTTTCATCCGCTTATGTATTTTGGGGAGGGTATAAATAGTGGGTATTCTGGGGTGTTTATTGTTTAGATAATCATATTCAGGTCTACTCAAAAAACCCCCATCCAATGCTTCTTTTGTAACCTTGCTAATCAATTTACCTATGTCCTGTGTAGGGTCTTTTTTGAGTCTAGAATAGTTGCCTTCCACAAGTAGTTGTGACTCGAGCTCCCTCTTATAGTCCTCTGTGTTCTGTAGGACAATGGCACCCCCCTTGTCAGCGGGTTTGATTACAATGTTGCCGTTTGTCCTTAAAGATTCTAAGGCAACCCGTTCCTCTTTGGATATGTTATATCTAACATATTGTCTTTTGGAAAGGGCAGTTATCACATCCCTCATTACCACTTGCTCATAAGCCAATATTTTATGTGGTACAGTGTGTGTTGGGGGATTGAATCTGGATGGTGGTCGCAGGCCACTGCCTGAAAAGACAGGTTTGTATGGAATCTTGAGGAAGAAATGTTTAAGGCGGACTTTCCTGAAGAAATGGTGTAATTCTAGTTTTAAATTGAAATCATTGGGCATACATGTAGGGACAAAGGAGAGACCTTTAGAGAGAATTTCATGTTCTTTAGGGGTAAGTGCATGGTTTGATAAGTTAACTATGGGGTTGTCTGGCTGATAAATCACCATCTGTAATGCTGGCGGCGTGTTTGGATTTCCCCGTGTGTCTCCTGAAAGTGTGTCTGTTTCTTGGATTGGCCTCTCCCTTGATTCCACATTTGTCCTCTGGACCCCCTGGGTCTCCCCCAGGGGCGGCCACGTCCTCGTTGGCCCCACCATGGTTCCTCTGCTAAAAAAGGTTGCTGATTGGGGTAGTTTGATCCAGACGTTGAGGGTGCTGTACTAGGGCCCGGACGTTCTAAATCACTATCTGAGCTACTCCCTAGTGATGAGCCTGAAAATGTGGTATACCTTCTGAACCCACTTCTCCCTCTGCTCGCAAAGGTACCCTGTTGTTCCCTTACGTAGTAGCCTTCCTGGAGGTAGGGATAGGTTACTTTCTTATCGTAAAATTTGATGTCCTTAGCTACCTTATCAAGCTTTGTTGCCTGTGTATATACGTCAAATTCCTGTATGGTCTTCTCTAACCTATCCAGGGCTTCCTTTGCATTAAGTAGTGATCTATCCTCGATTATTTCCTTTTTTAGATCAAGGATCTCCTTAGTCAACCGACCCACTTCCTCTACAGCGGTCTCAACCCCAAGGACCATCCAATGTCTGGAACAATTGTTTGAAACAAAGCTGAAATTCTCCTTAAATTTAGGGTTGTCGAGGAAGATCGCAGGTTCGTTTCGTACTTGTAACCCTACCGGTATTACATTGGAATGAAGATACTTAGCTAAAGTGTGACCGTGTAAGCGTGTTCTAATGAGTTTCTTCTCAAGACGTTCCAACTTAGATATCTTCTCATTCAGGGTTAAGTCTACGCTAGTGGTTGTATTCCCCAAAAGTGTACTGACTCCTTGTTGTTGTAGGAGTTTATCAATATAGTCTTCACTATAAGACAAGGTCTCAGACATAGTCTAACCTAATCCTCTGCAATTACAAACAACTATTACAAAACAACATGAATTACACATAAACCCTCGCAGGACTTGCCTGCACAAAGGTAGCCATTACAAAAAATGGGGTTTTCCCAAGGAAATCAGGGACCTGGGAATCGAATTAGTACAACAGACAATGGTCCTGACTCAATATTTAGCGAATCAGCAGTATGTCATCCAGTTCATTATTTGTTAAGTTTAGAGCTAAATATCATTTCGCAGAGCTCAAACAACTCAATTTTGATACTTCACCATGAAGCGATACAACATCCACTGATTGATTAAGCGATATTTATTTATGTACAACAATTTATGGTTATATAAAAATTCGGCGCATGGTTGCTCCAGAGGGAACGTGCATAAGATAAGGGTGCTAAGAAGTGAATGTGTTGGGTGAGAAATTTCAAAGAGTAGTGGAGAATAAGGTAAGTAACAAAAATACACGGTTTACAATTCACCGTACAAGGTGTCCTGGTCACGTAACAATGAATACAGTCACAATTTTTTGTACAGAATCAAATTCATATTTTTGCACGTTGGGTGAGGACGTGTACCAGGCTCATTTATGAGGGGGTGTCGACGTTTCGACCCGTCTTAGGGTACAAAGGTGATTTGATGCCTTGACCATGCGGGTCTTCTTCAGGACAACAAGGGAGATGGGCAACCTGACGTGTTCCTCAGCTTAGCTTAAGGATCTAAAAACAAGGGGCAAAACAGATGATCAGGATGTTGTATCGCAATTGCGATTAACAACAGGCAATGCGGGTGTATGCTTACCTAGTGTAATCCCAGGGGTGGTTTAACCTTGGATCGCTAGTGGCAATAGTACACTGACCATGCGTGTGCTCTGGTCGGATAATATTTCATAAACACCGGAACTGAAATTAAATAAATGAACAGTGTAAGGGCCAAGGGTCAGTCGGCTCACTCTGATTCGGGGATGGAGAAGGGGTGATTAAAACAATACCTGCGACGCGGACTCAATCCTTTCTGCAGTGTGGTCACAAGGAAGGAACTTCAACTTAAGCTTCTCATTTCCGAGTGCTGGCCATTCTAAGGGACAAAGTGAGTGAATTAAGTGTCAATTGGACAGTATGGTGAGCTAAAAAGTCAAGAAGGCCTGCCGGCGTCCTTACCTGTCTCAAGTACAGGGTGTGTTTCTCGTGGTGTCTCAACCGGCGTCTCAACCGGAGGGAATATGCGCCCTAGATAAAAAGCAACCGGGTAACCGTACACGTAGTGACGGTGCGTCGGTAAGAGTCAGAGTGAAAAGACTCACCGAGGCGTTACGCCTGTAGTTCAAAAAAGCTAGTGATGTCAGTCTGTGGTCCAGAGGGCTTGGATCATGGTCTACAGTACCAGGAGGGCATATTGACTTAGAATTGAGAGCATAACTCGTGGTTCGATAAAATCATTGGTTCTATCACGCATAGATGGATTATGACAATCATAATGAATTACGGCAATCTGGGATCCATTTACATGAATGTACAGTTCATGAGGGAACATCGCTTCTTAAAATACATAGTTAACACCAAGGACTAACGGCGACGGACAATAGAACAACAATTCCAACGTATATACAATTCAGACATACATACAATTACATACAATTAAGCATTGGCAAGTCAATGTAGAGGCCTAAATGTTACAGTATTGACCAATTGAAATCCGGGGCACTCAATTGAGGTGTTGACAGACAAAAGCCACATTTCACACTATTGATCAGTTGTAACCATGAGCAGTAGGTCAATGGCGGGAGATGGTATCCTAACCGGTACTCATGACGGAAATCTGTCTATTAATCTCCTCCAGCTCATTCAATCCTCTGTGGATAATGTCCAAGGAATCTATCCACCTGCATTCCCTTCTGTTAAGTGTAATGCTGAGGTCACCTCCCCTGGGGTTTGGTTTGATCTTTTCAAGGACCCACCATTTGAAACTGTCAGCCGCATGATCAAACTTAGTAAAATGCTCAACCAAGGGTGCTCCCACTGTTTTACAGCGTATACGGCTGCAGTGTTGGAGGATGCGACACTTAACTTTTTGAGTCGTTTGACCCACATACATAAAGTCGCATGGGCAGACAATTGCGTATATGACATCAGATGAGTTAGTTACTGAAACCCTTCAGCGTGTGTACCTTTCCGTGGTGTGTGAATGTGTTAATTTCTCTGGTCAGAGGGCAGGCTTTGCAAGATCCACACTTATGGTGTCCCGTAACGGACGGGACACCCCATAAAGTGGTCTGACCGATATTCGGTGGCATGGGTAGTAGGGATTTAACCAAGTGATCTCGTATGTTCTTCCCTTTCTTGAATGCATGTAAGGGGATAGGCATGTTACCCAATTCATCGGACACTAGGTGCCAATGTTTGTTGACTATCTTTTTGATCTCATTGCTCTTTGTGCAGAATGTTGTGACACACACCAAGCGATCTTCTTTGGTGGTCTCTTTAGATTTAGGGGTCAACAGAAATTCCCTATGATTGTGCCACGCCCTTTTCCGGGCTTTTTTGAGAAGCCTGATGGGATAGCCGCGTTCTACCAACCGTGATAGGAGCCCGGCAGACTCATCAAAATAGTCTTCCTTTTTGGAGCAATTCCTACGTAGCCTCAGGAACTGTCCAAAGGGTAAGTTGTCTCTGAGGTTACGAGGATGGTGACTCGTGTAACGAAGTAGAGTGTTCCTTTCACTGCTTTTCCTGTAAAGATTCGTGTAGAGTTTGCCCTGCTCAGATATTATACAAATGTCAAGGAAATTGATCTTTTCTGTGCTATATTCCATGGTGATAGTGATCACAGCTGACACTAGGACATAAATACATACAAGAGCCTTAGGTAGCATGTATAGAACCCGTACCAGTTTCAGAAAGATATCACCCACTCCGATGCAACACAGATAACATAAATCCTCATTCAACGGAATCAAAAGCTTTCTCGGTGTCTAATAAAATAGCTGCAGCGTGGACATCAGGGTCAATTTGTGAGATCGCTTCTGAAGATGGTTAGAAGATTGTAGACAAGGGATCAGCCGGATATATAGCCAGATTGTTCTGGTCCCACAATTCCTGAAAGCAAAGGCGCCAGCCCATTTACCAAACCCTTGGCGAAAAGCTTTGTATTTGTATTTAAGAGTGACAGCGTTCCGTAGGACGAGCAATGATCAGCTGGTTTGCCTGGTTAAGCAGGGTGATCAGCAAAGCTCGTCCACTGGTGATGGGGCATGGCACTGTCGCGCACCATCTCTTCAAAAAGATTGACCAAGAGGGATACGTTTATCTTGGTATTCCTTGTAGAAGGCCACATTGGAGTATGGCGCTTTTCCTCCAGGCATATCTTTCAGTGCTGCAACAATCTTTGTGTGACGGAGCAGTGCCATAAGCCCCTTCCTATTCATACACGACAGACACTTCACGAAGATGTGTGCGAGATAGTCAGCCATGGCCTGTTTCATCTTAGGGGACGCAGGAGGTGTACAGTTCACTGTAGTAGCGGCATAACCCATCCGCCGTCTGTGCAACCCCATGTGTGGGTTCTCCCCGTTCGTCAAGAAGAACAAGTTACTTACCTTCGGTAACGCTTTTTCTGGTGGATACAGTATCTGCCTGTGGATTCCTCACCTTGTGAATATCCCCTGCGCCAGCAACATTCGGAAACTTTTGTAGCAGTCCACCCCGATGTGGTCGAAGACGACGTCACAGAGACACGGCTCCACTCGCGACTCCGCTGACGTCACCGGCTCCATAAGAAGACCTCATCGGCGTGATGACGTCAGTTCCGCCCCTTTTTTCCGTGCCTTCGAGGCACACGGACGGACTGACAGCAATATGTACATAAACAGTATACACAGTACACAATATGCATATCAAAACACACAGTGTGGAGAAGAAACATCAAAGCACTAGAAATAACATAATGCCCTTGACAGTCATAAACACATTTGAAACCATCAATAGAATTACAGTCATAGAATCACTGGTATAGAAGGATGGACAATGTGGAGGCGGGTGGGTCAGTGAGGAATCCACAGGCAGATACTGTATCCACCAGAAAAAGCGTTACCGAAGGTAAGTAACTTGTTCTTCTGATGGATACATCTGCCAGTGGATTCCTCACCTTGTGAATAGATTCCACAGCAGTCCCCACTCCCGGAGGAGGGTGTCCATCCCCTTATACCAGAAAATCCTGAAGGACGGAACGAGCAAAATGTCCGTCCCTCCTCACCTCGGTGTCCAAGCAATAATGTTTTGCGAAGGTGTGGAGGGAGGCCCAAGTTGCCGCCCTACAAATGTCCTCCACAGGAACACCCCTAGATAAAGCAGACGTAGAAGACTTTGCCCTGGTAGAATGAGCCCTCAAACCCTCCGGAGGCTCCTTACCAGCTAGGGAGTAGCAGATCTTGATGCATAGTACAATCCATCTGGAAAGGGTGCGCTTGTGCACCGCACGACCCTTTCTGCAGCCAGCAAAGCCCACAAAGAGCTGGTCATCAATCCTGTAGTCTTTTGTCCTGTCCAGGTAAAAGCTCACCGCCCTCTTAGGGTCCAAGCGGTGAAGTCTCTCCTCCTCCTTGGAAGGGTGTAGGGGAGGATAAAAGGAAGGAAGGGTAATGGATTGCCCCAGATGGAAGGGAGTTACCACTTTAGGCAAAAACGCAGCCCTGGCCCGGAGCACCATTCGTTCAGCATGCACAGTCAAGAATGGGGGTTTTGAACTAAGAGCTTGAAGCTCACTTACCCTCCTTGCCGAGGTGATTGCAATGAGGAAAACCATTTTAAAAGACAACAACCTCAAGGGACACTTATGTAAGGGCTCGAAGGGAGAACCCATAAGATAAGTCAGTACAAGGTTTAAGTCCCATTGAGGTACAATAAAAGGAGTAGGAGGAAATTTATTTGTGAGGCCCTTGAGAAACCTAAGAACAATAGGTGATTTAAACAAGGACGGCTGATCCGGCAGGCATAGGAAAGCCGACAAAGCCGATAAATATCCTTTAACTGTAGCCACAGCAAAGCCTTGCTGAGCAAGAGAAAGGGCAAACTGCAAAATGTTAGACAAATGAGCCTTCAAGGGATCAATTGACCTCTCTCCACACCAGAGAACGAATTTAGACCATCTATAGGAGTATATGGATTTGGTGGAGTGTCGCCTGGCCGATAAAATAACATCCACCACATCCGGCGGGAGAGAGAAAGAATTCAGATTGCCCCGTTCAATCTCTAGGCATGAAGGTGTAAGCTCTGGAGGTGGGGGTGTACAACCTGCCCCTCCGACTGCGAGAGGAGGTCTGCCCTCAGAGGGAGACGGAGCAGAGGGCACGAGGAGAGGTGGAGAAGATCTGTGTACCACACCCTTCTTGGCCAATCCGGGGCGATCAATATAACTTGGGCCCGGTCTTGGCGAACCTTCCTCAGAACCCGAGGAATCAAGGGTATGGGAGGAAACGCGTAAAGGAGTCGTGAGCCCCAACTCAACTGGAACGCGTCCCCTAACGCTCCCTGCAACGGATACTGGAGACTGCAGAATGACGGGCAGTGAGCATTCTCGTGAGTGGCGAACAGGTCCACCCGAGGAGTTCCCCACATCCGAAAGACGTGACGAACTACCTCTGGATGAAGCCTCCACTCGTGGTCGGTCGGAGAACTGCCGACTGAGACTGTCCGCACGCACGTTCAGAACTCCGGCCAGGTGATTTGCCATCAGACAAATCTGATGGTCCTGAGCCCAGGACCATAGACGCAGGGCCTCTCTGCAGAGACAAAGAGACCCCACACCTCCCTGTTTGTTTATATACCACATCGCGGTAGTGTTGTCCGTCAGGACTTGAACAGACTGACCGCAAAGGGAAGGGAGGAAGGCCTTGAGCGCCAAACGTATCGCCCATAATTCCAGAAGGTTGATGTGCAGCAACCTTTCTTCCGGAGACCAAAGGTCCTTGATCTCCAGATCCCCCAGATGAGCACTAGGCCTGGGCGAAGCACTACGCTACGCTCGCGTAGTTTGCGAAGTTCGCGCTACTTCGCACTACGCGAACTGCACGTAGCACAGTGCGAACACGCGTAGCGTAGTGTTGCGTAGTGCTGCGGTCATTTTTTGCTTGCTCGCGGTCCTCAACGTCAAGTTGGCGACCGCGAGCAAGCAAAATGACATCCTGGCGAGACTTTTTCCTTGTTCGCGATCGCGAGCATGGAAAATAAACCTCCCGGCGAGATTCCCAACGCGAGGAGGTCAGGTTTCTCATTGCGAGGGGTCGCGTATGCTCGCGACCGCTCGCGATGAGAAACTACCAGTTTGCGTTGAGAAAGCTGCCGCTCGAGTAAAAATCTACTCGAGCAGCAGAAAACTACAGCTCGCACTGTGCAAGATGCCATTTTCAATGATTGCACAGTGCCGGTTGCTTGTCCGCACTGTGCAATCATTGAAAACAACATCTTGCACAGTGCGAACATGTTACTACGCAGTTCGCGAAGTGCTACGCGTAGCTCGCGTAGTGCGAACTTCACTTTGCGTAGCTTCGCGAAGTGCTACTTCGCGAACTACGCCCACCCTTTATGAGCACCCCACCCTAGAGTGGAGGCATCCGTTATCACTGTGGTCACCGATGGAGGTAGATGAAAGGACTTTCCCTGAGACAGATTGCCCTCCACGCTCCACCAAGACAGATCCGCTGCAGCTTCTCTGGAGATCCTCACAGACTCCCTGAGATCTCCCTTGTGCTGTTACCACTGCTTGCGGAGGCACCACTGGAGCGCCCTCATGTGCCAGCGTGCATGGTTGACCAACAGAATGCAGGAGGCGAACAGACCGAGCAGGCGAAGGACCTTCAGAACTGGAACGACCGCTCCGTTAAAAAATAAAGGAATCATCTCCTGAATGTCGAGAATCCTTTGAGGAGGAGGGAATGCCCGACACACAGTAGTGTCCAGTACCGCACCTATGAACAGGTTGCGCTGAGAGGGGCACCAGGTGAGATTTGGGCACATTGATCGAAAAACCCAATCTGTACAACAGCCGAGTTGTATCCTGCAGATGGAACAGCACCTTCTCCGACGACTCCGCCTTGATCAGCCAGTCGTCTAAATAAGGGAAAACCGAAATCCCCGACCTTCTGAGATGGGCTGCCACCACCGCCATCACCTTTGTGAAGACTCGAGGTGCCGAAGTAAGACCAAACGGGAGGACCGCAAACTGATAATGTTGCGACCCTACCGTAAACCGGAGATACTTCCTGTGCGACTTCAGAATGGGGATGTGAAAATACGCATCCTGCAAGTCGAGCGACACCATCCAGTCCTCCTGATTCAGCGCCTGAAGAACCTGCGCAAAGGTGAGCATCTTGAACTTTTCCTGTTTCAGGTAAAAGTTCAGGATCCTGAGGTCCAATATCGGACGCAATCTGCCGTCCTTTTTCGGAATCAGAAAATACCGGGAGTAGCATCCCTGACCCCTCTCCTGCTCCGGAACCACCTCTATCGCACCCTTCTGAAACAACTTCAGGACTTCCTCCTGCAGGAGAAGACGGTGGTCCTCCGAGCAAGCCCCTTGGCAAGGAGGATAATTGGGAGGGAATTCCCGAAAGGGAAGGGCGTACCCATTTTCTACAAGATCCAGAACCCAGAGATCTGTAGTTACAGATACCAATCTTGTAGAAAATGGGTAAGCCGGCCCCCCACAGGACCAGCATGATCCGGAATGTCGAATCTAGGGCTGTTTTGCGGTGGTGGGAGGGGCTGAGGAAGAGGAAGAGGAGGAGGAGAGTTGACGGCCACGTGAGCGACCTCTAAGTCTTCCTCTATATCCCTTGGACAGAGAGCCTTGCTGCTGCTGCTGCTGGGTTGGTCTGTAGGAACGAAAACTCGCCCTTCCAAAGCCTCTGTATCTTTTGAAAGTACCTCGCGGCTGGGATTGAAGGCCCAACGACCTAGCCGTAGCCTTACTCTCTTTGAAGCGTTCGAGAGCCGCATCAGCCTTCTTGCCAAACAACCCAGACCCATGAAAAGGTAAGTCCAATAAAGTTGACTGTACATCAGAAGAGAATTCGGAGGACTTAAGCCATGCACCCCTCCTGGTGGCAACTGAAGACCCCATGACCCTGGCAACTGAGTCTGCTGTATCCAGGCCACTCTGAATAACCTGGCGAGCAGCCGCCTGGGCATCCGATAGAACTTCATTGAAGCCTGCCCTATCCTCTTCTGACAGCTTCGGTGCCAACTTCTTTGCCGAGTCCATAAGCGCATGTATATAGCGCCCCAACAAACACGTTGCATTTGAAGACTTTAACGCCATACTGGCTGATGAAAAGACCTTTTTGGCCGATTGGTCCACCTTTTTCACCTCCCTATCTCCTGGGACTTGAGGAAATGCCCCTTTCGACCGTCCCCAACAAGCCGCCTGAACTACTAGGCTTTCAGGTGAAGGGTGTGATGATAAAAACTCAGGATCCCCTGGAGCCACCCTATACCTTCTTGCGACTACCTTGGAGACTGCAGGAGCTGAGAAAGGCTTGCGCCATACATCCAGCACAGGTTCCAAAATTGCTTCGTTGAAAGGCAACAGAGGCTCTGAGACCGCAGTCGGGGAATGCAACACTTCAGTTAAAATATTGGACTTGAATTCGGTGGATGGCAATTGAAGGTCCAACAACTCAGCAGCCTTTCTAATTACCGCATGATAGGGTGCTGCGTCTTTAGAGGGTTCGTCTGATGGTGGAGTGATCTCCCACTCTGGAGACAAATCTAGTCCACTTGCCACCTTCAACTCGTCGAACAGCTCATCGGATTCGACTAATTCCCCCTCTTCAGCCTCTTCCATCTGTAAGCGTCTCTCCTCTAGCACTCTCTGCGCTTCCCTTCTCGAACGGATCCGTACCTGCGGCGTCGGCGGCGCCGTGTTCGAATCCGACGGCGCCGGCAGCGGCATCGAACGCGGATCAGCTGGAGCAGCCGGCGTCGAACGAAGTCGAGTCGGCGCTGGTGAAGAGGGAAGCGGCGTCGATGTTCTCGGCGCCGGCAGCTGCCAAGACGGCGTCGCTGGGAAGAATGGCATAAACGGTGCTTGAGGGTAAACCTGCGGCACTCCCAAATTGAAAGCCATCGGACCCATAGGTGCACCAGAGGTATACATGGCCCGTGAAAACACCCCATACATTGCATTGAGATAATGCGAGGGGTCCTGACCTGGAGTAGGGAAAGCCGGATACTGGTCAGGTAACACCGGACTAGGGCCTGCCGGCGCCGACGGTGGAACTTGCGGCGTCACAGACTCACCCGGAGCCTGACGATCCTCATCCTAGCCCGGGGTCGGAGACGGAGCCTGGGGACTAGCCGGAGCCGGAGATGGAACCGGCGTCGGAGATGACACTGGCACCGGAGATCCAGCCGGAGCCGGCGAAGTCACTGGAGAAGAAGGTGAAGTCGGGACTGGAGAAGGAGACACTGACTCCCTACGACGTCGAGAAGGCGATCTCGACTTCGAAGTCGCACCTTTATCGGAATGGTGATGTGAAGAGTGCCTCCTCTTTTTCTTATGCTTCTTGCTCTTTGAAGCATGACCCGAAGTCGACTTGGAAGCCGACCTCGACCTCGACCTGGAACCAGACCTTCTTCTTCCTCTTTTCTCCTTTTTCTTCATCCGGGCGATAAAGAGCTTTGCTTCTCTTTCTTTAAGAGCCTTCGAGCTCATCTTCCTGCAACTCGAACAACCTTCTACATCGTGGTCCGAGGACAAACACCCAACACAATCGTCGTGCGGGTCGGTGATAGACATATGTTTGCCACATTCACAGCAAGGCTTAAAACCAGACTTCCTTGTCGACATTTTTCAAAAAAGACAGAGAAATCCAGAAAAACACACAAAGTAACCAGAACAGCTACTAGTAACGATTCCCGAAATCCGTTGGCGTCGTCGGCGCGGAAAAAAGGGAACTGACGTCATCACGCCGATGAGGTCTTCTTATGGAGCCGGTGACGTCAGCGGAGTCGCAAGCGGAGCCGTGTCTCTGTGACGTCGTCTTCGACCACATCGGCGTGGACTGCTACAAAAGTTTCCGAATGTTGCTGGCGCAGGGGATATTCACAAGGTGAGGAATCCACTGGCAGATGTATCCATCAGAATAAATGGATCTTTAATGTCTTCGTGACTAGGCTAGATGAAGGCCACTAGAGTGGTCCCTCGTTCACTCTCCCTCACCATAGACTCTGGCAGTGGCATACTTGCCAAAGTGTGTGACCTCACTCTGACCAGTTAGTTATATTGTTCTAGCTGGGCTCTAATATTGCCCAATAACCTCTGCTCTGCTGTCACCCTGTGAGCGTGCGCTAGGTCAGTTAAGTCTGCCTCAAACCTCGCAAAATGTCCTCAGATTGAGAGGAGCACCCATGCATGTTTCAAGATGGTACCTTGGCTAACCTTGAAGACCTCCCAAATAGTGGCAGATTTTGCTACCAAGCTCAGGTTTATGTGGAACTAATTATCGATTGCCTATGCCAGTTTTTCATGGAACACAGTATTGTGGGAAGCGCAAGGAGAACAAGCGCGGGCACTCTAGTTCCAAAACAAGTCGCTTTGCCGAGTGATCTGAGTATGTGCAAGGTAGATGTTTACACTGCCGGGCCATAGATAGCAAACTGCGTAACACAAGCCAATAGTCAATGAACATATATATGTCATGGACAGTGGAGTAATTGGTGTACTTCCTACCCTGCCGGGAATGGCAGCGCCACACATCCAGAAGGCTAAATCTTTCAGACACTGCTGCTATAGCGCCGGCAACCGCAGAAGGTCTCATAGTTGGACATCGAGACCGGTCCAGGTCAGGCGCCTGAACACAAATGAAATCACCCCCCAATATCCGAGGCAAATTGCCATAGCTGGCTAGTTTGGCATGAAGTGTGTGATGAAACATCAGAGTTTGGTCCATGGACACCAACTAAGAGTATATCAAAATGTTCTATGCAGCAGCCTACCACCACGAAAAGATCTCCAGCATCCACGCACACATTCTGTAGCATAATTCCAGGACACATCAGGCTCAGACTAAAACCCTATGTGCATGTGTGGGGAATTCTGCAGAATGGTATGCACCTCTCATATGCCACGGAGCGAGCAGCCCGCTGTTGGGGGCCAGGTGCATCACTTGCAGTACAGCTACTTCGATCTGGTACTGCTGAAGATGCAATACCACTTTGTGTATTTTAAGACAATCATTTAGCCCTCTAATGTTCCATGTTCGAAAATTAAATCATAATGCATGTCTGATAGGTGTATTAATACCATCAACCCCACAGAACATTTCTATACCAGATTATGGATAGCCAGTAGCCTCAACCCAATACATGCACTATTGTCTGCGCCATGCGAACAATTGAATACATCCACTACCTCCCACACCCACACCATGTCACGCAACACTGATAACAGCAACACACTTCCCACTCCTGTCCCTCCCATACCCCCAACAATATACCCCAAAAGTAACAGTGTGGTGCAGAAATGCAGGCAGATAATGCCTGCCGAGCACTCCTGTAACATAGGGTCGCAGGAGGGCCATTCCAGGAATGTGAAGCGCTCTAAATATGGCACGGCAATCTTGAATGCACATCTGTACACCGCATCCATGCACCGGCATCTTACTGCATACCAGGCATTTGCGCCCAACTCAGTATCGGATAAGAGACCATCAGGTCAAACCGTGGGAGGAGCCCCCCATCCGGTGAACGTATCCACTCTTGAAACCACACGCAGTCCGGGGCCAATCCATAGACCTATATTCTCAAACAGAGTATGGCAGATAAATTGACAACAATCTTAAACATAGCATATCAAGAAAAAGAAGAGCCCTCAGTCTTAGCAATGTGACAGGAACAAG
This sequence comes from Triturus cristatus, assembly GCF_964204655.1. Classification (NCBI taxonomy): domain Eukaryota; kingdom Metazoa; phylum Chordata; class Amphibia; order Caudata; family Salamandridae; genus Triturus; species Triturus cristatus. The sequence continues at coordinate 1,561,665,145 of NC_140589.1, forward strand.
AAGCAGGCAGACTGTAGTCAAGTCCATGAAGTTCGCAGGAGGATGCCTGCTCGTCATTTACCGATCTTGGGATAGTCGTCTACCAATCAATGACACATGCTGCTCGATGAGCTGTTGTAAACTCTTGGGGGGACTGAAGATCTTAGTTTTCCAATCAACAGTCATTCATAGGCATGCATGGTATAGCATTGCACAGTCAATTTTCAGTTCTTACATCTTTCGCTTTGCTGGGATAAATAAACTTTATGCCTCCTGCACATACAGCATGACGTCGGGGAAGATAGAAACTTCAATCCCCTCATACCGGAGAGACTCCAGTTCCCTAAATCAGAAATGCACCGCATCACATTCTCTGTAGTTAATCGGTCTTGCTATGATTGGGCAGTGCCAGGCCTTCAGCACCAGCCTCAGCACTAATGAACGGTGAGCACATTCCACCACGAACATATGTGAAAAAGTCTCACACCATAGCAGCTCTGTGAGAAGGCGGTACACAAAGGTCTCCATATTGTCGACATTCATGGACTCTGCCAGATCAACTGTGCAGAGATTATTCCACTGGGAGCAGTGATCCAAGTCCTCTGCCTTGGCCTGAAGCATCAACAGGGCTTTCTCTAGTTGTTTCTGTGCCCTCGTCATCGAGACCTGCTCATCCTCGGCTTCCTATATACACCTTTCCACCATTTCAAGGTTCATTGTATGCTATTAATGTGCTCTGGTATCCTGTCCACTCTGTATGAAAGGGCATCTATCTTCCTGTCGATCTTGGTGAGGCTGTGTTGCCTGGATGTCAGAATTTGGTGTACCACACTGCCGAACTCAGGTCCTGTGGTGTCGGAGCCAGTCTCGGGCACCCCTGCCCCATCTTCACACAGCCTGGTCATATTGCATTGTTCAAACTGCAGTTTGGGTTAGGTTTTATCGGTTTTCCCCATTGCAGCAGGTACTTTGCAGACTGTAGTTATGGTAGAGTCTAGGATATGTGTGTCACTTTGTAACGGGCCGAGGGGTTAGGTGGTCAAGGGCTCAGCAAGGTGTCCCTGTTGCAGGCTCCCACCAAGGGATAATGGCAGTAGCCACCTGGAGCTAGGATCACCCCCCTACGGTGGTGATTCGAGCACCACTGTGACAATATAGTCCAGACATGGGCCCAAGCTTGCATCTCCAACTGCTGCTGACACAGGAGTCCCCCAGCAGCACAGTGTCTTGCCAAGCACTGTCACCCTGTCTGGTTGGGGGAGCTATTGATGTGGGCAGCATAATGAGGGAGCTGCGACCATGTCCTCGGAACTGCGCCGTAGTGAGCTTCGCGCCTTGTTATGTTGGTAATGGGCAGCTAGCTTCTCCCAGAATTTCAGGCAGTCTCTGGCACCCGCAGCACCGAACAGCAGTCAGATTCAGCCCCTGCAGTCAATGTAGGCCGGGGCACCTGCCCCACACTGCTCAGCACCGCCAGCCACGGGGGCCCGACCAAGCCTAGAGCGTAGACCATAAGAGGCCACAGGCACCAGAGAGCAAATAGGCACAGACTATGGGTTGGTTTGAGTTTTCACACCCCACGTGCAGAGGAGTATCAGGGCGCGCTGCCACCCATGGCAATATGACAAGGCTCACACACAGTCTTCGGGGCTACCAGCGCTCGCTTACCTCTCACCATTACAAAGCACTAAGGGGTGCAAACCAAAGCGAGTCATCCAGCCCAAGCGGATCGGCTCCGAGGGGGGCACATCCGCCTGATCCACCAGCCCCAGTGCACCGCCAGCCACCCATGTCCACCGCAACCAATGCAGACCCCCCCCCAGGTAGCGGGTTGTTGCGCAATGTCAACAGAGGGCCTGACCCATGAGGCAGACCGCAACAGGCCACTGCAGGTCCTCGAGCCGTCCTCACCTGGAAATTTTCAGTGCGATAGGTGTGCCAGTGCACGGGCGCAGAGATCGATATTTTTGAAGTGGTCTGCACCACAGTGGAGCAGGATGATGCCGGATACGAGAAACAGCTGGAGGAGTCCGCCTAGTAGGTGGCCATCCTCGGGCCTGGCAAGCTCCACCCTCATATTTGCTCATACATGCGGTAAGTCATGTACACACAGAAAGGTGCTAGAACAATTTTTTGAGTGGGGTTGATAATGTCAGGTCATGAAAGTATTAAGGGTGTGAAAAATCTAACTGCATAAAGAGGGGGTGCACACCAAAGAGTGTCCAAATAGTTGATATAACCTTGTGTACACCACTTATACCAAACCTAATCTGTTTTTTATAGTTTGGACCCACTTTGTTCTCATCAAACGTTGGAATTAAGAGTCAATGTGCCTCATGTGTATATTGCATCTTCAGGACTATTTGGAGCATGTTTACCTTGTGAAGGAAAATATGTTTTTGGCAATACTTCATTTGTTCATGACGTGTTTACACAGCATTATGCCACATGCAGAGTGACACTGGGTTGAAACTGAACAATTCACAGAGAAGAACAATATATAAATATTTGTACTGAAATGGTTAGCAGTAGTTTGTGAAAAGAAGTTGTCTATTTTGTGATCGTCTGTCTGTGAAAGCACTGCTAATGCTGCTGGAAGAAACACACTTCAATGGCCTTTTATTGCTCTTTAGTCATTTGGCCTTAAAGGTTTTCTGCAGATACGGCAGCATCCCCAGCTCTCCTAGTACCAACTCCGCGGCACAAACATGATGGATGCATGCGTTCATGAATGAATGCATTCATGTTTGTTGTTGAGCAGATACATGCGTTTATGTCTAGGTGTCTGATACTGTCTAATAAATGAGGTCAGAAAAATGTAAAATGAATGTAAAACATCATGTGTCAGCCTTTTTGGTCTAAGCTCTACCTACCCTTGTCCCTCCCATTTTGAAAGCTGCCCTCCTGCCTTTTCTCTGCTCGCATCTACTGTACTATGCTCCACCTCCATGGACACCATGAAGTGTTCCAGCCTGTCAGAAACTGCTGTGTAGAAAGATGGCTCTCTGTCGCAAGGTTGCCACTTCGGAGAGTTCAGAGCACATCCCAAGGCCGCCGTTTTCGAGTGTGACCGTCCAATCTCCACTACATGATTTTTAGTGTCTATACGTATTTCTGCGATCGCTTTTACTGTTTTCCAGTACATCTTTATTCAAATGGTGAATTGTATTTAATTGTAAGTATTGTGAATCTAACACAAATCAATTATTTTTGTAAATATTACTGACGTCATCACATTACAGAAGTGCGGGAGACAATCATCACATGGATGTTCAGCCCTTCCTATGTGATTTAGGACTTCGCCCCAATAAAATTAGATGAAGGAACCAAGTGATTGGTTGTTGCCCGAAATGCATTTTATCCTGACAACACAGGCGTCCTAGGCCAGTGCATATGCAACGCACATTCCTTTCTTCACAATCCAACTCTTCGGTGCAATATTTGTGGAGTTTCATGCACGGTGCACAGCTGCACAGAGATAATATGACCCAATGATTCTTGTTGGGCAAGGCTACAATGGTGCTCATCCATTGCTCACTTTTCAGCAATTATGAGCACCACAATGCTCTTCCAACTCACCCACATAATTTAAGTAATAAACTATGAGCTTTGGATGTTATCAGTATCCAGTAAATGTACAAGAGCATTAGAGACTTCAGTTAAGCTCCTAATAAAACCAAGTTGCATCGCTACTCTGGAACAAGTCCCTCTGTAGTAAACACTATTTCGGAGTTTCAAGACTTTACTACTCAGCATTTACATATTTTAATTAAGTCAGGCTCTAAGGATGATTTGTGCGTGGTAAGGTTTTCAAAGATTTAGTTGATATGGTTACTCCACCCTACTTAACTGCTCCTTTGATGTAAGCATTGTACCTAGCAGATGGAAAGAGAGTTTAGTGAAAGCTCTTCTAAAGAAAATAACTCTAGATCATTATTATCATGAGATAAGGTTAACAGCATGATCTGTTCGAACCTGCGTAAACTGTGTTTAGGCCTGGCATAGGAACAGAAATTGCCCTTGTCTCCACCCTGAGCAGTTTGTGACTCAACTTGGATAGCAGCCATCCAAGATGAAACCTGCTACTTAATTCGTTAGCGTCTTTTGAAATTGTCAACAGTTCAATTTTGATTGACCGCTTAGCTGACATAGGGCTACAAGGCCAAGTGGTTGACTGGTGTCTGTCTTTTTTTGAAATGTTTGAGTCAGATTCTCTCAACAGTGTCCTTCAGATTGAGAAGAGTCTTTTTGTCTTGTGGGGTTCCTCAGAGTTCATCTTCATTCCCCTACCTTTATAATATCCAATAGAATGTATTTGATCAACATGATTCATTACTCCAACATGACATGTGTCTCTTGCTGATGATATCCAGTTGTTTATTAGCTTTAACCTCCATCCAAATGAAATTCTGCCAGCTCTGAACCAGTGTTTGCCCTTGGTTCAGTCTAGAATGGGTAAAAACTAGTTGAAGTTAAACTCAGAGGAAACTGAGATTCTAATGGGTCTATAACTCCCCATGGAGAATTAACCTATGGCCAATAAAGTCTAGCGGCCCTACCGGACCTGATTGAGGTGGTTTGAAACCTGGGCATTAAGTTTAACTAGGGACCTACTCATGGACGTCATTTGGAGGTAGTCAGGGGTCACAGCTGTGACCTCTAGCTTGTTCCCTGCTTCTCCTGGCACTACATTTGCGACCACTGGCCTCTAAAGAGGCTAATATTGTGCCCCCTCTGAGACCAGGGGATACAATGGAAGATACTGATGATAGCCAAATGATGTCCAAGGACTTACTCTGGAATCCCAAGTCATCACAGTTATATCCTCCTGCTCATTGCAACTAAAATACAAAAAAACCTGACGAACAATCACCTTAAAGCATTGTCCATAGCAGCAGCAGACTAATCAAGGACTAACTAAACCAACGCATGTTACTTGGGAGTGTCAGTTGTTTTGTTTTCACATTTGCAAATGATTCAGAATCTAGATGTAAGAGTTGACCACATTACTAAAGACAGATCAGCTTCACTGACTGTAAGTCACCCAAAGGACACGCTATCTAGCGCACAAAACCATTCATGGTAGGATTAAATCTAGCCTGAATTTCTTGATACAAATATATGAACTTAACAGTATCTTATGATCCACCTCCAGAATTTTGGTCTTAGAACAATGATTTTAGAAAACAAGATGATAATCCTTTCCATTCTTGGGAGCTGCCTTCCGTCCCTCTCTCTTTTTACTGTCTTTTTTGTTCCTTTTCTTGCTAATATTTTTAGGCTAATGGGAGACTGTTTTAGGGGAATGCTGTGCTTTAAAAATGCTATTTTCATTCATTTATTCCTTTATTTTGGAGGCAACTGAAGGGTTGGAAGAAATGTACACCACATGCAAGGAGGAGGTGGACAATGCCTCTCCTGGCCAAGCCCCACCACCATCTGGATCTGCAGCCACCATGTTCATCACTCCAGATGCTCACATAACAACAAGTCATCCAGATGCACCCCGTGACTACCTCCTACTCTAAGTGCCTGTCAAGAATATCAGCTACTAAGGAAGGCATTCACCCTAGACACCGCTGTGCCCCCATTTGTTCAACCAAACAAGCTCCTTCAACATGTAACACTGGCTGCTATCAAGGAGGCCATGAGGGGCATAGTTGATGGCCAGACAGAGACCTTTTTGCAGAAGATGACTTGTGAAACTAGGGACGTCTGAGAGAAACTATCCAAATTATATAGAGAACTATGCTTCCACTTAACTTCCTTGATTGCAGGCACCATGTCTTGCCTACCTCCACAAGTCACCTCATCTGTTGCCGTCACATGGCCTGGTTCATCTCTACAACTTATTTCCTCTAGTACTCCATTGTTTGGTGTATCTCTTTGGGGTATGCTGTACTGGCCAGCCTTTCAGGAGAAGTTAAATGATGTTGTGAAATCGGAATCAGAAAACTGACGGGAACCTTTGCCCCAACCCAGGACATATACTCAAACACTCCACCTAGACTGATGGACTAACTATCATTATTTCATTATTATTTGGACTATTGACTTAGGGGTCATTAGGTCCACGGCGGTCCCAAGACCGTCGTCCTTGTAGTGGCAGTCCGACCACCACCGCCTCTTCATTGATCGCCAATACATTCATATAATTACGTATTTTAAATTGCGTGGTCTGCATAGCCTATATTGTTTGAGTGAGTTTCAACATTCTTGACATCTTTCTCTGCTTTCGCATTATTAGAGGCGCCTTCCATTTATGGCATGCCTGATTGTTAAACAGCCGCCTGTACTTATTTCGTAGATGCATACAAGATGTATAGTTAACAATGGTATATTTTTTGCTGTAGCGTTTTCTACACCCTGCCTAGCATTTATTCTCTTGGTGTCAGCAGTTCTGCGCTAATTATATTTGTCGGACTGGCAATAGCCTATGCCATGTTCGTGATAGAGTCATATGGTCAAAAGGGTACACACACCTTATGTATATATGAGGACCTGCCAATTTTTTAAACTGATTAAAATAAAACTGTTGATATTTCAGGTATACCTTTATACGCCCAATCATTTTAGGGATCACCAGAAGAAGAAAACATATAGATCATCCTCCCTGTGGCACTTTTGCCCTGAGAGAATCTGAACTATTGGCATGGTAACTATGTCTATTTCAGCCTTGGTAATTGTCCACACCCTGTTATCAGTAACCACATATTTTTGATATAGTGCCCCGTTTTCTGTTATAGAAAACAGAATAAAAAGAGTGAGGTCTTTGTTGGAGCCTAGACGGCCATCTATTGTGAGTGGACCTGATTATCATTTAAAGCCCACGGCTATCCATATCACTATTAGGTAAGCGCCTTATTCATCAAATGAATTACCCTTGTGTATGAGGTACATGGATCTTTTGGGCTATAAAAGGTACAACACCCTTGTAGGGCACTTGTGTCTGCACATTTGTATATAAGAGCACCCTGGGGCTATTCTGGTCTTTCTTTATCTTGTCTTTCTTCTGAATAGCTATACCATGGCCGACACACGCAGGTGAGTGAGCACCTGCAGTGCCTCTGTGTTTCTGTGATTCAGTCACACTTTTTTCATTCTTTTTCACTTGTTTTTGGTGGCTTACTTCATCTGCATCTGGACATTCCTGTTCAAGATTAAGGTTTTAAAATATAGAGCACTTTATTGGAATGTTTAACTGTAGCATTTAGGTTTTTAAGTCTTAACATAGAGAAGAGAGACACCTTAAAAAGTCGATATGTTTAATTCCACAGAGAATACCTACATCTGAGGTGGTGTTCCTGAAGAAGGCATGTATATGCCAAAACGCGCATAGATGACATGAAACCACCCAGAAATTGCAATCGCTCCATGACACAGATATATTGTATCATGTTTAAAGTCTAACCATTAGACTCATGTTTGTGTAATACTGAGACTATTTTCTATATCATCAAGTTTATATGTATACGAACCGCCCAGCATACTCTTGTTATGAGAATCTGATAATATGAAAATATTCAAAACATGTTTTTGATTGATTAGTATGAATGAGTAGATAGATGAATGTGGCATGTGTGTGGGTTGCTTTTATTTATGAATATGAATCCTATTTAAATTATCAATAAAAAAACGTATTTTTGGTACATTTTTATTTAGGTGTGTCTGTTCTAACTTCCATTAAGTGTCTTTCTGTTCTTTTTGAAAATGTGTTGAAGTTGCCCAAGGAATTTTACAGTATTTACATAGAAACAAACATTATGTCACACACAAGTGGAAGTTAGGTGCTGTCTAGTTTTTTTTTACAAAGGTGTTCACAAGAAAACGTATTAGAATGAATGATTTGTTGAATGGTGCTAACAAAATGACTGCAAATCTGCAAAGTGAGGTGTTGTGAGAGAGGTATAGTGATTTGGGGAATGGATCTAACATCCCTGTGTGTTGTCTATGTCTCCTGCTGTAAAAACAACTGGTTGTGTTGCACTTTATGGATGTTGTTGAGATTTTAAAATTATAGTTGGGGACAAGGTGGTCAGTTTGTCTTTGGTACAACTGTAATTAACATCAGGGTGGTGGGATTGTGATAGATTATAATAGTTCCTTAGTTGAGATCTGTGCATGCCTTCTCTCTGCAGATAGACATTGCCATTTGTATTTTACCACCTCGAATATCTGCACTCCACTCCTTCAAAAAATTTACCTATTTACAGTTCAACTTTGCTGTGTATTGGTAACATTTCTGCATGTTTTCAAAGGCACAGGACTGTCTGTCAAATATTTGAGAGATTTCTTCAAGGTCATCTGCAATCTCACATAGAGATGGACACATTTTACAAATATTCCTTCGACTGTTGTATTAAAAACTGGTCTTCCCATATGATAGGATTTGACAAGACACCTTGCAGGTGTGGCCATATTACATGGTCAGCAGGTGGTCCATCATGGGGTGGGTTTGTGGATAATTTATAAATAACAACGAGCAGCTCCCCACCAAGGTTGGCCTCACCCTCAGATAATTGAATGATGACTAGGGTTGCACTTGTATTGAAGGAGAGTGTAAATGAGTTATCTGTGACTGATTAGCTAGTGGCTGGGGACTAGAAATCATCAGGCAAGCTCTTAAAGGAAAACGTCTGGCCAGTTCTACAGTGGTCTTTAATGATGGTTTTTGGATGGGACCAACTCTTTCCTCCTCCTCCATCTCTTTCTCTTCTTCAGCAACCTGACCATAGAGACAGTTGCTTAGAGACGAATGGGATTTACTCCTGTGATTGCCCACTATCCTCCACTAGTAGGTTGTGCAGCTTCATTGTCAGACTCAGTGTCCCCTGGACCTGCTGTGGAAAGCTGAAAATTGTTACGTTATTCAATACATATTCTGAAAAATACTGCACCTGACTTGTTCCTTAGTTAATTTATGGAAGAAGTCACAGTTTAACTTAGGCACATGGTAGCATAGTTAAACATATGAATGTAGTGAGTAATGGTTAATAAATTCATTTAACTAAAATGTATATGGAATAGCATCTCACCTGCTACCATCATGGATGCTTAGCTTGTCGATGTGCCTCTTGATGTCAGCTGCTAAATGGGTGTTCTTGATGGTGGTGGTAAGATATTTCTTAATCCAGCTGATGCAGAGAATTTCAATGTGAAAGTAGATTTATATGAGTGTGAAATAAAGAAAAACAACAATCATTGACAGAAAAGATGTAAATGTAGATAGATGTACATGAGACGTCTAACATATTTAATTTATAATTATTAAAAGTTCGCATACATTGGTAAGAAATGTGAAATGATGCTGAGTGGACTCTAGGGTCTATTGTATCACTGTAGTTTACACAAGAGGCATATACAGAGTAATGAGACATCCAAATACCAATATTATGAAGGTGCAGGTATGCCCTGGAAGCACAGAATATCAGCAACAAAGGGCATCATTTATATTCTGGTGGACAACCAGTTGTTCTATCAGCGTAATGGAGTGAATTACTCTGTCATGCTAGAGAAGGGACCACCCACCAGATTTAAAAAGCATTGACAGGAACTGCAGTCAATACATTTTGCTATTTGGTACAGGGCTCTGTCAACACAATAGAACCCTGAACCAAACAGTTTTCCTTCCTTATTTAAAAATAAAATCCTGAAATAGGAGTCTCTTTTTTAAAATAAAAAAAGAGCAATTTCCCTTCGCCATGGGAGACTTCTCTCATGGCAAGAGGTGCATTTAAAATTTTTCACTGCCTCATTCCTGGCAGTGACCGGCAGTGAAAACCGACCTCGCATTCCATCCATCTAAATTAAGTGGATAGAATTACAGGTCTGACTCGGACAACCCTTACTCCCCATGGCTGTCAGGGTTTTTAATCATGGTGGAGCAGAGAGGTCCATGCAATGATTAAACCTACGGTCCACCAGCATCTAAATCGATGGGGGTGGCGGCAAACCATTTTCTTGGTGGTAAGTATACTCTGTTGCGGCAAAGTATTCTTCGCATCAAGATATAAATCAGGCCCAACGTTTCTGAGAGTAAGATGACATTATTGTGATGACATTGCAATCATATGTGAAGAAGATTAGATACAGTGACAAAGGAAAGATCTTGAAAATAGAAAATTACAGATGCATATGTTGCCTTGAGTACAAAGATGTGGTCTCACAGTTTGTCTATTACTCCTGTTATTAAACGATGAGGAGCTTGTTGGTAGCATTTTGTTCCATTAATGAATGAAACCATATCCTGGCACATATCAAGAGAGAAATACAGTTAAACCAAACCCAAGATGCCATTTGTTTGTTGTCTGTGGCTCTCTGACATTATATGAATGTAAACAATATCGAGTCCCTAAAATATTGGAAAATAAATATCGTTCACAAAAATATTGTTTTCCTATACCACACTAACAAACACATAAATATCAATAACCAATATATCGCTGTCATAAGTATCTGTTTTCACTTATATTGACAACAAACTTATCGGACACAAAAATATTGTGATATTTAAATAAACATATAGATACACACATTTATCAGAACATAAAGGCCCTAATGCAAGTGGTCGAAAGTGAAACCAGCCAGTCATTCTGCCTGGATTCCGACGGGCTCAATGAGCTTGTCGGACAGTTGGAGGCCTGCCCATAATCCCTATGGGTGACCTTTCCGCCGTAGAGATTACGATGTCAGTTTCCAACAGGCTTTCCATGTCAGGCTTTCCGACATGGAAAGCCTGTTGGAAAGTGATATTGAGGGACCCTATCAGGGCCCCCTTCACCCTGTGACCTCCGGTTGGGGGCAGAGAGGGAACCTGTAGTGCCCCCCTGTTAATCCCTGCACCGTGTGGCAGGCACCCTGAGGCTTCCACGCAGTGCGCGGATAAACAGATTGCACCATTTCTCTATGGGAGCTTGTGGTACGACCTGTTTACGGACGTAGCACAAGCTCCCATAGAGAATTGGGAGTATATGAATATAGAAGACACAAAGATATCCAAATTCTTGAAAACTTAGCCATCACACATAATGAGTTACACTTCCTTTTATACGACAACTTAAACAAAGAACTTTATCATAATATTTTCTATCACTGATAATTTACTAAAACTAAAATAATGTCAAACATGGATCATGGATGGCACATTCAAAATGTGCCCCAAACCATTCACTCACACATGGTGAGTACCAAAATACTAGTATACCATTTATATATGCCTTACTACCTAAAAAACAAATTTACAAATAGTACTTATTCTGAACTATTAACCCACATTAAAAGTAGAAGAAACAACTACACCTCATATAACAGAAGATATTAATAGATTTTGAAAAAGCCATGATTCAAACTATACTAAAACTTTATCCACATACAAACAAACAAGGCTTTAATTTCCACTTTAGTCAAAGTATTAAGAGACACCTCCAACAATCTACTGTAAGGAGCTGATGACGACTTTGGCGGTGCGGGCCAGCATGCCACATCCCCACTCCCGCACCCCCAAAGTCGACCGCCGCCCACCCATCATATTAGGAGTCTTCTCCTGGCCCTAGGCAGTGCAATGGGAATGCCACAGAAAGTTCCTGCATGGCATCAACTATTTAGTCCATGCCATGCAGGCATTGGGTGTGCATGTACAGGAGCAGCATACCATCTGTTCCCCATGCATGCATTCGAGTGTACAGGGGCAACAGGCGACCCCCACTGCCATGAAAAGGCTGGCATTGGGGAAACTCAGAAAATGCTTGGTAGTGCCACAGCAGCACCGCCAAGCATATTTCTGTCCAAGACCGCCGCACCACCCAAGGACCACGGTTCCTTGGTGGTTGCAGCAGTCTCAAAACTGTCCAACTGCCATACTTGTAATACAGCGGAAGGACCACTGGTGCGGCAGTACCTGACTACCACCGCACCTCCACCATGAGTTTGGCAGTCCGATGGACCACCTAACAAGTAATCAGGCCCTAAGTATAGAGTACATAAGAAACAGCCAATTTTCCTTTAAAATTAAAAAAAATGATAGTACTAGCCTATGTACCTGCCACAGAGGCAGCTAACCACTACAACTTACTGATAGAAATTATTTTCTACCAATAAAATGAACACAAACTAAGTTCTCCAATGCTTTGAAGACAAATGGGTTTGTCAGACTAAATTGATTAGGACACAGATACTAACCCAAATTCCAAATACCATATTGGAATGTCTTTGACATGACCAGGGCACAGGAAGCCAAAATAGGGAATGCAGTGAAAGGATGACACAATGTCTTCCAATCTGCACTAGACAGAACCCAGCCTACTCTGTACACATTCATTTAAACCCTGCAAAAAGAACAAAGCTACCAAGAATTGCAAATGGAACATTCAGTAACTCAAATTAAACTTAAAGTAACCAAACAAGCCAATAGAATTTATGACATGCTACAATGTAAAGTAAAATTCTGTTAACAACAAAGGAGTACACTACTTACAATCAATGGCCAAAATATATAATGCCCTACACAACACCCATTAAACCAAAGTAAAACCCAAACCAGCAACAAAAAATATATTTTCAACTCATTAGAAACAATTTTTTTGTACATCAGTTCAAAAAGCTATACAACACAAATAAGAAATTAAACTGATGAGTAAAATAATATGTATGTTAATAAATTAAAATCCAACTCCCAAAATGTATAATATCAATACAATCAGATATAACCAATTAAATGAAATACAAAAAATAGAATATGATAGACAACAATCAGATCTAATACAAACTCATAAATAAATATATAATTTCCCATCCAACAATAAATAACTTAAACATAACTCAGTTAAGTAGCTGTTGATCTTCCTCTGTAGCAATGTAGTGAAAAATATAATCCACCAAAAAGGGAAAGATGATTGTAAAGAAGTCCAAAACAAGTTAAAAATAACACAGGTCCACTAGAAATCCATCAAAGCAATCGAAACCATAACCCCCCCAAAAATTATGAAAAGATAAAACTGTTCCATGAAAACTTACAAATCTAAGGAAATCAAATCAAATCAAACAAACATTTGCAGAGCGCACTACATACATGAGGGTCTCAAGGCACTGGGAGGGGGGCACTACTGATCGAACAGCCAGGTCTTGAGTAGCCTCCTGAAGGTCAGCAGGTCTTGGGTCTGTCATAGGTTCAGTAGGTGGGTGTTCCAGGTCTTGGCGGGAGGTGGGAGAAGGATCCCCCGCCGGTGGTTGTTCTTCAGATGCGCGGGACAATGCCGAGTGCGAGGTTGGCAGAGCGGAGCTGGCGGTTGGGGATGTAGAAGGAAAGTCGTCTGTTGAGGTAGGCAGGGCCGGTCTTGTGGAGTGCCTTGTGTGCGTGGATGAGGAGCTTGAAGGATATCCTCTTGTTGACGGGGAGCCAGTGTAAGTTTCTCAGGTGGGGGGTGATGTGGCCGTGGCGTGGTACATCGAGGATCAGTCGTGCTGAGGCGTTTAGGATGCGTTGCAGTTGTTTGATGAGCTTGTTCGGGGCTCCCGCGTAGAGGGCGTTTCCGTAGTTGAGTCTGCTGCTGACGAGGGCCTGGGTGACTGTTCTTCTTGTATCTGTTGGTATCCACCTGTAGATCTTGCGGAACATGCGGAGGGTGTTGAAGCAGGAGATGGAGACGGCATTTACTTGCTTGGTCATGGAGAGCATTGAGTCGAGGATGATTCCCAGGTTACGTGCATGGTCGGTGGGTGTCGGGGCTGCCCCCAGTGCCGTCGGCCACCAGGAGTCGTCCCAAGCTGAAGGGTTGGAGCCGAGGATGAGGACCTCCGTTTTATCCGTGTTCAGCTTCAGTCGGCTGATCTTCATCCAGTGGACGACGGCCTTCATTCATTCGTGGAGGTTGGCTTTGGTGGTGATGGGGTCCTTGGTGAGGGAGAGGATCAGTTGAGTGTCGTCGGTGTAGGAGATCATGTTGAGGTCGTGCTGTCGGGCGACGTGTGCGAGCGGGGCCATGTAAATGTTGAACAGTGTCGGGCTGAGGGAAGATCCCTGGGGTACGTTGCAGATGATCTCGGAGGCTTCGGATTGGAATGGGGGGAGGCGGACGTTCTGGGTTCTGCCAGAGAGGAAGGAGGTGGTCCATTCCAGAGCTTTGTCGCGGATCCCTACAGCGTGGAGGCGTGCGCGTAGTGTGCAGTGGCAGACGGTGTCGAAGGGGGCGGAGAGGTCCAGGAGGATGAGGGCTGCGGTCTCACCATTGGCCAGCAGGGTCCTGATGTCGTCGGTGGCGGCAATGAGGGCAGTCTCAGTGCTGTGGTTGGTAAAATATTGGTTTGCTAGAAACCAAAACGATTTCCTTTAAACAAAGAAACAGAAAATCCAAATGTTCCTAAGGCAGGTTCAAACCATAAACCTGTAAAAAACAGAAAATACCTACCCACAAAAAACATAAAATTAAAATAACAATTAAGTTATACAATGCACGTAATATAGCAAGCTAAAATTTTTAACAATTGTAGCTCAGTAATTATTACAAACTATACTTAACAGAAACGACTAATCACCAAAAACTACCATTAACTTTACCAAAAACTTCAAAAAACACTCTACCATTTACTACTACTTCCTATATTCCACTACTAACAAACCCCTATAAAAAACCTTAAAAATGTCTTACCTTCACCAATGAATTGCAACACCTTACCGTGACTTTTGTTCTGGTAAATGCACACAAAATGCGATAAATAGACTACAAAAGATAAGTTAGTGGAACAAAATGTAAAACATGTAAAAAAACATTATGCAAATATTAATTACTTCTGTAAAGTGTACAATAAATAATATTGGCAAAACAATAGTATTATTTAAAATGTACTTTAAAAATTATAAAATGAATTACAAAATTGTTTTTGAATCAACTATGTTAATGTACAAATAAACAAAGTAACACAAATAAAAAAAGCAAACATTTACAACCATACAACGCTGTCTATATCTTCAAAATACTGTTTTTCAACCAGAAAAGTACAAACAAGTTCACACAATACATAACATATGAGATAAATAATTAAGAATAAAAGCAGGATAAAAGTCAATCTCTAGTTTCCTATGTATTAAATAATAAAAATAAATCCCATAGATAATAAATGTGTAGCTAAATGATGTATGATCAGCATAAAAAAGAAAAATTTCTAAAAAAAACACAGAGATAATAAAAATCTAACTGCATCGTTTTAGACCTAATACACCATGCCCAATAATTATTTTTTTACATGTTTTATTGATTATTGAAAAATTACTAATACATTATTTAGCAATAATAATATAAATGTTTACCAATGTATAAAAATATGTATGCAATAAACAATATCTACATGCATTAAAAACAAAGGGGCATATGTACAACAATTGCCGTTAACTAACGTTAACATTAATTAGCTGCAATTTGCCTACCACCTTGTACCGTTGAAAACTATCGCCATGGTACCGACATATTTACAATACGTCGCTACCTGGCGATATTTTCACATAGCAGCAGAAATTGTCGATGTTAAGACCTGTGTCACGGCGATAGAAATCTTGCTGCCAACATGAAGAAAGTGACGGCCAGACAGTCAGCGGTCAGAAACTGCACGCTAATCAGCGTGACACCACTTTTTTCATGTCTCACTGGAAAAATAAATTACAAAACGCCTGTGAAGTTCCCAAAACACAAAAAATAAATAGAAAATAAAGCCCAGAAGACACATAGAGGAAGCTCAGCCCAGGAATGCAGGAGAGAACAATCCTTCTAACCCCTCAAACAGACAGTAGGACCAGCCATAGACCCTGGGGAAGAAGTAGAGGAAAACCAGGTTCAGCAAGCAGGACAATGAGATCCTGATTGCAGAGGTGACAGACAAACAACAGCAGCTGTTTGCCAGCTCCACAGTGTGTCATTGGGGATAGAAAATGCAATATGGCAGTCCATCGTAGCCAAGGTTAATGCTGTAGCAGAGGTCTGGAGGACAGTGACTGACTGCAAGAAGCGCTGTCAGGATGCTAAGCGCAAGACCAAGTAACTAGCCAACAATCACCAGGCAGCACTGCGGACCGGAGGTGGGAGTCCAGCGCCACAGGAGGAGCTGGATGCCATTGAGGAACACGGGTCCGCAGTCATCTGTGAGGAGTTGGTGGTTGGAGTCCAGGGACAGGATAGTGCTGAACATGACCAGCTACATCAGGAACAGAGTAAATAACATCCAGGGACTTTCACCAATGTCACTCATGTCCAACTAAATATCCCTCAGTGCACATCAACACTGTCTATAGATCTCTTTCCAGAGACAATGGTCCCTGGGTGTATGGACACATGTCACCTTAGTAACTGAACACATATAACGACACATAATGGTGGTGTAACTGACGTGGAAACCTGTACATAAAAATAGACCAATATAGAGCAGAAATATTATATTACAGACTACAAAATAAGGCCAACATGAACAAGTAAAGAGGCATATTGACTGGAGAGGTGGCAGGGTTATTGCATTGGCCTCCTAGGCTCAACGCCACACTCATCCGAATTGGCTAAACAGGTCTGCATCTCATTGATGACAATATGATGCAGTCCCATGAACCATCCTGCTCTGGTGCTAAAGTTAGCAGACCACCACTGATGCCGGCACACATGTACCATTTTGCAGGGGCAACTGTGTTGTGTGGAAGAATGTTTATGTGCAGTATGGTCTCCCTTCATGCACATGTGCAATATTTAACTTGACTCAGACACCCCTGCACAATGGTGCATGGCTGCCGGCATCAGTGGTGGCCTGCTAACTTTAGCCCCAGAGCAGGCTGGGTAACGGGGCTACATCATGTTGTCGTCAATGAGATGCAGACCTGTTTTGCCAATTTGGATGAGCATCGTGTTGAGCCTAGGAGGCCAATGCAACACTCTGCCACCTCTCCAGTCAATATGCCCCTTTGCTTGTTCATGAGATGAAGCCCTGTGTTCCTAAAGTGACAAAGCATGGAGGGGCATATTATCAAGGACGGCGTTAAAAATTATCGCCAGTTTAGCGGCGGAAAACTGCCGCTAAAGCCGCGATAATGGGCTTGATAATATGCCCTGGAGAATTCCAATAGAAACCCATGTTCGTGTGAACATGGGTTTCTATTGGAATTCTCCAGGGCATATTATCAAGCCCACTATCACTGCTTTTGCAGAGTGGGACAGGCTGCTGTACAGGAGGTGATGTTTCTCCCTCTGCAATGTAAAGGGGAGATGCTGTTGTATGTGTGTCTCAATATGATCATGCATTTAATCAGTTGGCATGCAGACTGCATGACGATGTCCAATTACATTTGTTTTAGAGGAGACACCTATTACATGCAGGATTGTGACTTATTGTACAACATCACTGATGTGACATAGGAGTTGTCAATTTTTTGTTAAAAGTTTTCAAGAAGGCCAAATATGCGTGGCCAATTTGTACACACATGCTTGTTAATGCAGATTAGCTCTGATTTATGTGTCTGTACACTGCATTGTGGTTGAGTCACCCTTACTCATTACACTTAAGACTTTTTTAAGTTTGTCTAGTTTTGTAGGTGTGGATTGCATGATACCACACCTTGCTGTTGGCAATGCCACATGATTGTTAGTGTGGCATGAGTAAGGCAAACATGCAGTTGAGATTAGGGTTGATGTGATGTGCCCCATGATATGGTACATGTTTGATTGCCATGATCAAAACTGTGTAGATCCATTGTAACGTTGCAAAATCACATTGACAAATGAGATTCTTATTGATGCATGTTGATGTGCAGGTATGGTACTGCATCTCTTATTCCTTTCACCCAGTGACCCTTGCACTTATTTTCATTTATGATGGTGAGATGTTGTAAGCTGTAGGAAATATGGCTCGTGCTCAGTGTTGAGACTGCAGACGTATTTCTTGCATTGGGTGGTATAGGTGCAATGAAGTGACAAAGAGAAGCCTTCTCCTTACAGGGTTGACTCTGCACTCATCCACTTCAGTGACACTGGCCTGCACCATATTTACAAGTTTATGGTGCAGGCATGCGTTTCATCATGCACTGGCACTTGACTTGTCAGCGTGGCACTAAGACAGGCACCTTAGCAGGTTAGTGCATGTGTGTCTGTGTTCAGGACAAGAATGTTAACGTGCAAGGAGGGACCCCTTCAGGCACATTAGCAATGATTTACAAATTGCTGTTTCTATGTGTGCTGCACAATGCAGTACACATGCAAACAGCAAAAGCGTTGGCAAATGAGGATTTTCTCTATTTTTTCATGTTATGGGTCATAGTTTTCCTTGCATACATTGCTTATTGGCCTCCTATTGGCTTCATCCTTGCGAGTATAGGGCAGTGTGTCTTTCTATGGGTGTTGCAGGGTGTGCAGCTGTAACAACACACATTACCCTCACCTTTCACACCACGTGAAGTGTGTAAGTGAGCCCAGATTTCATGGCTGTGGATTTACAGTGGCTTGTATGTGGTGCTAAGCCCCTATCAACAGCTCAGCGTCACATGAAGTGACATTGGCATGGGTGCTTTGAAATATGCCCCTCTGATGGACAAATGGATGATACATGCTGTTCTGCTCAGGGTGATTGGATGCCTTTGTTTGTTTGTGTAAGGAGGCTTACAGACATGACTGCCTTTGCATTTGTTTATTGCTGCGGTTGACTTTACCCAAGGACTGGCTTCCATGCACGTCAATGTGTAATGGCCATCTCACACCAGGACTGTGGTTACTGTAGAATACTGTTATCTGTATGGCACCTATAGATACTTTGATGTGGATGAGTGCTTTTTGACTTGTAGGGTGAAGGTGACATGTAGGAAGTTGACATGCATTGGTGCTCCATTGTTATTCTTGCTCAATGTCATACTTCACTTGACATGCACTTTGACAGGGACTGTATGGTTCTGTGAGCATGGCACACAGACGAGGCATGTAAATAGTTTTTATGGGACACATTCCTGATATGCAGAGTCCTTAGACTGTACATTTGGAGGAATAGCCCTTATGATCATATGTGAACATCACATTGGCCCTCCAGTATGCTACATTTGGAAATTGTGGAATATGCACCTTTTAGACACAAGGGTGCATATTTACAATGCAGTGGCGATGCATGTGTTTACGGTACAAAGACTCTCTACGGGGCATATTATCAAGGACATCGTCAAAATTATCGCCGGTTTAAGCAGTGATGTCATGAGTGATGTCACTGACCATGTCATGAGTGATGTAATATGTGACGTCATCAGCAGTGCATTGTGGGCGCGCGAGTTATAGTTAGCTTAACTAACTATAACGGGGGAATTTCAATGGTTTTGTACGTGTGAAAAGTCCAGCTAACTATAACGCCCCTGAAACCTATGGTTTTTTCAGTGAATTTCTAAGGTTTTTTAAATGCTAATTCCTAACTATAACGTGCCTGAAACCTATGGTTTTTTCAGTGAATTTCAAAGGTTTTTTAAATGCTAATTACTAACTATGCCTACAGAGATAGGACATGTGAAGAAAGAAGAAAAAACGCACAGAAAGAAAAAAAAGAAATGCAGAAAGAAGCAACAGAAGTCCTCAAAGACGAAGAAAAGTGCAGGAAGAAGGATAACGTGCAGAAAGAACAACCAGAAGAGCAGAAAGAAGCCTTGTTGCAAAATCATCCTGTACCCTTAACTTTTTCAGACGGATACTGGTGGTAACAGAGTCTGACTAACCAGTTCTAGAGCCAGTGCTATGTTAAAAGACACTCAGAATACAGTGAAAACGCCTACATACACTAGGGAACACTATGCGTTGGGGTCCCCCTGTGATCAGCATGACCTCCTCTGTAAGCCCCTAGTATATAATAGGGCAGGGGATTAAAACTACCTCTTAAAACGCGCCACAGGGCATGTTTGCACACGTCACCTCAGCCCCATCCCCTCACTTCCCGACTGTGTAAACACGCCCTGTTGCCGTTTTAAGTTGGGAGATTAAGTCCCCTTGAATCCTAAGGGTCCCTAGGGTCCAACTAGACCACTAGGTACCTCCAGTAAGCGCCACAGAGCTGCGTTGCAGAGAGATGTAAAAAGGGGCACGGCCTAGACCACCTCTCTGCAACGCAGCACAGTGGCACTTACTGGAAGCACCTGGTGGGCTAGTTGGCCCCCAAGGTCCCTCAGGATTGAAGGGGAATTATTTCCCCAACTTAAAACGCACCACAGGGCTTGTTTGCACACGTTAACTCAGGCCCCGACCCCTCCCTTCGCCACTGTGTAAACACGCCCTGTGGCCGTTTTTTGTTGGGAGATTAAGTTCATTTGAATCCTGAGGGTCCCTAGGGTCCAACTAGCCCACTAGGTACCTCCAGTAAGCGCCACAGAGCTGCGTTGCAGAGAGGTGTAAAAAGTGGCACGGCCTGGACCACCTCTCTGCAACACAGCTCAGTGGCGCTTACTGGAAGCACCTGGTGGGGTAGTTAGCCCCCAGGGGCCCTCAGGATTGAAGGGGATTTATTTCCCCAACTTAAAACGCGCCATAGGGCGTGTTTGCACACGTCACCTCAGTCGCCGTCCCCTCCCTTCCCCACTGTGTGAACACGCCCTGTGGCCGTTTTTTAAGTTGGGAGATAAAGTCCCCTTGAATCCTGAGGATCCCTAGGGGCAAAATAGCCCACTAGGCACGTCCAGTAAGCGCCATTGCAGAGAGGTGTAAAAAGGGGCACAGCCTGCACCACCTCTCTGCAACGCAGAGCAGTGGCGCTTACTGGAAGCACCTGGTGGGCTAGTTGGCCGCCAGGGTCCCTCAGGATTGAAAGGGAAATATTTTCCCAACTTAAAATGCACCACAGGGCGTGTTTGCACACGTCACCTCAGGCTTCGTCCCCTCCCTTCACCACTGTGTAAACGCGCTCTGTGGCCGTTCTAATTTGAAAGATTAAGTCCCCTTGAATCCTAAGGGTCCCTAGGGTCAAACTAGCCCACTAGGTACCTCCAGTAAGCGCCACAGAGCTGCGTTGCATAGAGGTGAAAAAATGGGCGTGGCCTCAGAACACCTGTCTGCAACGCAGCTCCCTGGCGCATACTGGATATACCTGTTGGGCTAGTTGGCCCTCAGGGACCCTTAGTATTGAAGGGGAATTAATTCCCCAACTTACAACTGGCCAGGGGGCGCGTTTGCAGAGTGCTGCAAGGAGGGGGCGTCGCCTCCGGCGCGATGCCGGTCTTTTATTTATTTTATTTTTTTAAGAAGGAGGGCTGTGTGGCCCCCCTTCTTTTTCTAATTTACTGGCCCTGGAGACCCCATCCCCCAGGGCCTGCACCCTAACATTTTTTGTTGAAAAAAGTAAATTTGGCCCTCCCAAGGCCTTAATCGACCCCGGGGACCCCAACCCCCGGGTCATGGCCTTTTTTTTTTTTTATTCTTTAGGAGGGGGCTGCGTTGCCCCCCTCCTCAGGCCACTTATGGCCCCGGGGACCCCATCCCCTGGGGTCGGCCTTTGCTTTTTATTATTTTTAAAAAATATATATTTATAGAAACACCTACGACATGCTGGACAAACCGTATGTACCTATCACCATGACGATTTGCGTGATATTCATTAAAAGGCGACTATGCATAGAATGAATCCACATGGAATGTATTTACAACGCTAGTGAAGCTCTGACGTGTCTGACGCCCTACCGTGCCTAATCCCGGTGCCCCCGCCGGTGGGTACTCTCCAAGTAGACACCCTTGGCGTGTATTTATACAAACATCAGTAGCTATTGACGGGCACATTTAATATACACGCACACCAAGCCATTCAAAGGGGATTCGACAAAAATTCGACCAAACTATGCAAGAAACCCCCCTCACGGTTAAAAAAACACAAATCCACCGTCGGATGTGTAATACTTTTTATTTTACTCTCTGGAAAGGAGACGAACCTCACTTGAGAGTCACAGCGTGCTCCTGGCTGAGCCCAATGCTGTGTTACACCCACCAGTGCCCGCCGAGTGTCTCACACCTCTGTGTTGTACTTCACCAGCTAGTGCGTATGCTATGACACTCTCTAGCCCATGTGCACTGTAACAACACCCCGTGAATATGTCATGCTACACTTGCCTTCACACGGGTTATATTGCCCCATCTAACGTGCCTTCCTCGATGCCTATGTTATAACGCACAGTGCTATGCCATACATATTACAATCTGGGATCCATATCTTTGTCACAGTGCATATGCAACGTTACACTCCCCAGCACATATTTTATATAACAACTTTAGAGACTAGTTAGGTTACACAACACTGCCCTGTGCATATTACACTCTAAGGCACATATCGCATAGCACACGCTAGTGCCTGTGCTATCTCGTGCTCTCCAATGAATCTGTCATTGCACACAATGTATTGCATATTATATTTCACGCCCCGGTTCATCTTATATCACACTTTTTGGTGCATGGTTTATACCATATACTATATCTAGTTTTCATTTTCAATCGTGCTCCCAGGACTATGTTCTATATAACACTGCGTCCACCTACCCTTTTCACGGGCATTACATTTTGCGATGGGGGTGGAGGGTCAGGGGGTGTTTCTGCCAAGTGAGCCCAGAGTCACAGTCACAAACGTCCTCTTCTTCCTGAATAAAAGTGAGATTATGCTGCATACTTGTTCATATTTTAAGTAGTTCGCACAGACACACATTTTAAAAACAATAAAGTTCCTAATACCCACCTTCTCTGAACAGTTAGCTTGTTGTCCCATCCACCTTCTCCCTATCCTCTGTTGTCTGAACCCACGGACTAGCCTCCTCCCTCCTGCCATGCATGGTCTGATGTGCTGCCACTGCCCTCCATTTAGCATGATGTACCAGTCCACTCCTCCAGCCCTCCATTGCCAAATTCTATGGCCCATCATTGACCTCCTGCTTAGCCTCTGTGCTTAGCTTGCTGCCCCTAATCTCCTTCCCCCTGCCCTCTTTGTGCATGCCCCTGCTCCATCCTTTTTGCCCACCATGTTCCATGAACCTGCCACTCCTATCTACTCTGAGTGTTCTGTTGAGCTGCACTCCCCTCCCACCTGCCTAGCATTGTCAGATGACTGTAACCTGTCCCTGCCACCTCCACCCTGCCTGTCCATATGCCATGCCCCTATCCCCTTCCTCCTGTCCTCCATGGTTTCATTTTACTGCCACACCCTTCTGCCCTCCCTGGTCTGTTGTGCTGCAACTGCTCCTCCTGCCTGCCCCGTGCGATCTGTTGTGAGGCCCCTTCCCCTGAACTCTCTTGTCTGTGCCCAGGTCCTGACCCTCCCTTCTATCCTCCATGGTCCTTTATGCATGCCCCTGCACCCTCCTTCTTGCCCATCAAAGCCATTGTGCTGTCACTAACACTCCTGCTTGCCATGCATGGTCTTCTGTGCTGCCATGGCCCCTCCCACCTTCCCTGTGTGGTCAGCTAGCTGCCCCTGACCCCCTCCCACCTTCCCTCCATGGTCTGTGTGTATGCCATCATAGTCTCATTGTTGCTCTCCATGGTGTGTCTTGTTTCTAGTGCCCAACCTGCCTGACCTCCATGGTCATCTTGCTGCTCCTGCCCTGCCCCCTTGCCTCCAGCCCTCTGTTTCCATGTGCAGACCCCTATTCCCTCCCTCCTGGCTTGTCTGTTCCATTGTAATGCCCCTGATCCGTCCCTCCTGCCCTTTATGGTCTGTTATGCTGCAGCTTTCTCTCCTGTCTGTCCATTATGGTCAGCTAGCTACCATTGCCTCTTTCCCCTCTGTTCTCTGTTGTCCATGTGCATGGTCCTGTCCCCTCCCTATTGCTTTCTATGGATTGTTGTGCTGCACTCCCGTCCCGCATGCGCTGTGTGGTGTATTGTGCTGCTGCAAACCCTGATGCCTGCCCTGTAGGGTCAGTTTGGTGCACCTCTCCATGTCCCTCCTGTCCTCTGTTATCCGAGTCCATGTCCCTTTCCCAATTCCTTCTGCCTACCATGATCCAATGTACCATACTTGCGAACATTTTGAACTTGGTAAGAGGGAGATTTTGAAAAAAATCTGGGGTATTGATTTTCCTCTTTGAGTTACATTGAAAAAGAGGAGATTGTAGACAGGAGACAGATCAAATAAAGACCATTTGAGCTTAAAAACATTGGACGTTTCCTGGCTGAAACGGGTCTGTTGGCATGTATGGTTGTACTACCACTGCCTCTTCCTTCTGCCCACAATGGTCAATTATATTGCCACAGCCTCTCTTGCCAGTCCTGTATTGTTGGTCTGTTGCCCCTGCCCCCCTTTCCACTGCCCTCCATAGTCTGTTGTGCTGCCACTGCCCTTCCTGCCTGCCCAGTGTGGTCAAATTGTTGCATCTGCACTCTCCTACCTGCCTTCAATTTTCAGAGTCCGTGCCCCTGGTCTCTGCCTCTCAACAGTATCCCAATGAACAACTAGATTGCTAACATTCTATATTTATTACAAAAGTGTGGAACGCCTGACGTCATCTTGATGTAATCAAAACTGTAATACCTAGAGTATTTCCTTTAGAAATTACATGTACGAGAGGGTGTTATTTGCATCAAAATTATGGTTAGTGCTCTAAAAAACTAAAATGAGGACATATTTTCTGAGTTTTCAAATAGCGACAAAGAACTTTTAAATTATTTGTAATCTTTATGTTTTATTATCCAGTTGATCACTTGATTAAATGTTGCACCTAGGGGAGAGGATGTGGTGTTACTTGCAGAGCTGCAGACTTCGCAACTGGGGAACCAGGTTGGAGTTTCTGCTTCAGCTCAACATTCTGTGATTCTGGTCAAATCATTTAATCTCCCCATGTCTACAACCAAAATGAATTTGATCGTGTGTGATGTAACCAATGCTCATGTAAAGCACTCCAATACCTGACAAGTCTGCACTATATAAAACTGCAAATACACTTTGCACACTTCTGTCATTGGGCTACATCTGGGTGATATTTGTGCTGCATTTGGGCTCTTTTGTCTCTGGTGGCCATCTTGGGAGATGTATTTGTTATGAAGTTTCCTAATTTCCTCATTTACTGCAGTCTCCTCAGTAGGAAATGCTTTCAGTTTTTTACTTTGATTCCATCAAGAAGGTATTCAGATATGTCACACATTTGCCATAAATTCTGAATGTTAGCACTCTAGTTGCTCATTAGATCACTGTAGTAAAGCTACTGCTCACCACGGAAGTCTGCTGCTGGTATTAAAAGTGCATGTTTCAGTCTGCATATCAGAATTTTTTTAATGAAATAGAAGAGTATTTGAGAAGTCACTCAAAATGTGCCCTAATTTTTCTTTCTTCAGCACTAATCATAATTTCTATGGCAAAATAAACCCCCTCATTGTGTTCCTTTTTAATTAAATTTTGTAAGTGTTACCAGTTAATTCCAATCAAGATGGCTTCAGGTGTGCCATACTTTTGTCAAAAGTAAGACAGTAAGCGCTCTAGTTGTTCTTAAGAACACTCTGGGACATTCTGTAATTGGGCTATACTTGGGCTACATCTGGGTGATATTTGGGCTACATTTAGGCTCTTTTGTCTCTGGTGGCCATCTTGGAGATTTATTTGTTATGAAGTTTCCTAATTTCCTTATTTACTGCATTCTCCTCAGTGGGAATACTTTCAGTTTTGTATTTTGGTTCCATCAAGAAGGCATTCAGATGTGTCACACATTTGCCATAAATTCTGAATGTTAGCACTCTAGTTGCTCATTAGATCACTGTAGTAAAACTACTGCTCACCAGGGAAGTCTGCTGCTGGTATTCAAAGTGCATGTTTTAGTCTGCATGTCAGAATTTTTTTATGAAATAGAAGAGGATTTGAGAAGTTAAAATGTGCCCTAATTTTTCTTTCTGCAGAACTAATCATAATTTCTATGGCAAAATGAACCCCCTCATTTTGTTCCTTTGTAAATTAAATGTTTTAAGTGTTACCACTTTATTCCAATCAAGATGGCTTCAGGTGTGCCATTCTTTTGTCATAAGTAAGACTATTAGCGCTCTAGTTGTTCGCTAGAACACTCTGGGACATTCTGTCATTGGGCTCTACTTGGGCTACATCTGGGTGATATTTGGGCTACATTTGGGCTCTTTTGTCTCTGGTGGCCATCTTGGGAGATTTATTTGTTATGAAGTTTCCTAATTTCCTGCAGTCTCCTCAGTAGGAAATACTTTCAGTTTTTTACTTTGGTTTCATCAAGAAGGCATTCAGATGTGTCACACATTTGCCATAAATTCTGAATGTTAGCACTCTAGTTGCTCATTAGATCACTGTAGTAAAACTACTGCTCACCAGGGAAGTCTGCTGCTGGTATTCAAAGTGCATGATTCAGTCTGCAAGTCAGAATGTTTTAATGAAATAGAAGAGGATTTGAGAAGTCACCCAAAATGTGCCCTAATTTTTCTTTCTGCAGCACTAATCATACTTTCTATGGCAAAATTAACCCCCTCGTTTTGTTCCTTTTTAAATTAAATGTTTTAAGAGTTACTACTTTATTCCAACCAAGATGGCTTCAGGTGTGCCATACGTTTGTCATAAGTAGGACTGTTAGTGCTCTAGTTGTTCTTTAGAACACTCTGGGAAGCTGCAGTAGAACACAAAGGAATCAACTGACAGTCTCAGCCCTTGTTGGATGTACATGATGTACTGAGAATGTCAGACTTCATTCTCACATGACTGAGAAAGATAATGTGAATTTACAGAAAATATGCTCTCAGTTTAGCTTATAGATCACCTTCCAAACCTCTGTGGAAAAAGCATGAGAAAATAGTTTTCTCTCAAACATGATTCATGATATCACAGCAGAAGGCTTTTTCACATGGTAAAATCACCATAGAACACATCACAATTCCTAAAATGAGTATGGTACCATCAACAAATGATTTATAATGTAACTAAAGTCTTAAAACCTTCTATTAACTGCAATGCTTTTTAATTAGGTGCTATCATGTATATTGGTCCCAAGATGGCTGCCAACACTTCTTGGATGAAGTGCTGACAGCCAATCAGATCTCACGGTGAGATGTGGGGTTAGGCTCCGCCCAGATATATATGTGAATTTACTTTTGATTTTCTCACAAACTACTGAACAGATTGACACCATATATGCAAAAGGCACATGCCTGACCTGAGGACTACCTTTTTGCCAAATTTCAAGTAATTCTGTTCAGCCGTTCGGGCTGTACCTTCGACTAAAAGTCCTATGGGAAAATACATGGGGAAAACGCGTTTTGGGACCCCCTTTTTTCTCAGCCCCCGAGACTTTCAGGGTAGGAGCTGAGCGGAACGCCCCATTAGTTTTGAAAATTTCACGAAGATAAGTCAACCGGCACCAAAGTTATTCAAAATAGAATTTTCAGATTTCCTATGGGAACTCGGTCCTAACTATAACTATCTACTGGCGACCGCCAGTAGATAATATCTATATCTATATTCACTGAAAAAACCATAGGTTTCACACATGTTATAGTTAGCTGGACATTTTACTGATAAAAAACCAATGAAATTCCCCCGTTATAGTTACTGTAGGCAACTATAACTCACGCGACCGCAATCCTCTGCTGATGCTAATACTGTATTTAGACACTTATTTGCCCATGTCTTCTTCCATTAAATTTTAGCTATACATATATTACAAATATTTTTTTTTCATAAAGACACATATGTCATCAGCAGAGGATTACGGTCGCGTGAGTTATAGTTGCCTACAGTAACTATAACGGGGGAATTTCATTGGTTTTTTATCAGTAAAATGTCCAGCTAACTATAACATGTGTGAAACCTATGGTTTTTTCAGTGAATTAGCAAGGTTTTTTAAATGCTATTTCCTAACTATAACGTGTGTGAAACCTATGGTTTTTTCAGTGAATTTGTATGGTTTTTTAAATGCTAAGTTACTTTACGCCATTTGTGGCGTGCGCGCCCACTTAACGCAGTTCGTTCCGTGCACGGTTTTTATCAACTTTAATAAGCCCTGTACATTTGGTGGCCTTCGGCCACCAAAAGCACAGGAGGTGAGGTCAATGTGGATAGTGTTTTTTTTATTTCGATTTTATAATTTCATGTTGCCAAAATTACGTTTTTTTTCTCTATTAATAAGCCCTGCACATTTGGTGGCCTGCGGCCACCAAAAGCACAGGGGGTGGGGTAAGTGTGGATAGTGTTTTTTTTATTTTTATTTTTTTTACCGTAAGCGTACGGTAAGCGTACGGTAAGCGTACCCCGCGAAATTGCCGAAAAAAAAATAAAACCGTTTTTGCTCTTGGGGGATGTTTGGGGACTCCCTCAACATGACTATGTGGGAGGGAGTTGTCAAAACAGCCCCGTAACATGTTTTTGGCCATCATGTTTGATAAACAACACTCAGTGCGAGAGATAAAATGGCGGACGCCGCTTCCTGGTTTCGGCCGATTCGAATGTTTACTAAGATCTAAGAGCCAATCAGAATCGCGCTCGCGCACGCCACCGTACGCTTACGGTAAGCGTACGGTAAGCGTACGGTAAGCGTACGGTAAGCGTACCGTAAGCGGGCTCAGATATATATATTGATTTAAAGGCTATTTTCTCAGAATCTACTGAACAGATTTACACCAAACCTACAAAAGGCACTTCCTTGACCTAGGGACTACCTCTCTGCCAAATTTCTAGTAATTCTGTTCAGCCGTTCGGGCTGTAGCTTGTTCTAAAGGTCCTATGGAAAAATGCATGGGAAAAACGCGTTTTGGGACCCCCCTTTTATCTCAGCCCCCGCTTGACGAATCCCCCCGAGACTTTCAGGGTAGGAGCGGAGCGTAGCGCCCCACCTATTTTGAGAAATTCGCGAGGATTCGTCGACCGGCGCCAAAGTTATTCAAAATAGAATGTTGAGGTTTTCCTATGGAAAAGGGGTCCTAACTATAACTACCTACTGGCGACCGCCAGTAGGTAATCTATATAGATACCCATAGGTTTCAGGTACGTCATAGTTAGAAATTAGCATTTAAAAAACCTTAGAAATTAACTGAAAAACCATAGGTTTCATGGGCGTTATAGCTAGTTGGACATTTCACTCGTACAAAACCCGTGAAATTCCCCCGTTATAGTTAGTTCAGCTAACTATAACTCGCGCCCCCGCAATGCACTGCTGATGATGTCACATATTACATCACTCATGACATTTATTTATAAAGTTTTATATAGTGCAAACTTGACCCAAGACGGTATCAGAGCGCTTTACATATAGGATTGTTACGTTTAAAGTTACATCAGTTACAAGAGCATAGTCAGGTAGAGTACACATAAACAATGTTGCAAGAATTATAGCGGGGAGACGAGGAGGAACTGTACCCAATGTCCGGCTGGGTAAGTGACGGTCAAGGGGGAAACCAGCGCCAATCTCCTCATTAGCTGTCTAGCAGCTCCATCGGGCATCAGCCATGTTGCTCAGGTCTCAGCGTTCAGGGAAACCATTTTTGAGTTTATTTGATTTGAGAAGTTTTTTATAGCGCTGGCTAGACCCAGAGGTATCAGAGCGCTTAACCAGAGCATCGTTGCATTACAAGGTACATCTAAAAAGGATTGTGGTCAGTGATATCACTGATGGCATCACTGATGACATCTCAAATGGCATCACTGATGACATCACTGATGACATCATCCATGTGATAATTTCATGCATCTTATCACACCCTAATATAACTTTTGATACACCCACTCTGAATTACAGACTGCCATTCTCAAAACCAAAGACACTCCAACATCAATAACTACATACCGGCTCACTGATTCTTAGGTCTACACACACAGCCACTCACTCACCAGTACAGTCACTCATACTCATGGTCACTCAGTACAGGACTATCATATGCACTCATACACCTATATAGACACTCACACACCGCCACTCATCGATAGAGGTACTCACACACCTAGTCACTCATGCAAATAATTAATCACACTCCCATTTACTCACCTATACAGTTATACACACACCAGCTCACTTACTCATACAAATACCAGCACATTCTAATGCTTTTATACAATCACTGATACAAGCCCACACTCATCCTTACAGCCACTCTCACAATCACACACTCTCACTTATAGCCATTTAAATACTCTAACATACATATATACTACCTTTCACATATGTAGTTACTCACACATGTACCACTGAGATATACATTCACTCACTAACACACCCATACGCACACTCACCCTCGCATACAGTCCATCACAGATGCGCTCTTGAAACCACGCACCCAGTGAATCACTCACTAGTCACTAACCCATGCATTCAGTAAGATACGTTTAATCACTCACTTATAGAGTCACTCACAAACCTACTAAATCATCAATTCAGACACTTATAGACCCACTCATTCTTCAATACGCCTTTCCCTATATATATTAAACATATTTAAACTTTACAGAAACACACAGTCACTGGATGATGTCATCAGTGATGTCATTTGAGATGTCATCAGTGATGTCATCAGTGATGTCACTGACCATGTCATGAGTGATGTAATATGTGACGTCATCAGCAGTGCATTGCGGGGGGGTGAGTTATAGTTAGCTGAACTAACTATAACGGGGGAGTTTCACGGGTTTTGTACGAGTGAAATGTCCAACTAACTATAGCGCCCCTGAAACCTATGTTTTTTCAGTGAATTTGTAAGGTTTTTTAAATGCTAATTTCTAACTATAACGTGCCTGAAACATATGGTTTTTTCAGTGAATTTCAAAGGTTTTTTAAATGCTAATTTCTAACTATAACGTACCTGAAGCCTATGTTTTTTTCAGTGAATTTCTAAAGTTTTTTAAATGCTAGTTTCTAACAATGCCTACAGAAGTATGACATGTGAAGAAAGAAGAAAAAACGCACAGAAAGAAGCAAAAGAAATGTAGAAAGAAACAACAGAAGTCCACAAAGACGAAGAAAAATGCAGGAAGAAGCAAGACGTGCAGAAAGAACCAACAGAGGACCAGAAACAGGCCTTGTTGCAAAATCATCCTGTGCCCACAACTTTTTCAGACGGGTACTGGTGGTAACTGACTCTGACTAACCAGGCCTAGAGCCAGTGCTATGCTATAAGACACTTAGAATAGAGTGAAAACACCTACATACACTAGGGAACACTATGCATTGAGGTACCCGTGTGATTAGCATGACCTCCTCTGTAAGTCCTTAGTACATAATAGGGCAGGGGGATTAAAACTACCTCTTAAAATGCGCCACGGGGCGCGTTTGCACAGTGGTGAAGGGAGGGGGGGCCTGAGGTGACTTGTGTGCAAACACGCCCTGTGGCCGTTTTAAGTTGGGAGATCAAGTCCCCTTGAATCCTGAGGGTCCCTGGCGTTCAACTAGCCCACTAAGTGCCTCTAGTAAGCGCCACAGAGCTGCATTGCACAGAGGTGTAAAAAGGGGCATGGCCTGGACCACCTCTCTGCAACGCATGCCTGTGGCACTTACTGGAGGTACCTGGTGGCCTAGTTGGCCTCCAGGGGGCCTCAGGATTGAAGGGGACTTAATTCCCCAACTTAAAATGCGCCACAGGCCGTGTTTACACACGTCACCTCTGGCCCCGCTCCCTCCCTTTACCACTGTGCAGAGGCGCCCTGTGGCACGTTTTAAGTTGGTGAATTAGGTCCCCTTGAATCCTGAGAGTCCCTGGGTCCAACTAGCCCACCACATACCTCCAGTAAGCACCACAATGCTGCATTCCAGAGAGGTGGTTCAAGGCCATGCCCCATTTTACACCTCTCTGCAGTGCAACTCAGTGGCACTTACTGGACTACCTGGTGGGTTAGTTGGCCGCCAGGGACCCTCAGGATTCAAGGGGACTTAATTCCCCAACTTAAAACGCGCCACAGAGCGCGTTTGCACACTTGTGACATCAGGCCACACCCCCTCCCTGCACCACTGCACAAACGCACCCCCTGGTGCGTTGTAAATTGGGGGATTAAGCCCCCTTGAGTACTGAGGGTCCCGGGGCCACTCCTAGCCCCGGGGACCCGATACCCCAGGGCTGGCCCTCTCCTTGTTACAACGACTTGCGCTGGAGGGCGCTGGACTAAGGAATAGCATGATTTACTATTCCAACTCCAGCCTACGTTACAGTAGGGAAGGTGTCGGAATAGTAAATCATACTATTCCTTAGCTTAGAGGTCCATTCAGTGCAAATCATTGTAATGATTTGTGTTGTAATACCTGCATTGTAAAGGTATTGTGGTGTAAACACTGCGATGTAACCAATGTTTCCCCTAACTAACAACTAAATCTAGGAAAAGGATGGTAAATAGGTGAGGGGAAATATGGGACTGTACAGGGTGGGAAACTGAACAACCACTGGCCATCAGAAGGGGACCCCAGGGCCCCCTTCATGTCCACGAGGTGGCCCTTAATGTCATCATTGTTCCGTTCAAGTCAGGCCACATGAACATTCAAATTGTACATGAGCCTCCTCTCTCTCTATGTGATGACAGACCTTTCCCTGTGTCCTGCAGCTATGGAGGATGTCCCCGCTGTGAGGGGGGTAGACTTAGGCTTGAAGATGTGGATGCCACACATGGAGCAGCTCCTGATGGACACATGACAGCTGACCTTTTCTTTTGTGTGGGTCGACGAATTCCTGATGGTCCAGGTATTTGCTGGGGCTGGCTTTGGTGTGTTGTGGAGGCAGGCAGGGTAGTGTGTTGTTTCCCAGCTTTCTTGGTATTGTCTGTGATGGACTCTCACCTGCCAGAAGCCCTTTCCTCATGAAACCTCTTATCCATTGCATTGAACCCCTTAGCCACACGCCTGATGTGCTGGTAACATTCCTTCCGCTGGAGGAACAGACTCTGCTCATCCGGGGACATGTTATCTGAAATAAGAAAATGATACATGCCATGTTTCCTGACTCCAAGAATATAATGGCATCATGCATATTTCCCACACCTAAAAATAATGAGCCATAGGTTCTGCGAACATCATCGAAAACAACATGCCACTACACACATACCCTAATAAATCATAAAACACATCAAAGCCAGGATAAGAAAAAGATGTTCATGACAAAATGGTTATTCCTGTGCTTGGACAAAGCAGGCTCAGAGTGCAGTGACAACAGTTGTAGGATTTCTGTTTGCGAATTTGCCTGTGCAAAAAAACAACACTCGAGTCCAACAGGGGGAGTACAGCTAGTATGAAGTTTTAAAGGCCCATAGCAGACACTGCCATTCTATCTTCACAAAGACAGTAGTCTGCACAGTCTGCAATCAAGTCAGATGACTAATAACAACAGTGTTAGTCATGTAATACATTTAAGGAAATTGAAAATCATTGCATTAGTTAGCCCTCGGAGGTGTCACCACAGCTACACAACCAGATTAGATGATGAACACATGTACTTGCCAATTTGTGAAACAATGCCTATATTTTGACATGCAGGCAAGGAAAGAGGGCATAATTTGCATGAAGCTTTGTGTACAAGTATTAACCACTCTGCACATTTCTGTGCCATGACCCAATGGGACAGCAAAGCTGCTGCATGTCGACTACACATTTGTCTGACAAAGATACAAGGAGAAAACGAGTAGTTGTGTCCCCTAAAAGAGGAAAACCGCACCTCTAACAATACACACAGTATCAAAATAAAAGTAATTGGCGTGGTACTTATGATGTTATTATATTTGCAACTGGGTGCTATGTGAGCCTCTAACACCTACTACCCAAAGGTGTCACATGCACATCAAATAATGCTGCGCATAAACATAAAGAGAAAAAGAAGCTATTTGAAGCACAACCACAAATTGAACTTAAGTCCAAACAAATCAGGTTCTGTAATCAATAAGTATGAAGTAATGAAATAATGAAGTATTAGAATTTCTTGGCAGAACGAGAACAATGAAGAAACGTCAAATGGGTATAATTAATCAATTGTGATCCATCAATGAAGTCTTCTTATACTTTTATTATGGTCCAAACTAATTTTTCCCAGCACACAATTAGCCGACACATGTTTCGTCTGGTAAACAGACATTTTCAAGGCTGGAATAGCAGAATAATATAATGAATAAATATATATAATACATTATAAAATACAAAGGTAAATTAAATCAAAAACCTTAATAACCCAATAGAGTTCAGAATAGTCATGTAAATTAATACACATTATAGCAGATACATTTATATTGGAAGAACATACCTCATTATTACTATGTATCAAAATTAACTACAAATCAAAGAGAAGAGAAAACAGAGAGCACACCGAACAATTGGTGTAATGAGAAAGAAGGTGTGAGCAGAAAACATCGAAAAACAAGGTATAGAGAAATAGTGACCCAACCTTAAGAAGTGAATAGCGTAACTCATAATTATTGTGACAATGAGAAAAGACTGTGAATAAACCTGTACCCTTAGGAATATAGGAACATATACTCAATACCCACCAGCTCATGGGAATACTGTAAAGTTTTTCAATAAGAAAGTTATGCCGTTTCTCTCAGGAAAAAGAAGTACAGAGTCAGGAAAGACAGGAATCCCAGGTGCCCCGAGGAATTGGGTCAGTGTGGGAAATCCATAAATCGGATAGTAATGCCCTCACACACCCTTGCAGGTGTCATGCTTCATCATCTGGGCTGCTGCTCATCGGGTCGGCGGTGCAATACCCGACAGGCTCCCTATAATAGGGTCTCTTTGCCGGAGATCTTTTTATCCGAATGCCGTATGGTGAAGTGCGGGTGTGGGGGCAGAATCGTGTAGATGAAGTGAAGTGAGTTAAAATAGGGTTGGGAGTGCCGAAGTAAACCAATATTTATTCTGGAGGTCTCCTTCCCTAAGTAAAAACAGAAAAACAAGGCACTAGCCCGAGTGTAATGTCTCGTGTAGTGTAATTCCTTGTTTCAAGTGTGGGTCAACATGTTTCTCGCTTCTAGGATAATATCCTACGCGATTCTTCAGGACCTAAATACTAACTATCTACACCTAAGTTGTGTGGTAGGTGTTCTACTCACGATGGTAGCGTCTAATGGTTATGGTACCTGGATCTACCTGTTGTGGGAGACAAAACCATATAATCATATCGTTCAGGTTGAGAAGGTACACTATAAGCATAGGCACGGTCTATCGGTGACTCTGACTTAAAATCTAAAACACACGTGAAGTGAACATTGTAAAAGATATTAATTCCATTAAAAACAAGTGGTGGGTCTCCATAGTGAGCTAGTGTGACTATAAGCCCCTAAGGAATACTGTGATGCAGCAGAAACAATGTAAGGTACTCACCCTAATCAGTATAATCCCCAGGCTTCAACAGTACCCAGTGGGATATGTATAGCGCTTGGTTCCTAGAGTTATAGGACTAAGCAAAGAGACAATTCATAGATGATGGATGAAGGTAGTTGTGATTAAGTGACAAGTAAAAAGGTCTCTCTTAGGGCCTCATGTAGGAAGCCAAATACCGGTCGGTAACGGCCGATTTTCGGTAATTATACCGTTACCGACCGGTATTTTGTCTTTTGAGATGTAGGGCGAGAATTTCATGATTCGGTATTTACCGAATCGGTAAAATTACCGAATCGGTAATATTACCAATTCGGTAATATTACCGATTCGGTAAATACCGAATCATGAAATGAGATGTAGGGGGAGTGTGTGGTGGGTGTGGGGATTCGTTCTTTACCACCAACTAAAGGTTGGTGGTAAATGACGAATATGTGTAAAAAAGCATTTTTGTGCACGTTTAAGTGTGCAATGTGGCAGACATACATGCCCTTAGGGCATGTATGTGCGCCACATGTGCACACATGGCCGAATCAGGGGTGCAACAGGGTGTCAATGTGACACCCTGCCACCCTTGCATGTGCTCCCCCATTACCGAATCGGCATTTACCGATTCGGTAATGAGGCATACCTTCCCATCAATGGGAAGGTATGCCTCATTACCGAATTTTTCCGAATCGGTAATATTTACCGACTCATTACCTACATTGCATTTACCACTTCATAAATACCGAATCGGTATGATTCAGTATTTATGAAGTGGTAAATGCCAGCCCACCTACATAAGGCCCTTAGTCTGTTTGCCCTTGTAAGAAAAGTATAATTTAGTTCCCTATATGAGCCTAAAGAGATTCATAGAAATGTAGGTTGAGAGAGGGAAGGTTTATTTTGTGGGTGGTCAGTTTGCAGAGAGAAAACATGGAGCGTAAAGTTTGCTTATATTGTAGTAGAGCACTGTTGGTGTTCTCCGTAACGGAATAGTGACAGAGGTGGGTAAATCAAAATGGAGACCGTGTTGGAAGGTCTCCCGAGTATTGCTCAATATGGGGTGGCAACATTGCCAAATTCAGGTAAGTAGTCTGACCGCTATCGTCCGAGACACGGTGTATGAACCGTGTTTACAGGTCTTTCTAGTGTTACACAAACACGGACATGAATTTGCAAATAAACTGACCGCTAGCATCAGAGGCACGTAAATACCTCCCTATCCAAAATTATGGCATCTGCTAAAGGATGGCGCGGTGCTCGGAATCAATTGTAGCTTAAGGTGGGTTAATAAAGAATGCTCTGTATGTGTTATAATTGGTACACACTAACCGCAACAGCCCCGTGCTCATAAAGAATTTTGCTTGCGGGCTAAATGAGTGTTGGCCCTCTCGGTCGGAGTGCCGACCGATAGAAAATATACTAGGGAAGGTGTAAAAGTTAGCAAACAATAAACTCAGTGGGGGTGCCTGCGCGGCATAGCCCAGGTTCTTACTTACGGTTGAGGCGCGTTATACTTGAATGTAGACCTGCCCTGTCCACTGGGTCCTGGGAGGTGAAGACTTGGAAACCTCCACGGGTTTAAGTGGACATCGCTGGTCACGTGTCTAAGGTTGTATATGAAGGGAGGCTGGTCAATAGTGTTATTAAACGATGTTCGTGGAAAGGATCAAAGGAATGTAACTTCACTTTGGGCCTCCCTGAGTACCGTAGCATTTGAGAAAAGCGGACTGAACTAGTAGGGGAACCCTGTATGGTCCGTCAATCAAAAGTAGGGCACTAGATTAAGTCCTATAATGAGAAACATCTCGCGGATGCCCTTACAGAGTGGGGTGAAAAAACAAGTGAAATGTCGATTTCAAGGAAATGGGAACTGCTCACGAGCAAAAGACAATTAAAATTGATTGAAGTGGCGCTCATTAGTCTGGTACAAAGGTTGGTTAACAGTACTGATAGTTGAGACACAAGGAAATGAGACTTATCATGGAGAGTGTATGTGTCATCCATTGATGTTTGAAGTACTATAAGTCATATAAGTGTTCCAATATTAGACCCAATGTGACAGCTTAGATCTTGATGGAACTCCAGGGGATATCATCGTTAAGACCTCTGTCATGTGTGGATAAACGATGTATCCATCTTTGTTCTTTGGTGAACAGACTGGTTTTAGTAGAGTTCTGTGTGGTTTCGAGGATAACCCATTTAAGGGAGTCTGGAGAGTGTGTTTTTTCCAGGAAGTGGACACACATTTTAGTGTTATTTTTACGGCAGCGGAAGTTGCTGCGGTGTTCTGAGATGCGCAGTTTGATGGGCCGAGTGGTCATGCCCACATAGTGGAGATCACAAGGGCAAGTCAGTAAGTAAATGCAATTTGCCATGTTGCAATTCGTGTGGCTTCTCATTTCCCAGACAAATGTCTCATTCAGTGTGATGGTCTTATGCACGGACGTGAAGGCACACGCCGCACAGGACCCGCAGTTAACAGTTTACAATAATAAGCGAACAGTCCGTTGCTGCAACACATAAGTGTGCTGTAGATTCCATAAACCAAAATAAGCATAGATGTCCGAATAGTTGATCCAAAACTGTAAGTGGATCAAAAGATAAAAACATCAGCTAGTGAATAAAGTGATAATGATATAATTATGTATATCTAACGAACTATGATCACCAAATAATTCAAGCATAACACAGGAATAAAATATTAGATTCCTAAAGGATGAATTCGTCCAAAAATCTCAAGGCATGGGAATAATCCAACAATAATAGGAGAAACGCAAGAACAAAAGAAATGTAATGGTTTCGAAAACATTTGCAAAGTATATGTAATAGGGCCACATTTAAAAAGCGAACAACTGTCAAATGATATATAATATCTCTTAATATATAAGCCACCAAAAAACGTTGACCTTTCATGTATATTGCGAGTCAGCTAAGTGAGGACAAGCTATATGTACACATTGTGGTACAATATACCATGCTACCCAATAAGAACACATTGTTACACTAGGGATAAATTACTATCCTCAATATAAAAATTTCAACTAGATAAGCACAAAATAAACAACACTATATTATCTAAAGTAGATATACTTCGCTCCACAATGTGATTATAAAAGGATTCCAAATACGGACTGAAATAATGTAATAATATTCATAAAATAAATAAGACCAAAGTTGGCACAGAAACGTTATACGGACACAAAAAGTGTAGATCAAGAGTGATCGATACACTCACCTAATATTAGTCTCCAAAGTAATTTGTAAGAGGACAACAAGAAATAATTCCACTAAGAAAATGTAGGACTCGGCGAAGATGTGATAAGCTGGTCTTAGTTGAAGTAAATCATAAGGACCAATGTACGATGCAACTATGATATGTTGCAATCTAAAACGAGAAAAATATCAATTGCAAACTAAGGTTGTAGCCCAAACAAAAACCTATCATTAACTTACTAAAGTGCCAATGTACTACTGCAACACTTACCCAAAGTCAGTAACAGAGTATCGATGAACTCCAATCCTATTCAGAATAGACGAAAAAGTAGAATAAACGGCGACCGCGTCTCGGCTAATCGTTTTAAATCAACAATTGTAGAACACGTGACAAGGTCACATGACTGCTACAAAAAGTGTAATACAGGCCCCCACAAATGCAAGGAATAAAGAAGCGCCATCTTGGAACGTCTACCTGCCAAAAGTAGCGCAGGCTAAAGTACCCGCTTAGCCATAATTACCCGTCTAGAATAATATCACAAGTAAATATTTATCGAAATACAGAAGGAAGAAAAAATAAATGGAAGCGGCAGCCGCATTCCAACAATCCAGAATTCATCCAGTGGTTACAACGCATGTAGCCATGTCAAAGACTAATACCCCAAGTAAGTAAATACGAAAATGTTAACGGTACCCCTCGAAAGTGTCAGCCCAACCTTATTAATGTGGGCAAAGACACACACAATCATTCGAGCACATCTGTTTTCTCTTCTCTTTGATTTGTAGTTAATTTTGATACATAGTAATAATGAGGTCTGTTCTTCCAATATAAATGTATCTGCTATAATGTGTATTAATTTACATGACTATTCTGAACTCTATTTGGTTATTAGGGTTTTTGATTTATTTTACATTTGTGTTTTATAATGTATTATATATATTTATTCATTATATTATTCTGCTATTCCAGCCTTGAAAAAGTCTGTTGAGCAGACGAAAAACGTGTCGGCTAATCGTGTGCTGGGAACCTTTTTAAAATTTGTTTGGACCATAATAAAAGTATAAGAAGACTTCATTGATGGATCACATGTGATTAATTATACCCATTTGACGTTTCTTCATTGTTCTCGTTCTGCCAAGAAATTCTAATACTTCATTATTTCATTACTTCATACTTATTGATTACAGAACCTGATTTGATTAGACTTAACTTCAATTTGTGGTTGTGCTGCAAATAGCTTATTTTTCTCCACGCATTTGTCTGCACTGCTTTTCAAACAGTGGCAGTGTGAACGCATTTATGCTAGTGCAAAGGAATGCACCCTCGCCCAACAGTACTAAGTTGTTTAATTTGAGCACAAGTTAGTCAATGTTACGCAAAGCTCACCATCATGCATCTGATCCATCAGTGAACTATTGTGTATTTCAAGTGTGACACATTCTGATGACCAACTAGTAACATGTGAATTGGCGGAACTGTTGCGCATGTCACCGTAACGACCATAATATAGACATATTTTACACACAGTCTGAAAATCAGACACTCCACAATTTTGAAGGTACTCCTGTGTCAATGGTTCTGTCTGATGATGAATGGGCTTAGCAGTGTAATAGATAGACTGTCCAAGACTATGTTTTGACACCATATTCTTTTGGGCTACAGAGGCCTGCTTAATTGCATAAGCATGGAACTGATTCACAGGATTCCTCATCAAATACATAAGTATTTGATGTGACAGATTCATGTACCAACAATCTGTGTTACATTAGAAGAGATTTCCTGACAAACTTGTTGATGTTTCATCATCTCAGTCAACCCTCTGTGACACGTACTCATGTTGTCATTGTGGTTATGTGACATGCTCTTTGAAAAACTAACTGTCAATGTCTACTGGAACTGCTATTAGACAGGACAATAACCAACATGCACATCAGTGCTGGGTGTCAACATGTTCCAGGTCTATTCATACACATCAACATCATTACTCAAATGTATGTTCTGAAGTGTGTACACTCTGGGATGTACCTACAATGGCTGGAGTGATGTACAGTTTGTATTGATGGGCTCTTGATTCAGTTGCTAAATAGGTGTCATATTCACCAAGAAAATAATTCCATGCAAAGGGAACACAATTAACTTATAGTAGCAGAGGACATGCAACGTGTCCACAAGCTGACCTGTACTCATTACACCATGTCAAGGAGACAGAATCTTTGTGAGTCTTTGATCAGATCATGCCCAATACATCATATATGTGTCAGACCAATCTAATTGAATGTGCTGTGAGTACACACAGACACAGCTTACGTCAAATTACTGTTTTGTGGTGACACAGTTGATGCCATGGGGCAAACATCATATGGTGATGGTAGTACATTCCAGATGGTTTAAAATGAGATTATATGTGGGTTTTTGCCAATAGTTCATGTCAGAATGCCACATCACTTTGCAAATGATGATCGACAACAGATGTGACATGTTCAGTGGAACAAACTTATCATCATATACAACAGTCTACAATTGAAATTGGCTGCTGCATATCTGGAACACTTGCACAATCATGTCAGGGCACATGTTTGTGATGCTGTGCGATCGGCTCTATGACATCGCTATGACATCACCCACATCATGGACTCTGTGCTTGCACATAGATATGGTGTTGTGAATCATATGAGGGGTTGCAACATCAAGTCCGGAATGGCAATGCTGCCCTCCAGCATCACATGATGCTGATGTACATAACTCTTGACTTGATGCAGCATCAACACACCAGAGGTGAAGTTCATGTGATGCACATCCACACTGTGTCTTACAATATACAGGGTCTGTGGCATTACCTGCATATGTCACCACATACAATCCAAAGCTAGGAGCGACACACTCACCAGTGGCATGTGGGTCCATGAATGCATCCACATCTCCTTGTTTGATCAAGGGTCTACCAGCTGCGGAAAAAGTGTGGAAAGTGCAATGAATGTCATTGACATCACATTTTGTAAGACTCACATACATCATTGTTGGTTCCATGATACCATTTCATTCACTGTAATAGGTGTTGTGCCACGTTAAATACATGTTTCTATCTGCTGAGCCTGTCTTAACCAAAACACATGTTGATGTCACCATGGTGGCCTAATGGACATCGCTGCCACGTTCTGAGTGACGTAACATACTGCGACATGTACAACTACTTCATCAATGACAAATTTGCTCCCACACCTCAATAGACGTGACGTTTGTAGTTCAGATCTGTATTTCCACTACGCACAGGTATATCAAGAGCTTTGACATGTTGGTGACCCACATTGCGTATCTCACAGAGATTGTCAGCCAGTTGATCATGTGGAGTGTACCTATATCAAAGCATGTAGTGGTGGCACATATTATAATGACAGGCATGCTTTTTTGGCAAATGGCAAATTTCATGATGGGTGCATATATCTTGTGCTCAACCTAATTGGTGTCTCGTGCATTCATCCTCTGATGTGATATGATGTTGGTCATGTACTTAGCACATGGCCTGCCGATAATTAGTCCAAGGTGATCCAATAGGCCCCCCTCAGGGCCCACAAAGTCCTGCCACCGGTGCTTCCACTGCTGGACCGTCCTGTCCACACCAAACATGTTGAGCATTTTCTCCCAGATGTGCTCCCACCTCACTTTCTGTACTTTAACATTGTATCCATGTAGGATTCGTTCCCCAGCCTCTGTCATCTTGGGCATGTAAAGTTTAACAATCCAGAGGAAGGCCCCCTCCAAAATCTACACCCTCCCTACCCTGACCCAACATCTCCTAATACAAACTTCAACCAAGCCAATCCAAAACAAAACCACAAAAAAACCCTATTAATTCTATAAATATACAAAGATACTCAGAGACGTAGACCTGACAAAACAAGCAGACAGCTGCAAAAACACGTAGGGAAAGAGACACAGGACTCAACAAGGACAGTATGGACAGTACACCACACACAGAACACTATCAAAACCATCATGAATACCAGACACCTTCCAACACCCCCACAACTCAAAAAAGACACTGACGGTGTGGCTGAAAGAAAAAGTGAAAGTGTAATGTACTACTCCATGGGACAGGATGCAGACTGA
Source organism: Triturus cristatus (assembly GCF_964204655.1). Lineage (NCBI taxonomy): Eukaryota > Metazoa > Chordata > Amphibia > Caudata > Salamandridae > Triturus > Triturus cristatus. The sequence continues at coordinate 1,561,707,657 of NC_140589.1, forward strand.
CAGCATTTCCTGCTAGATTGTGGCCCGTTTTCATGCTGTGCGACGTAATTACACACGCCTAGGGCTGAGCGTGAAGATTTCATATGTATAGATGTACTTTCCTATACTTGACTGCCTACACATCACCATGTTGTCATTGTTCAGGTCCTGTGTATTACCTCTATGTTGTGTCTGTCAGGATGTATGGGTCACTAGTAAGAGTTAGTGATACTTTCTTTACAGCCTGTTGCAAAAACAGACCGTCTCCTGTGCACATATTGTAGAGGGTGCACAATCAGCACATGTGTCTGATTAAGCAAATACCTTGACTTGTTGGTGTTTACTCTGTTGGAACATCATCTACGTACCTCATTGGGAGTGATTGTGTTGAGGGTAGTTGAGAGTGATAATCCTCGTATGCTAAACTTTGAACTAATTGTGGGTTATTTACATTCAGCTTGCCCCAAGGTGGGTCAGGGTCTAAGTGACAGTGGCACTGCTACCCGGTGCACTTGACTTACTGGGATATGTGAAGACAACATACATATGTAAGCATGTTGTGGTGATATACATCAATTTCACCATGTGTGTGTCTGTTCCCAATCGACACACATTATGATTTCAGATTTTGTGCATCATATTGCTATACCTCACCAGGGGAGTCATGTGGATGCAGGACATGTGGTGAGAATGTGATTTGGATAGTTTGTATGCTCTTCCTATGCATGCTGCATTCTGTAGCAACACAGACTGATTTTTAAACAACTTTGTAGATTTTCTGTGTGCATTTGGTGCTCCCTTCATGCACCACTACAGACCCATGATGCAGGTACACCCGCTGCATGGTGCATGGCTGACTGTGTTTTTGCATGTCAGCTATTTGTGCACTATCACAAGTGAGAGGAGAGTGATCTGTCAGCTAGTTGTAAATATGTTGACTTCAAGATGTATGTAGCACAGCAGAAGCACATGTTCTGTGTCATGAACTGCATTGATTATTTTAATATTGGTCTGAGGAGTTCTGAAAATTCTATATTCCAAGAGTGATATATTGGTTTGTGTGAGATTTTCTTGGCTACTCCCTTGTTGGGCTGTCTTACATATGTCTTGATTATTTTGCATTGTCAGCTGGTGTACATTCTTTTGACCTGTTTCAAGGTGTGTCATATTACATTGGCTACATGTGAATTCACAAATATTTGAGCTACATGCTTGTGTACTTGAGTTGTGTGGTGTGTTCAGTTTGTACTTACCAACGAGCAGTCCATTTCCATATGTGTCATTCGCAAACCGGTGGTTGGTGATTGTTTGGCGAAAGATGTAGGAATGATGCACACTCCCAGGGAACTTAGCAAAAACTTTGATGAACAGTCCCAGGCGGCCCACAATTGCCTGGACATTCATTGAGTGTGTGTGCTTCCTGATCCTGTGTATATGTGCAGTGTCCGCAGGAGGCACGAGTAGAACATGGGTGCAGTCAATTGGCCCCAACACATGCAGAAAGCCAGCAATGTCATAGAAGCCCTGGTTGTTGTCAAGTTGTTCCTGTGCAGTGTTTGGGAAGTGTAGGTGCTGTGGGGTCAGGCTGATAATGGCATCCAAGACATCTGGGAGGAACCTAGAGAAGGCTGACTGTGAGACTCCACCGACTATGGCAGTGGTTGGTTGGAAGGTACCAGAGGCCAACATGTGCAGCACCGCAAGTAACTTTGTCTGCAGAGGGGTTTGTGCTGCGCTGTGATGATGCCTACAGCCTTGGTGCTTTCTGTGTGAGTATGCGTAAGATGGAGGTCCTTATCAGCCTGTAGTGGGCTATCATATCCTCTGGCCGGAGGTCTATTAGGGTGATGCATTGGAAGTAGACCCGCTCTCTTGTTTGGGGCTGCCTCTGTGGTGGTACTGGTAGTGGTGGTGGTGGTTGTGGTCTTCTTGGGGCTCCAAGCTGGAAGAGTAGTACTTCCATGGCAACCTTAGGTAAGCAGATTTGGGTCTGGGTTAGTTTTCCTTATGTATGGGTGTGTTTGCACCATTTTATAGACCAGCTTTTTTATGGTCTTAAAAACCAGCGTTTACTGGCCTTAGCGGCAGTTTTTTTGGAAGTATCGTCAGACCGAGGAATCATTGTAATTATCGTGAAGTGGGGTTAGCTGCATTTTTACACGGGAACGCCCACCTTGCATCTCATTTTCGTTAAGTACCACTAACAGAACTGGAGATCCAAAAAACGCACGTTTACACTGAAAAACGTCCGCTAACTGCAATTAGCAGCAACTTGTAAATACGCCGATAAAATAAAACCCGCCGTAGCATCAAAAAATTCACGCTACGGCGGTGTTAACGCCTTGTACATATATCCTAAAGTGTTTTATGCACCTTTATTACCATAAAAAAGTAAAAAATATAACTGTGTATTTGATAAATGAAATGCTATATCCAATGTGCACTATTTTGGAGAAGATCTTGGACTCTAAAGGGTTTATCTTTTTTATTCCCACTCCAATGTAACATTTTTGGGAAGGGTGTTGGATGATAAAGGGGTTAGATTTACTATTCCATTTCCAGTTTATACTACTATTGGGCAGGTGTCAGACTCTAAACCAATATTCCAACTCCAGTCTATACCATTTTGGGGAAGGTGTTTAAACTAAAGGGATTACATTCATTATTCCCACTGTAGTATATACCATTTCGTGGAAAGTTTTGGTGAGAAAATGGTTGAAAATATTATACTTATTACCCGCAAAAACTAATGTTTATGTAAAATAAACAAAATTGCACTTAAAATAACTCTTACCTGGAAAATATTTACTGTTCCATTAAATGTACATCGTGCAATACAAAATATATATTTGTAAATTAAATAAAAAATAAAATTTAAATAAATAATATAGGTACCCAATATTAATAAAAAATGACTACTGTTAATTATCCAGATAAAATCATAAATGTATTATTTACTATATGTTAAATGTTAACATAGCAGAATTCGATATATAATTATTATTGCATGTTTCTATATATATAAGAATTGTTAAATATTTTCTACATAAATATGTAATAATGTATTTACTTTATGAAGAAATTTGTACATATTATTAAATAATATTAAAATTCTATGAACATGTATAATTTTCACTCCATATTTAAATTTGGAAATATGATATTTAAAAAAATAAAACATCAATAGCTATAACTATAATCTTTTCAATTAGCATTTTAAAAATAAATGTCAACATTTATAAAATAAATTTAAAAAATAAAATAGAACTAATTTTATTAATGCAATACAATATGTATATATTTAAACAACTTAATAAAACACAATTAATCATTTAAATTAAATGTAACATACAAATAAATTGATATGAGCAATTAAAAACATTCTCCCAGGCTTTTCCCCTAAAAACTCAACATCCTGCTCTTATAGCTTTAATACATATAAGATAATGAAAAACTAACTAAATTTTGGATGAAATAATTTCTACATTTTTAACAAATAACTATAAAATTTAAACACTTTAACACAAAATGTAATATACAAATATCATGAAACACATTACGAACCCATTTGAATTAACCTATAAAAGTGACATTACATGTCATATGCACCATTGTCTGCCTATATTTTTTGTTTGTCCCGCAACTTTGATTTGGCACTTACACCATGGCTCAAAAAAACATTTACACGTAAGCCTATGTTTTTGTTAGTCCTGTATTGTAATTTTACCTTCATAGCTCACCGTAGCCTCACATGCTGTATGTTAACAGTAGACAAAAACGTGCATGAGCACCTGGTTCACCAGTGGAGGACCCAGGCCCCTTTTCTCTTTAAATACTCTTGCATTGAGACTCATTCTATTTAATTTTATGCATTTGTCAGTCCAAAATACTACTTACTTACCTTCTATGTGGCACTAGATTAATTATTACAGCCCACAGATCTTTGCTATCTATCACCACACTCTTTCTGGTCCTGAAGAAGCGCATGGTATCTCCTCCTGAGACCGGTAAATTGCGCAAAACATGTCGGCCTAAAAAAACATACCCACTAAGGGTGGGTTGTAAACCTAGCTACAGAGGGCCTTTATCTCCCTCACAGCAGCACCACCTTTTTGGTTTAACTAATGACAGAGGTACTCTCTTTCTCAATACATTTTCTAGGCACCCCACCAGTCATTTTTTGACTCCACATTAGGACACGACTGCCACTCACCCCCACACACCCTTACGTCTTTTTCCTGAAAAGATCTCCAAAAAAGTGACCCTTTGGGGGACAGGTAGGGTCTTGCAGTGCCGGCCCGATGAGGAGCAATAGTCCAATGATGAAGCATGACATCCTTTGGGGTGTGTGAGGGCATCAAGAACAGGACACACTGTGCCCAGTAATCACAGTATTAGAACGTCCATTGTTTCTTTCTCTGCATATATCTTATAGAAAGTGACTCTCGTGGGATATATTATATTCCCACTTTAGTGCCATTGGGGACCAATTTATAGACAAGTAAGATTATTTTAAAAAGTACTAAATGAGTATAACTTGACATACTTCAAAACAGCTTTTGTGAATAGGACCCATTAAGTCTCTGCATTATTCTGATACCCAACTCATTTAGAAACAATGGGGGATATTTACAAGAAAATGCCAGCTGCCCCCATGAGACCTAATAGTGCCGATCAATCTGATACTCAGAGGTTAAGAGTAAGTTTGCTATACCAGAAAGGAACCAGGCTAAAATTCAGGACACTTGTGAAGCCTTAGAGGTTAACATTTCTGCTATTACAGGAAGGATTTGCTTGATGGAATCCTCTGTTGAAGCTCCGAGTAATGAAGTAGAGATCAATTGGGCTGAGGTTCAAACACTAAAAGCTGTAGAGAAATATATGTTGGATAAAATAGAAGAATTGAGAACAATAGTAGAGAAAACAACATTAAAGTTCTCAACGTACCAGAGGGGTTGGATGGTGATAACATCAAGAGCTTTTTTTATAGATCTGTTGAAATAGTTTATTCCAACTATTGACCCCTTGGACCTTGAAACTGACATTCAGAGAATCCATAGAGATCCTTTTTCAAAAAACCCAAACAGAAAAACTCCCCGAAGAATCTTAGTGAATTTTAAAACTTATCTTTTGAAGGAACGTGTCCTATCCATTGCACTCAAGGCTGGGTCTTTTACTAGCGGAGATTGGTTGTATAGGATCAGATCAGATCTCTCTAAAATAACAAGACAGACAATGGGGACTGGAGAAGTTTATTCCAACACTGAGATCTTTAGGTGCAACAGTACAATTGAGGTTTCCCGCTCTACTGAAAGTAATGTGGAAGAACAAAATGTTCAATTTCAGAGAACATAAGGAGGTTGGCCCCATTATAGAGCAAATTAAGGCCCATGGATAACCCATTGTTATTCTTTTTTTTCTGTGGTATTCCGGAGGGGGGGTGGGTAAGCTTTACTGGGTGATCATTATCAGGCCCAGACTAGTTTTTGGGAGAGTTCCCTTGGGGGAGGAGGGGCACAGGTAGAGGACGTTATTATGGAGTTTCACTGAGTGGGGAGCATAATAGGGAAAAAAGGGAAAAAAGTCCTCATTGTTTTAATGCACAGGATATTGTAAATGAACATAGAGGGGTTTCAGACCAACTATTTTTCTGGCTGTCTATGACAATTTTAAATCTTGCATGGTGGTTCAGATATAACTTTAATCTCTTCTGTAGTTCCGATTAAAATATTAAGATGGAACGTTAATGGCCTTAGGGTTTTGAGTAGGCAGAGGAGAATCTTCCAATATCTGAATCAATCACAGTATGATATAGTTATTCTCCAGGAAACCCACTTTACCTTTGATGAATGGGAATTGATTTGGGTTAAACAGAGATGGATGGAATTTTTTATTCTTACCCCACAAACTTGTTATACTAAAGGAGTGGCTTTGATTATTAAGTTCTCTGATAAAGCAACTCTAGGGGATATTAAGGCAGATCCTAAGGGGCTGTGGATCATTGGTGATATTAAAATCCAAAATGAATGTTATACTCTTGTAGGCTACTATGGGCCAAATATTGATGATGAGGGACCGCTGAATACTATATATAGCCATTTAATTCAAACAAACTTTCCCATTATTATGGGGGTGACTTTAATATTCTTTTAAATCCCTTCTTGGATAGATCTAATGGGGTAGGGTGGTTTCTACAAAGATGGGTTCCTTTACTAAAGTTCTGATGAAGGACTTACTCCTGATAGATATCTGGAGGAAAAAGTATAAGGGATCGGGTGGTCCTCTGGATTTTACATTTCATAACAAAAAACATGGGCACTTTTCCCGGATAGACTTCTTCCTCTAACACATCTAACACATATCCGGGAGCATACCTCTGATCATTCGGCTGTAGTCTTAGAGGTACAAATGTTTAGAGGTGTGCCTACTAAAAGGTGGACCTTTGATAGACTCCCTAATAATATTGAGGTTGAAGGAAGAAAAAGGTTCTTTTTTTAAGCTAATAAAGACTCAGCTGCATTGGATGCAATTTGGGACACCTACAAGGCCTCTATAAGAGGCTGTGTAATAAGCTGTGTAATAAGCTTGGAAGCCAAGAAATGTAAGGAGGGTAGAAGGACGATTGAGAGACCAGAAGATGATATCTCTAGAGCAGGGAATGAAAGTAAAACCCACACAGATACAAAATCAGGTAGTGAGGAAATTAGAGGTTTTAGCTAAAAGACAACTGCTAATAGACCACTTAGATGATATGACTAGGAAAAAGTGGGAAGTGAGTAAATTAGCCAATTACGAATGTGGTGAAGGATGTGAGAAACTCCTCGGCTGGAAGTCTCGGATAAATCAGACTAGGAATTTAATTAAAGAAGTAATTTTGTTGGATTCAAGTGAGGTCTCTTCAGACAATTCCAAAATAGAACAGGCTTTTGAAGTTTTTTTTCAGGACCTATATACAGAAGATCTAGTAGCTTCAGAAACCCCAATTAAAAAATATATCGAGGATATATTGTTACCATCTCTTTCAGAAAATCAAAACAGCCTTCTAAATCAGAATATCTCCCTGATAGAACTTAAGTCTGAAATTAAACACCTAAAAAAGGGTCGGGCAGCGGGTACTGATGGTATCCCTAATGAATTTTATATAGCGTTGATAGAGGAGATCGCCCCTGTACTTGTCACTTTGCTGGATTTTATCTTTTCAGATAGCTGTGTAAACCCTAAGGGGGCATTAGTATAGCGGGTGGATCGCCACCGCCCGTATGACGATGGTGATCCGCCCGCTAAAAACATACGCACCCTGCAAATTTCACCCGGCAGACGGGAAGACCGTAGCGGGCCCCCAGGGATTCTGGGGGGTGGGGGGTGCACATGGGGGGTACCTATGGTACCGCCGTGCATTTCAATGTACAACGTGGCAGGCACCGCATTGAAAGGCACAGGCTGCCTTTGTGGCATTGTGGTGGGCGGTGCTCTCTGCACCGCCCGCCGCAATGTTGCAGATGCGCCATGAGTCCGCCAGTGTGGCGGGCGCATGTTAATCGAAGAGTGCGGGACCACCGCACCCTCAGCGGGCGGTCCCATTTGCCGAGGGCATGGCGGGCGGACAAAGTCCGCCCGTCATACTAATGGGGCCCTAGGTCTTGGGACAAGGCTGCTGTCTCTTTGATTTTAAAACCAATTAAAGACCCAAGAAAATGTGAGTCATATATGCCCATCCCCCTGCTGAATTGCGACTATAAAATCTTTGCGCAAATTCTACCAGGGAGGTTGAACCCGGTAGTGAGCACTCTGATTCACCTAGACCAGAATGGGTTCATTAGGGGTTATCAACTTCATGACTGAACCCATGAATTCATTGATGCAATCGATATTGCTTCCACTAATAATTTACCTCTTATGACCTTTGCTTTTGATGCTGCAAAGGCATTCGATAGGATAAACTGGCCTTTTCGAACCTATATGACTCGAAAGTTTGGACTAGGAGATCATTTTGTTAGAGGAATCAGTAACATCTATAAAACCTCTACTGCACCCCTCATAGTTAATGGTAAGCTTTCAAAATCAATTAGGTTGGAGAGGGGGAAGAGACAGAGGTGTCCCCTTTCCCCCCTACTGTTTGATTTTTATATATAGAGCCTTTAGCCTGTAGTATTAGGGATAGCAAAACCTTTGCTCCATTTGAGTGGGAAGGATGGAAAAAGAAAGTCGCCTTCTATGCGGACGATTTAGTGGTGTTTTCTAGGGACTCCCCTGCTATTCTACCTGGTTTAGAGGAAACCTTGATAAACTTTGGGAGGGTCTCTTAGTTAATGTCCAAAAAACTAAGATTATGACTTGGAATACACCACCTAGTACTGTGACACCTAAACAGCCAATTCAATACCTAGGTATACAAATACCACGTAAGATCTCTGAGTTAGCACAAGTAAACCTCGATTCTAAAAAGAAAGAGATGAACGCATTACTCCATTAGATCTTGGTGTGGTCTTCCATTGACTATACTAGGCTGCTCTAATTTGATAAAAATGTCCAACATGTTTACTTTTATTTTTGATTCGATTCCTTTACAGTTTAATCTTTCTTCTCTGAAAAATCTCCAAGGGCTTATAAATAGCTTTCTTTGGTCTAAAAAAGGGGTCAGGATTTCATGGAGGAAGCTGTGGTGCATGAAGTTGGAGGGGGGTATCGCAGGTCCCGACCTTCGATCTTACTGCTATGCCTTCCAATTAAAGAATGTAAGGCCCCTTTTGTTTATTGCTTCCTGTTTCACCCCAATGTTTTAAGCAATGGCCAAAAATAATCCCCAGGGTGGTGACGGTTGTCTGTTCAAGTTTGGGCACCCAAATATTTAAAAAAAATTTAACTCAAGGTGTTAAGATCTGCTTGCGAAGTCTGGTATTATATAAGGAAGATCTTAAAAATGCGATATTATAGTTCAGGGGCCCCTATCTGGAATTGCCCAGGGACTCCAACTTGTCTAAAAGATAGCCTGTCAATTCCATTATTGGAAGAAGGTATATTGAACTGGGGTCAACTTCTTCCATGTGAAGTACTTTCTAACACTACACATCAAAGTCTCTCAAGATTTAAGTTCTATCAGCTATTAAGTTGGGCTGCCAAATTAGATAAAGAGGGAGAAATAAATGCCGTTCATGAAATCATTCTACGGGGACCCCTTCATCAACATAAAGAATTGGCTTTTGGTTAAGGGGGAGCCACATTAATACCTATGGAAGAACCATGGTGAAAAGACCTGCCTTTGACCAACGTAACATATTTATGGCAAGTATCGATGCGCACTTTATGGAAGGTGGTTAAAGCTGCCCATCTTAAGAGAAACCATATGTTCACACTCCATAGGGCATGTTGGACCCCGAAGAAACTTTCAAAATTGGGAGGAGATCGGCAGAAGAGCTGCCCAAAGTGCTCCTCTGATGCTGACGATCTACATATGGCAGTGCTCTCCTATCCAGGGCTTTTGGTATAATGTGGTGTTGGGGCAAGAAATTAAGGTAAGCCTGATTTTGGTTATTTTTGGGGGGTTTCTGGAAGAGAGCTTAAGTTATAATCTTTCCAACTCACAAGTTTTGCTTTTATTTCTGTTAATTTTACTTGCAAGAAGGAACATTTGCATAAAATGGATTTCCGCTCATCCTCCAACGATATTAGAATGGGTTTCCTCAGCGAAATGCATCCATAGACTTGCGAGTTCTTCGAGAAAAATAATTAAAATGTTGAAGACCAGGGATAATTGGGTTAATAGCTTGATCATAGATTGTCCAGTAAATACATATAACCTATAAGGTCCAATGATTATGCTATAAGTGAGATTTGGGATGAGACATAGTATTGTGTCTATGCCTTTCATATAGGATCATGGCAGCCGGTTTCGTTGGATCCCCTGACCAACCAAGACGGCATTGTTAGCTTACCTAGGGGATCCGAGAATAAACCTTTGGTTTGCCTATAAACCTCTCCCTTATCTATAAATGAGGACACAAAAAGTAAAAAAAAAAAAAGAAAATGCTGGAGCACTGTGTTATGCCAAAGTGGACAACGCCCTGCTCTCACATTTTCAAAATGCAGGAATCCACCGTATTCACAAAAATACGGTGCACCCCTGTGTTTACCCTAACACTGGTGCTAAAAAGCTGACCAGTGCCTGCACAGGAACCCTTGCACCATGTGCACCATGTGCAAGGGTGCCTGGACTGCAGGGGTGATTGTTTATGTGCAGGAAGGGACACCTTCTTGCACATCAACAATCATTCATGGTGATTTGCTCTTTCTATGTGTGCTACATAATGCAACACACATAGAAGACTGGGTATTACCTGGCCTTAGTCTTTGGCACTGCCCTAGCCATGCAAATCTGGGGCAGCGTCAAAAAGCAATGGGTGTTGTGCTGGAGCGCCCACAGCAACTCTCATTTTCCACCACTTTGCCGGAGTAGATTGTGGCGGAGAAGGTCATATTTACAAGGTGGCGTTAAGCCATGTTTAGTGGCTTAGTGCCACCATTTAAATATTGGGAATGGTGCAATGCCACCCGAGCGTCACAAAATGTGAAAATATGCCCCAGTGGCTTCGAATTTTGGTAAACTCACAAACTAAAGGTATAGCCAAGAGTACACTTGGGTGATTTTGACAAACAGAAGTTTCCACATGTACTGTTGGAAAACAATTGTGAATTCTGCCTTAGGATAATGCAATGCATTCTCATTAGTGCACATGCATTTTTTTCCTTTTTTTTTGCAATGATATTACATATTTTGGAGTATCTTCCAGGGCATCTCCATCATAAGAAGGGATTCACTCATAATTTTTGTCAGAAGTACACTTCTGACAATTTCCGAAGTGGGATTGGGTCGGAGAAATGCCTGTGAATACCAATGAAATTACTATTTCTCATCTATGGTAGTAGCTTTACTTACACACAAATAGGTGTTTGAGGGAATCTGTTTCCAACTGTAATGCACCCTTTTGTGGATTGTAGAGTGCTTTTACACCCATAAATAGTTTTATACATTTGTTCCCATGTGTTTTTCTCTGTGAACTTTGATATGTTAGTTGGTTTGCTGCTTGTTGAGCATTTTCTTCCCTCTGTCCACCTAAATGACCCTGCATAACATTTATCTGAGGCAACATACATGTTTTATCATGTAGAATTTGGTTTACTTTAGTCGGTATTTGTCATTGTGACAGTAGGCCGGATTTGCTAAAGCTTTGCACTGTGGCAAAGTGATTCCAAGTGACACAACGCAATGCAAAGTGACACATTGGTATTTACATTTTAATGCAAATGTTATTTTACTCTGAAAAGGTACCCGTTTCTCAGTGCAAAAAGAGCGTTGCACTATCGACTGTGTTTTTTCCCTTGTACAGCACAGTATACCAAATTCGATTGCTGTACTGCATTGCATGCAAAGAATTGTAAATCTGCCCGGAGAGTTTTCTGAGGGAGCAGATGTGTATGTTCTCTATGTGTGTCCATAGCCTTTTCTGTCTGAATGTGCCTTATAACAAAACCAGACCTACTGGCTTTATCAGTGTGATGTGCCGTATAACACAGCCGGACATATTCACTTTATCATTGTTCGTGGCTTAAGACAGAGTAGTGTTCAGAAAGTGGTGTGGGAACTGTCGATATTGATTTTGGGAAAGAAGAGCGGGAAATAGCAGGCCAAATCAAAGCGAACCATTAAATGAATTATAATTGATGAATTAAGAATGAAAGAATTTAGTAAGAAGAAGAAAACAATGGAAAATAAATAATATTTGTAAATTTGGTTTGTGTGTGCATGCTGTTTGAACTTGAAGTCAGACCGCCTGCTGGATTACGGATTTAATTCTAGAGGGCGGTGTCTGCTGCAGCGTTCCCACTGCGGTGTCTTTCTAAGGCTCAAAGGAGAGCAATAGAAAGGGAGTGCAGTGGGACAACTGAAGCATGTTTCTGCACAGGAAAAAATGCACCATGTTGTGCATTTATTTCCGTGCAGGATTTGGGGGTGCAGAAATAGTGGGGGGCCAGTTGTTTCACCGCATTGGATAGGGTCGCGGTGAAGCAACTTGTATTATGCTTGGCGGTGCCGCAGTAGGACTGCCAGCATATTGCTGCCTTAGACTGCTGCACCATCGCTGTGGGATCAGGGATCAATGGCGGTTGCAGCGGTCCAGTCGTAGTCCAACCGCCAAACTCATAATTCAGCAGGTAGAATGTCAGTCTGGGGGTCCACTGACTGCCACCGCAACTATGGCGCTCGTCGTAATTTGGTCCATAGTATCTACTATGAAAATGTGGCATCCGCAATGCAGGTCAATTTATACTTAGGAGAAATATCATCTAGAAAAAATAATGGAAACCTTTATACATCTGTTAATGTTACCATATGACATATGAATGCACACTGACCCTATTGAGTGTTGACACTACAATTCTTCATGCCTTAATGTGTTTAACATTGATATTTGTGGCTTTCAATTCTTACAAAAATATATCTTACTATGTATAAGTTATGTACAAATATTTTCTTTCCAAGAGCACCCAAATGTACCCAGTAGTTTGTAGTTAGAAATTATGCACGACATTCCATTTTATCAAAAATAATAAGTCAGCCATCACCAATTTACAAAGGCATACTTTTATGGTGTGTCTCTGCAATTGGTAGATATTTATTGATGCAAACTACAATATCTCAATGTACCACATAAGTAACCAATGTGTTTAGTTTTCAAAATACTTGCTAACTACAACAATCTCAAGTAATGTATAGTGTCAAATGTGATTGAAAAGCATTTTAGCCTGATGTCCAAGAGAAAATCCACTCCAAAGCACAATATTCATGCTTCAATGTACACATAATTTTTTATCACAAACTCACACTGAAATGAAAAATAAAATCGTAATGCCTGTAGTATAATAATTTCTTAAGTTCATAATTTTTATTTCTCTGATAATAGCAAGATGTGCTGACAGTTTAGATTTCAATGACACAAAACAATTATTCCATATAATGTATTTTTTCCAAAATGCATAACCCAGGCAGTAGGTTATGCATTTTCAAATTAACTTCTGATGAATGAAGGATGCAGGTTGTTGATCATAGTTGTAATCTTGAATCACACATCTGCTTAACATTCACAAATCTTTTCTTCCTTTATTGCAGTAAACATAATATTAATTATTAACAGAAAATTAAGTATGATGGATATGAAATTCAGATTTTTTAGATTTTACAATAAAAAACATTTTTTTAAACTATTTAAATATATTTTTAGCTTCATGCAAAACATATTGTACAGATAAGTTATTGTCTGATTTTTTCTGTTAATTATTTATAGCCGTATATTTGAAGGTTATTTGGTACATATATGTTTTATCAAACATTATTTATTTATGTTTTATTTCCTATTCATATGTGGTGTATTCTTGGACCAAAATAACCTTGGTGCGTGTAACTGATCATTCAAACAGATCTAAGCATTTTAAGCTGCATATTTGAAACACCAATGGCAACTCAGGCTTGTCTGATAATACTTATACATCTTTCTAGTTAGCCAGGGCTCCCAGATAACAAGTCCTTCAGGGGTATAAGCATGCAGGGCTGAGGGATTGTGACACCCTGGCTCTTGTGTGGGGGTCTAGAGGGATTGCCTGGGGCCAAAATTTAAAAAAAGAATTAAAGCTGCGAGTCCTGTAAAACTCCCACAAAACTCACTGACGACTACTGTGGGACCCAGAGTGGGTCTCCTGTGTGGTCCAACAGTAGTACTAAGCGTTCAGTAGGAACATTCAAGTATTAAAATGTTAAGCTTGCACTGACCCACAGTACCTTGGAGTGCTGCAAAAAATAAAATGGAAAATGGAAAGTGAGTGTCTGGGGGGAGATTGTGCAATCGTGAGGGGGTGGTCAGCAGCTGTTCATTGGCCATCTGAAGCCAACCACATGGTGGCTGTGTATGAAAGAGGGTTGGCTGTCTACAGGGGTTTGGCTGACGTGTGGGGCCACAGGCAAGGCCCTGCGGCCAACCCCACCGCAGCAGTGTGTCATAGGTCTTAACTCCCCACGGGGGAGTTGGGTTCAGGGTTGGCCATGGGTAAGGCCTTGGAGCCAATCCCATGCCAAGCACAGCTGGAAGTGGTACACAATGGGTTTGGCTACCTGTGGCAGGGGTATTGGTTCGACAGGAGGTTGGGCGCAGGGCCTTGATGCAGGCCAGTCCCACCATCCAATCCCCTCCTGTACATGGTCAAAAGCTATGCTCCGTTCACCTAACGTAAAAAAAAAAAACATAAAAATTCACTAAAGTGAGATTTAACCTTTGGCTTTTTCAGTTAAATTCTAGTTTAAAAAAATAAAAAAAGTAAAGTAAGATATTATTACCATGACTAACTATAACATCACTTTAATCTTTTTCACTGAGTTTCAATAAAAAACATTTAAGTGACGTACGATCGCATTACCATACCTATAATGTCACTTTATCCTTTGTTAATTTCAATATATTTATATTTATTTATATTTAAATGGCCTACACATCAGAAATATTCACAAACGTTTGCCAGGATACTGCTAAAAACCCAGAACAGTCAGAGGTTTCCAGGTATATTCGTGAGCACATTTATCAATTCTATTTTTGCTTGTGCCGATATACACTTGGGGCCAGATGTACAGCCATTTTTAGCAATTGCAAACGGAAAATCTGGCTGTTTGCGATGGCTAAAAAGGGTTGTGGTATGTACAAACCCTATTTTGAGAGTCAGTAACCCATTACTGGCTCGTAAAATAGGGTTTGCGAGTCACTATTAGGAAGGGGTGTGCCAAGGGCACCCCTTCCTAATAGCAAGTCACGCTGGTATGTACGATTGTTTTATTACTGTAAATGTGGTCACACAAAAAATCACAGTTACCACCTAGTTCAAGTATGTGGTAAGCCAGTCACAAATGGGATGGGGTCCCCAGAGGACCCCCCTTCCTCTTTGTGTTGGGCAGGGAAAATATTTTTTAAGGCCATGCAGTGTTCCCACAGACCAATTCCTTTAAGGAAAATGGGATGCATTTTTTTTTAATTCTTTATTTGAAAAGCAAGCACAGACATAGTAGTCTGATGACCCCAGCAGGCCACCATCCCTGTGAGTGCTGGGCATTCTCAATGGGTCAGAAACTGTGACCTACCGCATGAATATTGATGAGGCAGGTCATTTGCAACCCCATTGGGAACACTAAATATGTTTGAGCCACATTAGTACATTCCGTTTTGTGAGTTGCAAATTGAGAGTCACAGAAAATTGTAATATATGACCCGCAAAATGGAATGGTCGTACATCTGGCTCTTGGTTTGTTTAAAATTCTGCAGACCATGTGCTAAGACAGAAAACAAATAATACAATGAGGAAAACTGAGAAAGTAAGTACAGTGTGCAGTGCTCTCCACACCAGATACCTCACTGGTATCAATTTGTAAAAAATAAATACAAAAGTGGGAAGGGGGCACTAAAATAAATGATAAGCTAAAGTTACTGAAAATAAATATTAATTGTTTCTCTGTGGATTTATTATTGTGTTTCACTACAAAATATCTATTCATTTTAAGGTAATTTTTGGAAGATGAGAAAATACATACTGCTATAGCAGTTATAATTAACATGTACACAATCCCATCGCAAAACTCAATCTATTTTTTATAGATATAGATGCATTGTTAGGGTCCAGCCATTCAACGTGTGTTTCTCTTCCTCTTTTCTCAAGGTTTAGGGCCCGATTATGAGTTTGGCGGTCTTACCGCTGTGCTGCAGCAACTGCAGGCCCAAGAAAACCGCTGAGGTGGCGGTCTTCCGCCCGCTGTATTACGATGCATGTAGCCTGAACTGCTGAATTCATCGTCGAAGTGTGTCCCGCCAGGGCTGCGGCTTTCAGCTGAGCCTATTACAAAAGCACAGCTGCACAGGCGGTCCCCTTGTTGCTGTTCCCCTACAGCAGTAGCCCATCATGGTACACTCTCAGCAAAGCACCAGAGCAGTGCCCATTGGGTGGATACAAAAAAACACAGCTGATATCCATTGGCCAAGTGAAAACACCTGCAAATCATACTATAAAACATCCCATGGGTGTCACTGTGAGTGTTTCCATGCAGAATCTATGGAGCCTGACCCAAGGGTAGGCATAGGAGTGGTGTTTTTTCCTCTTTCTATGCGTGCTGCATTTATTTTGTTTGTTCGTGATTGTTTTTGTGCAGGGACACCATCATCCCCACAACACAGGCACCCTTGCAACATGACACAAGGGGGCCTGCACTGTTGCATGGCAATCAACTGCGCCAGCGCAGAGGGAAGCACATGGATGCGTCATATTGTTGTTAATAGGACGCATCCCTGTGCTTTTAAAATGATGCAGCTTGGCGTAACAAAATGGCTTGCAGCGTCACACTGCACAATTTTTTTGAAAATGTGGTCCACAATGTTTAGCTCAGGATCACAACCATGTCTCACCAACACATACATACAAGTGTCTTGTCTTGTGACATCTTTATTCCATTGTTCTAATCATAGGATGGCATGATGTCAGAAGCATAGCAAATCATACATGACTCAAATATACTGTATCAGTGATCACATTTTCAGGTTCAGACCTTAACAACATAGAAGGAGGGAATACCTCAGACAATTTCCTATAGAATAGGCAAAATAAAATTGATCTATGTCATCAGCTGCAGTCATATTGCCTACCTCACAAAAGGAATCCCGCATCATTTAAACCACTAAACAGACACATGGCAATACAACAGTTTCTGATCACAAGGTCATTACAATCCAGTGTTGCTGCATTTGGTGCAATGTCATGAACAAATGTCTGTGATGTGCCACAAGCACTTTGGCCTACCATGAGAAGACACAGCTACATACTGTTTATACACAATGAGGATTTAGCCAATGTGAAGGAAGACTAGCATGATTTGGGCCCACAACAACATTTTGTTGGAGCACATGATGCCACACAACAGGGAATAAGTCCAATGGATTCCTTTGAACTTCCATCCTATCGCTGTGCAATCTGTCTTAGTAGAGGTTTTGTACACCCAAACTCTGTGACAGACATTCTCACGAATAATCCATGTCCACTTCGTACGTCCAAGCAGCATCAGGTATCTAATAAGGTTATAACTCTGAAATGTCCAAATGAAGATGCCAGGGTGAAGGTTCCATAAATCAGACCAAAATAAAAAGATTAGCTATAAAACCATACATATGGCACTATTTAAATACTCAACTTCTGGAGAACACAGTCCATGAAAAAAGGTCTGAGCTAAACAAAGCAACACTAACAAAATGAGCATGTATCAAAACCTTCCTCCACAAACACCTTTCAGCAGCATTTACTAGAGCTTTAACTTAATAATATTTTCCCTAAACATGCTCTTCACATCACCACAACAAGAGTTGCCTTAATTGTCTAAGGGTCTTATTATTACTTTGGCAGTGAGGGAGCGGGGCGCCACACCAGTTCCCTGCTCCCGCACTACCAAAGCTATAATTAGAATGCTCGCAAGATTCCAACTGGAATACACTTATGACGGTCCGGCGGCAGCTGTCCCATGGCAATACCTGTTTAGAGGCTCATAGGAGAGCCGTAACAGGCACCGCAATGGGAACACCATTGCAGGTTCCTGCAAGGCATGCCCTGCAGGAACTGGGGTTGCATGTAGACAGGGTGGCACATCATGTTCCCCCTACATGCATCCCCTGGCACAGAGGCAACAGGTCCTGTAGGGCGTATCTTTGTTTCCTCTCTACTAAACTTTTAATGGTGCACTCACCACCATGAAAACTATGGCAGGTAGGAAACTCGTAATATGCTTGGCAGAGCTGCAGCGGACCCTCCAAGCATATTACAGCCTCAAAACTGCCACAACACCGCCAGGGATCTCTGATCCCTTGCAGTTGCGGTAGTGCCAATGTGGTCTGACCGCCCATGTTGTATTGGGGAAGCTGGACCGCCTGTGCAGTTGTGCCCCACAGCCACCGTGGCTATGGAGGTTCAGAGGGCCACCGTAGTCATAATAAGGCTTAGTCTTGACATCTCACAACATACTTACACTCATGAGAAGAAGTTGTCAATGAGATCTTGATGCAAGTCAGCTCCTTCCTCTTCACCACTATCATCATCATTTGGTATTTCAGGATCCTCACCCGATGGCACTTCATGGTCTCCATCCTCTGCGATATAAAGGATGTTCCATCGCAGGTCGATGTTGTGGAGCATGCAGCAGGCCACGGTGATTAGACACACCTTCTCGGTGAGTAGAGGAAGGTTCAACCAGTCTTGTCTAGACATCTGAATCTGGCCTCCAGAAGGCTAAAAAAGCCTGCTCCACTGACCACCGTGTTCTTTAATGGGCCTCACTGAAGCGGACTTCCCCTGGTGTAGTTGGATTCCTCAGTGGTGCCAGCAACCATTAACGGTTGGGGTACGCTGAGTCTCCTAGATGGAAGACAGACATAAGTGTAACAAAACATTACACACTTTCTGACATCACCCACAAAAGGTTAGGACATATCAAACTTACCAACAAGCCAGAGCCTCTCTGGCAGTAGTTGTGACATCAGCTGGGATATGGTGCTATTCCGCAGCATGAAGGAATCATGGGCTGATCCTGGGAACCAGGCACAGATGTTTGAGATATACAAATCTGCTAAGAAGACAACTTGCACGTTGATAGAATGCAAGTGCTTCCTGTTATGGTAAACTTGTTCTCTGACTTGCAGTGGTTCTAAGGGAACATGTGTACCATCAATGGCTCCAACCACATGTGTGATGCGATGTAATCCATAGAAGTCAACCTTCACAATGGCTAAATCCTTACCTCTTGGGAACTGGAAGTAGCTGTCAATGTGTCTCATCATTGCTGAAAGCACGTCTTGTAGTACACCAATGAACAGTGGTTGTGACATACCACCAGATATAGCCACAGAGTATTGAAAGGAACCTGCAGCCAGTAAATGCATAACAGCTATAAGTCTCACAATAGGGGGAGACAGCGTTTACAACGCTGGCAATACCACGTGGGTTGATAACAATGCAGTTGTTACAACGACCGCGTTGTTACCACGCGTGGCATTACATCGCAAGTTGTTTCAACGACTTGCGCTAGGTGGTGTGCAACACCTGGGAACGTCTTGGATTTTAAATCCAACAACTTCCCTGCTGTTGTGCTAACTGGAGTAGGAATAGTAATTTATACTATTCCTAAGTCCAGCGCGCCACCTACCACAAGTCGTTGAAACGACTTGCAATGTAATGCCACGCATGGTAACAACGCGGTCGTTGTAACGACCGTGTTGTTACCTACCACGTGGTAACACCACGCATTGTAACGTCATACATTCCACAATAGGTGGGATGCATGTGGGACTAGAGTTTTGAGGAAGGAGCTCAGGCTCTAACTGATGACGTATATCATGTATTGTTTGCCTATTGAAATGAAATTTCTTCCTGACGTCCCTTTGTTACAAGGTCTGATGGTCTGGAAATAGGCCGTACACTGGAGGCTGTAATTTCCCTCTCCCAGAGTACCTATGAGTAGAGTTCAAACAATGTTGAATATTGGTCACAGTGTCCAGAGTGACATTTAAGTAATGTGACAAAACATACCTGCTTGAGAAAACATTACACATAATTCACGTATTAATTGTTTACTATCCAACATCGACCTATAATCCTCATTGTGGTCTTCACGTGTCTGTAACCGAAATGTGCACATTATACATTCGAAAATGAGCCATGAGCCCCTTAATATTGTAAAGTTTGAATTGTTCTCACAAAATACAGTCACCAGCGGTGTATAGTGCACCACTGTAAAATAGCATTTGTGCACAATAATTCACTACACTGATGCTTGTTTAAAGGTAATTATATAGCAATGGAGTAATGCATATGTAATTATGTTGCAACACAGTAGTGGTGGTGAAAAATGGAGGATGCCTAACCCTGCATATAGTAAAAATGCAAAAGCACGTATTTAACGTACAGAATTTGGCGCACTACTTTAAATGGGACCATTTCCCTTACCAGTCATTAGGTTCATTACATGTCAAGCATGGTATAGAGGGTTGAAACGTTAGGAGGTTTTTTCTTTGTGTGATGTGAGTGCATTATGGGTGTTGGAGTATTAGGAGGGAGTTGGGATGAAATCATGTGGTTGATTAATTGAGGCTAATTGTTGACACCTGTGGGGAACATTTTTCTGTTATAACGGTTGGTGTGGGAGGGCGTTTGTGAGAGCAGTCTTTTCGATAGTTTGAGAGGGGAACTTCGGTTGGAGTAAGAGGAGAGGCTTGTGTTTTACAGGTAAACAATTGGGAAATATCAGAGAAATGTTCATTTCACTTGGGATGACGTTAGGGATAATTGCGGGCTGGCAACTAGTGATTTATGGGGGTGTGAGCGTGATTGTAATATTTTACGTTTTGATCAGTACATTACTAGGGGATTGGGTTCAAAAGCGGTTTTTTTCTCTTTATTTTTATGTTTAACAGTATATTTGTTTGGTGCAGTTGGTACAGCTTATCTTGTTGTATTTTACAGAAACCCCTGACGAAGAGCCTTTGGCTCGAAATGCATTGGGTTACAGACACAGGGCTGACATTGGTGTTTATTAGACTACACGTGTTGCTGTTAAAAAGCCTGGAATGGAAAGCAGCTACATTTGAAAATGTTCAAATAAACATTTAAATGGAATTTCGCTGTCTCCGTGATATTTACAAGCAAGAGATGGACAAAAATGGTGTTTAAAGTGTTAAGTTATGGATTAAACATGAATGAACCTAATGGACTGGTAAGGGAAATGGTCCCATTTAAAGCAGTGCGCCAAATTCTGTACGTTAAATACGTGCTTTTGCATTTTTACTTTGTAAGAGTGACCTGGGACGGGTCATTGAATTGTGCGCACGCAAGCTGGAATACACATTAATCAAGGATTATTCGAAAGGGAAGGAGTGCACTCTCACTCAAATCCTTTGTTGTCTACAATATATCCGTCCCAACGAAGGGTGCACCCCAAAGTCTAATGGTTAAGTCTAAAGATTAACAATTTGTCACCGGAGACACCGGAAGAATTTACATCAGAGAGTGCCCTGATCACATAAGGACGTTACATCGTGTACAACGCGAGATTGCTGTATTTGAATTGTTTCACAATGTATTTTGTTTTATCAGTTACTTGTTTTTGTGATCACTCGTAGTTCGCAGGGTGGGTGTGTTAATACAAGGTTGAGTTTGGGTTTGAGTGGGTTTTACATGTCAAGCATGGTATAGAGGGTTGATACGTTAGGAGGTTTTTTCTTTGTGTGACGTGAGTGCATTATGGGTGTTGGAGTATTAGGAGGGAGTTGGGATGAAATCATGTGGTTGATTAATTGAGGCTAATTGTTGACACCTGTGGGGAACATTTTTCTGTTATAACAGTTGGTGTGGGAGGGCGTTTGTGAGAGCAGTCTTTTCGATAGTTTGAGAGGGGAACTTCGGTTGGAGTAAGAGGAGAGGCTTGTGTTTTACAGGTAAACAATTGGGAAATATCAGAGAAATGTTCATTTCACTTGGGATGACGTTAGGGATAATTGCGGGCTGGCAACTAGTGATTTATTGGGGTGTGAGCGTGATTGTAATATTTTACGTTTTGATCAGTACATTACTAGGGGATTGGGTTCAAAAGCGGTTTTTTTCTCTTTATTTTTATGTTTAACAATATATTTGTTTGGTGCAGTTGGTACAGCTTATCTTGTTGTATTTTACAGAAACCCCTGACGAAGAGCCTTTGGCTCGAAATGCATTGGGTTACAGACACAGGGCTGACATTGGTGTTTATTAGACTACACGTGTTGCTGTTAAAAAGCCTGGAATGGAAAGCAGCTACATTTGAAAATATTCAAATAAACATTTAAATGGAATTTCGCTGTCTCCGTGATATTTACAAGCAAGAGATGGACAAACATGGTGTTTAAAGTGTTAAGTTATGGATTAAACATGAATGAACCTAATGGACTGGTAAGGGAAATGGTCCCATTTAAAGCAGTGCGCCAAATTCTGTACGTTAAATATGTGCTTTTGCATTTTTACTTTGTAAGAGTGACCTGGGACGGGTCATTGAATTGTGCGCACGCAAGCTGGAATACACATTAATCAAGGATTATTCGAAAGGGAAGGAGTGCACTCTCACTCAAATCCTTTGTTGTAACCCTGCATATAGGGCATTTGGAACCTACCGAAACTAGCGGACGTCTGCTGCACGGTGGGCGGTTTCATCCACAGCAGACACAGCCATAAGCTAATGTTGGCGATTGTGATGGTTGCAGCCCAATGGCTCTGTCTGTCTGTCTATGCTGATGACTGCATACGTGTTGTACATGTACACCGTGGTTTGAAAAATAACTCTGCACTGCTTCTATCAACACCTCCTTCACTTTAGCTGCAGTTTGCCACCACTGGGAGCAATCATGCCAGGCTGTGCAGGTGAGAGGGACCATGCCTTCTCTCCAGAGGAGCTGGAGAAACTGGTTGAAGAGGTCCTCCCCCTCCATAGCCAGCTCTATGGCCCATCAGAGAAACAGGTCATTATCTCACAGACATATTTTGCTCTGTTCAACTCCATCCTTTCCATTATCACAGGCTACAATCTGCCTCAGAGTCCCAGAGTGAATTCAGATTACTGTTGTAACATTTTGTAGTCCCTACATAGGACAATCATGTAATGGATTGTGGAGCACTGTACTTTGTGTATTTAACATCACCATTGTGATGTGTTATGTGTGATAAGCCCGATAGTACTTGTGTTGCATTCACATTTTTATGCATGTATACATTTCATGGTACCTATGATGTATTTGCTAATCAGATCATGGTAAATATGTAAAGAAATGTATAGGCTTTACAGCATGAGCTGTGTATAAATACTGTAAGAAGCAGTTGAGGATGATGTTAGCTTTATATACAGTGCCACATATCACTCAGTATGGATCAGGCTTCACCAAACTGTTATCTGGGAGCTAGCTATACCTCACAAACCCCTTCAGAGTGCCACAAAACCTTGAGCCATATATGGATGGCGAGAAGATGTACTTTTCTGTATTGAATTGATGGAAATGTCATGTTCATGTGCGTCAGGTTGCTCAGCTGGTGGAGAGCAAGGCCTGATAATGAGTTTTGCTCAGTCTAGGCCATGACCAAGTCTGGAGTAGAGTTACTGTAGCAATACAACTGATACACAGAATAATCTCCCTGTAGATATGCAGATCCTTGGATATTCCCAGAATGAGTTTTCTGTACCAATAGTAGCCCTGATAGCTTTTATATGGACTACATTTGGAAAGGTGACTGAGGTAACCCCAGGACCTGATACTTTTTTCCATTAAACCACATTGTAAATGTGTGACATTTACTAATGACAGGTCCCTTACTCCCACAAGTCTGTTGTCACATTTCCATAAGTCATGCTTGCACTAAACAGGCTTCTTGCATATGTTACACATTAACATTGCAGATAGTTGGTTACTTTTCAAGAGTTTTCAATATGTGACTCACCAGCCTTGTTACATTCAACCAAACAAGACATACAATGGTATGTTGAATGTCATTCCTGTAACAGTTCCACATATGGCAAAAGGTGTGTCCTGTGATGGCAGTACATACCACACAAACTAAATCAGACATAGTATGTTATCCCATTAAGTAGCTGACAAGTCCACACATCCCCAGAGAGGAAGCTCTCAGTGACACACATGCCAGCCCTTTCCTTGTGACCTAGTCTTAAATGTAGTGTACACTATGGTACCAGCCTGTGTGGACCATATGCATCCAGTCAATGTGCCTGGCTGTAAAGGTGTGTGTATAGTCATGCACAAGTAGTTCTCCCTTCAGAAGGTCACAATGGTGTCTTGCGTGTTTCATAGTAGCACACATCATAGTACATGTAAGATGGCCCTGGACTACATGATGTTAGTGGGCTGGCTTAATCAGTGAAGGTCATGAGCAGGGTTGAAAATAGTCAGCAGATGACTGAAAAAGTATGTATGCATCTTTGAAGTGCTTTGCATGTGAGAATTACACATGTAGTGTGTTAAATATAGATTAATGCTTCTGCCAGGTAGATCAGAAGTTGTGTCAACCAAACAGATATCCTAAAACTTGCAGTTATAATATGTTTCCTAATCTATTACATCCATTCAGGACAACACCCATCTGAAGCAATCTATTTGGAAAGTCATCGCCCGGAAGGTGTGGTATCACACATGCAGCGTCCATTGCAGGAAAAGGTGGGAGGACATGAGGCACTGGATCTTGAAGAATATGGAGGTCCAGCTGTGTATGTTCTCCCAATGTGGACTGGGCACGCACAGGCCACTGCCCCCCATAATGGCCCGCATACTGGTGGTGGCCTACCTGGAGCTTGATGGGCAGTTGAGGGCCCAACAGCAGCTCTAATGGGGTGAGTCCTGGCCAGATTCCTACATCTTACAATACAACTTAGTGCATTTCCCCATGAATATTGTGGTTGGCCCATGTGTGAGGCACAAGAAGAGTTATTGGTTGTGTAGGTCTGGTAGTAGATACATGCTGATGCGCTTTGCCTGTTTGTCTTTCTGCACAGGAACCCAGCTGAGTCTAGTCCACTACCAATTTACTGTCTTGACAGACACATGGCTGAGTACAGTGATTAATCAGAACATGTGGTTTGATGTTGGGCGTGACAATTGTATTAAACAGGTCACTTGTCTTCAGTGTGTCATGAGGGATGCTCACTCACTACTGTGTCTCGTGATGGTGGCCCTCTTACATGTGACATAGCATACAGTGCACCTCGGATGCAGTTACTGAGAAATAGTTCCCCTTGGTAAGTGGGGAATGAACAGTAACATGAGATAGCAAACATCAATATTAGTGCCTATTTGTTGGCATGTTTAACTTTCCCTGTTGTAGTATCATCTGCACTACGGCTTCATACCTGATATCCGACGTGTATTCAAAGGTCGATGTCTGCTTTCATCATAAATGTGTATGTAGGCCAAACTGTGTTTGAAAATAGTTATTTGTGATGGGTATACAGGTCATGTGTTATCTTAGACAGGAGTGTGTAGACACTGGTGGGTGGGTCACACATACCCTAAGCCATTACTCAATGTCATTAATCAGGTCCAATTGAGGAAGCAATGAAGGACATGACAGGTAGACTTACAGTAATTTCTCACAATGTGAATTTCCATGCCATTGATATGGGCAAATTTACATGTTGATTTGTCAAGGTTCATTCACTGAGTGGTGACATGCATCAGGGAGTGACATGCAGAAATGTAGGGATCATATGTGAGTGTCTACACAATGGAATTTGTGTTTACATAACAAAAAGATACTGTTATGTGCCTTTCCATTAGGGCACAGATTAAACCACCTCTTCATGTAATGGAGATTTCTTGGGGCCATATTTTACATGCGGCGCAAACAAGGAAGATGCATCGTGTTAGGATAAATGCACTGACCCCAGGGCAGTGCACTTATGTGAAAAATGGAGCAGCTGCTTTGAAGCCGCCTTGTGTTTCACAGTGCAGGCGGCCACCCACCTGCACTTTTAAGAAGGATTAGAGATCCCCTTGCAGGCAGGTGAAGTGAGTGACTGCACCCGGCTCCAAGGGGATTTCTGAGGGTCCATGGGACACCCTCTCCCCCTTCCAGAGGCCTGGCCCTAAGTATGCAATGTAAGAATGGTGTTCTCACCAGTACCAATCTGGACTGGGGATGTCCCTGGACCTAGCTGATTCATTATGTCATATTTGCTGAAAAATATCCCAGATATTTGGGGCAGATTGTCTCAAGTCTACTTTTCTGTGCTACATGTGATACATAGCGAAGCTACTTAAATACAGCTTTCATGAGACTATTCTGAAAGAGGACATATGAGGAAGTTTCTATTAGGCATGTCAACATTGTGAAATGAGCATTTCCATGTCACTTTCTTCCAGCTACAATACATATTGCTGCAGGATAGCTGTATTAATTGACCATCATTTAATCATGAAGTGGTATTAGGTAGATGACCATTTGCTGATTGCAGGAGCTTGTGTGGAATCTATAGGAATTAATTTTTCATTGCCATCCTATTTGATGACATCAGGTTACTAAGGTATACTAAAAGAGCCAAACAATACAAGGTAATCAAGTATCCTACTAGATACATGAGTATGAAGATCAGACAGTTTCACTCATGCAATTGGAGCTGTCTGTGGTCATGGCTTTACTGTGAGCAACTGTTTACAGGCCATGTAGTATGAATGCATGTGCTCATGCTATGTTTTTTTTTGTTTTGTTTGTTTGTTTTATGTTTGTTTGTTTTTTAGAGTTTTATATAGCGTGAACTAGACCCGAGAAATCGGGTATCAGAGCGCTTTACATGAGCACCAGTTTTGTACAGAAGGACAAATTCATTTTTGTTAGGCAAGGGGAGATTAAGTGATTTGCCCAGAATCACAGGATGTTTTAGCGTCATTGCTGAGACTACAGCCCAGTTCCCCAGCTTCGAGGTCGACTGCTCTAGCCGTAAGGCTACATCCTCTACCCAGATGTTCACGCCCCTGTAGTGGACCTTGTAGTTGGAATCTTCTGTACACTTTATTAATGTTCTGTGATTAAAGATGTTGTTCAAGTGTTTTCAGGCACATGTAATAAACCTATTTTAAATGTCATTTCAGCATCATCCCAGGCAAGCGGAGGAGGCAGGGCCAACATCGCTGGGGAAGCAGCGGGCCACAGTAGCTCCATTTGTGACACAACACACACCGATGGATCCGGTGGCCCAGAGGGTGAGGGAAGTGCCATAAAGGACACAGACTAAATGTCATCATCTTCAGAGTCCACCTTCAATGAACACTCCATAGGGGTGGTGTAACACACAGGACTGTACTCACACCATCCTTGTCCACCACCCCGTTTCCATCTCTACCCTTCTTATTGCTCCCCACCCAGTTGGCTGGGCATGCTCTCCTAAGAGGGGAGCCATCTCCTCTGCTTCAGGCACCTCACCCCCTGCCCCTGTTACCCCACTGCCCTGAGTGAGGAGGCTATTGACCTCCTGAGAAAAATGTCTGTAGATCAAGCAGCACTACAGAATGCCATCCAGGGGCAAGGCAGCCATCTGCAGCAAATGGTGGCCTACCTGGAAGGCATCAACAGTGCTATGCCTGGTCTTCAGAGATCTTTTCAGACTTTGGTCTCCACCATCACAGCAGCCTTCCACCCATCTAAAACTGCCAACCCTCTCTTGCCTCTTCCCCATCCTAATTCCCTATTCTCATACCTGTCCCAAGCACACTCACGCATACGCATGCACACACTTCAACAGCCCCAAGCAGCACACACAAACAGAAACACCAGAGAACACACAAGCACGCAACCACTCACCTGAGACTCACAACCACCCTCCCAACATATCCCCAGACACCACAAGTGCACCCACAAACCCATCACCAACACCCAGAATTACCCCAGACACCACACCCACAACCACAGACCCATCCACCACCACCAGTATTTCCCCAGGCCCTACACCCGCACCAATAGACCCATTCACCCCCCCAGAATTAACCCAGACACCACCAGACCCATCCACCACCCCCAGCATTACCTCAGACACTACAACTACACCCACAGACCCATCCACCCCCAGCATTACCCCAGACACCACCTACTCTCCACCAAACCCATCCACCACACCCAGCATTACCCCAGACACCACATCTGCACCATCAGACCCATCCACAACACCCAGCATACCCGGCACCTTCACATCACACACCACCCAAAAAATGAAAATATCTACATTTACCCACACAACAGACGCCTACAAAACACAAACAAGATGCATCAGACACACAGACACCTGCACCAATTACACACCCACCCACCCATACCAATCTACCTCCCAACCCCTACTCCCTCTTGAACATCCTTCCCATGTTCCCAATGAACGCCTCTTATTTGCCCTTGACCTTCCCCTGCCAAGGCGACCCCCCTCCCAAAGTCAAAAGAACCTCTTCCACACCCTAACCCATCCCTTCCACATCCCAATCCACCCCTGCAAAATCTGATCCCGCTTCTACTAATCCCAGCCGTACCCCTAAGAAGACCAAAAACCCTCCCAAAACCAAAGGCACCCCTCCCAAAGTCAGGACCACCCCTCCCAAGACCAACCCACCCCTCAAATACTGACCCCACCCCTACCAAGTGACATAATTGAGGTGTCGGGACTACCCACATGATGCCCCTTCCTCTGGAGCTTCCCCTGGCAGTATCATGAAAGGTAAGTTTATTGGCACAGCAGTGTGCTGGACCACACATTGTGTTAATGAACTGGCAATTGGCCTTTGCTTTACTCCATGTGTTCATTTTTGAGAAATAAAAAACTTTGCTTGTTTAAGTATACATGATTTCTAGCATTACTTTTCTAACTAATTTATGTTATTGGATACTTTTGGCTGTGTGACTAGTTCTGTTTGTTTCACTCTGATTGATAATTCATTTGAAGAGGTTAGTATGACCTGACCTTGGAACCAGTGCTGAAGTCACAGAGGACAAGGGGAAATGTTCAATGGCTGGATATGTAGGATGAATTCCAATTGGGGCTGACATTGCATTGGGTGGTATTTCATATGATAAGTATTTCAGCTTGGTTTGGCCAAAGTCAACATCATTCAGCTTGCACTTTCCCTATGATGTAGGTTGGATGTGTGCAAGTTAGATATTAGTTTATCTACACATGGAGGGTGTTAAATTGGCATACATTTGTAGACATTTTTGTGGACATGTCCATTTATTTTTGTGTACATTACACCTACTTTGTCTAAATGTGTGACAAATGCTGTTACTGCTTTGTTTGCTTTCATGACTTGCACTTACACATTTCCCACATATGCATAGTACTTGGTTATGCTATTGGTTGTCCCTGATGTACTTCACTTCACTGGTCCTGTGCACATAGAGGTTGTGAGGCATGTGCAAAGTGGACTGTGGCCCAGGGCCTCAGCCTTTCAGAGGTACCCCTAGTAAAGGCATACCTATTCTGCAGAGAGTCTTAACACTGTGACCTTTGAATGCTTCTCACATTGATTATTTGGAATCCATGTACCTGACATTACCTTTTAACATGGGTGATGTGTGACAGTCCATTAAAGCGATTTAGCAGAGAAGGTGTGTTTCAGTTTCATGACACATCCATACAAATTTAGCTTTGATATCACAACAGGACCTAGCATATGAGCAATATGAGGGTGTGATAGAGTTCAATAAGTGTGATATTGATGAGGAGGTACTGTTGTGTGACACAATTTAATGCACACATCATTGTCCTTGATTATGAGATGTGAACACATGTCGACTTTTGTAGAGTGTGCCTGTGTAGTTTCAGTGACCTGGCCAAAGAAGGCATCATAGAGCTGTAATTGGATCATGAACAGAACAATTCCAAACAGGGCCCCACAAAATTTGTTTGGCCCACGGACCCCAGACCACTTGCCAGGTCCATGGAGGGGCATCTATTTGCTGAGGAGTTGATGGAAACAGGTAAGAGTATAGCTTACCGTCAGTTGTGTCCACCACAGTGTTGGTTTTAGATGTCACCAAGCAGAATCAGCAGCGGATGGACATGTATGATTGGCTCCATGGTGGCATGGGATATGTGAAGCTGAGTACAGCTAAGTACAGCTGAGTTTCAGACTTATATCCCTCCCTTTTAACCGGGTCAGATGTGGTGGTTGGACTGCCACAGTCAAGTCGGTGGGAAGGCATACTGTGATTGTGCCGGCGGTAACACTAGCCGTCTGACATATGCATTGGCCTATTGCTGGCAGTGGCAGCGGGACCCCAGCAATCTTTCCTTTATGTCCACACAAAAAGGAAGGTGCACTTGATAGAAGTCAACCAGACGACAATTGTATAATCCAAACAGATTTTCTTTTTATTTTATCTTGTTTAAAAAAAACGGCACACATCCAACGCGTTTTGTTCCCCAGTGCCACGGGAACTTCGTCAGTGCTGTAATAATTACAAAAACCAACATAAATACACATACACTGCAATAATTATACAGACTGTTAAAAACAATACAAAACATGACATAAATAGAACAAACCAAAAACAGCCCAAAATACAATACATCAACCAATATAAAAAATAATAAAGAACACATATATCATCAATTAAACAAAAAAACGCAAAGAACACACAAAAGCGTATATTTAATTGCAACTTAAAAGGCAATATTCTGCCTATTGTTGTGCAAAAAAAAGGGTTTTTTTCTAAAGTTTTTTAGGATCATATTGGAAACCCAAGGGGAACAAGAGAGACAAAGAAGAAAATATCAAAGAGCAGGAATAATAGCCTCAGAGACATAATAGCCCACAGAAACCAGAGTACACACGCCACCTGAGGGTTATCCAAATTAAAAAAGAAAGAATTATTCCTATAGAACCCAACCATATACTGTCCCGACCTATGAGGGCATCCCACCTTGCTAAATATATCAGTTTAATGGCTGGCGAGCTGGAATATTTGGCGATCAATCACGCAAGAGCAGATGTGGTCATAGAGTCGATTCACGTGTTCCTACTCTGAAACAAGGAGATAGTAGATGGCAATAAATAACATACGTAGCATATAGCATTATTTGAGAGCATGTCCACAAAAAAATCACCCAGTTTATACTGCACCGCAAGATGTGAACCAATCACAAATTGTAAATGGTGAAACTGATCCATAGGCGTGCAGAGCAAAAATCATTATGCCATATAAAAACAGCAATATAAGTCTACATAATATGACTATCCTGACGCAAGTATCTCACCTGGGTCAAGGAATGGAATTCGGAAACAATCACAAACAATTTGAGCAGTTCTTCCTGTATTTCTCAAAGCAATTCTGTTAAGTAAAAAAGAAAGAGAAGAGGAAAAAAAGGTGGAAAAAAGTAAAAGTGCTCCCAAAGTATACAACAGCATTTGCAAAGTTAATACAATGCCAAGAATAAGCGTCTATAACGTTGATCAAGCTCTTAACCCCTTCGCTGCGGCGGGAATTCCGCCGCAGCGCTGGGGGGGGGGGGTTTGGGGGCAGCGCGGTGGTGCTGTGCTCATGACGGAGCCACTCCGTCATGAGCCACGGTTGAGCTGTGCTCATGACGGAGTGGTTCCGTCATGACTCCGCCCATGGCGCTAATCGCCCGCACAGGCGGGGAATTAGCGCCGCGTGGGCGGAGCGGCCGCCAACGGCCGCAGCATGACGGAACCACTCCGTCATGAGCACACAGCGACCGTGGCTCATGACGGAGTGGTTCCGTCATGAGCAGGGGAGGGGTTAAAGTTACGAGTGTATAGGCTCTATTCACCATTTAACATCTCACCTTGGTAAGGTATGTTGAGACGAGAATATGAACGTAAAATTTATTCAGGGACACCCAGGTATACGAGGGCCCGTCTTAAGTACCCAGAAGCAGAGATTGCACATTAAAAGCAACTTATACAGTTATATGATCAATATCAAAAATCAAGAAATTTTACCCTCAACTCAATTCTCACCTTAAAGGATTCACACAAAAATCCAGAGATATAATGTAGATCTGTATATAAAGAAAGATATACCCGATTTTAGTTGGATACCAGTGTGGATATCTAGAAATGAAATACGCACAAAATCGTTTAGATCTTCATAAAGCACTTATTATGGTCTTTGCTTAAAGGAGAAAAGCAGAGCACACCAGATCTCACCTCGACATGAGTTACGACAGATCTCCAGGGGTGGCAACACCAATATAACATGGATTTCCTGGCACAATAACCCACGGATTATAAAAAGGGGCCGGATATCAGTATTTAAAAGCAAAGCGAAATAGGGAAAAGGTTTTTCTACACAAGAAATGATAAAAAAAGGGGAGAGAGTCCTCATTCCAGAACTGCAGTTTAAATTGCAGCTCCCATTGGTAGCCGAATGGTACTATTGCCAAAATAATCACAAACACTCTAATAGCTAAGGTCTTACCTCAATAGTAATACAAGGCGATATCCAGTTGTAGTCCCAAAATTGGAGCATAAAGTCTCTAACTAAGAAGACCCACGGGTATAAATACGGCCCGTTAACAGTATCTTAAGGCAAAAAAAAAAACGAGTAAAGATAAAACCATTACTTAGTTCAAAATTACAATAAATGCAAAGTCACACCTATAACCAACATAATATGTAAGAGCCCGATGTCCATGATATTAGAACTGCGAGATAAAATGTAAGTGCACAGGCTACGTATATATAGCAAAGTCAGAGATCAGTATCTCTAGATAGTAAACGAGACACATAAAGACAATCTTCTTATTCCTATGTCGAGACCTTTTCCCAATTAGCCCCATTGTGACAAACCAGTCCAAATAGAAACAAGGCCGATTGTATATAAACAATTTTAACCCCGCCAAATGTCATAAACACCTAATACCGGTTTTTCCTACTCGGCTCAACAATTCATAAATTCCCCCTATTACGCAATGTGCCCCACAGGGAAGTAAACACTTACCGCAACAGAGACGAGCAGCAGCAGGGCAGCATGGTGGCTTACAACGGCATCTGAGTAACGCTGGAGCCATGTTTTTCCAACACTAAATAGATCGGTACGTCAATGTGATGACGCGTCAGCTCGCATAGATGATGGACCATCATAATTATACCAAACATAGCAGAGGCAGCCACATCAAAAGAGGTTAAAGTCTTTCAAAATCCACAAAAGAAAACATCGGTACCTCTATAATCCATATACCTGGTTGCAAAAGTTATCGTCTGTTGAAAATAAAAATTATTAGCCCGCAGCCATTCAAAGCAATATCATGACAATAGGCGCAAGGAAAGAACATAATACAAGGACCAATGTATCTCGGAATTTGCAAATAAACGACGGCCATATTAGTTAGGCAAAACTGTATATGTGTATAACGGCAAAATAGTTCCAACTAGAAATAGCTCAATAAATGATAATGAACATAAATACAGAACATGAAATACATGTTATAATTTATGAAAAACATCAGAGTTGAAGAACATTTTCAGAGAGATTGTGAAATCCGAACAAAGAAAACACCAGATTTGAAGAATATTACAAAAAGAAACGTGAGTACTAGGCAGAAAGACACCAGATTAGTGCCAAAACGAAAATAGAGTCAAAATCACACATGATAAAGGAATGAGATCTGAAATAATGACATGATGTCTAGTTTTGATAGCAACTTCAACACATTTGATATCTATACATGGTTTGCCTGTAATGAGAACGGTTTCATCTAGACATCTAAAATAATTTTTTGTATATACTAGTTCAGAAATATTTTTCTTCTCCCAAACTCTACTAATGGAATATTAGGATACCCCTTCGGTGATACTCCCATAACCGAAAAAATTGTCAATATAGTAAAACTAAACATACAACCATCAAGGGGAATAAAATCACAATATTTTTCATTCCCTATTTTATGTCCAAGGAAGAAATTTAGAACAATTTGCTCATTTCAGTGTGTTGAACAGTTTAAATGGAGATAACACAATATGGGTGCTCTTCCACCTTACCCAAAAAGTGCTATGGTCCCAAGTTTCAGTTCTCTTACTCATTATTCAAGAAAATAATGGAGTTCTCTATCTGTATTATGACCCATTTGGGTAGGTTTCAAGCGACAAATCCACTTTGCCTCCCTTTGTCTGACCGGCAATTCCCGATTACCGCCCCTAGCCCCAAGGGGCACATGGTCGATTCCATGAAACCAGAAGAAATTATCTTCCGGGTGGAGTCCCATGTAATGTTCAGTTATAGGATAATGGCTATCACCATTGAGTATTGCCCTACGGTGTTCCTGAATCAGTGGGCGTACCATACTACCCACATAAATGATGTTACATCCGCAACCCACAATGTAGATTACATGTGTGGTGTTGCAATTTATAAAATGTGCAATTTTATATTGTTTCATAGTGTTATAAGCAAACTCTGTTATTTTGTTTTTTCCATAGGAGCAAATACTACAAGGCCCACAGGTGTAGAAACCTGTAGGTTTGGGAGGTAACCAGGTATTTTTTGGGGTAGTCAAATGACTTGCACATAGGACATCTCGTAGGGATCTTCCTTTGCGGTACGTAACCGAGGGCTTGGTGGACAAAAACTCATTCAGGCCAGGGATATCATTTAGAAGACTCCAATTTTTCTTCAAAATATTGTAGACTCTACTACTGCTGGTATTGTATTGAGTGATAACCCTGACCGTCTTTTCACTTTTTGCTCTCATAGCGTCTTTCGTTTATGTGACCGCATGCATCGTAATAGAGTGGGTGGACCACCAATTGTGCAGCAGTGATTTTGATTTCTGTTTCAATAGGGGTACCTTGATCGTCAAACTCATAAGGCCTTTAATTCCTGAAAGTTATCTTCTCCATTATTTAGATGAGACACATGGAGAACAGCCAAACCACAATGTGATACCGACACATTTAGTAGTGGCTCCTCTATGTGATCTTCAGTTTTAAATACAAGCAGATTTATCAAATATGATTTAAACAAAGATCTTTTAGAGTTAATTAAAATGGTACATTGATCCTGTGCATGTCCTCAACATCTCAGTTATCATAAATTCTTCAATTCCGAGATTATACTTAAATTATTTTAATTTAGTACATGAACTGTTAGGCCTATGGTACTATCTATAAAGGGTTTTTCTTCCTTGCAGCTCTTAAACACATTTTATTTATTTTCTGCAAGTGTGGAAGAGAAATTCAGTATTGTATATGTAAAACCTGCATTTCTGACCTATCAAAGGTGAAAAAGGGGTCAGAGGGGAGTGTCTTGGAGACGATCTCAACACATTTTTGACAGGTACAATTTCATGCTGGTGGTGGTAAATTAGGTTAGTGAATAAAGCAGACACCTTCAACCAATGTATAATGGAAGCTTGTTTCTGTAAGTGTCAATGCCTGACAGGGATGTGTATTTTAGTGCAGTATTTTGATGTGTTTGCTGTGGTGATGATGTGTTGTTTTGCTTTTTTGCTGCTCTGCTTTTGTGCTGCATTATTGCAATGTGACAACATCTTATTAGGTGGTTATTTCTGTGTCTTTATGCTTTCTAACTTGACTGTTTTGTTGTGTTCTGCCCGGTTATGTTTTAATTATGTTGTTTTGTTCCTTCTTGTATGTTATTGTGTTATGTTCTTTTTTATGTCAATGAATGTTGCTACATCTCCAGCTAAAAGCAGTACATCTTTAAAATTACAGTGGCAAGCAACCATTTGCATTGTCTAAGGTGAATAAATACTCTTGCTTCAGGTTCAACTATTTCAGACACTAGTCACTCTTAAGCCCAAAACTGTGGCAGAGACATTGTCCTTTCTAAATAAGAACTTGCAGTGCCTAGTTTATGTGATACAGCCATCTTATTTCACGGGCCTTCCTGCCCTAGACACTGGAGTGCCCACTTCATGCCCTGTGGGTAGCTTTACTCACATCCAAATGTTTGACACAATCAATTTTATGACTGTGGAACTAATGTTTGTGAATTGCAACAGCGTTTTAATTCCTAACGAAAACTTTGCGATTGTCTCTGTGAGAAATCCTCGAAATTCATTGTTTTGGCATTGGAAGTTGCAACGGTATAAGGGCTGCTCAGATTTTGCAGGCTAGAAAATGGCCGAGATGGCTGGATGCAGCTGTCATCTGAAATATTCAAAGCCCCAAGCATTTTCTACGGATTTACATCAGTTATTTGGAAATACAAAAATAACTTTTCCTTATCTGAGGCACAATGGAATTAGAGATACAGCACCTGGAATGGATTAACTGCTTCAGGAATCTGTCAGTTACGACTAACACAGTAGCAATTGTAAAGATAATGCGATTTTAGGAAGCCGAAAGCAGTGACATGCCATTCAGACATGCAGTTTCCACACTCACGCTATGTCTCATGAACTTACTGGGACAGATTTTTGTTGTTGTCATAACGCAGTGCAGGAAGCAAAGTTGCTGCACCGTGCTACTTTGCGCTAAGGCTGAAAGGCAACTCAAAGCCATATTTGTAAAAATGGCTTGTTGATACTCATCACCCCTTTATTGGTTCATAAACAAGCTGCCTAATGCCACACACAGCCTTTACACCATGCCAGAGAGGGGTGTAGGTGTTACCTGATATATAGGCTGTGTACTGGAGACCTACCCTTCCTGGACAAATTCTGAAACCTTCCACACATGTATGTGTGCAGTACAGTGCAGCACACATGTAATGTGTGGAATGGGTGGAGCAATGAAAACATTTCTCCTTTTTGGCGCTTGCTTTATGGATACATTATTATATTTAAATCAAAGAGGAGGGAGAAAGAAGGGGTTATGACCCACTCAGCTTCTTTATCTCAAACGTTTAAATATCAAATGGAGAGTGGATCACAGGTCCTGAAAGAACCAGGTTTAGCAACAACAGTACAGAGTACTGTTAAGAAACCCTCAATCACGTGTTTTTTTGCAGGTGGAAATTAGCGGTATGTTCGATTATCCGCTACTTGCTTGACAGCGTGACAGCATCATCATCGGGTTAATGAATGCTTCCTCCACCCGGAGGTAATTCCTCTGGTTTTTTCAGTTGTGATCAGAGAACCGTGTTGGGTGTATAGTGAAGTGCTATATAGTGAGTGAAAATAAAATTAAAATACTCGTAAAACCAGTTTGTAATTTTAATGGAACTGGGTTCGAGTTAAGTTTAAAACGCTTATCGTGCACAGAACAGACTATTTAGGGTCTGGTGCACTATAAAAATGTGTCCAGAAAATAGGTCGACATGTTTCAGCCTTATCTCATGCCCAAAGGGGTCATATAGGCTTTCATCAGGACCCTAGTGTATGTGTAGGAGACTCTATTATTAAAACGTCTCCGTCGTGAAAAGGGTGAGTAATGTTTTTCACCAGCCAATCTGTGTTCGATTTGAACCTGTTTCAGAATAGGAATAGGGGGTGAAGGGAAAGAAAAGAAATAAAACAGACAAACCGAATTCAGTCAGTGTGTATGCTGTAAGGATGTTCAAAATTCGAGACATCAACTGTCGTAGCAACTTAAAAATGGCAATACTTTTTTATGTAATGTAGCCAAATTGGCAACTAGTTCTCGTTCATATGCAGTAACGGCAAAATAAGCCCTCCTTTCTATTAGATTGCAATTTATAAGAAAAGACATAAAAACACAAACACAACAACCAATTTGTTAT
Source organism: Triturus cristatus (assembly GCF_964204655.1). NCBI lineage: Eukaryota > Metazoa > Chordata > Amphibia > Caudata > Salamandridae > Triturus > Triturus cristatus. The sequence continues at coordinate 1,561,744,923 of NC_140589.1, forward strand.
GAAACTGCGAACAGGTAATGTGTCCCTGGTGGGGCACTAGGTTCTTGGCACTGAAAAGTCAGTCACGTGGGGTGCCATAGAGGTTAGTATCTCATGGCGTCCAGGCATTTCGCCTTCATGCTGGTTTCATTAGTTATACAATCAAGTATACCTCTAGGGAAAAGTTGGGGTACACACATGTACAGGAGGTAGTGCAGTCGGTCTCCGAAAGGTAGAGTCTCTCAAGTAAGGCAGTGAGGGAACGGGACTTAGAAGTGTCAGTTAACTGACGTAACAGATCTCATTAAGATAACGGAGGAGGTGACACTCAGGGTAGGAAGTGTTGTTAATATTGTGGCCAGTACTACCTAAATGTTAGTCGATGTGAGAAAGGCGGGCAGTAGAGCCAAACATCATTAATTACTTCCATATTCACAGGTAGACTTATAAAATTACTTCCTTAGCATTTCAGAAATAAAGGAAAAGAATACCTTATTAATTCGAATGGAGGATTACATCTGGTAGGAAAAAGCTGTGCCCGCTCTTTAAAAGGAAAACGGAAAGTATTAGAAACTTAAATACATTACGTCTCTTCGTCGGCGTCCTCGTGTGTTAGGAGCGATACCTTTTCGACGGAAATAAGCGACTTGTTCTGTCACTGCATTTCTCCACCTGGTGTAGTTTCACAGAGTAACCGGGTCGAAATAAAAGGAGTATTCATGGATAACAAAAGAGGACTTGCGTCGCAGTTAACTGATCTGTTTCGCTGCTGACAATATATTTGTATATAATTAGTACTCTAGTCATTCGATTGATGAGGAATGTCATAAAAAATTAAAATAAATAAAGGCTTCGTTTTTATCAGGAATTTGCTGGCCCTCACGGATATTCTTTACAGGATAGCGTTTCACTTTTGCCAATAAAGTTCTAGTTTCTGTCAAAAAATAAAAATAAAAAGAAGAAAGAGATAGAGGGTTCGTTTTTTATCAGGATTTTACTTGTCCTCAAGGATATTCTTTACAGGATGGCGTGTTGCTTTCGCCAATGAAGTTCTAGCTTCTGTTAGAAGTGAAGGAGGGAGATCCCATTTTCTTGCACAACGAGAGGGCAAAAGATGGTCAAATCGTTTTTTTAGCCTTCATACACACAACAATTTGTTTATAGGCGAAGTACGTGCTTTCTGAAAGATGGGGAGGAAAGTACATATCTCAAAAGCAAGGCACGATGGTACTTAACATACAGGGTATCATTTACCTTTGTCAGCCTCTTCATATCACTGGAGTTCAGGAGTAATGAACCCGTATTCACGCCATAATTCATCATGCTTTATGATGATTTGTTTCGATGTGGTACGGCCAGAAATGTCTCTTTGAGGGTGTTGTTGCATCAAGCCAAAATTCTGTCATATTCATTCCTAGTGTGGTCCTAGATTCATTATACTCAAATTCTTATTTCTTAATGCTGAGCCATGGGATGTTACCGTTCAGTCCGTGAGTATGTGTATGTAAACGGTAGACCCACCTTTGTTCTTTTTCGAACAGAATACTTTCTGCATTATGATTTTTCGTTGTTAGTGTCCCTAAAATCACCCATTGGAGGTGATTAACTGTGTGAGCTTTCTCAAGGTAGTGGCTGCTCATCTTGGTCTTACTTTTCCTGCATTTAACGTTACTCCTGTGTTCGCAGAGTCGTTGCTTGACTTTGCGACAAGTCATCCCAATGTAACGCAATTCGCAAGGGCAAGTGATCATATAGATTACGTGAGTAGTATTGCAGTTGGTATGACTTCTTATAGTCCATTTCAAGTCTGGTAGTAGTTGTAAGGTTTTGTTTGCCTTAGTGAGGTGACAGACAGAACAGGAGCCACAGGGGTAGTGTCCAGTTACTGGTGTGAAGTTCCAGAGGCTAGAAGTAATTGCCAAACTTGGTTTTGATGGAGGTCTTGTGTGTACTAACATATCTTTCAAATTTCTGGTTCGTTTGTTTGAGAACCTCGGTTTTGGCCATTTCAGGGATCCAGACGTAAGAATTTTCCAATTCTTGTTAATGATCTTTTTAACATCGTTGGATACCAAGCTGTAAGTGCTCACACAGGTAACAAGATCTTTCGTGTGTTCTTTCACTGTTGTTTCCATGAGGGTTTCCCTTTGTTGGTTCCTAGCCCTCTTTTGACTCTTCTTGATGGTATGTGGGGGATAGACTCTGTTTTGCAGTTTATCACAAAGATCTTTAGCTTGTTCCTTGTAATCTCGAATGTTACTGCAGTTGCGTCTTAGACGAAGGAACTGCCCATATGGTAGATTTTCCCTCATTGGGCGTGGGTGGAAACTCTTGAATGATAATAGACTATTCTTGGCGGTGGGCTTAAAGAAGGTTTTTGTCTGGATTGTGTTGTTATCGATGAATATAGTGACGTCCAGAAAATCCAGTGTGTTGGAACTAGCTGAATAAGTGAATTTCAACCATTCATCTCTGGTATTCAGCCACTGATGGAAATCGATGAGGGTTTCTATGTTCCCTTCCCAAATCAGCAGGACATCATCGATATAGCATTTCCAGTAGACTATCCGCTCACGGAAAGGGTTAGTAGGACTCAGTACATTCTTAGTCTCAAAATCACTCACGTATAGTCCGGCCACGCTCGGCGCGAATGTACTCCCCATGGAAGTACATTGGCATTGTCTGTACATGATGTTGTTGTACTCAAAATGGTTTTCGGTGAGTGCCAGTCTACAGCATTCAAGAATGAAATGTCTGGGTGTCTTGTGATCCCATTGTTGACTGAATAGTAGCTCTTCTAGAGTATCCAGTGTCTTTTTTTTGTGGAAGACTGGTGTACAGACTCTCCACATCTAGACCTACTAAAAGCATCCTGTCTCCTGAGAATTGTTGATCTTGAAGTAGGTTTAGGAGGTCTTTAGTATCCTTGAGATAGGTAGGTGTCTGTTGTACCAGAGGTTTTAAGTAATGGTCCGCGAACTGGGACAGAGGTTCCAAAACAGATCCGATCCCTGAGACGATTGGTCTTCCTGGGGGTGGTCTTCGTTCCTTGTGGATCTTAGGAAGTGAATAGAAATACGGCATCCTCGGTGTACGGGCCAGAAGGAAGTCTGCCTCGGTCTTTGAAATCCAATTGTTTGTTTCTGCTTCATCAACCATCAGTGTGATGGTTCTTTGTAAGCGTTCTGTAGGGTCTGTCGAGATCACCTCGTAGAATTTTCTATCAGATAGAAGGTCAGAGCATTGTTGGTCAAACCCTTCTGTGCTGAGCAATACAATCCCTCCGCCCTTGTCGGCAGGCTTTATTACTAGGTCTCCATTCTTTCGTAATGAATCCAATGCTTGTTGTTCGGCTTTGGATACATTCATGAAGGGTCTTTTAGTTTGATCTTTGAGACCTTCTATTTCTCTCATAATAGCTTGTTCAAAAGCTAGAATCTCCACTGGGACTTGGTGGTTGAGAAGACAGAAGGTAGACTTTCGGCATAGATTGGTGTCGCCGCCTCTCATTGATTCTTCTTGTTCTTTGAAGAAAGCTTTTAGTTTAATCTTTCTACAAAACTTGGCGATCTCACATTGGAGTTTAAAAATATCCAAAGGTGGGGTGGGGACATAGCTAAGGCCCTTATTCAGAATGTTAACTTGTTCTTTTGTGAGAGTCATGTTAGTTAAGTTGAAGATGAGGTCGTTGTGCTGGTCCCTTGTTTTGTATTTCTCATGCTCCTGGTGTGCACTTGGCGCTGTTGATCGTCCCAGGTTACTCCTTTTCTTCTTGTTCTGTTGTTGGTCTGGCCTCTCCCTAAAAAAGGAGGTCTATGTGTGTAGTTTTGACTCATATTCGGTGGTGGTGGAATGCCCATCGGTGGTGGACCGGGGTAAAATGGATTAGCCCAACCTTGAAAGGCAGGATTAAATGTCTGGAATGGGGCTGGATGTGACGGAGCACCAAAATAGGGGTTGTACCAGGTGTTAGGCCTTCTTCTATTCTGGCGTCTGTATTGTCCTCTATTTCTCCTAGGTGTGAAGGTCTCGTCACCACTCCAGTCTGAACCATTGGAAGAGGAACCTGCACTGGAGTAACTCGAATTGTTATCGTAGTTGTCTTCCGGGACTTTATAGTCATCCGCGCTGTATGGGTGCATTCGTTCCATGGAAAATTTCTTTAGATCCTTGCCGAGTTTTTGGATTTTATTTTGTGTAATATAGTCTCTAGTTTCACTCATCTCTTTATTAATTTCCTCTAGTCTTTTCTTGTATACTGTGAGATGTACCATTTTTTAAGTTTGGTTTCGCTCATCTGAATCTTAATCGTGAGATCTTCAGTAAGTCTGGTAGCCGTTTTGATGATTAGAACTAAATAGTCTCTTGTACACTTCCACGAAATGGAAGACCAATCTTTACGGAAAACCAAGTCATGAAGAAAAATGCGTGGGGCATTGTTCACCCAGAGACCTCTTGGTGCTGCATTGGCACGGAGGTACTCGGTCATTATGATACCATGAATGGCTGTGCGTACCTGTTCCTTTTTTAGCTCTGATAGTTCATCCCAATCAGAGGTCTGGGTTAGAGTTTGTGTTAAATCTTTGTCTTTTGTGTCAAAAGCTATGGTAGCTTGAGCTGCTCCCACAAATTACACCCAAGTAACCACTTGAAAGTGGCACAAAGCAACCAAAGAACTATTTGAATGGCACCATTCTAGTGTAAAATAACTTTTCTGAGGAATGTAGGGATCTTGCAAGAGTAGGCGCTGCAATAACAAACACATTTGTGAGCTCATCATGGACCAATAGGTCATCTTTGCCAGTTTGTGTCAAGCCAGGATTGTGAATGTGACTGTATTTATTTAGACATTCTTGTACATCCTGCTTGTCAACACAGTTTGCAATGTGCTTACAACCTGTTCTCTCTCACCCATCATATTGGAATGTGCATGCAATGTTCGAAGAGGCAAAGTGGTACAGTGTTGATTTGCTTTCTAGCGCCAAACTTTGTGGCATTAGAACATAGCCCTTTAGTAACACAAGCAGTGCTTTGTGATGTTGACACTACTTTGCATTAGGGGGCATCCCATAGGTGGGTACCTAGGAATTCCAGCACTACCACCCATGGTTTTTATGCAAAGCCCTATCTATTGGAATTGCTAGGTGGGTCTTTGAGGCAAAAAAGAAATCTCCTTGAGGTAGATGATATCAAGTCAAAGATTTTTGATTCCTCCCAACTTTTCTCATATTGCTTGTGTGCTACACTGAACAGCACACATCAAAAATGTGAACAGTTTTAAAGATATTATTTATACTGGGGGCAAGTCTTTCCAGCATAAGACACATCACACAGACTTTTGCACTATGGTTCAATGGTGAATGTATGGTGCTAGGCAGCCTGTTTGTGCACCAATGCTAAACATAGCTATGCAACGTTCTCTTCCCCTAGTGTAGCACTATTTATTTTCATAAATATGACTCAAAATATGGAATTGTTCCCAAAAATATTAACTTAACAAACTGGCCAAAAATTGAATTTTATCCATTACATGAAGATACATGGGTAAACATATCCCTTTTCAAATGGAAAAGCTTTGCATAAGGTTGAAAATCGAAAGGCAATCGAAATAGAAGCCGTAAAAAATGCATAAACACATGGATGACACACTATGTTACAATGGAGCATTTTGATTATGCTTCTCAAACATATGAAGACTAACCCTAAAGGAATTTGTTGTCTGCCCTCGCCCTCATACTGTCACTGAGTATAACTGGTAGACAAGGCCTAGGGCATGTTTCAAGCATTCTTCCAGTGCTTACTATCCAAGTAAAAAACATACAAGTGATGGACGGAATGCAGAACAAATCAAAACATTCACCCCCAGTCAAGAGATCTGGGTTAAATCCATCATTCCTTTGCTCACCATGCCATCCCAGTTTAGACCTGGCCATATGCAAATCAGTCTTGACCCCGTGACTCATGGGAACAGCCCAGCCCGAACTGCTAAGCCAGTTCTTCCCTAGACCGGAAACAGGCATCCAAGGACCGGTTTCAGGGTTTCAGGATAGCTTGAATCCAGTGGCACAGTGAGCCCGGGACCCACGTCTTGGCATACCTGGCGCACTTAGGTCGACTAAGAAAAAACATACAAGTGATGGACGGATTGCAGAACAAATCAAAACATTCAACCCCAGTCAAGAAATTTGGGTTAAATCCATCATTCTTTTGCTCACCATGCCATCCCAGTTTAGACCTCGCCATCTGCAAGTCAGTCTTGACCCCGTGCCTTATGGGAACAGTCCAGGCCGAACTGCCAAGCCAGGTCTTCCCTGGACCGGAAACAAGCATTTAGGACTGGTTTCGAGGTTTTACCCCTCATCAGCCAGGATAGCTTGAATCCAGTGTCACGCCAACATGTGCATGGTGTTGTTTACTGTATGCAGTGTACCTGATGGCACACACATGACATAGAATGTGTACAAGATCTGCTTTTTATGTGCACTGCCAAGTTCATATGTAAATGGCACACTTGAATATTTCATCAGGGAATGTGAATCATGAAATCCTATAAAAGAAAGGTTGCCAGAGGCGTATATGGAATGCTTGTTATAGGTCAGCAACTGCTCAAATATAAGCTGTCATCAAGAAAATTATAGCTCTGCGAGACCATATGCTGTTTATGATGGACTTTTATTTTGCATGGAGAGCAAATGAACAATGGGGTGGGTCGTTACCCCGCTAGCGATTGCCGGTTGTTGGACAAACTGCAAGGATTCCTCCCATCTTCTTTTGTGGGTTTGATGTACTGCCCAGACGTGGGTCACATGCTCACTGTGCCAGTGGAACCAAGCTGTGCCTGACTGACCAGCCCTTAACTGGGCGAAACCTGTTAAAGTTACCTGGTGGTTAAAGCAGTACTGTTCTCATGAGGAGCAGGGTCAAGTCTGAATTGCATATAGCTGGGTCCAAACAGAGGTGGCATGGGGAGAAAAACAATGATGGATTGGGATGCTGCTCCAAGCACTCACCAGTGGTTAGACAAGTTGCAAACATTCTTCCCACCATCTTCTGTATATTTATCACCTGTGCCGCAATGGCCTTTAGGAAGGGATTCAAAACCTGGCTTTTTAACATGTAGTATCTTCATAATAATCTACGCTCAGAGGGTAGTAGCCAGCGCCGGGACACCTTTGGGTAACCGCTGTGCTTTAGAAATATAAACAACATAACATAACATTTGATGCACTGCCACAAGAGGCAAGGGTATGCCCCGACGTGGACCCCATGATCACTGTGCCACTGGACCCAAGCTATACCTGGCTGATGAGCTCTTATCAGGGCGAAAACAGTTCTAGGTTGCTTGTGTTTAGATTTGGTGAGGAACTGGCCTAGCAGTTCATGCTGGAAAGTTGCCATGAGGATCATGGTCAAGGCTGCTTTGCCTTAAGCTGGGTCAAAACTGAAGTGGCATGGTGTGCCAAAAAACGATGGGTTGAAATTGCTACCCTGAGAGTTCGCCTGTGGTTTGTCAAATTTCCACCCATCACCTTTTGTGAGCTTCATGTACTGTTAGTACCAGCACAATACACAATATACCTGTTGTAAAAATGTTGAATGTAGACCATACAGAATGATAACAATTATTTGAAGAGGAAATGTACGCTGTGAGAAAATAACTCTTTTTGCATGGCCACTGTCATTTTTTGTGGACTGTTGCTGTTGTTTTCTTTTACTATGTGCACTGGGACACTGCTAACCAGACCTATGTGCATGTGCTGCCTAATTAGCATATTTAACTTTCCTATAAGGCTATAAAAAATGGTGCATAAAGTTCCCACATGGCATGGACAATTAATTTCACCCATGGACTAAAGCACTCTTGTGACATCAATTTGTGTAGCAAGACAAAAATGACTCAAGGCCTACCACTATAGCCTGGCTGCGGCAGTTTTAACAGTAAAACCAAACCTATCAAAATAACCCGTTTTGACAGGAGAAAACCCTATTCTGAAATTTCAATGTCACCTTTATGTAGGCCTTGTAGCCTACACGGCAGGATGCATTCTATTTAAAAATAGGACATGTAGAAATTTAAAATTAACATGTCCTTACAGTGAAAAAACCCAAAAGCTATTTCTAATGTTGGACTGCTGGCTAGCCAATAGAAAAATGCTGGGAGGCAATATTAAATATTAATCATGTTATCTAAACCTGGGGACCAGCTAGAAAATTCAAAGACTGTTATTAACATTTATAACAGCCTAACTCAACAGTGAAGTCAGATTTTTTATAAATATTAAGGAAAGGGGACTTTTAGAAATGTTACCTTTTCCCTCCCTTAAGCTCAAGGAACCTAATTTGCATTAGCCCCCAACTATCACTCAGCTGGTGAATATCCACGATGGCATGTGAAAACTGCTCCCTAAGCAGAGACAAAGGTTTGGGTGCGGGGACGCATTTTGTTTCTCTGGCAGGTAGACCAGTTGGGCACTGCCTAAGAACAAAATTAATTTCAAAGGGGCCTCACCAGTCACACACAGATGTCAGAAGAAACCTGGGCAGGTCCCTCCTTTTGTCCTACCCGTCAGGCAGGAACCAAATCCAGTGGGGGTAGCTGCCCTCAGAACTAGTTTGGCGTGACCAAGGAGGCGGGGACTTCTCACTAACCTGGTTACACCTCTGGGTGGGCACATATGGAGAACAGCTTCTTCATCTTGGATTACTGAGTGAGGGGGAATCTGGGCCAGTTAACAGTCAGACGCACAGAAACGGCTGTAAAAATGGGTATGGTTATCCGTAGGAACTTCCACTCTATTGGTTAAGGAGAGGCTGGGAGTCACCCCCACCCACAAGCTAGCTGCAGGCATAAATGTAGCATCCACTGGCACCCTCCTATGAACACTCCCAGACATGTGGAAGACAGCAGAAGGACCGTGAGGAGACCTGAAGTGCTGTATCTACTTCCACCTGTCCCCAGGACAAAGAAGTGGACTTCAAGGGTCAGTTGACTGGCCTCCTGTATAAACCACAGGGTCACAACAAGCTGCAAGAGGCCTTTTCCTGAAGTGTCCTGCTTATCAGAACGAACTGGACCCGACCTTAATCCTGCTCGTGGCCTTAGCTGGAACCATTTGTGACTGCCAAGTGCTATTCATGAGATCCTAGAACCCTTGGATGTGTCAGACTGGACTTCTAGCATCCCTGGAAACCTGGGGCTTGGAATATCTTTGTTAGACCTGTCAGCCCTAGGGTGGTCTACCCCGTTTTTTGCCCTTGTGCTTTATTTTTTTCCGCCATCTTTTTGTTGGCCCTAGGTCTCTGGGCGCCTTAGCACTGCTAACCAGTGCTGAGGTGCAGGTGCTCTCTCCTACCAACATGGCTGCCACAGGCCCCTGCTACTGCGGAGTGTCCATCGCGCACACATACTAGTAGTCAGGAGCCGGCTGGGACATTGGGATACAGTATCTTTTTCCATTCCACCTTTTTGTCCCAGAGACTATTATGTGGAAGCTTCTGGAACCTTCCAGCCCTGGGAGGGATTTTGCTTTGCCGCCTTTGCAGAAGGGTCACCTGACCTAGGGGTATAAGGGGAAAGGAGGGAAACCTGACTAGTCAGTTGGGGCACCACTGGACCTGGGGGAACCTCTGCTGGAGCGTAGGCGGTTGGGCCTAGGGGAGAAACCTACACTACTGGGGACTGACTGAGTCTAGGCCCTGCTGTACCCAAGTTAGATGAGGGACTCTGCCTGCTTACTGATCTTGCCTGGTGATGGGGCAACCCAGGGGACCATCTCCAGTGTGCTGCAGGGACCCACCCTGCCTCTGATGCCTGCCAACTCAACACCCCTTCTCCCCCCAATAAGCCTGCCAGGGAAGCCTATCATCTACTCTCCCCCTAAGACAAGCGCTGACCTGGACTGTCGCTGTGGGCCCTCCAAGAACCGCAGGTAAAGCGCTGTGACCCCCAAGCGCTGTGCTGCCAGAACTGGGCCCCGGAGGGAGACGCTATCTGCTGCTGCGCACTGTACCTTAAGCGCGGTGTGCCCCCCAAGCGCTGTGTCAGCCCAGCGCTATGCCTCAAGCGCTGTGTGCCCCAAGCGCTGTGACAACCCAGAGTTGAGCCCTTAAGCGCTGTGTGCCCCAAGCGCGGTGTCAGCCTAGCGCTGTGGAAGTGAAGCGCCAACTGTCCTAAATCACCGCCGCTGCCCGGGGACATACTGCCTAGCGCTGTGGAAGTGAAGCGCCAACTGCCCCAAATTACTGCCGCTGCCCGGGGACAAACTGCCTAGCGCTGTGAAAGTGATGCGCCAACTGCCCCAAATCACCGCCGCTGCCCGGGGACATACTGCCTAACGCTGCAGGAGTGTACCACCAACTGCCCGAATCATCGCCGTGGCCCGGGACCCGTGCACGGGTGCCGTGCCGCTGGGAGAGCTCACCGTAACAAGCCCGCCGTTGTGGCCCCCAGCGCCCCTGCCCTGGTGCTGCCATGCAGGAGATCTGCTACTGCGGCCCCCAAAGCCCAGGTGGGCCGCTGTGGCCGCGAGGGAGACCGCTCCGGGCCTGCGGAGTGACGTTGGCTACTCCCGGAGGAAGGCACGCTCCCATTGGGCCTGGGAGACCGCGCACCCTCCAAGCTGCCTGCCGATTGGTTCCCGGACCAAGGGAGCTCTCTGAGACCGCGTCGGATGCCGCTGCGGGGGCTCCGGAGCTATCGGGAGCCCCCGACCTGCCCCCCGGCCAGGATAGAGCTGCGAGACTCCTCGGAAGGGTGAAGCCGCCAGGTAACCTCCCCCAGTACCACACCGAACGCGGAGGGGGGTGGCGGGGCTGCCCAGGAGCATCACGTGTACCACGCGGCTGCCCCGTCACCACCCCCACCTTCGACTGGGCCCCTCAAGTGAGTGAGAGGTTGGGGACCCTCATTACCCTCAAGTAACATTGCCCCCTCCAGGGGAGAGGGGCCCCCGAACTAACAGCTGTGCCTCGTTGTGTCTCCCCCAGGGGAGGGGATTGATGGGTTACGCGCTATGGTTGCTTGACTAAGGGAAATACGACATCGCCAGTTCCAGCCCCAGGCCTTTGAATGACTTGCCCATGGTCCTGGGGTTATTGGTGCTCACCATATGAAGGGGATTTACAACTGTTTTGACCTGACTGAGTTAAATATTGCCCTGAGAGTGCCGGCTGTGAATATTCAAGTGAACTGACACCTGGTTTATGCCGCACTGATGCAGTTGTTGCCCTGAAATGCACTGATGTGTGCACTGTTTGCCTTATAGGAATGAATTGATTGTGGTATTGAAATGCACTACTCTGTTCACAGGTATGAATTAACTGTTGTGCTGAATTGCATTGTTCTATTTGCAGGAAGGAATTAATTGATGCCCTGTGACCATTGGTTTAGTCCCTTAAATGAATTGAGTGCTACTTTGGATTACCTTCCCTATCCTTGAGTACAGTGATTGTTGCATGAAGGAGTATTGATCCATTGACTTGAATGAATTTATGGTTGCCTTGCATCTGCCCGCCTATCCCTGAAATGAATTGATTTCCTCCACTTTGAAGTAGATAAAGAATTCTGTTTTCATCAAACCACTTGGTGTTGTGTCCTTCATTGGGTGCGCAGCGCTGAATCTGGGAGAGTGAGTGCTGCACAACTGCTTTCCACAGTGCCTTCGGGTGCCTTCCTACCTCGCGCCAAGCTACCACGTCAGAATTGGTGACCCCAGTTCTAACAATCTTGGACTTCAAAACCTCCGGGGGACTGGGACAACCCGGCCAAACTCATCCAAACAAGGTGTGTTGCCACTGGGCTGAAGAAACAGGTTTCTCTGGCTCAGAAGTTATCCGTAGCAGCAAATCTGATTCAGCACAACCTCATTGGCAAGGCATCTGGGCTCAGGAAGCCATGTTGCAATATAGCCCACAACCTTGCCCTGCTGGAGGATTCGAAGATCTCGAAAATAATCTGAAATTAAAAAGCCCACCTAGGCAATGGCACCAAAGGTTTCCAGTGGCAATAGAACATCCCAGGTGCAAAATTTACATTTTTCCTGTTCGGAGCTTGTCTTGCCAAAATCAAACAGTTTCACAGAGACCATGTCCAATGCCTAGCCAATGTTGTGGAGACCTCCTTGGAAACAGCCTGCTGCCTTGTCTTCTTAAGGATCATGACTTCCAGCAAAAAAGACTAAGGCCCAGATGTAATAAACTCTAGTTGCTAAATACCAGTCTCAATTGCGATAGAATGTTTGCTATTTTGTTAACCAACCTATGTATTATTGGTCAGTACGCAAATTATTGATTTCTGGTAGGTCACAAATTGACCTACCTCATGAATATTAATGAGGTCAGTTGCGATTTGTGACTCACTAGGAATTGCAACCATCAAAGGGATGGCAGCCTCCTGGCATCAGCAGACCACAATGCCTGTGATTGCTTTTGCATAACACAATTGTTTTTTTAAAACACAACCTATTTTTCTTGAAGTATAATGGGATTCATTAAAAATATATATTTTTTAACTTTCTCAAAGGGGAAGTGGTTCCTTGGGGAACCCTTTCCGTTTACGCATGTACTACCACTACACTTCAATAAAGTATTAATGGCTTGCAGCTGTGCTCCGGTTGTTAAACATTAATGCATACCATTCCAATTGGGCATTTGAAGGGATGCCCTAACTATACCCTTCCCAAATACCAAATAAGAATTGGGTCACAAGCCTACTTGCCAGGCCTAAACTTTTCTTTTTATTATATATAGGTCATCCTTAAGGTAGGCCCTGGACAGCCCATGAGCAGGGTTGCAGTGTATTTAAAAAGCAAGACATGTACTTTTAAGTTGTACATCCTGGTAGTGAAATTCTCTTACATTTGTTTTTAACTACTGCAAGGCCTATCTCTCTTATAGAATAATAATTGCTAATTGGGAAAAGATAGAAAAAAACAAATTGGGTGCCCCTGGACTCAAAATTTAAAAACACAACTTAGAGTGAAGTTGGTTGTTAGGTCACAGTTCTGAAAATGCCAGTTTTAGAAAGTTTCACAAAATAGAAAAAAAGCTGTGATTATTCAAGTTTCCTCTTTAGACAAACCAGGTCAAGTAAATCTATTTTCTTGGCCCATATATTTATTTCACGATTAACTCAATGATACTTTCAAAAAGTATATTATGACTTTCATTGTGCCATCAAAAAGAACACTTCTCAACTTTTTCATTGATCAAATATACCCCACAGGACAAGACAGTTCAATCACAATACCATACATAACAGAACATGACCATACCGAATGACTGTGAATTTGTGCATCAAAACAATAAAAAGCAACCTAAATGGTGATTCTATATACACTAAATATTGTCAACATAGACTTGAACAAAATAATCTGAACTAGTCAAACGATTCAAAGCCAGAGGTGCCCGTCACAATTGTTCGGAATGTCGTCAGCCTCTTAAAAAAAGTTTGGGGGGTTTCAAAGTTATTTGACAAGAGTGGAATTTTTGTTCAAAATGTTTTTCTACTGTCCAAACTGATTTTGATGAAGGAGTCCCCAAGGTTTAATCGTCAAGGTGCTTTGAATCACTAAGGGTTTAGGGTTCTCATCAGGACCTTGACTGATCAATTTTTGTGGAGGAATAATACATAGAATGTATTAACTGCTGCCCACCTCCACTCTGATCTGCTTGACTCCATTGCACAACTCAAAGCGCAAAGAAGTCTGCCTTATATCGCCTGAGATGGACTGATTCTATAAGTTGTTTGTGAGTTCGTTAAAACGTCTTATCTGCAATCATACCACTTTTAATTGCTAGCCTCCGATCTGGAAAAGGAAGAGTGGAATTTATTGGGACTAGTTTTTAAATATGTTGAATTGGTAATTTGTAGTTATTTATTTATTTATTTACTCATTTATAAGGCGCAACGAATCATCCCCAGAGGGATCTCTGGGCACCTGAGAGAGGGACTCCAAAAGGGCAGTAGAATCTAAAACAGCCACATTTTGAGTAGCTTCTTGAACCATGCGAATGCAGAGCAGCATTTAGATGGTAAAAACGTATCCTTTTATGGAACATGTAACCGCTACACAGGAACATAGGGACTTGTCTTTTTGCCTAAGGGAGAGAGGATAGTCATTTGCAATTTAATTTAGCAGCGGGGGATTGTTGTAAAGCGCGGCCTAGCGTGAACGCAAGGAAGGCTTTCATTTCCAGCAAGCACAGGCTTGAACAAACTTGCAACATTGTATTCTGCCATCTCTTTTCTCGACTTCCCTGTGCGTTTTGGATTTCTGTTTTGGCTCTTTTATGCACGTGGCCTACTTCTAACATTTATGCTTTATTGTAACTAGCACTGAACTAAAGTGTGCAAGGGGCCTTTCATTAGCAGTAAGCGCGTCTCAGAGAAAGTCACACTGTGGCTTTCATCAGTAGTTGGCAACATTGTTTCTTTCACATTACAAGGAGGAGCAGAGAACGGATGAATACTCTGGTTTATGCAAAATATCCACATTCTGCCCATCTCCACATACCATCCCAAAAGAAGGGATTATATTTGAGCAGGCAGTCATTTTTATTTCTCAGCCATTTGGAAAACATAAAGCAATTTTGTAAACATAATATAACGAAAAAGAAGGCACTCACAATTCAAGAATTCAAGAATTCAAGAATTCAAAAACGAAAACTCTGTAGTGATCATGCATGTTGATAAAGGAGGAGCAGTGGTCTTATGGGCAGCGACAGCCCAGAGAACAGCCCCTGCAGCTAACCGCTGCTGCACATTGGAAAATCTACATGCTGCAAGCTTTTATTGTAAACAGAGCAGGTCCAAGAAGTGGTTGGATGTGAAATATGGTCAGTAAACCCTTCAAATTCACTAGAAAAAAACAAAGGTTGAACTGTAGTAATCATTATTTTTGCTTATTTGATCTTAAAATATGTCCTCAGTGATAACACAAATTATGTCTCTTGAGATGTATTGATAGATGTCATCAATATTATCATTTAATATCTAATGAGTGATGAGTAGAATATTTAAGCAGTGCATTTGAGTTAAGTTTACCTAACCATAATCCTCCAAATGTCAGTGGTGTCAGTGTCCTCCTGCACCTTCCTTTAGTAAGACAAGTTTTATGTGGATCCTGTTGCTGTGGATATTTTTTCCCATGATGAAAAAATCTCAAATGAACTCTATTTACAGTTTTCATAATGGCAAAAAAAATCAACCAAACTTTTCACCAATCAATTCCATTTGGCAAAAAATCATTCAAATGTGATTTATTGGAGTCATTAATAACTGAACTGCAACTTTAAATGACGCACATATATAAATTCAATTCAATTCAATTGTCTTTATTCGATCTTCCAAAGGCAGATCATAAAAGATGCACGCAATAAAAAATCATGCTACATAATGCAACCACATGTTAAAAATACAAGCCAAATGTTCAAAGGACAGAATTCATTATGTAGATTTACGTTTGTTAAAATACCCCTACATAAAACTAGGTTCCAAGAGCATCAAAACTGATATAACAGATGAAACACGCATATTAAAAGTATCCAGATATAGCAAGAAAAATCATTATGTTGGTTTGCATTGGATAAAGTGGCAATGCCAACATTTTTATTCCAGGAGCCTCATATCTCAAAGGGGCAGATACATAAAATTTGGGAGCAATAATATTTACTTAAAGTGATTGGGTCACTAATAATTTTTAAAGGAGAAGGGAAAAACTTTATCAGAACAACAAACTCCTTCTTTTGGCTAAAGTGCACTTCAAAAAACTGGCAAGCAAGCATTACAGTCGTAAAGTTGCAGTGAATAGAATACAGCCCCTTTGCATTTGGAGAATTTGTATCTGCATAGCAATGGTAATAAAAACTTCCTAGTGAACGGCAAATAAAATTGACCAAAAAAACCAAAACGTTAAATGGTTTGGCTAGATTGCTCATCACTGGGACAGGTAACAATAGTGTCTGAGGAGTACTGCCTAAGGGGAAACATACTAACCAGCGAAAGGAACCCAACCTGAATCTTGCCAGGGCATTTAACATTGCGGACGGTGCTCCTGGCTGCAGCACCATATGCAATGCTAAAATGCAATGCTGTGCATTTCCCTGCACTACATGGCAGGTACCACGCGGTGCCTGCCACGCAGTGCAGGGAAATGCAGGTGGCACCATGGGTACCCCCCAGTGCCTGTGTTTTCGCGGTGGGATGACCGCTGCAAAAAGACAGGCGGAAAGGGATTTCCTAATACCTACGGCATTGCCTGCAAGGCACCGACACAATGCTGGCCTGTGTTTTGGTTCCATGAGGCGGGCGGAAAAGGACCGCATTGCGGAACCGTGGCGGAGGGCAGATTTTGATTCCCACCGCCATCCTAATTCGGTGGTGGGAATATCCTGTATGATGGCGGAAGGACCGCTACCGCCGGCCCGGTGGTGGTGGTCCTTCTGCTATCCTAAATGGCCCCCTAAGTCTTTTAAGGCTATTAGCAGTCCCTGCCAGGAGGACCGCGTCATCAGCATGTAGCAGTACGGGCACAGCCCTTTTCTCCAGATACGGATCGTCTGCCCCAACAGATACCAAGGTTTTCTCCAAGTAGTTTGTATAGAGGAGAAAAAGAATTGGGGCAAGGACACAATCTTGGCGTACCCCACGCTTAATGTTGAAAGTCGTTGTGCATTCGCCAGCACTCCCAAACCTAACTGTTGCTGTAAGGTCATGGTGGAGAAGCCTTAGAAAGGTATCCAGCCCTGTTTCAACACCCATACTCTCTAGGATAATCCACAGCTTTGGTCTCGAGACGTAGTCAAAGCCGCTTGACAGGTCCATAAACGGCAAGTGGGTAGAGACTCACTTGCCGTATTTGTATTTTTCCACAATAAGGTGGAGATTGAGGCACTGTTCAATAGTTCCATGCCCCTTTCTGAACCCATACTGGCTTGGGGCAAATACACTATTGTTGTTAATCCAGTCAAGTAAGAGGTTCAGAACAACTCTCCCAATACTTTTAGCAGTGGAGTCTAGGAGGGATATTTGCCAATAGCACTTAACATCATGCACATTTCCTTTTTTTTAAACCGGGACAATGTTTGATGAACACCACGACCCGGGCACCCCTTGGCTACAGACAGAATGAAATACTGAAGTAAGGACTGGAGTCCAAAACCCCGGGTCTTCCCTGAATAAATCAAGCCGAATACCATCTGGTCCTGGAGCCTTGTCACATCTACTATCTACAATCGCTTTAAAAACCTCATCCTCTCTAAACACGAGGTTCAGACGCAGGGGCGTCATTGGCAAGGATGCATCATTAGCCTTGCTATCAGTAGAATACAACCCAGAGAAATGTGCAAACCACACCTCGGCCGAGATGTGAACTGTTACTTTATCTTGGGATGATGCAGGGGATAAAACAGATAGCACAGCTTTCCAAAAGGCTTGTGAGTCTTTTCATTGACAAGTTATGACGATGGATTCCCATTTTTCCTTCTTCAATTTCCTATTCTTTATTGCTTGCTGATATTTCTTTTGACTGGCTATAGTAGACCTCTGGTCTCTGGGAGATTGCTGCAAGGCCCTGCGTAAAGAATCATTACCGCTCTACATACTTTATCAAACCATGATTTGGGATGAAGGCGTGGCTGGGCAATAGGTCTAAAAAGCATCACTTTTATCCACAATACAAGATTTGAAAAATGTGTTAAAATAGGGCCCGGATTACAAGACACCAGGTTGCAGCTGTTCACCAGTGCTGTACTATTGCAAACTACCTGGTACATAATACTCTTCAAGATCACAGTTCGCCATACCTATCTGCACCCTGCATCCTTACTAGTTAAATCCTGAGGTGGCATTGGCTTGAACGTGTGTTGCACATGGGGCAACAGTAAAAGCGCAGTAATGGGGTTAAGGTCACTATAAAGACATACTCCAGGAGGTAAAAACATAAACTATGGTACTCCTAGCACTCCGCCCTATAAAAGTTGGAATATTACAATCAGTAAAGTAAGGGACCTTATTGGCCAGACCCCGTTCGGCCACAAGGGAAAATAGGACCCATCCCCTAGTATCCATCAAGTTGTGGTCAGCTTCTCGAGCAAATAAATCAATAGTAATTGGAGATAGAGAACGGCGGGTGCCACAGTTTAGCATTAAAATCACCTGCCACCATCAACTTTAGGGGGCATTCAGCCAGAGTTTCTTTCATCCCCCTTACAAGAAAAATTATTATTATAAAAGTTCACCATGTAGATCTTATGGTTTTCGTTCCAGCTAAAACAGAATACCTGCACCTCCCCTTGATCCAAAAAAAGAGGAAGACTAGGGCAACCAATATTAACTTTGAACCAAGCGGTCTGCCCCCCTTTGGTCTGCCCGCTGGAGATGGAACTGCAGGCAAACTAAAACACGTAAATCCATTAAAACCTATCTCATTCAACTCCCAGGTTTCCTGTATAAAAACTATATCATAATATAGAGGATTGCCAGTCTCCAGTCGAAATTTTGAAGGCTAAACCTGCAATGATCCAAATTTAAAAAAAAAATTGCATGTCTGATCTATAGCTCCTTCAACCATGGATACACATATATTAAAGTGTTAATCCTTTTGTGCCCACCCAGCACCTTTTTTAATACTTATATCTAAAAAATACTAAATGAATTTAAACCAAACCAATGAAAGCATGCTTTCTGAGTAAAATTCTTCTTTCATGGCAAGTTTGGTGTGAATCTGTTTAGCAGTTTAAGGCTATAAGCCTAAGCAAAAATGTCTCATGGAAGCCAATGTGAATAAAAACACATCTTTTTTTTTACCACTTCATACGTTTTTACGTCTTGCCTGCCTCAACTAATTGCAAAATCCACAGGGTGAATATATACATATAGATGTGTGTGTGTCTGCATGTGTGTGTGTGTCTGCATGTGTGCGTGTCAGAACAGTGATGCTCTTTCAGGCTTAGAGTGCAGCATAGCCTATGCAAAAGAGGAAGCAGGGAATCTTGGGTAGTTCCCACATTTGACGTGGAGAGCGGTTCCTTTGTGTGGCACACTCTCCAACACCACAGACTCTCCAAAAGCTCAACTCAAATGTCTATTATTCTATCAGATTTTTTTAAGCATAAGATTAGCACAGTGCCATCCCCACTGAACAAGAAAGCAACAAAGACTTTGCTAATTCACAGCAAAATCTTTAAGCATAGGACTAGTGAGTGTCATCCACGAAAGCTGAAACATGAAAATAGCAAGTTATGTCCTTTCCAGGAACAGTACTACAGCTTTGGATTGGTAAAATACCATCCAAGCCAATTCATGAGTAAAAGCAATGCCTAACATGTATTAGAACTTGTCAGCAAGGTATATCCAGAAACAAGGGAGCAAACAGTGTAAGTCTAAGCAACACTCCTACGGGCTTAGAGGGCCACATAAATTAAGCAAAAGAGGAAGCAGGGAACCCTGGGTCATTCCCAAGTTTTAGGTGGAGAGTAGTTACTTTATATGCAATACTGACAACAACACTGACACTCCAAATCTGCTCCCTGGAAATCCATGTTTTTCTAGCAGACTTTTTAAACATAGAAGGGACAGGGGCACCACAAAGCATTTTTTCAATGTATTTGTGGGCAGCAGGCAATGCAGCCGCCCCACCGCAACATAAAACACACAGTAAGTCTCCTGGGTCATTAAATCCATAACCCTAGAAGAGCTTACCATATTTATTGAAGCACCCTGAACTGAAGCCGTATGCTCTTCAGCTAGACTGTAGGAACCTCTTGTAGTTGGTTCTAAGGCTGCATTTTCTGGCTTGAAAAATGTTTTTTTTAAACTACAACATATGTTAATGTTGTTCCAAAAGGCTTTATTGAAAATATTTATGACAATCACTTTTAATAAACACTCCTATGGAAACATTTTTCAAATATACATTGATTATAGTTATTGGGGACTTTTTGCTAAAGACAAGAACTCTGCTTTATATATGTCGATGTGCTGGCCCCTTGTTACAGCCAATAGGTCATGTGTTTATATTTTGGTGTTCTGGCCCTTTGATAAAGTCAGTAGGTCTGCCTTACTTAAAATGACCCCAGTTACATTACATCCATCCACGCCTGCAGGGGTTTTGGACACTGCGAAAGGCTGTACTTCAGAAGCCGCGCACTTTTTAATTAAGTAAACTTACATTGCAGTATGTTCAGAAAGGCCCTCAAGGCAAGCACTGAAAAAAGGAAAAACAGAAGGAAAAAAAAATCATGGATCAAGAATGCACTAAATAGTGCTAACTCAGAAATCAAGGAAGCATTGCAGGCAGTGCTAGTAACAAGGAACAGAAATTAACTGAAGTTCAGGAACTCAGTAAACAAGGGGACAGTCAAATAGGAAAACTGCGACTATGACCAATACTGGACTGAAGGGAATTGGGGCTTAAAATAGCTCATTGTGATCAAATCCATCAGGTGCGAGCAGGCTAGCTCCTGCCAGCCACAGATTGCTAAATTCCTCCACCTATCCATGGCCTGTAGGGGGGGAAATGAAGCAGTGGCTGAGAAGTTCTAGGAATTGGAATTTTTTTGAAAGAGCAAAGTGGCTTCCACAAAACCCAGCATAGTTCTGGAATAAATGCTTATTTTAGAATAAAGTCGAAAATGGTGAAAATTCATATATGTATGCACTGGAAGATCTATAAGCTTATTAGAAGAATGGAAAGCACACCAGGTAAGCTCCCTTGAGGTGGGCAAGAGAGCACAGTGAGGGAATTGTGACAGCTAGCAGGAGAAACAGAGAAAGAGGAGGCATCCTTTTCTAATTTCCTTCCCTGTATCAAGCAGTCCAATAGAAAGCCCTCGCCATGGGAAGAAGGATCACCATTTTACTTATCCCTGCCTTTTGCAGCACATGAATAAGTATCCCTACTTGGCTTACTGGAGAACCTTCTCTGCAACAAGTGAGAGTGCAATAAACTCCTCTTCTGGGTCTTTCACCTTTCACAGCAAGTGCAAAAGAGTTCTCATGTTGTACCATTATGTGCGACCGGAACCTAATGGATCAGCGGTGTAATGACTTTCCTGCGCCTGTTCACTAAGATGGTGGCTAACATTTTCCTGTCCACATTGATGAGGGAAATATGGTGATAATTCGCAACCTATTGAGGGTCATTCTAAGTTTGAAGATTAAACATATCAGCGTTGTTATGGTTTTAGATTTACATATCCTAAAACAATTCCCCGTTTAGCCAAAGATTTGTTTTATGGGAGTTTGGTTATCACTACTGAAATTTCCTCACTCATAATCTCTTTAGCCAACAGCTCTCTGGCTTCAGGTGACAAAGAGTGCTTATAAAAATTAAAGAAAACTTGTGAATTATTTATGTTGTTGTGCTGGCCCCTTGATAAAGCCAAAAGGTCAAATGTTTACATGTTGGTGTTCTGGTTCTTTGACAAAGTCAGAAATCTGTTGCACTTTTCTGTTGTGTCTCCCTTGTGAGCTAAAAAGATGCTTGAAGAAAGGCTGCGTGAATAATGTCCCATGCTCAACATCCATAGCTGAAAACAAAGAGTGCGCCTCCTTCTGCTACATTAGTGCTGCTAATAGCAGTCCTGTCTTCACCATGTTCATACTTTTGCCATGTGATTCTGGGTAGTGCATATTCCACTAATGATGTATAGAGATAACTTAGCACAAACGTTTCCTTTTCAAAATTCTCGAGGAGTCCAAGATATGATTCTGTTATGCACTGTTCTATGTTTATCTGTTCATCTCTGAGAGTCCTTGAGCAATCACATAATATTGCATCATCATCCCTCTTAGGGCTGCCTTACAAGCCACCAATAAAGTTTAGGAGGATTCTGAAGAGCCTCCTTCCATATCCAGAAGAACATGAACGTGGGATCTAAGAGTGGCCTTTTCAATGAGTTGCTGGTATTTCCTGTTTTTCATTCACAAGGTTCTGGTTAACTACTCTCACATATCATAGATCAAGCTGCAGCAGAGATGGAGCAGAGAGCAGAGATGGAGATTGGTCTGAAATATCCTTCTTCAGGATGAAGCATTTTTACAAGTCATACAGTAGAGAGCTTGAGTTCAAGAAGTAGTCTATCCTTGAGCATGAACCATGGGCACCCAAAGTAAATGCATAGTCTCAATCTCTTGGATGTTTGATGTGCCAAAGGTCCAAACAAAACATGAACAACATGAGTTAATTGAGAGTTCCCCTGACATTTGCATTTATTTTGTCTGAGCCCTTGATCTATTGCAGATACAGATGTAGGGCATGGATTTTACTAACGCAATGCACCAGGTTTGCAATACTTTTACATAGTTATGCTGAGATTTTCGACCCCAAGGTGAGTAGTTTCCCAAAGTAGCCCAAAGTTTTGATGGGCGCTACTTTACGTTACTTTGCATCAAGGGGGTGTTCCATGGGAGGTGTGAGGGTGTTACCATGCAACCATCCATGGATACCTAAAAGCATGCATAGACAGGGATTTTTTCCAAAAACGTATGCCTCCTTGAAACAGGGGTAACGAGGAATCTCTTTTTAATTTCCCTTTGATTTCCCCACTTTGCTTGACTGCTACATAGTGCAGGAAAAGTGCTAAAGAATGAGTTTTGTACTAAAGTGTCTCATTCCAATATAAAAACTGATCCTGCAGAGTGCAAACAACTTGCATTATGGCACAGTGGTGTGTGTGTTGGCGCATGACAGCCTAAAGTGTGCCAGCGCAGACAGAGAGGAAAACAGTGCCATATCTTATTAGATATGGTGTTTTGCTATCTCCTCTTCAAGCAACACAGCAATATTAGTTGCTGTGTTGTATCACATGAAGATTGTGTATATCAGGGCCAAGGTTTATATTTCCGTCTCCTCCTTTTAGTACCTTCATCTGTCCACATTTGGTCAGCATTATGGAAAGTCTGGAAAAGAAACTGGCTTAGAATCTTTTGAGCATAAATCGGTCACCACATCAGTTTGGATCCCATAATAGATGTCATCACAAACGCACATCATCTTTAAGAATCAGTCCAAGAGTGCTCCAGGTGGCAGGGAAAGGATTTCGAAATAAAAATAGCTACTATGCCAAGTGGAAATTTGTGTTACAGGACATAATCTAGTTAAAATTCATACATTTCAGGTTACTCTTGTTAAGTGAAATTCCGCTATTATACCACATCGTGTAATTATGTGCTGTTTGTGGTAAAACTGCACCAGAAATGCACGGGCACAACGTGAATGCTAGAATGCAAGCAGCTGTTGTTTGCAATGCTATCGTTTTTTTACACATTTTTTTGTGTGCAAAATACATCTTCATGTCCAAAATGGCAGCATGGACTTATTTCATGCTAACATACATTGCCAAATGCAGTTTGCACTCTGCATAGTTCAGCATATTTTTGCTGAATTTAAATCAATTTCACGTAATTATGCAAAAGCAAATTATGCAAATTTTGCACCCCCCCTAATGTCTATGCAACCTTTCTAACTACTATTGTTTGGGATTTTTTAGCATCCCATGCAGTATGGAATTCAAAACTGTACAGTCCCTTTAGGGTCCTCCGATTTCCTAGTAAGCATTCATCTAAAGCCAAAAAAGGTAATTTAGAGGTCAAGGTATGCCAATACTTTCTTTTCACAAGGTGCAACATCCCATTTAAATTCAAGCACGTCACTGTAAGAGGCTCTCAACAGGGCAGTGAGGCCACCACTGTGGTAGCTAGTCTTCGGGAGGAGCTTGACCACTGGGCTACCTAATGGATCCAATCCCAGGCAGGCTGTCTCCCACTGCAGGAAAGAAGGTAAACATCAAGATAGGTGGCACTACAGGATGTAGAGAGTGAACAATTGGTAGGTTAGTTAATGCCCAGGAAACCAGTGAGTTTGTAAAGAGCTTTCAGCAGAAGTGGGAATAGAGACTATCTTTCCCAGACGTCTGGGCAAGATGACTATTTTTGATCAGAGAAGAGGGTATTGCAGGTCCCTCTTTGGGATGTCTTTACGCAGGACTAACAGGATTGTCAGGCAAAACTGGGGGGGGGGTTAGAGAAGCAGACGTAGAGGTAGAAAAACAGTGTGGGGTGGATAGGTGGGAAAAATGCTCAGGCCCAGGTGATCTAGCATCAGGAAACTTTGGCTGGGGAGCAAATCTTGCATGAAATAGACACCCATGTCACCAGAGGAAATATAAAATAAGCCAGGAGACCGACATTATAGTACACTCTCAGAAGATTCAAACAGCATATGATCTTTGCATGTCAAATCACTTCTTGGAATGTTTTCTATAATCATACATACCAATAAATCAAACAACATGAAATGTTGCGGTAAAAAAATACACTGTTTCCTTTGGTATCAGCGATATTAATGTAAGCCATAAGAGATATGAGGATTTTTCACGAAGTTACCACGCAGTGCAGTGCAGAAAGTGACCTTGCGGTATTGCGCTGCATGACAGGGAAAGGGCAGGAATGTGCCATCTTTAAGGCAATACAGCACATTCCTGCCTTCTCCCGTGCACTGGCGCCAACGCAGACACTCTTGCGCCATGGTGCAAGGAGGCCTGTGTTTCATGCAGGATGTTTTTTGTGCAGGAAGGCACACCTTCCTGCACAAAAACAATCCTGAGAGGCATTTTTCCTATTTCTATGCGTGCTGCAGAATGGTGCACACATAGAAAGAGGAAGAAACAAGGAGAAATAAAGATATTTCTCATCGTTACGCCTCTCCTGGGAAAGCATATTTTTTTACCGCATTCCCAGCTCTAGCAGATCTGATAAATCTGGGAATGTGTCAAAAACTATGAGCGTTGCATGGCAACACCCACCAATGCCCATGGAACGCCTTCCCAGGGCAGAGTAAGGAAATGCAGTGATTTGTGCTTTGTTATCTTACCCTAGATTTATGGAGCCACTCAGGGCCATGCAAAGTGGCCTTTCATGGCTTCATAATTCATATCTCTTTTATTTATCCATCTGGCACTCGTGTCAACTGTTTTCATCTGATTTTTTCTTTTATATTGTGTGCTGCTTCCTCCCAGTGTTTTGTCTAAGAACACTGTCTGTGACTCAAGTAAATTGAAAAAAAAGTGGAGTTTTCCGCTTCTAGGTTGGAGGCGCGCACTGTATGCTGGGACCTTTGAAGGTCTACATCAAGTTAATTGTTTTCAAAGAAGAAATACTTTCAAAATATTCAATCCTGTTTGAAATCGGTATTTATTTTCAATTAAATTTCATTTAGATTTCATTACTTGTTTTTCGCAAATTCATTCTTTGCTGAAATATATTTACATAGCCATTTCACAATCACCCAATGCATTTCGGGTCAGTAGAATGACCCTTTCTCAGGGGTCTGTAAATGGAAAAGATAAGAAAATCTTCAGGGCTATTCAGCCTGTTCGAACACTTAATTAATTCTTCTTTGAAAACAATTAACTTGATGTAGACCTTCAAAGGTCCCAGCATACAGTGCGCGCCTCCAACCTAGAAGCGGAAAACTCCACTTTTTTTTCAATTCCTAATTCATATGTAAGGTTTGCTTCACTGTTGCACCACATTGTGTGGTGCAAAACCAACGGAAACCGGCTCATAAATAGGCCCCTTTATTTCAGTAGATTCATGGTATCAACACATGGGCTACTCTAGACGTATCCATGGAATGCTATATCTGGTACACCCAGGAAAAATAGGTCATATTGCTCTGCTTGGAATAAACTCACAAGCCTGCTACATTTGATTTCTCACCAGGAGCTATCATTGCAATTACTACCCAGAAAGGCTATAAGGCCCTGTTCTAGACAGTGTCCTGAATCATTTAGACAAATTTGTTCCAGAAATCCTAAATCTCAATACTCAAAAAAATATAAGCTACAGTAGATTTTGTACTCCATTCATGGGATAGTGCAGAGAACTTATGGAATTTCAAGAGGAGACCAGGAATATTCCAGCTAGCTGTCCTCAAATAAGCCTCATTTACTATGGTAAAGTATATTGCTTGGGAGATTAAGTGAATGGGCCAGCTCTACTAATGTTGTCAGATGATCCTGCCATCAGTTGGCACAACTTCAAGACCTTCTTCAAGCCTGCTGCAGAACCCAGTTTGGAACCTATGCTGAACTTCAAAGTTTAAACCCTCTTGGAAATTAGATGCACTCCAGATTCCATTACAGGGTATACTTGTCAACCAATAATGCATTATGGTATTTGTATGCCTTACCTCATCATGGGGCATATGTATCAACATCACCATTTGCGATTCTCAAATAGCGATTTTTAAAGAATCGCTATTTGAGAATTGCAAAACGGGATGTATTTAAAAAATTGCAAACTTTTTGCGATTTCTTAAACTTCCTTAATTGCGAATAGCAAATTGCGAAATCGCAATTAAGGAATACCTGCCCATTCATTCCTATGGGCCAGGAGACCCATAGGAATGAATGGGAAGTAATTCTCAAATAGCGAATCGCACTTTGCTAATCGCAATTTGAGAATAATTTCAAAGGTGCAAGGGTGTCATGATGACACCCTGATGCACCCCTGAAATTAGCATGTGTGTGCATATGGCGCACATACATGCCCTAAGGGCATGTATGAGCGCCACGTGGCACTTTGTGAAATTCAAAAAAGTGCTTTTTGAAAGGAAATCGCAAATTACCACCAACTGGAAGTTGGTGGTAATTTGCGATTTCTTAAGGATAATTCGCACAACTTGGGTGCTTTTTACATATCATTTACGAAATCGCAATTTGCGATTTCTTAAATGCTTACGCAAAATTAAGAAATCGCTAAATTAGCAATTCCTTAATTTTGCGATGGGATTTGCCTCATACATCCCGATTACCGATTTTTTAATCGCAAACACTGTTATTTTGCGAATCGCAGCGTTTGCGATTAAAAAATCGTTTGATACATATGCCCCCATGAGAGCTGTAAGAGGGACTTTTGCTGCTCTCATCAGCACCTAGCTGCAGCCTTCGCACACCTTTTCTGAATTCCAATCACGCTGCGTGGCTGTGTGCTGGAAAGAGGGATTTAAGCCTGGCTTCTGCATTCAGAACTTGTGCTTTAACTGCTGTTGCTGGAAGATCCTACTTTCCTCTTCAGTTGCCTGAATTGCTGAATCCTTGAAACAAATTTCAAACACAAATTCAAATCAGGTACATGTATGAAAATAGGACAAATAAGAAACAGAACATTATACATGAATAACACCAAATATACTTGAAGCAGCGTCCCAATCTTTTTTATAATTGCTCTATATAGACAAATGATTACTATTTTATATACAGCTTTGTCTATTTGGGCAGGGAATGCTTATATAATCAACGTTGATTATATAAGCGTTCACTCCCCACACAGACAAAGCCGTATATGAAGTTGTATATGAAATAGGAATCACATATGTACCTGATTTGATTTTGTGTTTGAAATTTGTATTTTCACAATTATGTAATGTCTAATGTACATTGTCCTGTCTGATATCACTAATAATATGTTTTTATCACATACAGTATATGAATTACAATATATCGAACAGAGAGTTTTTTTTCTATTGGAATTAAGTGTCTGTCTTTTTTGAGTTGATGTTCATGTTTATGGTTAGTGTGTTAGGTATCATTAATTGATTTTTCTACCTCTGAGAAGAATTAGGTATAAAAAAAATTGGGGGGAAGAAGTCTCTTCTTACATGGCAGAATAATTTTCTGTTTATTCGCAGTTAAAAAAAAGCATATACATTCAACATACTATGGGGCATATTAACAAGGGATGTGGCGGAGTGCCTCACTTCGCCACTTCAGAAATGCAGGGCTGCACTATATTTACAAGAATAAAGTGCAGCCCTACTTTTCTCCCTGCGCTGGTACTACACTTAGCAGCCTAGCACCAATGCCGGCACCCTTGCACCATAGTACAAGGGTGTTTTCGCGCAGGAGAAGATTGTTTATGTGCAGGATGGTCCCCCTTCCTGTACATAAACAATCAATAAATACAGTTTGTAACTTCGATTTGTGCTGCATAAAGCAGCACACATAGAAGTTCCAAAACTGCAGTTTTTACAAATGATTGTATATGTGCAGGATGGGTGACCTTCCTGTACATAAACATTCATTGGTCTTTTGCTGTTTCCATGTGTGCAGCACAATGCAGCACAGATGAAAACAGCATAAACGAGGAGAAATGACACATTTCTCCTCATTCTACCAGGGTAAGACCAGGTTTTCCCTGGTCTAAATTCTGGCACTGCCTCCTATTTAGCCTCCTTTGTAAATAGGGGGCAGCATCAGAATCAATGGGTGTTGCGGTGGAACGCCCACAGCAACACCCATTGCCCTCCCCTTTCACGCTAAACATAGCAAGAAAGGGGACCTTATTTACAAGGCAGCGTTAAGCCACGTTAATTGGCTTAATGCTGCCTTGTAAATAAGGCAAAGCCCCTATCGCGGCAGGAATGTCATAAAAAGTAACGTTCTCATGGCAATAGAGGCTTGTAAATATGCCCCTATGTGTCTAAGTCTTTCTTTTCACCCTTCAGGCACATTGAATGCAACCATTAGACCCAACCCTAGTGTATAACTTCACTCCAAAGCTGCAGATCAAAAGCTCGAGAGCAGAGTGCTTAAAAAATGGTGGAAAGTCTGCCAGGTCATGCACCCTTTTACCCAGGATGAAGGAAGTGGCCATTAGGGGCCACCCGAGTTACTTACAACAACCTGCTATGCCTTCCCAGGAATGAAGAGTTGGTCAGACAGTAGAGAATACAAACAAGCTTTATTAGCAATACTCTGCAGAGGAGTCCAATCTGACCTGCACCCTAAGATGTCTGCCGAGGGACTGACCCCCCAACGTTCTGCAATGAATAATAATTCCTCCCGAGAAGCCTCCAAACACGCCCACAGTGGAAAGTTACTGGCCTGGGCCAAACATGAACACAGGGGGTACAGAATGATGGGCTACCACCTGCCAGATGGGTACACACTATCTGCAACTCAAGGTTTCCTCGCTGAGTCTCAGTGTCTCCTAACTTGGGAGCAGAACTACACACTTGGGTAGGTATGCAAGGGCAGAATGGCCTATTCATTAGTAAGTCGGGAAGCAGACTTGAACAGAAAAGAAAATAATAACGAAATACAGTGTTCTGCTGAGGCAAGCAGTACGAGTAATGAGGCCTGGTTCAGGCACAGCCTAAGCAGCCTAATAGGGATTACGAAATACAAAATGTAGACACAGTCACTAACTAAAGCTTATACGTTACAGGGATAACTCAGTGGGTTGCATAACACGAATACACATGGTGTCTATTTAGCCACTCACTGCTAACCTAATATAGCATGAAACGAGTGCATTGCATGAATGGGATTTTCAAACCTAACAGACCCTCCTTTTAGCATGGGTGGTAAATGCTTGATGTGTCTTTACACTTCTAAGGGGGAAGAAAGAAAATGCATAGTTACTCAGGTTACAAGGGAGAATAAGGCGGCACATGAGTATCAAAATCCACTTAGTATTCAAAAATGCCTTCATCGATGAGTATCATGTCCTGGATATCCTGCATCATCATACTAAAGACCTTATTACCACGCCCTGACAATTTAGGGGTAGGGATGAGCTTTTTTTTTTTTTTAGTCCTCATTACCCAGGTTTATACCAATCAGAAAATCATGATCACTTTCAGGAGACACCTCTAGTGATCTTTTTTCAACCTGGCGCAATCCCCTTTACATTTAACCATCTGCGCTCTACTTTAGGTGCCTTACACCACACCGGTGGCAGCCTTCAGAGCTTATTGGTAGTACTATGTAGCGGGGGTTAATCATTGGACTTAGCTATTTTGTGACTGTGCCCACACCTCATAAGGGAGTCAGAATGCATTTCGCTTAGATTTATATATTCCATCCAGCTTGTTTACACACTTAATTGAAGCCAGCCATTCTATTGTACTGGGGGAAAACCCTTTGACCCACTTTTTACAAATTTCTCTCCGCCCAAGTAGTATAAAAATAAATATCAATTTTCTTGAATTTTTTTCCAGAGAGATATGGTTATTAGTAAGCCCAAAAAAGACCACTGATTCACTTATCCGGAGTGCTTCCCCAAGTATAGAAGAGATAATATTATTTACTTCTAGCCAAAAACCTTGAATCTCCGGACAGAACATAAACATATGGATGTCATCACCTCTCTCCTTGTTGCATTTTGGACATCTGACTGGTGTACCGCTGCCCAATTTAGATAGTCTATACGGAGTACAATACATCCTGTGAAGACAGAAGAGGTGGTTCCGCCTTAAATTTGCGGGCCGAACTGTATTGTATAGTAAATCATATGATACTTGCCATAGGTCTTTGATCTGTTCTCCCGGCAAGTTTTTCTCCCACAGTTCAGCTGGCAGATTGAAATCTCCCTCCGCAATCTCCATTAACAACCAGTAGACTTTTGCCACCTCTCTTTTCATAGTTCCTCTAGTTAAAAAAATCTCTTTCAATTTACTGGGAAGTCCTGCTCCACAGCCATCAGTGAGACTCCAACTCAGCATTTTCAAGTACTTGAATTTCGAGAGATGGCCGTTGGATAGTGTTTGAATCTCTTCCCAGGGAATTAAGGACCCATTCTTAATCAGATGACTCCATTTAACAATTCCTATGTTCTTCAATCGACGTACCACGCAATCTTTTGTCCATTCTGGAGATCCAGGAGAGTCAAAAATTGGCGCAAAGCCGCTGTAGTAACTGAGTTTTAACTCTCTTCTGATTTTATGCCACGTTTCTGCTAAGCTCCGTAAGCTCTTTAGGTGAATTACTTTTTTAAAACGTGTGTCTCCATATTTATATATAAAGCCGTATTCACCCCCCTCTATATTTTTTAGCATTGCTGTGTACATTCTCCCTATTTCTGAATCTTCTGGTCCTTTAAATAATTCTTTCCCCCCTTTTAATACAAAAACCCAGGCATAATATGTTAAGTCTGGTAGTTTTAGGCCCCCCTTCTCGTATTTAAGTCTTAGTTTTTTCCATGAAAGACGTACACCTTTGGAGGCCCAAATAAAGCTAGATATTTTAGATTGAGTTTTTTTTAACCACTCATCTTTAAAGGTTAATGGAATATTCTGGAGAAGAAAGGTGATCTTTGGGAGGATAGTCATTTTAACGATGTTAATTCTTCCATAGATAGATAGAGGCAGATGGGACCATCCTAAAAGTAGTTTCCCTATTTCCTTGATAACCCTTTGGAAATTAGCTTCAGGAATTTGCTCTATTTTCTCCATGATTTTTATGCCCAGGTACCGCATTTCTTTTTTAACACAATTTTCTTGCATGGTAATATTCCAGGTCATTATGACTGTTTTTTCTTGATTAATTCGATATCCGGAAATCTTGCCAAATCCCGCCGCCAGCTCATAGACTCTTGGCAGTGCTGAAATGAGGTTAGAAGTATATACCACCAGGTCGTCTGCATATAGTCCCACTTTTTTTTGCCAATCCCTAGAATAAAAAGGGAGTATCTCTTTGTGCTTCCTAATTTTCTCTGCCAGTGGTTCAATGTATAAATTAAAGAACAGGGGGGATAACGGCCACCCCTGTCTTGTCCCTCTAAAAATGTTAAATTGTTCCATTAGCCGCCCGTTTATGAGGATTTTTGCTGTAGGGTTTTTGTATATTTGTCTAATAGCCCTACAAAAATTTCCCCCTAAATTTGACAGGTTTAATATTTCATGTAGATACGACCAGTTCACCCGATCGAAAGCCTTGGTTGCATCCACTGTAATGACCGCTAATGGCTCGTTATCCATTATGGCTAGATCAATGGTACCTATTAGGCTATAGGTTAGGTCCTTAATGCTTCTTCCACATACAAACCCTTTTTGATCTTCATGGAGGAGTGTTCCCACTACTCCATTTAGCCTATCCGCTAAAATGTTTGAAAATATCTTGTAATCCGAATTTAGCAAGGAAATAGGTCTATATGAGTCGCAGCAGTCTAGTTTTTTATCAGGTTTAAGAATCAGGGTCACAGTAGCCTCGTTCCATGAAGGAGGGATCTCTTCTCCATTTTCAAAGATGGCCGTAAATAGTTCACTGATTGCTGGCAACAGATATTTACATAATTTCTTGAAAACCTCCATGGGCAGCCCGTCGGGCCCCGGTGCCTTACTTGGTTTCCCTGATTTTATAGCATTTTCAATTTCTTCTTCTGTTATTATATCATTAATTGCATTTTATTCAGATTCCGATATCTTATGAGGTAGCTCTTGCTCAAGCCATGCTGATACCCCCTCCCCTGTTGTGCAGAGATCTTCTTTATATACTTCCTCGTAGTATTTTAACATCGTTTCTTCTACACTACTCCCCACTATGGTAGGACCTCTGGAATTTCCCTGATTAAGTTCTTTTATATAGTTCCTAGCCTGATCGTTTTTAATTTTCCAGGCAAGTAACTTGCCACAGCCCTCCCCATAATTAAAATGGGCCAACTTGCTGGCTTGCCATCTCTCTTGCAACTGTCTTTCTACTACCGAGAATAAGTCCGTCTTAAGGGTTTGGATGTTTAATTCTACTTCCTTAGATTGTATTTTATGTTCCAAGCTCTGTATTTTATTTTCTATACTAGTAATTTCCATATTTTGCTGTTTATTTTTATATAGCTGAAATGATGTGATTCTACCCCTTAAAAAGGCCTTGAAGGTGTCCCAAACGAACCCTGCTGGGGGGCTACCTGAATTAATTTGAAAATATTCCTGAGATTCCAGGCTCAATCTACTTATCGTCTCGTCCTCAGACAGTATGGAGCGATCCATAGTCCATCTGCGTTGAGGAGCTACAATTGGTGGACCTAACATCAATGTTATTGCTGAATGATCAGACAAATGTGCACCCACGATTTACAATGCATACTTGATTTATTAGCTTTTGGTTCACCAAGAAGAGGTCTATTCTGGACTGATGCCCATATTTTTTGTTGTTAAAAGTGAAACTTTTCATGAGACCCTTCTTTTCCCTCCATATATCGCATAAACCAAGGGTCTTCATTGTATTTTTTATTAATGCCCTTGTCTTATTATGCTTTATGCTCCTATTTTTAGCTGAACGATCAAGGTTATCATCAAGCACCACATTAAAATCCCCTGCCATTATGACAGGGACGGGGAAATCCGACAATTCAGCAAGCAGATTACTGAAAAGAATAGGGTGATCGATATTGGGCCCATAATAGCCCACTATCGTATATAATTGTTTGTGATATTTGACCTTGACTATTACCCACCCTCCAGCCTTGTCCACCTTACTTGCAACTATTTTCATTTGGGGGTTATTTTTAAACAAAATTGCCACCCCCCTAATAGTGAGTTGTTGTTCTGTACATATCATACTTTGAATCCAACCCCTGTTCTTAAACAACTCTCTCATCTCATCCCCCGTTAAATGGGTTTCTTGGAGCAGAATGACTTGGGCTGAAGAATCTTTCAGATATTGCAGTATCCTCTCACATCTATGACCCCCCCCTTAACCCATTTACATTCCATGAAAGGAACTCTATCAATAATTTCTGTTTAACTATCATCTTTTAATTCTCTTTCTTTTGTGTTTTATTCTTATAGCTCTATTTCTGCCTGGGTTATACTGCATAACGAGGACTACAATTTTTTTCATTTTCTTCCACTGCTCCCACACCCGTGCAAAAGAATATACTGATGACCCTCCCCCAACCCTTGGGAAACCCCCCTCATCTATCCTGAAGGCCATGACTGGCCTGGGGAGGCCCTGATTGCGATAAGATTTAATAATCTGCACACCCTCCTCCACACAAGAAAAACATTAATAATAACTTTAAACTCGGCATAATCGGTATTATATAAATTGCAGATTAACGGATTGGCAAAAAGATGCTACGATCATACTCCAGCTCCTGATATACATTTTAAAAACTCTTCTGCTTCTTCAACCCTACGAAAAGTCAGCATCTTATTATTAAACATTACTCGGAGGCTAGCAGGAAATTTTAATTGGGCAGTGGCTCCCAGGCTTTTAAAAGACTTGATCAACTTTCCCAACTCCCATTGCTTGGTAGCCGTTAGTTGTGAGATGTCTGACCTAATCTCAAAACTAATACCTCCTACAACCAAGGAGCCTTTTTTCAAAGCCTTAAGAAGAATTTCTTCCTTCAGACTATAAGTTTACCAAGATCTTCCTTGGTTTCGCTCTGTTAGCAAACTTTCTATATGGATCTCTATGTACTCTCTGTATGCCTAACAAGAGTTCTTCCTTTGTACATTTAACCTGAAGTCATTCCTTGATCAGATGTATCACAAATTGTTTTATGTCTTCCCCTTCAGCTCCTTCCGGAACTTTAAGAAAGCGGAGATTACATTTTCTTTGGTTGTTTTCCAATGCCTCCATTTTATCCTTTAACTGCTGCTCGTTAGTCTTAAGATCTCTGATCTCTTTAGTATTGACCTCCACTTGGTGTAGCAGGTCTTTCATCCCTGTCTCCAATTGAGAGGTTCTTTCTGCCACCTCATTAAGTTTTTTCCCCAAGTTTTCACAGACAGCCCGTATCTCTTTCTGGTTTGATTCCGATGTTTCAAATCTGTTTCTGACCTCAGTTGTCAGTAAACAAATTAAATCTGCGACTGATTGCTCTTGAACTTGAGACGGAGGTTGTACTTGTGGCAAGTCAGATTGGCTCCCTTCAGTTGCAGATAGGCATGCCCCCTCACTGGATACTCCATTATGGGGTTCAGACGGTATCTTGGGAATCATTGCCTGCAACTGGGCTGATGAATCAGATTGTATAGGTTGTGCAATTTGTGTCTCTTCCATCCTTCCAAAATTAAGGTACTGATGCTCTAAAGAGTCTACTGAGCTTGGAAGCCCTGCTAAGACCTGGAATCTATTAGCGCTACTAATGCTAATGCTGCCTGTCCCTTCTTTCCTTTGAGGTCTAGGGTCAAGGGATCCAGGGTCAAGGAATCCTACGGTGGGGTTCTTTAGGAGCAAAGTTTTAGGGGCCACCTTGAAAAAAGTTCTCAGGGAGGGAGTTATTTTTGGGTTTAATATCTGGGTCTCTCGACTACCCTTAGATCTCCTCTTCTTTTTCGGAGTCACCCACTCTTCTGTGCCTCCCCCCCTGATTTTAAAGCTGAGAGGCGCTGCTCCCCTTTCATATAATTTTTGCTAATTCCGCTCCTCAAGCGATATCGAGTCTGCTCCTCCTTTACTCTTACTACTCCTTCCACTTGTTTAACAAGGGGGGGCTTTACTTGGCTAAGTCCCCATGTGTATTCTTTCCTTTTACCCTGACCTCCTTTACCCACTTTACAACCACCTCTGTAGTCACAGCCCCGACACCCTCCTCCCTCTCTCTAAATGCTTTCTCCGTAGGTACAATTTGCCCCTCTTCGGCGTGCGCTTTTAAATGTTCTCCAAATTTGCCCAAGCTGCCCTGCTTCCCTTTTCCCCTTATGAAAACATTTGTACCTGACTTTAAACTGTAGGACCCTCCCCTACCGGGTCGTTGCATAAGAGCGTTACTTCCTCTTCCAAACTCTCTGGCAGCTCGCGCCCAGCAGGGGTCCAAGAACGGTGGGTCCCGCTGATGTTTCAGGTTCAGAAGGGGATGAGATCCCGCCCCGTTCTCCAGGGCTAACGATCTCCTACCACCCAGTATCTTGCCGGGCCCGCCGCCACCTCATAACAACCGTCCAGGCACCGGAGCAGAAACAAAAACAAAGAACGGTTGAGACCCGCCGAAACGGATCACTGCCGGTAACGCGGTGAAAGGGAGACCGGTTCAATGGAAGCCGGCGGCCCGGAAAACGCCGCAGATAGCTGAAGAGAGCCTCCAGTTGCTGGTGATCGAGCACCCTTTGTTTTTACTCAATACATTTTTAACCGCTCACCCACATCGCCGAGTAGATAGTGTTGTGCAGAACAGGAGGTTTAGATGCATTTTTTCGGCCGCCATGTTTCCCCCAAAACCAGGGGTAGGGGTGAGCTTGCTCACACAATAGGTGCAACAGGCTAGAAGGCAATTAATACATAAGCAACATGTAAAGATGACGCCTGCGATAGCTACTAGGAAAAGTAGTATCTTCCAACCCCATGATGTCAGCAGACCCCAGAACCACCCTGTGAGGGACCATGAACCATTATCCAGATGGATATCTGAAGCAAGCCTGTGTAATTTCTGTATTGCGGAGTATACATTAGGGGCATTATCAGGAATGTACCCACAACAACTGCTGCCAATGACGCGGCAGGCTCCACCCCTATCAGCAATAATGATGTCTAAAATCATCCGGTTTTGAAGAGCAACGAGTCTCGTAGCCTGAAACACGACTGTGAGATTAGTCAGTATACCTGCAGTAGTGTTAATAACTCCCTCAACTACTCTGGCAAGGCGACGAATATTACGACTATTGAACATGGGGCCCCAGGACGGCAGAATGCCCTTCATTATGTC
Organism: Triturus cristatus; assembly: GCF_964204655.1. Taxonomy (NCBI): domain Eukaryota; kingdom Metazoa; phylum Chordata; class Amphibia; order Caudata; family Salamandridae; genus Triturus; species Triturus cristatus. The sequence continues at coordinate 1,561,781,335 of NC_140589.1, forward strand.
AGTAAATTGCTGGAGGGAAGTATCTGTTTGATCTGTATCCTCTGGATTGACCACTCTTTTAACCCTGTGCAAATGTTGATCCCTACGTTGTAGCCTATCATCTTTGTGATAATTAGAATGTGCAATGTAAACGGGGGCAAAAGAAAGGAGACATAATACCGGCCGGACCATCCCCTGGGAAGCCATGTATAAGCCTGTTCCCCACAAAGTATACCTTTGGAGGTGTAAGCAAAGGTGGGCTACTAGTAGTGTTCAATCGGTAGGTGTAGTTACAACTGCTCTGTCCTATTGGAATGTTCCCTGAGCCTTTCACACAGAAACTCGCTGCTGTATTGATCACAGGGACAGGCATGGCTTTGTCTTCAGTGCTATTTCGTTCCTGGAAACATTTAAAGTATTCAGTAACAGTAAATCCTTGGAAATCCAGCATTTCATTTTGTATCCAAGTGACATTATCATTAGCCTCGAAAATGTTCACACACGCTTCTGGATGTAGGGTACCCTCCTTGCCATCTGCCCCAGGTGTAGATCCTTGGTGTACCACTATATACTCCAACACTGCTTCATAATCAGACTGTACCATGTTCATAGAGTCAGCATGATACTGCATGTATACCATAGAAAGCAACTGGAACCAGGCCTCACAGCTACCCTAGTATGACAGGGGCAATGCACAGGCAAATCATGCTTGTGCATAACTGACGGAAGTAACCAACACACCCAACAATTCGTGGCATTAGTAGTACTGTGTACCTGATGAAGCATCTGCAGGAAAGCGTTATGGGCATAAGTCTGTCAATGTCTCTCTATATGCTGGGCCAGTGTAACAAACAAGTTCACAGGTGAAGCTGGGGTAGTCCCTATCAAAGTGTGTACAGGATGCTGTTCTTTTAAATACCACACCACCCCAAATAGTGTTATCGGTACTATGAGAAGGACCACTACCACAACTACCTTACTCCCAGTAGACCAACTAGACCACACAGGACAATTCTGCTGTAATGGAGGGGCCACCAGGGGCTGTTCCTCCTTAATGACTGCATGGCCAAATGGGTATATAAAAAGAAACCTTAGGAATTGGAGCCACAAAAATACCACCAACCAGACGGACACAAGTCACCCAGTGTCCTTCAGAGCCTCACCGGTAGACTCCTATTATTCATCAACGACAGTGCTGTGAAGCACTCCCACGGGGGAGCTGTGCGATCACAGCCCTTGCTGGAAAACAAATCCTCCTCTTTCAGGAAAGGGTAGCCTCCCTCCTGGGCAAGTACCCTCAACGATCCTGTCCGTGTTCAGGGCAGTGCACCAGTGGAGCTCACTCTAATCTAAAGCAGGGACCTTAGGCATGGCACCTACGCCCTAAGCTCAAGTCCTTCCCTAACTCCTGGACTTTCCTACTGGTGCACTTTCCTTCTGTTGGGGCCGCAGGTTATACCTGGTGACTCCAGGCACTGTCTCATCAACAAAAAGGGAATGAAACTCAGAGTCAGGTGGGCAATGAGACTCAGACTCAGACTCTTGTGCAGCAGATGCGGGAGTATCCGGGGCGGCCCTTATTTCTGGGGGGACCGCCTCAAGCAAGGCCCACCTCAATTGGGCATTAGAGAAGGAAATTAAATGGGTCATTCGCTACCCTTCTGGTCAACAATGCCGTTGAGGACCCACCGGTCAAACGGAAGTGGGAGAGGGATCCTTTTGATGTGCGATCCATGCACCCAGTGCTTCCCGCCTTCAAGCTTTACTCTGTTGCGGGTTGCGAGCAGTACCAAAAGTGGCCCTTTCCAACGAGGCTCCAGACAGCTCTTTCGCTGAAACTTCTTCACCAAAACAAAGCCCTCAGGCTGTAGCTGATGCCTGGGACCCTCTGGTACTGATTGCAGCGTGGCGTGAATCTGTTGTGGATAGAACGGAGATCTTTAGTTAACTCATACAGATAGTCCACAAGCAGGGGGTACTCTATCTCTATCTCGGAGAAACACTTGGGTCTTGGGACACCCCAGATGTTGGCGTCCAAAGACCACCTGTGCTTTCTTGAATCTTCGCTACCTCAACCAGGCCTGCTGACTGGGGGTGGCTCGCTGCATGAAACTTCTGCTTAATATGCAAGCCTTTGCACACCTATTCAATGACTTTTGAATTGAAGTGACTTCCGTTGTCACTCCAGATCACATGTGGCAATCCATAGCGAGGGAAGAACTCTTTTAAGAGTGCCTTTGCCATCGCCATAGCCGTATTCTCCTTTGTGGAGTAAGCCTCAATCCATTTACTGAATGCACAAATCACTACTAGAACATATTTCAAATTTTTAACTTGTTCCATTTCGATGAAATCCATCTGGAGAACCTTGGTAAGTGAAGGAAGGTGTGTAGCTACCTTAAAGATATTATTGTTCTGCCATACTGGGTCCAGTAGATTACATATTCCTCTGGCACTAATGTGTGCTGGGCCGTGGGCCATGGTAACAACAGGGAGCACGTAGGCGTTGGGCAGCAACCATCTCTGTTTCCCAGACAAGTCAGTCCAGCACCCATCCTCGTCCAAATGCCCTGTACTCTCCTCCCATATTGCCAGTTCATCTACGGTCACCTCACTCTGTATTTCCCTGACATTTTCTAATGTGTCCTCAAACCTTCCATTGTCTGGGACTCTTCCTCTTCCATGTCTTCTAAACCCCGACCTCTCGGGGCCTCACCTTTCTGCAATATCCCCGGGCACTCAATCTGCCAATGTCCCTCCAGCTTGCAATATGCACAATGGTTGAGCCCAATGGGTGCACTCGAAGTACCACCCCTGTTAGACCGGGGCAGCCACTGGGCCGAACCCGAACCTCTTCCTCTTCCACTTCCCCTCGCAACTTGCTGCATCAACACTCATTTTCAGCTCTTTTGACTTTTTTTTCCACTTTTTCCTTCTCTTCATTCTCTGTATGCTCGTAGTACTGTGCCATACTCAGTATTGCCGAAAGGGAGAAAGTGCTCCAAGTAATTTCTGAAGCCTGCTACCTAGTCGCAATCTCAGGAAGCAAGTTGTTAACAAACCTGCTGACAAACAACCGGACGCTACCGTCCAATGACAGGCCCTGACCACTAAAGTCGAGAAACACCCCTTCAAACCTAGTAAAGAAATCAGACACAGTCTCATCCTTCTTCTGACAACATGCAGTCAACTTGTCCCAATCCACCCGTCTCGGCGGGGTAAGGGAATGCATATATGTGATAATGCGACCCAGAAAAGCCAGTAACTCCGCCTTCGGCTTGTCGTCTGGCTTGCGTTCCTTATCCCACGCCCTGATCTGATCCCATGTTTCTCCCAATTCCACTACATGATTCTGTGTATGCACTTGCCGTCATATATCTACCTGTACCAACAGGCCAAAGAACAACTCAATATCAGCTTACGTCATCACCGTGGAGGAGGCCGCCTCTGTCAACTCTTTGTAGTATGCTGTCGGGTTTTTCTGAGGGTCCGGCAACTGACCTTTAAGGGATCTTACCTCACTCCTCTTCCAAGGAGTATAGATCCACTGTTCCTTGAAACCGAGCGTCGACTTGTGGCCTAATTACATTACTCATGGAGTCGAGCAGTTCTGGTATTTCAGGATGGTAAATGAGGTGGACCTTCCTCATGGGGCACTGGGTCACCATCGTCGGAATCATTTGGAGCAATCTGCCCCGTTAACCCACCAATGTTGTTATATTGCTAAAAACCTTGTTGGGAGCCATCCCTGTAGCATATACCCTGTCCCGTATCTCATAGATGATCTGCGGTGCAACACCCTGAAAACAATGCTCCCACAGTCCTATCAACGTAGCTGACGTGCTGGAGAGCATGTTGCTGTATGAGGGGCTCATAGTCTTTCATCACACTCCACACATCTTCCACACTATAGATCGCATTCCGGGCTCACTGAGCTGCTTGATTTGCCACCATTTGCTTTTCCTCATCACCCACAGCAGAATGCACCAACAGTTTCTCCATGCAATCTCAAGCTGCCGCCCAATTCCCTTCATGTAGCCCCTATACAGGGGTCTCGACATTCGGTAGTGCTTGGGGTGTCATACTTGAGGGAGAAAGAGCAGATGAGGAGACAGGCATCATCATGAAAGGAGACAGTGTTGTAGGCGTGAAAGGGGGTTTAGCGGCAGATGCGGAGTCAGTAGACAGAACAGGAGACCTAACACTCCTGCCCCTGTTACTGGTGTGAGCAGATAGGAAGCAGGCGGGGCTGGGGCCAAAGCAGTTGGCCTAGAATCAGAAATACTAGGGAGAGCGGCACCAGGGGCCGGCGTCTCAGATGTTGGAACCTGTGGGTATATTCGCTCAGGAGCATAAGGTGAGGAGGGCGAGAATCCAATAGCTCTTCAACAAAAACATCACCTTCCTCTCTAGCTTATCAGTCTGCAACCAAAACTTTCTATTTGTACATTCTGTGCCTTTCTCTAGCTTTTCCCTTTCATAGGCCTCTGCTTTCTGTGTTATAGTTTGTGTCTGTCTCTTCCGGGCCTCTTTCTCTGCTCTCATACGCCGGTGCTTTGCTTCTTTCTGCCATACTCTTAGAGAATCAAACATCGACTGCCTGCTCTTTTTGGCAAACAATTTGTCCTGCAAGAAAATAAATTTTTGTTCATCAAACGAGCCAGTAAGGGGCCATTGAAACTCAGCATTGTCCCTCGTATATTTATTCCACAATGTGCTAAACATATTAGGACCAATACCGTGCTTGACGTATACATCAAAATTTAGGGTACCCTCCGGAGTAACAGGCTGGCACTCTTCCATTCGAGCCTTAGTAGAACAACACTGGCATCCAAATTACCCCAGTTTACTTAAACAAGGCATCCTAAAGACACATGCGTTGTGCCCAACGGACAAGTATAACATCAACAACAATAATAAAAGAAAAGATAACTAATAAAAAATTGTCCAAGAACCAAACCAAAATGGTCCGAAAACCGCTCCCTACAGTCCGGAGACTGTACCAAGTTTAAGAAGACAGTCTGGGGACTTAACCAAGGTCAGGAAGACAGTCTGGAGACTGTACCAAGACACAGCCCGTTGGCTCGTGCCGTTCAAGCAAGGCAGTCCAAAAACTGCACCAAGACAGTCCAGAGACTGTACCAAGACACAGCCCGTAGGCTCGTGCCATTCAAGAATGGCGCAATTTTTCCAAGAATCAAATCCCTCACCTGGTGCACACAGGTCGAGTCTATTTATTCTCCACCGCCGGCTCTACGGACCAAACAGTCAACTCCAAGGTTTCGCCTTCTCAGGACCCCTGCTGGTGACCACTAGATGAGGAGTCGCCCTATCAGACAGGCGGGGCAGCAGCGAGAACCAAGCTTGATCGTGTGTGGTACCCCGATACACCCAACAGACTGGACGCAACCCCGACCCTGCAACCCGATTGCGGGTGAGTCGGGTCATCTTGCGGGGTCCCTGTTCGGGCGCCAACTGAAGGAAGTGGCACTTAGGGGCCGCCCAGTTACTCACAACCCCCTGCTATGCCTTCCCAAGAATGAATAGTCGGTCAGACAGTAGAGAATACAAACAAACTTTATTAGCAATACTCTGCAGGGGAGTCCAATCTGACCTGAATCTCAGCGTCTCCTATCATGGGAGCAGATCTATACACTCGGGTAGGTATGCAAGGGCAGAATGGCCTCTTCATTAGTAAGTCGGGAAGCAGCCTTGAACAGAAAATAAAATAATAACGAAATACAGTGTTCTGCTGAGGCAAGCATTACGAGTAATGAGGCCTAGTTCAGGCACAGCCTAAGCATCCTAATAGGAATTACGAAATACAAAATAGAATCACACTCACTAACTAAAGCTTACAGGTTACAGGGATAACTCAGTGGGTTGCATAACATAAATACATATGGTGTCTATTTAGCCACACACTGCTAACCTAATATAGCATAAAACGAGTGCCTTGCAGGAGTGGGATTTTCAAACCTAACAGGGAGACAGTGTGAACATTTTCTAAACCCTTCCTGGGTGCTTCTGCAGCACCTGCAGCCCCCCTTAAGCGTGTTCAAAGAAGATTGTTGGTGCAGCTGCCCGTCCCTTGGACACCACAAGGCAGGACAATAGGAAAATAGCTGTCTCTGCAGGGCATTACGGGGCGCTCTCAGCCTGTTTTCGTGCATAACAGATATGAATCTCAAGTGCAGAAGGGGTGAGCAGGAAATGCTGCTTGTGCTGCAAAGCTTCGTTTCTATTAGTTTGGGGTGCCTTTCTCAAACCTGGGGCACCCACAGCCTCCAGCATATGTTGGGTCAGCGGGGATGCCCCAAGGTCCTGTAATCACACCTGCTGTCTATGTGCAGTTCCTGCGCCCTGCAAGAACTGGCATACTCATCTAGCTCCCTCTGAAATGGGAGCATCGTGCGGGTCAACAGCTTGTTGTTTTGGGCCCACAGGATAGAATCCTGTGGCCTGCCAGAAGAGGTGGGAGACCCCAGGGGCACCAAGGGATTATGAGGAGTGGCCCCACACACGCCCCTTAGCCAAGAGAAAATAAGCAAGCATTTTCAATGCAATAGGTCTCGCATTCTTTAGAGTTAGAGCTAATGGTGTTGTAAATGACAATGTCTTTTTCCTATGTGTTTTGGTTTGGAGTGTAGTGGATGTATGAAAAGAGACATAGCTGCAGCACTGCCTGGAGGACTTAGAATGAGGAATTACCACTTGGACCGCTATGCAATGCAATCGGTCTCGCATTAGGGAAAGCTAGAGCTATTGGCGTTGCAAATGACACTTTTCTTAGTTATGCTTTTTTGTTTGCAGTGGAGTGATCGTTTGACCTATTTAAAGAGATAGGAAGGAAAGGGGATGGAGAGGAAACAGTGGACAACAGGGGTTGTAGTAGTAGTGCTTTAAAAGAAAGAGGAATGACAGAATTTATGCAAATGTAAAGTGTTCCCCATTGCTGCAATTGCGCTACTGCACGAGACAATAGGAAAAGGACACACAGGCAAGCACTTACCTGAATATTGTATACATACTGTATTGTTAGCAACTTTGTAGATATCAAACTATAAATATTATATGTTTTTTATGTCTATGTAGGCACTCCACCATCCTTTTGGAATGTGCATGCGCTAAGAGCGGAGATGAGGGATGTGATAACAATGAAAGGGACAGGAAGGAGGTGGGGGACAGAGAGAGAGTTAGCAGGTGACAGGGTGTACTGAAAGCAAACAGAGGCAGCTGTTTCTATGCACAGGGCATCTGGATGTTCATCTTCAGATACAGCAATGGAGTGAGTCAGCCGGTCCCACCACACCTGGAGTAGTTTTTGATATAATAATGATATGCTTTGTGTCACAAAATTAAGCACCCGGGGCTCTCTCTGTATAATGGGCTGCCTTCATAGTGTAGCCAGATGGTTATTATAATTTGCTGTGATTTGAGAAAAATACAAAATGTTAGTATTTAATGAACTAATCAGGAGGCATAAAAGTAAATTGCGGAGGTGGGCGAGCACAGGCTATTTGAACATGCAGGCTGCAGGGAGAGATGGAGGATGTGTTCTGCAGCTAACACTGCACCAAAGTTCACTTTTACCCAGTGCATAGCGTGCAAAGCACAATAGCAGTGAGAGCTTGAAAGGTCCAAGCTTTTGCAATGGCAGGGGGGCAGAAAAGAATTAAAAACACACAGAGAGGGAAGGGAGGCCCAGCGGGGAATGGAACTGATGAATGGGTGAGGGAGAGAAACCAGAGAGCGGCCTCCCCTTTCATCTCCACTTTGTCAATTAACCCAGCTTTGCATTCATGGTAGGTAGATACAATAAACATATTTAATAACTGCACCGATTGAATAAGCACCCAGAGACCCACCCGATAGTGATTTCTCACAGAGAACACATTGAAAAGATTAAGGGCCATATGTAGATAGCTAAATACCGGTCGGTGACGGACGAAAATCGGTAATCTTCCCGTTACCAACCGGTATTTAGCCCTTTCTAATGTAGGAGGCAGGTTTGAAGGATTCGGTAATTTACCAAATCGGTATTTTAAGAAATCTGTAAAATACCGAATCGGTAAATTACCGAATCCTTAAATCCTATGTAGGGAGCACTCAAGTGAGTGCATTTTTGGATTAAGGATTCGTTATTTACCACCAACTACAAGTTGATGGTAAATACCTTTTCAAAAGCAATTTTGTGCTTTTTTAAAAGTGCCATGTGGCAGACATACATGCCCTTAGGGCATGTATGTGCGCCACATGTGCACACATGCACGATTCAGGGGTGCAACAGGGTGTCAATGTGACACCCTGCCACCCTTGAATATGCTCCCCTATTACTGATTCGGTATTTACCGAATCGGTAATAGTGAATGGCTTCCCATTCATTCCTATGGGCCTCCAGGCCCTTAGGAATGAATGGGAAGGTATGCCTTATTAGTGATTCGGTAAATACCGAATCGGTAATAACGAATATTACCGAATTGGTAAAATTTACCGATTTTTTACCTACATTCTATTTACCGATTCTTAAATACCGAATCGGTAAAATTCTGTATTTAGGTATTGGTAAATAGAAATTACCTACATATGGCCCTAAGTCACATAAATTAATGTGTTTCTTTCAATAACAATTGTTTTATTCAGATTTAAGTTTATGGGAACTTGAATGTCCTTTGAGTGGAGATGAAACGGGAAGTAGCTTGCTGGTTTAAGCAGCTTGCTGGTTTAACGTGCTGTCTGCAGAGAGTGGTGGAGTGGCATGGTATAATATCTGAATCTCCTATCCGAACTCAGCCTTTGAACCGCTGCGGGACTGATGAATTTAAAAACACATAAATGAGGAATCTTATTGAAGCTTCACATACAGTTTTTATTAAAACTAATGCTATAACCAAGAGAGTCAGCTTAGTAAATGAACAAACAAGTGTATTTTTATTATTAGAGCTTTGAGATGCCCACCAATGCCCCTTTACCTATACTTTAAATATTGTGTTAACCCACTTGCACACTTGTTGCTCGTATCAATATCTCTGCCTCAGACCCCCCTTCCCAGAGAAGGTCTGTCTGTGACTGCCGGCTGCATTACTGTGACATTCCCTCACACCTGTGACGGAGGCTGGGAGTCTGTGGTGAGCAGATGAAGTTCCAGTCTATGTAATATCTTTAGGTATATTTATTCCAAGTTAAGATCTTGAGCAGAGCCCCACCAGGAGCAGCCTTCCTGCTGCTCAGCCCTTTCTCCCAACTGACAAACTCACTCATCCAACAATCTGCAACATCATCTACACCACACTCACACTGGCTGAGCAGCAGGTACAAAAGTTCTCCCTTTCTCATAGTAAACAAAACACAATGCAATGAACCAAGTGAATAGCACATCAAAGAGAAAGTAACATGCACAAAAATCTGGAACGTTACCATTGCAAAGACATGAGAATAGTTGAGGGCAAACCAGTGGAATGAAAAGCATGGAAAACACAGTTCAATGGGCTTACAAGTTAACATCCAAAAATGCATGAAAGCACAGGAGAAAATAGCAATTTGCATGAATGTCAACATAAGGCAAAGCAACAGTAAAACGACAATGCCCACCCACATACCTACAAAGGAGAAAATAACAAACCGGACAGGTAAATCAATCTATAGGCAGAAAATCAACCTTTACACACATCCACTCCCTTTCCACACAAAACACCCACCTTACCACACACAACCAAACAAACCTGCAAACTACTACACCACGCACAACCAACCAATCCCTGGAGGCACAAACAAGCCAGCTGGCCAGGCCAAAATGACGTGAACACAAAGGGGAACACACCACAACGGTGCAGAGAAAAACACACCACAGCAAACACACGCTCAAACTGGGACAAACCTCTGAGCTAGAGAGGAAGGAAAGAGAGAAGAAGCAAACAGAAAAACCTCAGCAACGCCACAGCTAAAGGTGAAGCGAAATTCACCAAACCAATGTCACCCACAACCCCAAAAATAGTGGTAGGCAAGAGAGGTTCTGTGCCAATGAGCCTTCACACACACACACACCCAACAGTGAGATAAAGGCACTCTCACAATAACACAAGGGGAAAAAACAGAGTGACTTCACAATAGAAAGACAACTCACAAGCACATACTAAGGAGGCAACCGGGAGCAACCCTCCAAAAACCACCATCATTCCAAAAGAAAACATTTTGCAAGATGAGATACACAACACCATAAAGCATGATATAAAGGAATATTGAAAAACAAAGCACCCCATCCAAGACATTTACTTTTAAAACCCAACCCTTCTGCCTGGCATACAAAGCGTGAACTTGGTTAACAGAGACATAGTCAAGAGGAATCAAAAATGCTCACCAGAGGAGTATCAGTAATTTTAGAGAAACGGATATTCCTCCAGAAACCACTAGCGTGGTTACATAGACCGAGAGAAATGAAACACCGGTTTCAATAGCATAACACCAAGTCACATTGCGGCCTTTGAGAAAATCGTTGTTCGACTCCATTACTCCCTTGAAGATTTGTTGACCGATGACTGACGCTGCCCCAGATGACTCCATGAACATCGTGCACAAAGAACTTGCTCCAGACAGATCCGGGTTGCTGAACGCTGGCTCCGAACGGTGAGGAAACGTGGAACAACGTCAAAATGGTGGCACGTAGACTTACGTAGCGCCGGGTGGCTCCAGTCATGATCTAGCTGCCCAACTGCTGGTGGAGATGTGGTGACGTGCGGCCAATCAGAACACAGAACAGGCACCTGCTACAGCTTTCGTGACCTCAAAAGGCTGCGCGTGAGGGATAGAAGAAGCGGAAAACGAGCGCCACCCTCACCGCTGCAGATACGCCAACAGTGCTGCTCTTGTGCCAAATTCGAAATTCTAATTCAAGCGCCACCACAGTGATCTTAACTGTAAGCGCGCAGGCACAACATCCAAAAGCATTAAGGCTTACCAGAGTACAGTGGCAATGAGGTGTTAAAAGAAACACTCCTCCCTTGACTCACTTCCCAGCATGGACAAAGAAACTCCTCTTCCTTGTAACACTTCCAAACAAGGACTGTGGAGATTCCTTGCAGATGTCGGTGTTGTACTACGCAACACGGACTTTGGGAAATCATCATTCCAATGGCACTTCAAAAACAGGCTCAGGGGACTCCTCTAACTAGTCGCTCTTCCCAGGACAGACTGTGGGGAAAACACTTTCTACTTGCTCTTTAGAGAAACGGAGACTGGGAACTCCTTTACTTAGATCACGAACTGTGACTCCTTCTACTCAATGCTCTTATTGACAGGTACACAGTGGGCTCCTCTTCCAAATGTTACTTCACAATGCAGAGTCCTCTTACATGTGGAATAGCTTGAATCACCACAGCTCCATTCCAAAAAGAGCAGAAAGACACAATGGGCTTGGCAGGAACTGGCAAACAAGGGTTGGGCAGACCGATGATGTGGTCACTGGTGGGGCACAGGGTGCCAGCTAGTTGTGCCAAACTTAGTTACAGGAGGAGTTTCTTCAAGTTACTCTTCTCCAGTTACAGTTAGTTCAAGCTCATAGTACCAGTCCTTTCAAGTTGCACACGCAGGTTCTTTGGATAAAAATCGTCGCCAAAATGTGGTGAACAGGTGAAGGTCCAGTCCATGTAATATCTTTAGGTATATTTATTTCAAGTTAAGATCTTGAGCAGAGCCCCACCAGGAGCAGTCTTCCTGCTGCTCAGCCCTTTCTCCCAACTGACAAACTCACTCATCCAACATTCTTCAGCATCATCCACACCAACATCCCACACCACACTCACACTGGCTGAGCAGCAGGTACAACAGAGTCCCAGAGTGCTGTAGTGCCACGGTGTGTGGATGCTATAAAGATCTGCCATGTCGGCTGCCTCCAGCCCAACCGAACATCTCTCTGGGGTCCGGTGTGTGGTAAATTTTAATTACCTGTACTATTTTTATGCGGTAAAATACAATATGAATAACTCAGTAAAAATAAGAGGCAGAATCCGTGGTATTCGAGGGTATAATAGGGTATTTATTCCTTACAAAGGAATGATGGTTCGAACCAGGCAATCGAGTTCCGTCACCACGAAGGTTCAGGAAGGGATCAGCAATAAATTATTGACAAGTAATAATATATATAAGAAATGCATTACATTAAGATAGATGCAGGAGGCGTAACAGCTTGATAATACAGATAAGAATATACATACGTAATGAAAAGGCGTAATAATAGGCGTGCATAGAGGCGTATACAAAAAACGTCATTATGATGGTGACACAAATGGGTGGATCCATAAGAGAATCCTGCAAAGTCAGCGAAAATACATGGCAGAGATGCGCGCGCAGCCGCATGACGTGTGATTGACGTGTAACTAAAGGGTGAAGGGAACTTGACATTTAGCCCTACATGTGGAGACAGAGTCTGGGGTGTCAGGACAACCTAGTCCTAAATCATATCTAATATCTTGTGTTTAAGGAACTATATTATCTAGAAGGAAAGGTCTTCTCGGACAGATCCTATTCTATACTGACTGTTAGTGCGTGTACAAGCGTCTAAGTGTCTACATAAGATGCGAGGGGGCATGGGCCTACCATGGTAACGAGAGTCATGAATTACTTGCACAGAGATAGTAAGGCCGGGCCCTTTGCTCTGCAGCTAGAGGGATGTTTACCTAAATTACTAGACAGGAATGCATTGGATGAGGAACGGAGCAGATAACTTGAAGGTGAAATACAGTTTTTGGCAGGCAACAGGCCGCGTCAAGCACCGTTAGCCGCGCAGGGAGTAGGACAAAGTTAATGGATACAGATGCAGGTCCAGGCTGGAGCATTCAGAGGCAGAATTCAGGGCCTACCTTGCCAGAGCTGTAAAACGTGAAAAGTATACCATATAAAGACGGTGGCAAGGCATACTTAGGAACGGAATATCTGGCCCATTCATGGCAGATATGAAAGAGTACATATTAACGTTGGACACAATTGTATTTGCGTCTTCATAGCTTTGAAGTGGAGGGAACATACATGTACTTGTAGCATGTACATGGAGCCGTTGGGGTCTAAATAGGGGACACAATTGACCATAAAAATTCATATTTCCTCATTCCCTCCTTGTCCCCTACGGACCCTCATGAAATATCGATCTTCAGGAATCCATCAATCTGTTCATGTAACATCATTTGTTCTTCTTTCTTCTTCCGGGATCTTGAATGAAAACTTGAACGTGGAATACACGATGTGGCACACAGGCCGCAAATCGCTGGTCCACATTGTAGACATAGGCAACAACTAAATACTATGAGAAGGCCAATACCTAGGAAGGATAGGACTTTCCATCCCCAGGCTGACAACACGCTCCAGAACCAACCGGACCATGTCCAGGTGCCTGCATTCTGATGTATCTGATTTGCAATCTTGTGAAGACGAGTTATGGCTTTATATACGGATGGTGCGTTTTCTGGGATGAAAACACAGCAACTTGATCCGATGACCCTACAAGCTCCGCCCCTATCTGCTAGGATGACGTCAAGGACAAGACGATTTTGAAGAACAACAATCCGCATCGCAGACTGCTCCTCTGTTAAGTTGCCTAGGGCAGAGGTAGTTTCATTCACTACTGCTTCAAGGGTTCTAGTTAATCTGCGTATCAGTTTACTGTTTGAGACAACACCTATGTAAGGAAAGAGACCTTTATTAAAGTCTGTATATTGTTCCCATGCTGTTTCGGTGTAGTCAACAATCGGGATGTCTCTCTGGGGTCTATGGTGTACTAGATTGGTATTTCTATGATAATCAGGAGGGGCTAGGAAAACAGGTGGCAAAAGGAATGCAATGTAACAGGTACCATCCCAATCTAGGGGTAGGCATATATATGCGGTGTGACCACAGATGAAGTAGGAGTGACGGGAAGCTCTAAATGTAGACTTGCCTTTATCACTGAATTCGATCACAGTAGTACATTTACTATGACCCAGGTGTACTGAACCATTCTTTCTTACACAGAATTCACCTTTGACTGGTAATACTGACATAGCAGGCAAGACTAGTGTAGCTTCAGATTCAACATTTAGAATCATGAGGTTAAGTGTAAAATTACCTAATCCATATACTTCATTTTCTAGATCAGTTCCTGTTCTTTTGGGAAGTCCCTCCTTGTTAGGATAACAGGCTTTAAGCAAAACTAAGTTCAGGTTTCCCCATACCCAGTTACTCTGGTATACTACAGTGTTTGAATCTAAAGAGTTAATCAAACTAAACAATGCTCCACAGGAACCATTGTGTGTAAACGGATACGGAAAGAGAGGCAGAACTCCTTTGTATTTCTGATAGGGAGGGAGTCGGCCACATATCCAACAATTTGTAGCGTTGCTGGTCTGATGGGAATGATGTAACATACTAATGAATGTGTTGTTGCGCAGCGCAAATCTATAGGACAACTCATGTGGAGGTAGTTCGCTAAAAGAATGTTCGGCAGTAACATTGTAAGCACGCTTGAAAATAGGATAGTACATGTGTAACAGCACACTTGCAGTAATAATAATAAGACTTAGAAAAAACATAATCAACAATGTCACTATACAGTGACTATGAAGTGATTTACAGTATGCATGTTTCTTGAGCTGTTTCTGTCTATTTTTCTCTCTCATTCGGTCTAGAGGATACATGTCAAAGACTTAATTCAACCGATTCACCTTGGAGAGGACTTAAACAATCGAATTGTCTGACTTGCTAGACCTTAGTTTCAGTTTATAGTTCTCTTTTTCTGTCTTTTCAACCAGGGGGAGTTTTGAGTCAGTCTGTGAGGGAATGCAGGGCTGAACGTTTAAATCCGATGGTAGTCCATGAAATTTCTTGATATGGCTCGAGTGTAACCACCCTTTGCGACCCTCAATCTTCACGGCTGTCCTTGTGGTGAGAAGAACCAGCTTTGGTTGTAGCCAGCGAGGCTCCAACGGACTCCTCCTGTCGAAATTTCTGACGAAAACGAGATTTCCCGGAACCACTTCATGGGGCTTTACCTCGGTGTTGTCGGGAAAGGCTGCAGCTACCTGTGAACGGCAAGATTGTAGTGCAGACATCAAGGAAGCAAGGTAATCTGTCAGCATATTACAATCAACATCAGTTATTTTACGAGGTATAGGCGTCCCCCACATATTTGGTGGCCTACCGAAGACCACCTCATACGGGGATAGCCCTGTTCGAGAATGTGCCACCATTCTCATGTAAAAGAGCGCAACTGGTAAGGCTACTATCCAGTCGACACCTTTTTCTCTACAGATTTTGGACAGTCTAATTTTCAGAGTTTGATTATGGCGTTCCACGAGACCTGCTGCCTCGGGATGTCGGACACAGTGGAATTTCCATTGATAGCCTAACAGAAGTGAAACGTGTTTCATTAGCTCGGATGAGAACGGCTGGCCGTTATCTGAGTACACGACTCGGGGCAAACCATACCGTGGGAAGAATTCACGAACTAATTGTTTGGCAGTAGTCGGGGCAGTGTAATCTGAGACGGGATACGCCTCTGTCCAACGGGAAAGAGCGCATACAACTACGAGGACATATTTGAATCCTCGACATCGTTCCATCTGGATATAATCCATCTGGAGGACTTCAAAAGGGTGATCGGGAGGTTGGAATCCACCCTGCTCTACAGGTACTCCTTTACCTGGATTGAACTGACAACAAATCATACAGGTTCGGACTTTCTGTTTGGCTGCAGCTCGTAAGTGTTTGTTGAACCAAATGTGTTGAATACTGTCTAACATGGCTTTTTCTCCTAGATGTGCTGGACTATGTATTGTGTTAATGATAACTTGAACCATTGAGTCGGGGAGAAACCATATAGATTTTCCCTTCATCATCCATCCCTGATCTGTCTGGATCCCTCCTAATTCGGTCCATTTCTTTATTTCCTCTGGTGTGGCATGTGTCTGTATGTCAATTACATCAAGAGCGGGATCCTTAACTGTCATGCAGTGTGTCGGCGTCGGAACTATTGTCTTTGTCGTGTCAGTTATATGAGTCTGATTCTGAGCAGTCTGTTTAGCTGTTCTGTCAGCTAGGTCGTTACCCTGAGAAATAATGTCAGTCACTTTCGTATGGGCTTTGCACTTCATGATAGATATTGAAGTAGGTAGATGTATTGCATCTAATAGAGCTTGAATGAGGGGACCGTGTTGAATGTTGGCACCGTGAGAAGTCAAATAACCTCTCTCTCGCCAAAGGACTCCGAAGTCGTGAACGACTCCGAATGCATAACGTGAATCTGTGTATATGTTGACTTTCTTATTCTTGGCTTGAATACAGGCTTGTGTTAGAGCAATAAGTTCTGCTGCTTGAGCTGATAATGTGTCGATACAATTTGTTTCAATGACTTCGGTGTCTGTCGTGACTGCATAGGCGGCCACTAACTTTCCTGTACTTGTTCTCATACATGAACCATCTACATAAAGTGTCAGGTCTGGATCTGGTAATGGGACATCTGTCAAATCTTGTCTGGGTTTCGTCGTAATAGTAATGACTTCAATACAATCATGTGTCAGTGGGTCTGTTCCACTTAAAGGCAAAAGTGTGGCAGGATTTAATGTACTACAACGTCTGATTTCTATGTGGGGCTGAAACAATGTCAATTCGTAACCAGTCAGTCGTGCTATAGTCAAGTGTTGTGTCTGTGTCCGGTTCAAGAGAACCTCTACTGCGTGTGGTACCTGTACTGTCAATTGATGTCCTAATACTATGGAATCGCTTTGTCTAATCGCTAGAGCTGTTGCTGCAACTGATTTCAGACACGCAGGAAGAGCCTGAGCTACGGGATCTAATGTGCTAGAAAAGTAAGCGCATGGCTTGTGTGATCCTGCTTGTTCCTGCGTGAGTACTGACAAAGCAGTACCTTCACGTTCTGTAACAAAGAGTGTAAAAGGCTTACTGTAACATGGTGTCGCTCAGACAGGTGCTTGGCATAAAGCTTTCTTTAAGTCTTCAAAAGCTTGTGTATGTTCTGGAGTCCAAGAGAGGACAGTCGATGTCGCTGCCTCCTGTGTTGTCAACTGAATGAGTGGTTTTGCTAAAAATGCATATTGGGGGATCCACTGCCTGCAGTACGAAGTGAGGCCTATGAAGGCCCGTACCTCCTTTTGTGTCTTGGGTGGTGATCAGGTGTGAGCTGTCTCCCCCATTTTGACAGCAAGTGCCCTAGGTACACAACTTGCTGGGCACAAAATTGCAGCTTTGAAGGGGACACCTTGTGCCCCTTGTCTGCTAAGAAATGTAAAACCGTCAGTGATGCTTTTTCACATTCGGATTCGCTTCGGGCGGTGATCAGCAGATCATCGACATACTGAAGCAGTGCAGTGTTAACAGGCATGTGGATACTGTCAAGTTGTCTTTTCAGTGCTTGGCTGTAGATGCTAGGACTTTCTGTAAATCCTTGAGGTGCATGTGCGAATTTAAAACTTCGTCCATTTAAACTGAATCCGAACAAATATTGGCTTTCCGGATCGATTGGGACGCTGAAGAAGGCGTTCTTGAGGTCAATTACAGTAAAGAACGTTGCTTCTGAATCAATAGCTGTCAGTAATGAAGAAATATCCGGGACCACGGGATATTGTGGTACAATGCATTTATTTAATTCGCGTAGATCAATAACTAATCGATATACTGAGGGTGCCTTTGGGTCGGTTCGTTTAAGAATCGGAATATTCGGAGAATTACATATATTGGAGTCGGTTTCTACAACCACTCCTTGTGAGATGAGCTCGTCAATGATTTGTAGTAAAGCCACTACAGCATCTGGAGGTAATTTGTATTGTCGCATTCGTGGTAATACCACTCCTGCTTTGAGTGTGACTCGATATGGTGTAATGTGCATACAACCTACATCAGTGGGGCCTTGTGCCCATAAATGTGCAGGTAGATTCTGTAACCGGTGATCCATGTCTCTAGACACGTAGTGACCTTTAAAGTCACGCAAAAATAGTCGTACTCCGTCCGGAGAACAGCATATTATAGCTCCTAGAGCTTTCAATGTTTTTATACCTAACAAGTTTTCGGGGCATGATTTCGTAAGCAATAGATCTGTAGTCCGTGTTAATGGACCAACTGTAAATGCAAGTGGTTGTGATACTTCGTTAATAGTGGGTTTTCCTGAAAAACCAAGGGAAATATTCTCAAATCAAATCAAATGATCTTTATTCGGATATATAAAAGACATCCATAAAAGTACATAAAAATTATTACATATATTCTTGTACAAAGTGCAAAGTCAAAGTGTGGGTGTGCAAAGGATACATCTAAGACTAGCTGGCCAGGTTCAGTTTGTTCACATCAGAAGCTCAATAAATACATCTTTAAAATCCATAAAAAGAACATCCCAATGAATAATTTAAAAAGTTAAGATATGTGTTCAACACATATTGTCGTACGCCTAAAATGCAGAAATGCAACATACGATAATATACAAGCCGTTGTACAAAAATCTAAAATAATAGACATAATTCAAATCGTGTTCATTGAGGCACGGGAGCGGACAGCAGTTCGGAGAAAATGACTGACTCTATAAATTACATCGTCATTGCTTAGTGTCCGCAAAGTTCTAAAGGCCTCTTTAAAATCTGTCAGTGCATTGGTTTTAAAATAGGAGATGAGAAAATATTTAGTATATTTTTTATAGAAGCCACAGAATAATGTAAAATGCATCAAATTTTGCTTGCCACCTTGGTTACATGGACAGTATAAGTCTTTTAAGTTGTGGGAATAACCTAGGGGGAAACAAAGTAAATTTACCACGCTCCCATCCCTAAATCTAAACAACAGGCTCCTGTCCCATCTGCCCAATACCTTACACAAATAACCTTGGGGTTTGGTTGATGGCCTAGTACAATGTTCTTGTATGTGTAGGTACCCAAGGATGGCTGGCTTTCTAAATTCAATATTTTCTCTATTTAATCGATATAGGTCGAATAAGGCCCTTTTCACTATAAGCTTGTGTGATGAATTTATTGTGTCAGGTGCTGAAAAGAGATGCCCCATTTCAATACTTTCTAGGCTCGCCTGTACCGCTTTAAGCCAAGCAATGCAATTTACCCGCTCACATTTTAAACAATCTATGATTATATCGCGGGTCAATGAGGCGGCTTGGTTACGCCAAATTTTTAACCAGAATAGAGCGGGTCTTGATTTTATAAAGTCCTCTATATAGGGGAGGTTCAATTCTCTGTGACATATGTATGACGGAGCCGAGAAGACTCCCCCCAGTACCTTCCCACAGAACTTATTTTCTTCTACCTGAAGATTGGTGCAGCTCGAGTAACCCCACACCTCGGCGCCATACGTTCCTGTGGGGACGCACTGGGTTTTATAGATTTTTAGTAAAGATAAGGTGACCTCAGCGTGCCTTGGTTGGCGTAAAGTAATTAAGGAATTAATAGCTTTACCCAATTTGTTCCTCCCTCTGGCAACATGTGGTTGCCAGGATCCAAAGTCAGAAAACAACAGGCCCAAATAAGGGAAAGTGCAAGTGCTATCTAGGGTATTATTCCCTGCCATTATATGTCGGATTTTGTGTTTCTTTGGCCCGCAGGACATTATATAGGATTTTTTAAAATTTGTGCATAGGTCCAGGTCGGCCATAAAAGAAACAAAGCCTGAAATTAAAGTGCGAAGTGCATTAGGTGTACGGCCTATGAGTACCGCATCGTCGGCATAAAGAAGTACAGGTAAAGGATTGCCGTTGACGAGCGGAACATCAGTGGTTAGTTTATTTATTGATGAACTTAATCCATTTATATATAAAATAAAAAGTAGGGGAGCCAGGACGCAACCCTGTCTGACACCCCTACCAATTAAAATCTCGTCCGAAACCTCACCATCGTTATTAATGCGAACACGGGCCTTTAGGTCTCTGTGTAGATAAGCCAGAAATTGGACCAGAGATTCATCTAGACCGTAGCTCAGCAAGGCAGTCCATAGGCGAGATCGGTTGACAAAGTCGAAAGCAGAGCTTAAATCCATGAAACCTAGATAAAGTGGGGATTTTTTAGCTCTGGTGTATTTATCTAAAACTAGGTTTAGGTTCAAGCACTGCTCAACCGTCCCTACGTTATTTCTAAAGCCTAGCTGGCAGGGGTGTAAAATTTCGTTTTCCTCGGCCCAGGTGCTGATCTTATTAAAAATGACCCTGCCCAAAATCTTCAATGTATTATCAATCAGTGATATTGGGCGATAACAGCTAGGGTCGAGCCTGTCACCTTTTTTAAAAATAGGGACGATTGTACTATTCGACCAGGTATCGGGCAATGAGGTATTGGACAA
The DNA here is from genome assembly GCF_964204655.1 of Triturus cristatus. Classification (NCBI taxonomy): domain Eukaryota; kingdom Metazoa; phylum Chordata; class Amphibia; order Caudata; family Salamandridae; genus Triturus; species Triturus cristatus. The sequence continues at coordinate 1,561,801,621 of NC_140589.1, forward strand.
GTTATTAAAAACATTACACAGTAATGGGGACCATAAGTCGGGCTCTGATTTTATTAGATCGATGGATACTCCATCAGGCCCGGGCGCCTTATTTCCTGCGCTCTGAGAAATTGCATCCTCCACTTCTGTAATTAAAATATGTGGAAGCTTAAAGGGTTGACGATTTTCGGTGGGAGGGGTCGGTGACAGGTAAATGTTAGTGAAGTGCTTCACCCATACGTCCCCTGTTATGCTACAATTTGTAGGGGTAATATTGGAACCAAACGTTTTCAGGCTTTTAACCTCTTTCCAAAACCCAGCAGCATCCCTCGTTGCTGCGGTTCGTACGAGTGATTCCCAGTGGGTTTTTAGTAGCTCTTCAGATCGTCTTTTTAGAGTACGTTTGTAATTGATCCTCAGAGACCTCACCAATATTTGATTGGGTGGATCGACTTTTAGGGCAGCTCTCAAATCTCTGTTTGCTCTAGAACAGGAGTTATCGAACCATCTAGGGGTAGTATCAAAGTTGATTTTAACAGGCTTAGATATCTCCTTTTTTATGGTCCTACACAGCTCCGTGAATGCTTCAATGATCATATGATCTGGGCCTTCAAGAGATAAACAAGTAAGAACTAATCTTGGTTCAGATTTGATAACTCGAGCTAACACCCCCTTATTGTCGATCCCCTTCCAGACCACCCTGAGTTTGTCTGTGGATGCAACTAGGTTTTTTGCCCCTATTTCTATCCGGTTCACCCTCTTAAGGGGAAGTTTCAAAGTGGATAGGATTGGGTGATGGTCACTATGTACAGACCTAACTACTTTGGCCTCCAATAAAAGGTCCACGAGTGCAGAGGTCACAAATACATAATCAATTGTGGATGCACTCCCGTGCCCGACATAAGTGACCGCGGGACGTTTATTTTCCTTAATGTTGGCTTTTTCCATAACATTAATTAGATCCCTTGTAGCCAGAAGGTTAAATAATTCTATGCCTCTTTTACAAGGAGGGGTTTGTCGGTGAATGTGTGCGTTAAAATCTCCTCCTACACATATCCCGTCGAGTTTCCCAAATTTTTGTCCCTCCGAAATATCGTCGATAAAATTAAACAGCCTTATAAAATTCATATTGGGATGTGTTTTAAAATCGTTGTTGTAAAAATTTATTAAACATATTCTAATGCTACTGATGTAGAGCAAAGCCTGGAAATTCCTGTCGTGT